>NC_133291.1:4185670-4847166 GCF_005239225.2 Populus alba
TTAGCTCTTAGCAGATACAATACTAAACCGTTTGGTTCGAGTTCCACTAACAACCGGATTAAAGGAATTCAGGGCAATGTCTTGCTTGTTGTAGTTCTGGGCTATCAGACTTTCTAAAATTTACACTGCGCTTCCTATTGTATAATACTTTACTGACTCATCTTACCTAAAGTTTATGGATTATCATAACAAATCAATCTGTTACTCTTGTTTGATACTGTCCAATTTCAAGTGGATTATTTGATGGCCATGGCTTCTTGGTTACAGGGAAATTATGCACGCAATGTGGAAGCCTAAAAAATTCAAGTGCATATATCTACTTGCTACCCTTTATGTGTTCACCTTAACGCTTCCATCAGCTGCTGCCACCTACTGGGCCTTTGGAGATCAACTCCTCACTCATTCAAATGCTTTCTCCCTACTACCCCGCCACCCCATGGCGTGATGCTGCTGTTATCCTTATGCTTATTCATCAGGTTTTTTTTTTTTTTTTGCATATTTTCTGTCATTAGTCATGATTCATGAACTGTTACGTTGACACATACGATGCTGTTTGATCAGGAAAAGACAACCAATATTAGATGACAACTTCGTGTAAAAAGTTGTAATTGATTTGATTGATTAATTCGGTGCATGCGTGCATGAATTGCAGTTATAACATTTGGATTCGCTTGTACACCATTGTATTTGTGTGGGAGAAAGTGATTGGGATGCATGATACAAAGAGCATCTTGTTGAGGGCGTTGTCTCGGTTACCCGTGGTCATACCTATATGGTTCTTCGCAATCATATTCCCTTTCTTTGGCCCAATCAACTCAGCTGTGGGGGCTCTTTTGGTCAGCTTTACCGTCTACATCATCCCTGCTTTAGCTCATATGCTCACCTACCGATCTGCCTCTGCTCGACAGGTAAACGGTCCATTTTCTCTGCCTCTTGTATATCTGGTTGGCACTGTCTAATGCTTCGACGAAGTTGCTAGTCATTGATTTCACTTTCTTATTTACAATAAATTATAAGACAAAATGACGGATAGACGTACATGTATCCTGAGAGGTATAGATGCTGGGATTTCAGCCATATAATTAGTCACCAGGGCGAGCCAGTTCTGGTCCTAATTCCATGCTAGGTAACTTGATTTGGTGATATCAGTCACTTAATCAGTAGACAGTGTCTAATTCCTGACCTCATAGCCTGTTACTACGCATTTCAGAAATTAAAGCATACCAAAAGCATTAAAAGATGTGGTAGATGGGGCATGTCCTGTTGTACAAAGTAATTAAAGCAAATCTCAATGACTGTAGAAAAGGGGATTTGATTTTCGAAGTGCCCACAATTTCATGGATAGCTCCAACTTGATAGCTTTGCTTGGACAGTGAAATTGACTTCGCTATTCTATCTCCACTAATTTCTATCTGCACAAGATGAGGTTGGTAGAATCTCCTTGTCATTCAGTTACGGACCACATTCACTCTTCTACTCTTATGTACTAGCCATACCTTGGCAACGACTTGCCTGGGTCACTGGTTATGTCCTCAAAATAAATTACTATGATACTGCTTTGATCATTAGTTTTACAGTACACTTGAACTTAAAATTAGATTCTGCTGACAAATTCCAATCAAATAAGAAAATAAATTAAGCAGTGCTCCATTAATCTGTACTAGTGGAAATCTTTAAAATTGTAGCATCCTTGTCAAGTCTTGTAAAAACAATCGTCTCATTGTTGGAAATGCAGGATGCAGCTGAGAAACCTCCTTTCTTCATCCCAAGCTGGACAGCCATGTACGTATTGAATGCGTTTATAGTAGTATGGGTACTCGTGGTTGGCTTTGGATTGGGAGGGTGGGCTAGTATGTCCAATTTCATCAAGCAAGTTGACACATTTGGCCTCTTTGCCAAGTGCTACCAGTGCCCTCCTCCGACTCCTGCAAAACATCATTAAGCTTGAGAATCTCAAGTTAATAAACCATAGATCCTCTTATAGCATTTTAAATTTCTCTCTCTCGTGCGTTATACACGTCACACGGAAGTTGGCAGCAGCATCTCCCCTGCATTGTGTTTTGTTTAAACCCTTCTATAAATAGAAGGTTATTTGCGAATAGTGATGTTTTCTGTGGTATCATATATATATATATATATATATATATATATATATATATCACGTTGTTATTCTCTATTCACAAGAGTACTGAGCATCTTTTAGCTATCTCTTGGGGAATCTGCAGTATTGGCAATATATAAGAGTGGAGTGTGCTTCTGATAATGTTCGATAAACCATCTTTGCTCTAGAAAATTTAGGGGGAGATTTGTGAGTGGTAGTTTTCACATGGCTTGCACATTACGTAAAAACCTTGTGCATATGAACCCACGTGAATCCAAAACAAATCATTCGAAGATTATAGTCTACCTTAGATCTCCTTTGACTGCCTCTTTTGGTTCCCTTCGTTATTCTATTTATTCATTCACGTGGATTTATTACTTCTATGTCCTCCTGCTTCCTTACTGAAACCTGTTATGGGAGTTGACTAGTCAAATGAATAGAATGAGTTCAGAGTTTTCTCCGTATTGATTTCCAACAACAACAACAACCAGAAAGGAAAGAACAAAATAAGATGCTCCAAATGTAGTGTTTGTAGCTTTCATCTTTGTTTCCTTTCCCTGAATTTTAGCCACTTTTCAAATCCATGCCTCATGCCTGTTCCTTTTGCCCCGTCCCTGATCCATCAAGTCGGGAAGGAGAAAATGAGTGCAATGGACCGTCTACAACTTACAATTCCATCAAAGCTGGGAGAATTCAAATATTGCTGGGAACAGAAACAAGAAGGAACAAAAATAATGATAAACAGCACGACCGCTTGCGTCTGAATTGGGGATGATTCTCGAGCTGTAAGAGCTTTGCAGTTTTTACCATGTTTGCCTTGTCATAATGGGGTTAACATCAACTGTTATTGGTCTATGAAATGTCCACGAACAAACTTAAAGTCGGTCTTAAATGCGCGCGCGCACCGCTATCTTGCTTTATATGAAAAGAGACGAAACTGGTTTCTTTTATTATTTGACAAAGATGGATCGAATGGCTTGTCGCTATAAGGACTAGCTACAAATATTTTGTCCCTGAGGAAAGGATAGGACGTGGATCTTGTCGTTTCTTATGACTTTTGGACGATCAAGACTTTATAAAAAGTTTCTCGAAGAAACGTGCTTGAGGAAGATAGAGCCATGCAGCCTCAAGTTTTCATTTTGCTCGCAAAAGTATTTCTGTTTTTTCCCGAGTAAACATGTGTGGATTGAAAGTGAGCTTAATTTACTGTGAGCGATAATGTTCTGTCATGTGATAGTGCTATCATTTTCACTTATTCATGATGGTCTCTGTACTAGCTGGTTAATTTTGACTTAAGAAAATGTCCCTCTATTTGCATTTTAGATTTTTGACATCGGTGCGGCCGTGCGGACAGAGGATCTCCTTTCCCGGTATGAAAAGCTCTACTTACTGGGCTTTCATTGCGCAGCCGTGCCACAGTAATCTAGGCTCAAGAGGCCACGCCCATCTGCATAGATTTAGTGTGATCCATAATGTTTTGGTTTTAAGATGGAGAGTTAAGTAATTGGTGGTTTGCAACAAAAATCACAGACGTGAGGCTATTCGGCGATGAAATGGGCTGAATACCTACACTATAGTAGTTTCAGGCTTCGAGCCCAAAAGGGCCATATTCAGATTATTTTAAACACAGAACTCTAACTAGCTTGATATGCTTTCGACTTTGTAGAGATGGGCATGCCATTGATGCTCTCAATCTAGACGAGTACAGAATCTCTGAGTTGCAACACCAATCCAGATTGTCAAATTGGAGCGGCTCCATGGCCCATTCAGCAAAGACAGCACCGAATTTGGGCGCCTCTTTCTCCAGTTCTACCATCCGAGCCAGTGCTCCAACCTTACCACCACCGCACCACACTCTTACCCATTCTATGATTCTCAGCCCCGATTATTAACCCCTTTATTCCCAATTCAGTCAGCTTCCCATGAGGTAATATTTCACTCTTCTTTTTCTTATACCACATGTTCGTAATTAATTTCTCCATTTTTCATGATTTCTCACTCTGTTTAAAAGTCTCTGTAAAAAAAGAAGAAGCATATATGTAAGATTTCATGGTTATGAAATTGTGTTCAGTTCATATCATTAAAGCATTTGTCTTTCCATGAGAGTTTTCTAAATCAGTTGCATTTATTCTTGCATTTCACTGAATTCTTTCGCTTTCTATCTGCTTTCTGCCCTGGAGGACTCGCTGGACTTTTTTTTCCCCTATTCCTTTTCTTCCCTGCAAAAATTGTTTTTTCAAAACATATATTTACATAAAAACACGTATCGAGGGGGAGGTTGCCGTAACTTAGTTTTCAGAAACATATCCTGGAGCTTTCTTTTGAGTGCTTGAATTGATCTTTTTTTGTAAGAGATTCCTAGCCTCTTCGACATATTGAGTATAAACTACAACCAAGCCTCGATCCCAAACTAATCAGGGTCGGCTATATATATATATATATATATATGGATCCTTTTGTGCTATTCCGCCTGATTGTAGACCAAGATCCAAATCAAATATTTTATCTGGCATGTCAATTGTTAAACATTCTGATAATGGGTGACAATATCTCTGCATCAGATAACTGTAGCCGGTTGATCTTGTTTTTTTCCCCCTCTAAGAAGAGGAATCTTGTCTAAGAACCCTGTAATCATACAATCGCATGCCCATATAAACTGCTCTGTATATGCTCGTTTAGCCTGCCATGTTCAGCAATACTGCTTTCATAGATAGATTGTGCGCCTGAGTGGCCCTTGACTCTCTGAATAGTTTTGGATGTTGATGCACATGATTGTGATTCCGTTGAGCTGGGCATGATCTCTGCTGTTGGACATATCCTAATGCCACGATTATTTCTCTAATTCCATGTTTCTTGAAGGATAACACCATGAAATATGAGCCTGAAGAACCACTCACCGCCCAGCACCGATGGTCTTTCACTCCAAGCAAGTTCAATCAACAAGCATTCCGTATCCAGTACAATGGATATTAGTCCTTTGCACAGATGAGAAGCTTGGAGTGAAAGACCCATCCCGACAAAATCTCTCTGCACAGGCTTCCTCTGCTGTTAAATGATAGTTAGAGAGTTTGCTTAATCAAAGAACAAAGAACCAGGAGCAGAACAAGAACTTCAAAGGTTACTGCCATCCCTCAAATTTTATTTAAAGATAAAATCAAAGATTTCAAGATCTTTATCATAAAGAAAAAGAATCATAATAGCCATAATCTTATTTATCTAAGAGATTACGTGAGTACATTGGCTTATATTCCAAGTCAAGCAAATATCTAGCTAAATTTGAACTTAAAAATCAGAACATTACAAAAATATCATAACAGATAGATAAGTATGACTAAAAAATAACCGATAATAACCTCTAGCTTTAATACCCCACCACTTCAACATCCTCCTCACACTTCAGCTCTTCACATATAACCGACATTTTTACACGCTCTTTGAAGGATATACAGCCCTGCTGTCCACAAATATCTTCCACAGCAGTCCAATCTCCACAGTAGTTCTCCCCATCGCCAGTGGATTCTCTTCCTGTTCAAAGGCATAAACCTTGTTATGGATGGCTTAGCGGTGATGATGAGGATTAGCCATTTCTTTGCTTGCAGGATTTTTTTTTTAGATCCATATATTTGCAACATTTGTTAGTAAATGCATGTTTAACATTGTTATAGCTTTTGTAATTATAATTTGAAAATATATATTTTTTTTAAAAAAATAGAAATTATAGTTTTTTTATAACTAAAATTTCAAGAATGTTTTTAATAAATTCATGTAAAATTATAATTTGTGTTGAGTAATTAAATATTTTTTAAATTATAATTATAGCAAAAGAATATGACAGCCACACCTTAACACTACCAAACAGATGAAGAAAAAAATATAAATAAAAAAACAGTGCCTCTTGCGAAATGGGTTTTCAATTTCAGCACGAATTCTAATTAAATTTTTCTAATTACATTTTTACCACCGAAAGTTGTTGAAATCTCAAAATAGCCACTCAAGCTAGCTTACATTATGTACACGTGTGGGATCCGGATTGGGAATTTCAGATACCGAAAACAAAGGAAAATATCACAAGGCTTAGGCGGGTACTAAAAGCAGAGCAACGAACAAAAAAAAGGATAATTCCCTTTAAAAAGCAAGGTTTCTACTTCTTCGTCAGCCATCGTCACTCACTCCCAAGATATCTATCTGTTCCAGCCCCAGATAGGCAACACTGAAAAAAGAAAAAGACGAAAAGGTTTCCAATTCGTGAAATTTCAATGGACACTTAGGGTTTTAAATAAAAAGAAAGAAGACGTTATTTTTTCTTTTAGATGCTAAAAATGAGTGTTTTGGCGACATTTCGTGGCAATTTTAGTTCCTTATTGATACCACAGAGCAGCTATTGTCCTTGCGATTATCGTCCACGCCACATTTTAGCTTCTTCTTCTGTTATTTCTTGGCGAAAACGATGCCGTACAAGAGATTTCAAGTTGTACCAGGTTTCAGAGTAAGAGTTCTTCTTCTTCTTCAATTGTTATGGATGCTTATAATTTATTTATTATAGTATTACTCAAAAACGCGTTCTAGTTTTTTCTACTTGAAGGAAGCTAATTATACTGCTGTGTTTTAGGTTTTGTGAGAGGAGAGAAATTATTGTATGTAGAGCTGCAGAGACAGAGATTGAACCGGATAATAGCAACAATGATAATAAGGTTATTGATACCTCTTTTCTTTTCTTCTGTTTATATAAATACAAATACAATAATAACATCCAATGTTAGCTAGATACTACCTTTTATCTGGTTAATTAGTTAGTTTGGTGCGTCTTTGATTTGATTTAAAGTTATTGAATTTAACTTAGGAGGTGAAGTAACATATGATCCCTTTCACATGTTTTGGTGGAGTTATAGATTTAGTTTTGAATCCCATTTCATGAAATTCGATATCTTACTTTGGATGTGTGGGAATTGGAATACAAATCCAAGATCAATAACTTGAGAGTTATAGATTTAGTTTCATGTTAATGTTTTTTTTTTTTTTTTTTGCATTCACATACGTGGGATTTATTTAACATTGAATTTGTCAAATGTATCTAGGAAAAAGAAGTGCATGAAGGAGGAGAGGAGCATCCTACCATAGATTCCGTTGGCCAAACTGATGACCAACCTGATTCTCAGCCTACAATTCTAAATCAAATAAATGGCGAGGAAATTACTACTGGAGGTGGCACCCAGGTATTTATATCTCTTACTTATTATAAGACTTGCAGTTTTTAGGTTCTTTGTTTTTATCAATATAGTTGTAGACATAATGTTTGCTCTATGCGGTCAGCTATTAAGGGGTGTTTGGGAATGTGATAGCGGTTGCTTTTCAAAGTGTTTTATACTCGGAAATACATCAAATAATGTTTTTTTTTTTAATTTTTAAAAATTATTTTTAACATCAGTACTTCAAAATGATATGAAAACATAAAAAAAGATTAATTTAAAGCAAAAGAAAAAATAAAACAATTTCAATATTTTTCAAAAGCGCTTTTAAAATGCAAACACAAACAAGTTATTTTCATTTCCTTTCCCTTTTAACACTTATGCATGGAATAACTGTATGTTTAGTCTCCTTCTCTTGAAGGGAAAGATGTGCTGCTTCTCAGTGGTTTTGAGTAACTACAGATAAATGAAACAATATACAATGGTTGGCCACAACGTCCTGTAGCCATTCAAATTTCGTAAGAAAACTCTGGCTCCTGCCCTTGACAATTCTGTTCATCTCAGAGTCATGTTCTTTGACATAATATTATTTTTAATAGGTTCATGTAATTTTCTTTGGTTTGGGAGCAGGAAACTCATTATTAAATCCTCTGACCCTTATTACATTAAGGTTGTGTTTGAAACAGGAAGCTGATGATGAAGTTGTCAGTGGGTCCCCTCTGCCAGGTGTGAAGGTGATTTGCAAGTGCTTAGTTTTTTGCGTTTCAGCAGGGATCTTCTTTCAGAGCATACTTTCTTACTTCTTTTTAAAATTTCCTTAACAGCCCCAGCAACTGGATGAATCAATCAGGATTCCTAAAGAAACAATTGATATTCTCAGGAACCAAGTGTTTGGCTTTGATACATTTTTTGTGACAAGCCAGGAGCCATATGAGGTGAGCTACTAATGTGCAAGGCTTTATGTTTTTCCATTTGTTTCCTTCTGTCCATTACAAATTCTCTAAAAGGGAATAAAACCAAATGGATTTGCAATCTAGGCTAGAAGTTCTGACTGATTATCCAAAGCTTACATCTGTTCTAGCCAATAGGCCAAGTTTATGTTATCCTCTTTGTGCTTTTATCATGGATATCAGACATCTCTTGAACAGTGATTAGGTTTGCTCCATCTTACTCAGTCTCCATGAAAGAAATGCTTTTGCTGACATCCTTGCTAAAAGGGTTCTCAAGATTGTCTTATAGTGTGGACTAGTCCAACATATTCATCCACAGCTTCTATCTGATTGTTCTTGTGTCTTATTTTTGAGAGGGTAGTTTGTTTTTGTTTCTTTTTCCATTGTACCAAAAAGAATAGCTCTTTCTTCCTTTAAATTTTTTGAAATTCTTTACAAATTTACCTGTGGAAGTTGAAAATCCATTTAAGAAGGGGGACAAGGAGTGTGTGAAATAGATACATAAGAGGAGTTTGCTATTTCATTTTACTCTTTCTAGTCAAGAGTGAATATTTCATGTCTTTCTAGTTAATTTGTTTTTTGTTATGCTTTTGGTAGGGTGGAGTCTTGTTTAAAGGAAACCTGCGAGGCCAGGCAGCTAAAAGCTATGAAAAATTAACGAACAGGATGCAGGTGAATTTATTAGCTTCTTCATTTTCCCCCCTTTTCATGCAGTTTTGTCACTGATACTGCACACAATTCAATTAAACAGAATAAACTTGGGGATGAGTATAAGATTTTCCTCCTAGTTAATCCGGAGGATGATAAACCAGTGGCAGTTGTGGTTCCAAGAAAGACCCTACAGCCAGAAACTACAGGTAGTTTTATAGCCTAGTACAGTGTTGTTATTTTTATTTATTTTTGCCTGATCAGCACCTTTTTTCACAGTAAAATACTTAAATCTCTCATCACAAGAATGAAGACACAAATCAGAGCCAATTTAACATCTGGTTTAAACTACAATGGATTTAGCTTTATTTCTGCAGCTGTCCCAGAGTGGTTTGCAGCTGGCGCTTTTGGACTGGTTACAATTTTTACATTACTTCTCCGGAATGTGCCTGCATTACAGTCAAACTTATTGTATGTAATTTATTTATCTATTCTTATGAATCATATTTACATTAATAAAAGCTATGTTTTGCTGAAGCTGAGGGTATTTAGATTAACAAAGAACTTTTAATTGTTTTCTGTCAGACTTATCATTTAGGCAAGTATCTGAAAAGGTAGTGTGATTTCCATGTATACCCTGTTGTTGTTCCTTGTGCCCTCCTTTTGTGTTACATCTCTTGATTAAGGGTGATAACTTACGCAAATTCTTTTTCTTTGCCTTCGCTACATGCATTTTCCAGAGAGGGTACTTAATTTTTTTTTGTCCTTGTTCATGTGGATAATTTTTTGTTATGCTGGGTGTTAATAGTGCATTTTATATCTACTCTTCTTGTAGTTTATCTTCAAGGTTTCTAATTCATTTTTGTATGAGCATTTTCTTTGACATTCTAGACTTCTTTCATGACACAGAACTCATAAAAAATTTCTGACTAGAACATTAATATTTTAAATGTTCCAGATCGACTTTTGACAATCCCGAGCTGCTGATGGATGGGCTACCCGGAGCCCTTGTGACTGCACTTGTTCTGGGGGCACATGAATTGAGCCACATACTGGTTGCAAAAAGTAATGAAGTTAAGCTTGGGGTGCCTTACTTTGTCCCAAGTTGGCAGGTGAACTATATATGTGTGTGTGTGTGTGTGTGTTTATATATATTGTTGTCTTGTCTTGATGTTTACTTGTGGTGTTCCCTAGCGTGATTTCTTTGGGGAACTGGCTAGGAGACTGTTTTCTATCCAAAGCAATCCTTTTCTATTGACTGATCTATCCTGGATCGGTGGCAGATAGGTTCTTTCGGTGCTATCACAAGGATAACAAGTATCGTGCCCAAACGTGAAGTTCTTCTGAAAGTTGCAGTGGCAGGACCTTTAGCGGGGTTTTCCTTGGGTCTTGTTCTTTTCCTTTTGGGCTTCATCTTACCACCTAGAGATGGTATTGGTCTTGTTGTTGACGCTTCTGTTTTTCACGAGTCATTTCTTGCTGGGGGTATTGGTAAGTTCATTTTGGAGTTTATTGCATACAGATCTGCTAGTGCATTCTGTTATGACTTGCAATGCTACAAAGATTGATGGAGATCAAATTTATCTAATTATAGTTGACTACCTTGATCTTTATATTTCTTTTCCCAAAAAAAGACTTGCATTTTTTTTTCAGTGATCAAGTTATTTACTTAACATGTAATTTTACTCAAGCAAGTTGGAGACCGGTGATATTAACTTTGAGCTTTGCTTTTACCTGTAGCTAAACTTCTGCTAGGTGATGTACTCAAGGAAGGCACTCCCATATCTGTTAATCCACTGGTGATATGGGCGTGGGCTGGACTTCTTATTAATGCCATCAACAGCATCCCTGCTGGAGAGCTTGATGGTGGGCGAATTTCTTTTGCTATCTGGGGAAGGAAGGTATACCATTTAAAATTAAGCACAAGAGAAATTATAAGATACTTCCAATGGATTGCCTCCCCGCCCACATGAAAGCGGGACCCACTACGATAATGCCACTGGGGTCCGCTGCTATATGAGTGGGTGTACGCTGGGAGTATCTGATGATCTCTTTAAATACAATATAGCAATAACTTGAAGGTTTAAACACGATGTTGCTGACCCAAAAGTCAGTTTCAAATGGCTCAGGAATTAAAATATAACCTTTGAACCGCAGATAGTTTTCTGAATGTTTTGAGGTGAAGAGAGTGTGACACAGATCTAGTTTTTCATTTGACAGGCTTCAGCTCGCTTCACTGGTTTCTCCATTGTCTTGCTTGGACTATCCTCACTACTTAACGACGTGGCTTTTTACTGGGTAGTTCTGATATTCTTCTTACAAAGGGGGCCAATTTCTCCAGTTTCTGAAGAGATAAGTGATCCCGAGAATAAGTATGTTGCCCTTGGACTCTTAGTTTTGGTCTTAGGATTGCTGGTATGCCTACCATACCCCTTCCCTTTTACAGATGAAACCGTTACAAGTCTCACAAATGATGTCATTTCAAGTCTCTAGTCACAACACAGTTTCCATATACTCCAGCCTAAAGTTTATCTTAGAATGTCAATCAGCCTTGTTAGTGTAACTTGTACAAGGAAATGCGATACACATTTTAGCCCATCAAATTGGTGAAATTGTGCTGTGTATTAGCATCAAGAAATTCATATGCATGGCTATTTTCTCCCTTAATTCTGTTCGTGTAATTTCAATAAAGTCGATGAATCTTTTTGCGGGTGCTTCTATTTTTAAATAATGCCATGGTCGAAGTTAGTACATGACCACATCCCGGGTGACTGAAATCAGCGAGAACAGATCACTATCCTGGATTACCTTCAAAGGCATCGCGTGCAGTTAAATTGATATGTACCCTTACAGAATGTCATGTCGTTTCAGCTTGTAAGAACTGGGGAAAGCGTTTATATGCTAGTATTGGTGGTGGGGTAGAGACACAAGATTCTATTTCACTTTGAGACGGCTTCCTTCCTTGCCGTGCGACCAGCTAGATCCTTGATGTCCAGAAAATTCAAGTATTTTGGTGCGGATTATATCAAACAAATTGGACAATTAGCACAATAAAATAAATTAGAAAAATTGGTGAATTGACATAGGTTAAAAAAAATTCAAGTATTTGCGGATTATATCAAACAAGTATAAGGATGCTCAGCTACGCCGTGAATGGATTGCTTACCTTCGAGCTGGTGCTGGTATATTTGCAGAGAGTGTACCAGAAGACGAGCACCGTGAGTGCCAGAACAAAGTTGCTGGGCTTGCTCGTGCCCTCGACTTGGCTGAGTCAACTTTTGTTAACAAGTCGTGAGGTTTAGCAACAGGTACAGATATAGATGTCCGATACCAGCTGACCTTTTTTGTATGTAGCAACCTGCTTTGGAAGCAAGCTAGAGTTGCTTGAGGAGAGGAAGAGAGTAAGGAAAGAATGCTTGCCAATTGTGTGTCAAACTTTAGGAATATAATCAATATATCCTTGCCATGCACCCTAAAATCTAAATTTCTCTTCCCTGTCCATCATAATGCAAGTGGTGGCATTTTCTTCGAGTACTGCAAGCATGCATACAAGAAAACTAGTGTTCTGCTTTTCAATCTTACAATGCCCGCAACTGTTCCCCCTGCTTGATATTAGTTATATGCTTCCTTATTGTACATTGTTGAACAAGAAATTGCAAGAAATAATCCTTTCTTCCGTAATATTAGTAATAATGAAGTATCAGGGGACAGTGATACTTTAATTGCAAACTTGAAAAGGCCTCAACTGAAGCTTCAAGGAAATGCATTATTATGGGCAACTAGCAGGCTCTATTCAAAGGGATTTCTTAACATGACAGGAGAACAAGGAAAGCCTGTGAATCTTTCTGTATTTTAACACAAGAAAGGCGTTCCAACATCACAATATGCTTCTAATCTAGTGAGCCTCTTCTAGAGCATGGGCGTATCAGTTAGTTTTCATGGATGCTTCTGCACCTGAGCCTCTTAACTAAAGCATACCTTCAACCAGGGCGACGTTATTTTTCATAAGATAGAAATTGTTGCCATTTCAGTGTTTTCTGCAGGCGAAGATAATTTCTCCAGTTTGCAGCATCTGCAGAGAATTTCAAAGTAGCTCAGATCAAATGGAGGCATCTTTAAAGAACTAATGGTGTCTCTTTGTTGCTTCAATGTATCTCTCACCACCTTCAAAATATACATCACTTGCAGCCATTGCTTGTAAAAATCTCAGAATACAGTAAAAAAGAACCATAAACTATTAAGTTTAAGTAAGATGAGGATAGAAATGTACCACTGCCTGGATAATATCAATCTAACCTGGGAAACCCAGCAATACTCGTAGCATATTTCTACACCATAATCACCGTAAAAAAAGACAGTGATCACAATTAATACAGTATCTGACAGCTAAACTTCTACCTAAACCATCCAACTAGGACGTAGTATCACAAAAGTTACTTGTCACGTCATTAAAATCCCAAACATAGATAGTGTTTATATTTACAGTATAATCGTGTTTTTAAAATGTTTTCAATTTTTTTTATTTTTTTAACATATTGATATAAAAAATAAAAAATATTATTTTCATGTAAATAAAACACCATAAAAAGAATCAATAAAACAATAATAAACCATATCCAATGACATCCATAAATTGCACAATCAACCAACAGTAACCAGCACATTTATCAAAGATCTTACTAATCACCCCTTGATCAAAGTATCAATGCACACAAAATCACAGCAAATGATAACACGTAAGCACCAATAATCTTGATCACAATCATCTTTTACTATCATAATCAACGATCTCCGAATCAGTAACCGATCTCGAGCGCTGAACTATAGACCGTCCGATTGAATTAATCCAATCCTCCTTTTCCTTCTCAGAATCTGCAATAAAATACATGGTATCGTTCCTCGTAGACAACTCGAATGCGTACTGTTTATGAAGCACGTCCTCGGCTCCTTTAACTGTCAAGCAAGAGGCAGCTGGGATGACGCCACGTGGCTTACACACACGAGTCACGGTGGAATCTTTGAACCAGAAGAGCTTCCCTTGTTTTAAAATGAACCACCGGCGTCTCCATGTCTTGATGTGCTCCCCTTGTTTCATTAACCACCCTGTTCGTTCTGGGTTCGACCAGAACTCGACCCCGTCCGTTTGGGTTGATTGGGTTTGCGTTAGGGCCGTCGCGGCACGCCAGAGAGATGCCATGGAGTCAGAGAGTGACATGGGGGGTTCGGATTTGAAGGAGAGAGAGTTCCAGTTATTGACAAAATCGAGGTGGGAAAGAAAGGAAGGGAAGGGTTTTCTTTTTCTATTTTTCTCCTCTCTCGTCGGTTTTATAGAGTGACAATGTTCCTTTATTTTTTTTTATCTCTTCTCCAGTCCATTTTACGATTCTTTCTCTATAAATAAAGAAAATATCCATTTAACGTTTTATTACAGCGAAGAAAAAAAATTTTTTTATAAATTATTTTGATGCGAGAGAGAGAGAGTATATATATATATATGTTGTGTGTGTGTGAAGCTAAGACATGAATTTATTATCAAAACAATTAAACAAATATATTAAAATAAAAAAACCTCATTTCTTAGAGTGTTTAGGGTCTTTAGACAATTATCCTGTAAAAAAAGTAATCAAATTAAGCTCGGACCGAAATAAAAGAAGCGGGCTCATGTAGCTATGCAATAAATCAGAAGAAGGGGGCAGCAGGCGAATTGACCATCCTAGCTGCTTTGCGTAGGCCATGCCCTGGCACCTTCCAGATAGATACAATCATTTCGAATTGAAAGTGCCATCCGGCTATAAACAAATATTTCATAATTCTCTGGTTGCCTTAATATTGAATTATTGAATTTAGATCTATGGTATGTTTTTGCTGTTCCGTTAAAATCACACGCCTTTTATACTTCACCCGATTCTCGTGCATTCTCGTAAATTACTTATAGCATATTTAAATCTCTCTTAATTAAATTGAATTCAATTTCCAGTTTAGAATCATTGAATGAAAAAATTCAGATTAAAAAAAAATCTTTATGATTCTCGAGGAATGAGAAGCAAAGAGAGTAGTAGAAAAAAAAACTCCAGTTATTGTTCTTATTACAAGATTGTGACTGGGTCAATGCATGTTTGGTAAAACAAATCTACGAGAATAATAAAAAGGAGGAAAGTATTCATTTGAAACATGAAAACATGATTAAAGTTGTCATTGTTACTTTTTAGTATTAACGTGGATGGAAGGAGAAGTTTCTCGAATTCTATTTATTTTTATGTTTTTAAAAATATTTTTAAAAAAAATTAAATTTTTTTATTTTTTTATTTTAAATTAATATTTTTTGATATTTTTAGATCATTTTGATACATTAATATAAAAATAAATTTAAAAAATATAAAAATATATTATTTTGATACATTTTTGAGTAAAAAGTACTTTGAAAAACAACCATAATCACACTTTCAAATAAAAATAATTTTAAAAAAACTGAACGAGAAGTCATATAAGATAAAAATATCATATAAGGTTTTGTAGTGCGGTAAAGATGATTTTGAATATTAAAAATTAAATTTTAAACAAAATTCAATGTTTAAAAATAATATAAAAATAAATTTAAAAACAGTAGCTTTGCCTTGATACATTAAAAATAAGAAATTAATGTTAAAAATAATTTTTTAAAATATTTAATTACTTGCTTTTATCGCTTTTATCTCTTTTGTTGGCAGCAACATGCATCACTATTGGAACCTCGACCACACCATCATCAAAACATTCTTCTCTTATCTTTTCTTCTTGTCCCATTGTTATCCTTGAATTTGTGGCTGGTGTAGTCGTGAGAAAGTAGAAAGGTATTAGAATTTGATTTTATGAATTATTTGTCGTGATGCCAGGGAATAATAATTTGAATAGGATGAAAGTGTTGAATGTAATATATAAAATAAAATGAAATGAATTCAATAATAAAAATATATTCAAAACATGAAATTTTTTTTTTTAAAAAAAAAACTCCACTCAAAAAATGATTATTCGCGAGTTGCAGCACATAAAAGAACACAAAGTATTGACGAGCACGGAACAGGGCCAAGGGAGATTGAAATTCACGCCTTCAAAAATGACATCTGATAAATTTCCAAGATGGAAATTCAAAATTCGAAAGTTCTAAATAAAGTTTTTGGATTTTTGAATCAATTTACTTGTTTATTTTTATATTTTAAAAATATTTTATTAAAATAATTTTTTTTTATTTTTTCAAATTTTAAATAATAACCACCGTGACAATAACAAAATTATCACAAGAATACAAACACGAGCGGTGGGCTAGGGAGCCAGACAGCAAGAAATTTTTTTTGGAATCTCATCCAGCACATCATATGACCTGTTATACCAGACTTAGTGTCAGTCATGGGTCCTGATCACTAACACTTTCTTTCCTTCTATAATTAAATAATTTTAACGTCAAACAAGGCAACAAAAATGCCAAGCAGGACTTTTGTCACAATTTACATCATGGCTAGGCGATGAGTATTAAAATTTAACATGCTTCGTAATTAGGTTGATATAAAAAATATAATATTTAATAAGTTAATAGTTATAATAGTAACATGTAATTAGTAGCTGGTATTTGTAAAAGATTTATTTTTATAGATGTGAGGATTTTTTATGGTAAAACCAATAATTTTGATGACAAAGATATTTAAAAAATATAAACTCTAAAAATAAATATATTTAAAAAATTTAAAAATAAAAAGATTTTGAACATTTGAATTTTGAAATTTCTATTTCATCAATCTTATCATTTTTTTATATTTTTTATTTTTTAGAGAGTTTTTATATATCTATTTTATTTATTTTCAAGGAACAAAAATAGAGTAATTCATTTTTTAACTTCTTTAATTGAAATATTGACATTAATATATTTTTTAAAATTATTAATTTTTTCCAATACATCATGTTAATTAGAGAGTGAATTCTAAGATTTAATCTTGATTAATATGTAAACTGGTATGAATATACTATTATTGTTAAGTAAACTCAAGGTTATTATTATTTTAATTTTCATACCCTCCTTTCATCTAATAAAAGCAATTAGAAATTATATCAAAATTAGCTAGGAGTACAATAAATATGCATGGAGCATTGCTGTTGAGATTAAAGGCAGTCCAAAGTTTGGTACGGACATAAACTAAATTCACGGTGGATGAATATCTTTAAGATTTTATTAATACTCGTATAATTTATTTACTTATTTCATTTTATATCATTACTTTACTAACATACCTCTTTGATAACTGGAGTCTTTTCTTCTATCTATTCACAGAAAATGGAAGTGGAAAGGTATGTTTCCAGTGAGAAACTAATTAGTTTACAATACCATGTGATTTTTAATTTAATTTTTGATGTGTATTTTGTGTTTTGGATGATTTATGCCTCATTTTTATATATTTATTGTTTTTAAAATGAATTACCAAATGATTTTTACTCTTGTAATGGAAAACTATAATAAATTACATGTTTTAATTTCAAGCTTCAGTTAATGGTAAAGTGTTGTGCAATTTTATATTTTTTTAACACACTGTTTGTAAAATTAATCTTATTTTATAAACTCCATCTATCTTTTTATATAAGAAACAAACATTAACTCTTAAATCAACAAAAATAACAGAAAAGAATAATAAACATGGCGTCCCTCCTCTACTCTGTCGAATGGGTTTAAGTTAACAAAACCCGTAAAAAAATAGAAAAGAGAAAAACACAACAAAAGGCCCATAATAAGGAGCCTAATTATTAGGCCCATGTACACATCAAAGTTCAAACCCGCTATTTAATTTATCCGCGCGCCGAATATGATCACGCTCTAACGAAACTCTCATTTTTAACTGCCTGAAACCCAGAGAGAGCGAGAGGGAGAGGGAGAGACAAACGCAAAAAACAATGTCCACATTTGCCGACTCGTTCGCACAAAGTGAGTCAACTCGTCCGTTTGACGACGACGATTCCTACGCAGGTTACAATTCACAGCCCTTCGATGAATCATTCGCCACCGGCGACGATGTTTTCGAGTCGCAGCCACAGATCTACGGCCAGTTCTCACCTCAAGAGAACGGAGAGTTTGGTGGATCGGAGGAGGGTCGGATTTCTCTGTCACCGTCGGAGACGGAGGCTGAGCAGGGACTTGCTCTCATAGAATGGAGAAGGTACGTCTAATTAATTTGATTTATTTTTTTTGGCCTTTGTTTGATAATTTCTGTGTGACTCCTGAGAAGATTAGAAAGGAAAAACTAAAGGTAATTCGATTAAAAACTGTAGATATGTTTTAATTCGTTCTGTGTAGTGAAATTTGAGTGTTCATTATAATTAGGAGTTCTGATCACTGAAAATAATTTAATACTTGTTTCAATCAGTGAAACATCAGTGATTTTTACTGATCAAGAATTATGTTTGAAATGATTAAAGAAATCTGTAATTCTTTTTATATATTTAATTGTGTTCTTGTATGATTCAATCTGATGAAAGTGCGTGCGTGTGCGTGTTTGCTTAAATAAAGATGATCTTAATTAATCATGGTTGCTGGTTTTTTGAAACCAAGGCAAAATGTGATACTATTGGAGGACAAGGAGAGGAGGGAAAAGGAGGTATTGAGCCAAATAATCAAGGAATCTGAAGATTACAAAGTTGAATTTTACAAGAAGAGGCAGTTCACTTGTGAGAATAATAAAACCACTAACAGGGAAAAAGAGAAGGTCAGGTTTTCTCTGAGCAGATGTTGCTGTTTTCTTTGTTCTTTGTTTGAGAATGTTTGCATCTCGGCTCTGTTAACTTTTGGACCCTGGAGTGGTGCAAATATTATTTTTATTGTTATTTAAGCTTTCATTTGAGCGTGCTGTATATTCCCGGGAATGTAAAGATGTTCTAAATCCACTTTAGAGGTGTTGTTATGTGGTATAGCATGTGCAAGAAAGAGCTTGGTTAAACCATTTTTTGGTGCAATATGCCTAAAAGTGTAACGTGGCATGTTTGTTTTGTGCTTCTGTAACTTCTATGTGGCTAGGACTCTAATATGATCATCGGAAGAATTAGAAGTCTGGAGTAGTTGCATTGGATGCATTCAGGTTTTGAATTATTGTGATGATGTCATTCTCCGAGAGTAAACATAGTGCAACATGTAACACTAAATTTGCTCTCCTGGTAGACAATGTGAGTTAGAATGGGATAAGAAACCAATTGATTCCTACTCAAGGATAGCTTGTTGTGACTCGATTGGATTCCTGAAGGGCTAAGCAAATTAGGATCTTGTGCTCAAGATTCATAGTACTATATATTTGAAATCTGGATTATTATTAATTTAAAACATCTATGGTAAAGGAGGTAGGGCCTATATAGTTTCACTCCATCATCATTGAAGTTGTCCAAGTTATTATCACATCTGTAGGTGCTACTTGTTTCCATGCCAAAATTTTCTATCAACTAATCCATAGTCATTTATCAATTGGTTCATACTAGTCATGTAATCTTTTCACTGAGGTCCCAAATGTAGAATAATACATGTTAGTTCAATATTGTCAAGCAATTGATTTTTACATGTGCAACCAATTCTTGGCAACTTGAAAGGAAAAGGCCATGTTTATAAGCAGAAAGCATCTAACAAGGTGTAGAAACTATGCACACCGATGTAGCATGGTCATAATATAATCTTCAGAGTGATCAGATTTGATATTTTCTCCCAAAAAATAAATGTATATATAAATATAAGTTGTCTATCTAGCCTTTTCACTTTTGAAGATTCTGTTTGGCATTTTCTGGGTCCACAACTTCCTTTGCAGCATGACTACCAAAGCTACCATCCTTGTCCTCGAAAGCTCATTTTATGCTGCATAGTGAAAGTAGGTTACCTGTTTTTGATTTTATAGATTATACTCCATGCCCATTTATTTAGAAGGGCACTGATCTACTGCAAACCGGGAAGGAAAATGATTGAAACTAGTATGGTAGAACTTGCACTTTTACACGCATAACTTTTGGAAATTGATATATTAAAATAGATAAGTGGATGTTATTTCCATGGCTAGGTTGGCTGCTCAGTGCTTAACGTGCTAATGAACTTAAATCACCATTTCCTTTGGCTGAAAATTGAGCGGTGAAATTTGCTGTTGTTAGGAAATGCTGCACTGCCCGTAAAGTTAGTATTTTAAATAGAAAGTCTTGGTTCTGATGTCTGAAGAGTAATTAAACAGTGAATAATATTGTTTTCTGACTTGCATCTTCTTCTTTGTAGTTATTTCTGGTCAACCAAGAAAAATTCCATGCTGAGGCTGATAAGAATTATTGGAAGTCAATTGCAGAGCTCATTCCTAATGAAGTGCCAACTATAGAGAAGAGGAGAGGGAAGAAAGATCAGGAGAATATTGCTGTGATCCAAGGCCCAAAGCCTGGGAAACCGACTGAACTCTCAAGGATGCGGCAAATACTATTGAAATTGAAGCACGATACACCTCCTCACCTGAAGCATTCCCCAGCAGCAGCAGCAGCAGCATCCACTGCTAATGCTGCTAAAACCTGTGATGCCACTGGAGTAACTACTTCCATCAAGGCTAATACTGTGGTGACTGCTCCTGAGCCTGTAGCTGTTGCTTGATAATTGTGTTGTTGCTTTCATTCTCCATTTATTGAAAGAGGTGCAAGAGCTCATTAGAATTTGGTTAGTTTGGCTAACCTTTTTAGATATGGTTCCAGGTTATAGTAGACTGCTATTTTATTTTATTTTTGGCTTTATTGTGCACACAACTAGGGCATTTGAGCAGGTTTATGATTTGATACATTGCTTATAAAATTTCACAACAGCTTTTTCTAGCAGTATGCTGTTATTCTGAGGTTGGAGACTGTAAAGCCGGATGCCCCAGGAGCACGAAGTTTGGTGATTTCATGATTCCAACAATCCAGTTCATCTGTTGTCCTACGCGGTGGATATGTGTTTGAGCTTGAAAAGCTCTTGGGGGCGGTGCAATCCTGTTTTTATCATATGGACGTTGGCAAGCTAATGAATCTTTTAAAGCAACCATGGAAAATCTGATGTGTTGGGCCGCTGGGTGGCGCTGTTTTTGTGGTCCGACTATTTGGTTTTTATTAGTTGAGTTATGTGGTCTTGCTACCGAACGACCTTATCTGGAAAAAGAAGATAGTAGCTTCCGAAGACCTATTTCTTTGGGGATTAATCTTTACTTATATCTCATGGCTATGGGTACATGAGTAACATTACTGCATGTGGTCCAGCTTCCAAGCGCTGGAGTTGGAAATGACGCTGCTTGCAAAGCTTGACCCCTTTATCTTCTTATCCTAGTCTCTTTTGTACAGCTCAAAAGTGTTCTATTTGCCTGCTTCGGCGGTTTTAATCCCCTACTTCGCACTTATCGTGGGTTTTTTTCCTTGAAAATGATTAGTTGGAGGAATGGAGTTACAAGCAACTCCATCTATTCTGCAAAGTTTGAATCTATGCCTCGCCAATGGGCTGGGAGTTGATGCTCTCTGGTTACGTCTATGCCTACCTGCAACTGGACCTGGAGTAGATTTTGCCTTAAAACTCGTCCGAGTAACCGCAACCCAGACTAGGCTCACTCGACCACAAGTTCCAAGTTCGATCCCGGGTACCCTGGAGGCCCAGTGCCTCCAAGGAGCATATGTTATCGGTTTGGATCCCTGAAGGCTTTGGTGGTCCAATGAGTTCAAAGCATGCCATCTTCAAATGCTAACATCCTTGGACAGAAGGCTCCAATCAGATGCCGTTGAGCCATCCAAACCTCAGGACAAGATGGTACACTCAACATACTGTTCTCTGGTTAAACATGCTATTTGTCATCAACCAAAGGAACAAAACATACATGCATCTAAATGTGAGCATGCTTGTACAGGTGTCATCTCAAGAATCGGTCTAATAGTCATCATCAACGGTTCGCAATCTACCACGCCTAGATTGAGGACAACTTTCACAGTGGTCAACTACATTTCTAGGTATTTGTTCCAAAATAGTTCAAAATTATAGATGATAAACGTAAAGACCACTTTATCTATGTACGGTCACACCCACACGGATCCAAAGCTATACACATACACAACCTTGAACCCACAAAATAGGTATTTCATTCCTTTCTTTTTTTCAACCTTAAATATTGTTATGCAACCTACACCCACATATACAGTCTTACAAAGTTTCTCTCTTTATGGATAAAAAGCAATTATCATCGTCGCTGCGTCACTACCCCTCCTCTCCAAGCATCCTTACCACCACAACTATAATTATCATCACCTCATCGCCCACCTCTACAAGCATCCTCACCACTACCACTACAACCACTATCACTACCATCATTTTATTAACTTAATAACATATCATTACCATTCTCTCACCATATTTATTTCTGCAGCATTGCTTACCGAGCATCCTAAATTTTTTTCCGTAGCAAAACAAACGCAAATGAAAGGCATCGAGCATGGATAATGATACAGCATTATTAACCTTCAGCGTTAGTCACAAAGTAGGTAGGTAAATGTGAGCCCACTTACCCAAAAATTCTGCTGTCATTTTTCTTGACAAGAGTGCTGAAATCCAAAACCAGTAAGCATCAGAAATTTCTTATAACCTCGTTCGTTCTATTCATATTGGAATGCCAGATAAGGTACACAAAAAATATTGAGATTAAGCAAGGCAGAGGTGGAAGGGGGGAGGTGGTTTATTCAGAATACCCCACCTGTAGAAAATTAGCAATAAAGACTGTTCTGCTTATAACTGCTTTTCCTAATTATACAAAGGCAACGGATTACATAAAACTTAATCGCCAACCAATCTAGCAAACTTTACATCAAACATAGAAAGGCTCTGGTCAGTTTTTTTACTTTTCTTTTTTCTTTTCCCTGGAAATAGGTTCCTCTTTTAAGTGTCAAGCTGGTTGAGGACCCAGAAGAATACACGTGGTGATTAGAATGGGAGTTCATAAATCAAATGTTTAATTCTGAACATCACCTGCCTCGTAGAGGAGAACGCCCACCTCTCCCACTGCCAATATCATTTTCTAATTCAATCCCATCCAAACAAAGACCATTGTTGTTGACACTCACTTCTGAACTAGCATTACTGCTTGTGGCAAGCGGAGAGTCTGAAACACTAACTGTTCTGCTTCTTGTAGGCCCTGATCTCACACTGTACATCGAAGATGCTGGGATATTGGTCATCAAAGGCCGTAAATTACCAGGAATGGTGCGCCTTATGTCCTGCGCAGACAAAACAAAATCAGAAAAAATAACTGGATAAATAAAGCACTTAGTTGCTTGACTCGATCTCTCTATCACTTTGGATGAATATCGTCTCAAGGAACTGAGAGAGATGTGGAATAAAATAAGAAAAGAAAAGAAACTATGTCAAATTTTGTTTGACTTCATGAAAACTGGAAACAAATCAACATATAGAAGAAATGAAAGATAGCTATCTCGTGAAATATTGATGCAGTAAAAGGATTAGAAATTATCCACTTGGAAACACTTATGTTCTACTTCTACTTCTACCACCTAGGGTTCTTGTCTCCAGTTCAAAATAAAAAATAGACTAAATGGACTATACATACCATATGTCTAATGGCCATATCCAAAGATTTCTTTGAGAGTGTTCTTCCAAAGCCTGAGCTGTCTGGAGATGAAGACTTTCCAGTCAGAATACGAGGAGAATGTTTGTCATCTTGCTTGGGAGGTGCCAGCTTTCGCATATTTATCACTCTGTCAACCATTTTGGTTCCAATGACGACAGGGCTAACATTGTCATTAATTTTAGAATGCCCACGACTAAATGCAGGAACAGAACTCCCACTGGGGTGCATAATGCCATTGGGGCCACGTCCTCTTGATGGAGAGCATGATTGTCGTCTTGGACGTCCATTAGGAGTAGGCTCAACAGAGGAAGATCGAGCACTGGGTGCTCCAGGCCTACCCCTAGTAGCTGAAAGTGGCCGTTCAGGTACTGTAGTTCTTAAATTTGGAGGAGCATCAAGTGAAAAACCAGGCATCTCTGAGGGCTTCCATGGCCTAGATTTCACTGTTGGTGAAGAGCCACGTGATGGGACAGGATTTCTAGCAACTGTGGGAGCTGACTTGGTAACTGTAGGAGCTGACTTGGTAACTAAAGATGATGACTTAACAGGAGGAGCAGATAGGCTTGGTGAACTAGATGGAGTGGATGGCCGTCGAGTTGGGGTTGCAGCCCTTGATGTCGACTTAGATGGGGGTATAGAGGGCCTTGCAGTCGGCGTTGAAGATCGTGTTGTAGACCTTGATGGTGTTGAGGATCTTGCAGGAACTGTGGACTTCATTGTAGATGTAGTCGATTTAGCTGCAGAGACGGTTGGTTTAGCTGCCGAAACTGTGGGCCTAGATGAGGACAGAGTGGCCCGAGAGGTAGGTGTTGATGATCTTGAAGGTTTAGAACCTGCAGTCAGCGTGGGGCGTCCAGTTGGTGTTGAAGGCCTAGATCCTGGACCACCAGATGATGAGGGCCTGCGCATTGCTGCACCTGAAGAGTTCAACCCAGGGGAGGAAGTGGGTTGTTTGGATACCAAGTTGCCCCTTCGAACAGGATCTGGCTGATGGCTAGCTAGCTATGACCACAATGAACAGAATTCACTTAGCATATTAGTTGTGAACTCGAGCATCATAAGACCAAAAAGTTTCTAAAAAGAAGATAAAAATGAAGACCGCTTTCATGAATTTTAAGTAACTTTTACTTCATGAGAGGAAACACCAAGCATAGCTATGGTTTCAAAACTCTTTAACAATTATCTTTAGTGGTTAATGTTCAAAACTCTTTGTTTTCTTCCAAAATTGGATGTTTAAGCTAACACGGTCTAGTGAAATCCAGAAACCAAGAATTCAAGGCAAGTTTGTTGTTTGTCAAGGAAACTGGTCAAATAAATGAATACCAGAAGCTTCAATTGTTTCATAATAAACTTGCATAGTTTGACTAGTTGATAATAAAAATGGATATGGAGCAATAAATTCTATGCAATTCAGATGCTTCTAAACACAATCTTTTCTTTCAACTAAAACCATGACAACAATGCACTGTGCCTGTTTTTCCTTTAACAAAGTGGATTGCATAAATCAACTTTAGTAACATGCAACTATATGAACAATAGTGCTCTTACTCTAGATTTCAGAGCAGTCGGGCAGGCCTTTGGAGTGCCAATCTGACTCATAATGGTCTTTTGTGATTCCACCTCCAAAGAAGGAAAAAGAGGGGTACCAGGAGGTGTTAGGAGCCTGAAAACAGATGATAAATCTAATTAACATCAGTTTACTGGCACTGTTTTTAGCTCATTACATCTATGTGAAACAAGGAATTGAATTTTTAATATACAAGCTCCACCTATGAAATTTATGTTGCGTAGTTAGGCAACAGAATATGTCTATCTACTGATTATACAATTGTGGCAGTTTATCAAGAAGTCCACAAGCTGCTGAAATAAGATCAAACTCAGAAAATAAATTGGAGAAAATTGATAGTTTGCCTATTCCAGAGAAGCATGATCAATCTTTGAAAATATGATTGGAGATCTTGAATTTTACTTTCTATAAATAATGAGAAACTGTCAGCTTTCTCCACCTTACAGAAGCCTATCCTCCAGAACAAGAAAATGGTCTAGGCCCAACCTCCTCTAGGATTCATTTTGATGTCCATACAGCTTATTCTTCGAAAAGATAGCAACTTAGATTACCACAACTCCAGCAGTAAGATTTTTGCATCGGTTTTGGATTCTATAGTAGAAATCAAATTGTCACATTCCTTCCACCAAAAACTTCGGATCTCTCTTTATTTCCAATTAAGACAGGAATAAGAGGGATAAAATGCATCGTACAAACTTTCTACATCAACATGCAGCAGCATTCAGCAGTCATAATTAAGACACTCTATTGAAGGAGATACATGAATATTATCAAGTTGCAATCAGCAAGTTATTATGAGTTTAACCAGAGTATTATTTCAACAAAAAAATAATGTGCTTCTATCAATGCTTGAGGATGGCAGGAATTTCTCCAACGATATGAAGTATTGCAAAGTTATCATCAGTCACATCTACAAAGTGCATCCACTTGAAGGAAAAAGCACAAATTATCAATAACTAAACGCGTTTTCTTCCTTTCCCATCTCTTTTTTTTTCTCTATAGATAGTCCCTTTCTTTCAAATCTTTTCTTTATAATAGACCCGAGCTAACCAAAGACCAAGTAAAACCAGAGCAAGAAAACAAAATGGAAAAGCTAATACTAAGCAACCAAAAAAAAAAAAAACGGAGGTCCTTGAAGATTTCTAGCCCTAACAGTTTTATTCAATTCTATTTTCTTAATAAACTGATAATGACTCTTGAAGCTCGCCGAAACAAGACTTGGAAATCATATGAATCCACGAATTAAACCTTTTAAGAATACATCAAGACCAAGAAAAGGGAAAAAAAGAATGAGCTTCTAGCTACCTACCAGTCATAGTCATGTTTATCATTCTCGGAATTGAGAAAATCATCAGCTCCTGTTTTCCTCGCTGGCGTTGAAGAAATATTAAATATCGGAGAAGTTCCGTGTCTTGATCCTGCAATTTTTATTTTTTTTTGGTGGGGGGGGGGGGTTAGCAACATCCAGAACATTAAATTAATTAAAAATTTGAACCAAATAAACATCTTTCACCAAATCAAATCCACACAAAAAAAAAAAAAGAATTATTACCAAATGGTGCTTCAAAATCTTCAGTATTGTTGATTAAAAACAAATTATTCTGCTCTTTTTCACGCTTCTTCATTTCTAAAAACAAAGCAAGCTCTTCTTCTTTTTCTTTCATCATTTTAGCTCTTAACTGCTGTCTTTGCTTCACCACTGCTGCTTGCATTTGCATTTGCGCGTCCTGTGCCCTAAAACTACGATTCATTTTTTTCAAATCTTAAGAAAAAAAAAAGTTAGAATACCTCTCCAACCAAAACACACTCAAAATTTCACGGATCGAAAGCTAAAAACAAGCTTCGTTTCTCATACACGCCTTTTAGATCTGAAATTGCATTCGAAACGCAGCATTTTGAGGCAGCTTCGCTTCACAGAGCTGAAAGCTACAGAGACAGAGAGCACAGCTTCAAGAGAGCTCCATTGTTAAGTCAAATCCCTGAGAGAGAAAGCTGAAGCAAGTAACGTTGTTGTTACACAAAAGCTGAGAAAAGAAACACTTGCAGAGAGAGAAACACTCAGAATTTCTAGAGAGAAAATTTTGGAAGAGAATGAGAGCTGGAGAGAAAAAAATGAAGAAGAAGGAGAGACGATGGAGAGAGAAACGGGTGAGTGGCAGTGAGTGTGATTAAGGGTAAATGTGAAGGGTGAAATGGTAAAAGAAAGAAGAGAGAAAAGGTAGCGGTTTTTTTAATGATAATGGGGTGTGGTGTGGTTGGAAGTTGGAGGTAGGAAGGAGTATGGTATACACTTTTTATTTTAAAAAGAGTTAAAATAATATTTTTTTTTATTTTTTAAATTTTATTTTAATTATAATAGATTAAAAAAATTTTAAAAATTAAAAAAATTAAAAAAATTAATTTACAATAAAAAAGGTTAAAACTCACTTAAAATACACTTTTAAAAGAAAACAACTGTAACTATAATAGAGACAGTGAGGGAGAAAGGACTGCTAGTTGTTGTTTCTCTTTTCTCTCACTTAAAGCCTACGTTTCAGATTTTCTTTTTTGTTTTTTTAATTTTTTTTAGGTGGGTGGATTATCACGATATTACCCCGTCTTTCTTTAATGTTATCGCTTTTAATCTCTCGGATTGGTGGGTTTGTTTTGCAGTTGTGCCCTTGACTTCTTTCATTGTTATTGTTAATGCCTTTTGTTTGGGGAGCATTTTCTTTTTGTTTTTAATTATAGTTATTTCTAGATGTCTTTTTTTTTTTTCCTTTACTGGAATTATCAGGAGCATTTACATACATAATGTAAGAAATAATAATTTTATGAAACCTCGTAGTTATAAAAATAAGGATTAATGTAATATAAAATCAATATGAAACAACTATTTACATCGTAAGAAGTTATTTTCAGTGATCATATACATTAATTTGTTCGTGATCATTGATTTTTTTTTTAGTGGAATTTTATCTTGTTTCGTTTGCCAAGTAGTAACTGCATAAGAACACCAACTATTGAGTGTTTTTTTTTCCCAGGAGGAAAGAAATTGTTTAAAAAAACTAGTTTGTATACTCCTTTTATACGTGGAGAGACAAGATATTTTTAAATGCAAAAAACAAATGTTCAAGTTCCAAGAAACTCTTCAATGTTATTATTAAATATGAAAATTCAGTCATTTTGAATAAATCTTTTCAATCAATGTAATTTTTTTTTATTAATGCATCTCATGTTTCCCTTAACGAGCTCAATATTTTAAATTAAAATCATTGTTTATCTAAAAATATAATTATTTTACATACCAAATTTGTTTTAGTTGAGCATAGAAGCCTACCGTAGTAACCAGACAACGTCAATTGTCAATCCTCCAGCTAGTACATGTCCATTACCATTGTCGATGACACTTGTAGCTGAAGTATCGTTGTTGTTTTTATTATTATTATTAGCCTGAATTTAGTTTGTGTATATTTTAATTAATTTTATGGATTTTAAAGTTAATAATTATATAAATTTTAAATAGTTTTAGGTTTGTGAAATTTAAATTAGTAATTTTCAAAAAAAACTAATTTAAAATATAATTAATTAAACTATACATTTTAAAATTAATGAGGTTATTATACCTATTCCTATAATGGAGAAGTTATCATTGTTCCTTGAAAAATATAAAACTGGTTGGCGAAACAGTTTACTCGAAAGAATCTTCATGGAAAAAAAAATAGTATTTGTGGAATAATATTCTTGATATGAAATTACCGTAGCAATCAAGTGTCTCCACTTTAGTTTGTTTTTACCTGTTTTTTTATGATTTGAATTTTTTTTTGGAGATTATATAATACTATCAAAAGTCAACCACACAAATTAATTTGACGTTCAATTTTAAAATTCCAAATAATCAGATAATATAATGGAATTTGATGCTGATCATATGAATAATCAAATCCCATCTTTACAAAACCCTCCACGGTCTGTTTCCTCGCACCTTATTAAAAATCAGAGCGGACTGCAAATCAAAAGAATTTAATGCTTTTTTTTTTCTTTTCTTTTCTTTTTTAAGGAAACCTCACCCCTTGAAAAATGTATTTTATGGGTCCAAATAAACAAATAAAACCCTGATTATTCTAAACTTTTACATAAAATAAACGTCTAACTCAAACTCAAAATCTATTATACAAATCTCAAGTCTTTTATCATCATGTCACGTTTCCTGCGAACAAAAAATCACATTTGATGCTGATCATATGAATAGCATAGTTGGTGCAAGGCTAGCATTTCTTACAGGAAGAGCAATAAATACAAGGGTTGAATGAGCAACCCTTTTGGTTCTCATGCCTCTCACTGCAGCTAACGGTGGAAGTTTGAAGACAGCAAGCAATACCCATTTTGATTTGTCTTCTTTGAGAACGAAACCTGAAAAAATTGAAGCTGAAGGTGAAGAAATAGTTAATAAAAATCTTGTTTGAAGACAGCAAGCAATACCCATTTTGATTTGTCTTCTTTGAGAACGAAAGCTGAAAAAATTGAAGCTGAAGGTGAAGAAATAGTTAATAAAAATCTTGTTTGAAGACAGCAAGCAATACCCATTTTGATTTTTCTTCGTTGAGAAGGAACCTGAAAAAATTAAAGCTGAGGGTGAAGAAATAGTTAATAAAAATCTTGTTTGAAGACAGCAAGTAATACCCATTTTGATTTGTCTTCTTTGAGAACGAAACCTGAAAAAAATGAAGCTGGAGGTGAAGAAATAGTTAATATCGCCATCGCCGAGACCATCGGTTCTATTGCTCTCTTCAATCTGTTTATGTATTTTGCTTCTGTTAACAGAAGGCTATTTCCAGCATCACATAAATAGAATCCATCCACCAGCCCAAGACATTTCTTCAAAAAATTTGTATCGTATAGATTATTTAATCATTAATTTCTTATCTAATCTTGGACGGGTTTCTTTTTCTTCTCATCCCTTTAATTATATTTTTAAAATATTTTTATTGGTATCGCATCCTACCTCCCACGACAATACTTTTTAATTATGTTTTCTTGTAAAAGCATACAGAATATAAATAATAAAAAAAATAATCGTGCTGTTCTGTGGTGAGTAATTTTATCTTTCAATAAATCATTAAGTAATGACATCATATTATTAGTCAGCTGTTTTTTATTATACAAGGTCAACATGTGATTTTTTAACTTTAAGAAATAGGTTTTTATATTTTATGTCATTCTAATTAAATATAACAATTCTTACAACAACAAAAAAAATGTTTGAGATTGTTAGTTCAATTTTTTAATATATTTCAAACAGTATAATTAAATTTAATTGTGTGGTTTAACATTTTATTCTAAATATAAAAATTATAGTAAGTTATTAATTAAATACTAATTTATTTATGAATTTAATTTAATTGAATTTTATATATGATTTGATTCAGAATAAGGAGAACGATAGTGGACAGTGGAAAACTTGAAGTTACAGTATTAGTAGATAGTTCAAGTTGGCCCATTTCCCTTGAGCCCAAGAGCTGTGCTACAAAATGCACAATCTAAAGCTTAGCCGTGGGGGGAGCGGACTACTTCCGGCCAGGCCTTGTCTACTGGTACTTGAACTTTCAATTAATCGGACAAAGTACACTTTAAAAATACTGTGTAAATTATGTTTTTAAAAATTTTGAAATTTTTTTAAAATGAATTTTTTTATATTTTTATATTTTTTAATACGTTGATATCAAAAATAAGCCATACGAGCAAGGACAGGATCTAGATAGCGATGGAGTGGCAAGCAAGATACACCGTTGAGAGGCACCTTCCTTCTCAGGCTTATAGATTTGCTGGGCTTTAAATCCCACGTTCCAGGACCCGTGCTGTGCCTTTTATGAGATGTTCAATTTTTATTTTTAGTTGAATATTTCCTCTATCAATTTTTAGTATGAATTAATTTAATGTGTGAATTAATTTGATCTTTATTTTTATATATATAATTCTTGAAATTTTATTTTATTTATTAACCTAGAGAAAAGTAAGAAAAAAATTGTTGTTAATAACTTCTGAATTAAATGAAAAGATTGTTGTAAAATTTAGAATTCCTTATCTAATGAGTTATGAAAAGTGACTTTTGCGTTGAGTTAAAATGATTTTCATGCTAGAAGTATGTCCGGTAAAAGTTGCTCGCTGTAAGTTTTTGAATGGTAGATATGATACAAGTTAAAACTAACAAATTAGAATTTTATAATATTTTTTTATTTAAGTTAAGAGTTAATTTAATTTAGATATATTTATGATTTTTTACACATCAGAGATTAAAAATTGCTTAAATCAATGTACAATCGAGTATGTAACTCAGCTGGCAGCAGAGAACTCCTCTCTTCAATAAATCTCGTGTTCGAGTCTCTATTTTATAATAATAATTAAAAAAGAAGAGTATTCTCCATGTTTAAGTTGTTCGGTTGGAGCACCAAATGCATTTGTGTTTTTAAGCACGCAGCAGCCAATTGATTGCCTTGTTAATTCCGCTACCCTCACCTTGCTGTCCTAATTAATGCTGTCACTGCTCATTACGAGTTGTCGGTTACACTGCACGACCAAATTGTTATTATTGAAATACTTGAAGGGATGCAGCTGAAATTGCTGAAATTTGATGGCCCTATCATTCATGGCAATTATATCGAGTCTCGTGACTGCTATCACCATTCGAGTTATCAACTACACGGCAAAATCAGAATTATAAGCTTATAGTGTGCTTGAATTATAAGCTGGTTGTATCAAATATTTCTTTTATTTTTATTTAACAGATAGAGAAGTAAAGGGATATTTGATGATTTTATTCTGTACTGAAATAAAAACTAATCAACACATGTAAAGAAGGAAACTTGAAATATTCAGAAAGTCACGGAGAATTTTTTATCAGTGTTTATATGGTTTGTAATTATATCCTCAAAACTTTACATGTTTGATATTTCTGATTCATTAGCTTCTCTATAATGTTAAAATTTTGTAGGCGTTCAAAGCAAAAATCTTAAGAGATACAAATCTATAACATTTTTGTTATGAATTGTTTAACAATATTATTGACATGTAGCTTAATGAGTTAAATGATCATTTTATTGAAACAAGTATTGAGTTACTTCTTTGTGTGGCATGTTTAAATCCAAGTAATTCTTTCTTTATTTTCAACAAAAAAAACTTATTCGTCTTGTTCTTTTTTATCCCAAAAAATTTTTCTACATTGAACCTTATTGTATTTGGTGACCAACTTGATACTTATACTATTAATTTACACAGTGATGATGAGTTTTCCGGTATTGAAAGTATTGTTAGTCTTGCAGAGAAAATGATAAAAACAAAAAAGAATTTGATATTTTCATTTGCTATGTATGTTTATCAAATTATCATTACTTTTACCGGTTGTAACTGTTACAGTAGAAAGAGTTTTGTTTTGCCATGTATATTATTAAGAGTAGATTGCAAAATAAAATAAGAGATAAGTGGATGAATGATAGTTTAGTTGTATGCATTGAGAAAGATATCTTTAACTAGCTTGACAATGAAGCAGTTTTAAAATATAAAAACTCGAAAATAATAATTATAATGTAAGTTTTTTTTATTTTAAAAATATTAAATTAATTTCATTTGATAGGAGTTAGTACATATATTTCAAATTAATTTCTCTATATAACACATGTCTACATAATACATGATATCAAGTATTTGTTAATAATTTGTTCTTTATTTAAAAAAATCTTGGTTTCACCACTGACGACCCCCCTCCTCCCGAGATTGGGTTTGAATCTATTATTGTTGGGTAGAATAGGTTATTCACATTCTAGCTCAAAATACCATAAAAAAGATAAAATTACATTCTAACCCCCCTTTCCACTAAATGACAAAACTCGTGAACTATAAATATATACCATGAGATATTTAAAACAAAGATTCACAAATTTTCATTATCTACTACATATATATTTTTAGAACATCTTTTTCTCTAGAATATTATTATATTCTCTCTTTGAAAATATATTAATTTAAATACTGAAGGGTTCTTATCTCCATCAAATAAGATTTTTTGCATATATAAATTATAGATCATATTGACCTACCAAACATCAAATATAAATTATCAATTATATTAATTCAAAAATAAATATAATTATTAGAACTAACTAACTAACTGATGATTTGATTTCTAGATTATTTGAATTTTTTTAACTTTATGAGCGACACCTTCCGTGTAAAAAAATATTTAAAAGCCATCAGTTTTTTCCACAACATGCACATACAATATTGAATACGACAACAAAATGCTTAAGATGAACCTTAAAGCAGGACCGCACAGAGAGAAAAGTTTCACCATTAACTTAACACGGGCAGCATCAAGTGATGTCATCATTCATCCCCCCAGACAACACATTCATCGAACTAAAGTAATGGAAAATTTATCGAGGTTTTTTTTAAAGTCGTGACATACGGGGTCTGTTTCTCATGGAAAATGGATATGGAAAAATAGGAGAATAGAAAAGGAAAATGATGGATACATACTGATCCATTTAATTGTTTAGTTAACAGGACCGGAAAAAAAATAAAATTCCGTCTAGTTTAAAGTAAATTGTAGATTATAAATGAATGCATTAAATTTCTGTCTCAAAAAAAAAAAAAAAAAGACTTCGCTGGAACCTTTTTATCTATACACACACGTGTATTTGATATAATGATATATAATATTTTTTTAAAAAATTTATTATTATTTTTTTTTTTAATAATAACACGTTAAAATTATAAAAAAACTAAAAAAAATATAAATTTAAAGCAAACATTCTTTCTACAAACAAGCTAACGAAGTCCAAACGGAGGTAGCCAAAATATATTTAAATATCAAAACAAAAACGACCTAAAAAGAAAACAGCTGTACAAGTTGGATTTCCAATTCCAAATTCACTGCACCTACGCATACGCGTACCTTTTCTCGCATTTGTCATTCATTTCTCTCTGAAAGAAAAAAAAAACCAGTAAAAAACGAAGAATCTTTGAGAATTGAAGCTGATACAGAGACAGACAAACTTGATCGGGCAAGATAGACAAACGGCGTCGTTTCATAGTTGATAGTCGTGAATTTGGTTTCGTGACCAGGGGGAATGGAAGGGAACACGAAAAAAAGCAACGCGAACAGCAGCAGCGGTAATAATAATCGAGGAGAATCCGTCGTTTATGATTATGGCCGCCTTAAAAATTCCTGTGGTTATTGTAAATCCACTGGTAGCACCAGCATCTTTCACGGTTTGTGTTTCTTTTTTTCGAGCAATTGATTGACGAAGTATGGATTCTTTTGAATTGCCTGGATTCTAATTTTCATCATCGTTTTTGTTAATTTAGGCCGTTTTCAGATTGTTTTTTTTTTTGCTAGATATATTTGATAAATTAATTAGCGTCTGTGCGTCTGTTTTCCTTTACAACTGACCAAAATATTAGCTCAGTCTAGTATGTAGTGACGAGGAGGTCAAAATTGGAGCTAGAAATTACTTTGGTTCGTTAATTTATTAAAGCTGGTGATTTCTTTTTAAATCCTTTTGCTGTACACTTAGCCGGGCTTTGTTAAGGAATGCAGTCTCCCTCTCTTTGCCATACAGAATTTTGAAATTCTGTTTTGTTTTCGCGTAACTACAGCTCTAATCCGTATTTATATGCTGTATGCTCGATAAGAGTACCAAATGAATTTGCTATATATGTATTTCAATCATAGCCGTTCCATATATAATTTTTTGCATCTGGATTTGATTAATGAAAAATCAAACTTACCTTTTGTCTTTCCTGTTTTCCATGTTGCAGGCTCGTGGGCAGACAGCATAACAGTCGATGACTACCAAGGTTAGTATATATGTTTTTTTCTAGTTTTTCTCATTATTTATAAAATTTGTTTTGCTGCCGCAATCAGATTTGATAGTATGTGATGTGGTAAAAGGTTATAAGGTGTCAGTTGTCATCTAAAAGGTGTGTTACTACGGTTTTTCTTCTTTTGTTTTTTCCGGTGGATATTCTAGTTTTGTTTCATTTGCCTCGTTTGATCCAACGCTTCCTTGTCAGACCTTCTTGACAGAGGATGGAGAAGATCTGGTTCTTTACTTTACAAACCTGAGATGGAAAAGACCTGTTGCCCATCTTATACTATCCGTCTGAGGGCAAGTGATTTTGTTCCGTCAAAAGAGCAACAACGAGTGTCTAGAAGAATGCAGAGGTATGCCTTCTATGTCCTAATTCAGTCTTTTCCTCTTAGAACACAAGAAACAAAAAAAAAAATATTCCAGTTTGTCAATTGGATTGAAGACAATTTTGAGCTATTCGGTCACAAGAGTCCAGAGTAATGTTGTCCACAAAAAGCATTGGGTTTATGATGCCCTTCATTAGAGTTACTGATAAAGGGAGATTCCAAAGTTGATATGTGATTGTGTCAAAGAACCATCTCAATTTAATAGTTTAAATTGTCAGGTAAGATCCTAAAATATGATTTATATTATTCTCTAACAGATTGAGATTTTATGGAATGGCTTATAAAGCTCAACTTTTTCATTGGCTAATCAGTTCGTATGATATTCTTAGGATAAGATGTGTTGAAAGCACTTTTGATTCATAAATCTTAGTTCCTTATTGAGTAGTAACCATTCTACATGCCTAGGTTTGTAGATGGTGCATTGGATGTGAAAAAATCAGTGGAAGCTGTAGAGGATCCCGGTATTTGTGCCAGTGCCTGTAAAGAAGTTTCAAGCTTAGGAACAAAGGAAACCTCGTCTGTTACAAAAAAGGAGAAAAATATGGGAGACCACATTACTGATTATTTGTCAGAACAAGTGGACAACGTGGTTTGGACATGCAGAGAAAGTGGGCAATTTCCTTGCAGTGTTCAATTACCAAAAGCTTCTGTTAAAAAGGTTTCACAAGCCAAAAGAAAACTGCTAGTGGAAGGAGCAGAAAATCTCATGTATTCTAGCAACATTGCATTTCAAATAGCAGCCACAATAAGACAGGTGCAATCAATTGCTAAGGATGCAAGTCAGAGTGCAGAAGATAACCCTCTGCCTCCAAAAATTATCGCAGAAAAATTAGCTGCTTCTTTAGATCAACTGGAGAAAACTAACAGCCTGTCAATCAGAGCTTGCAATGGGCATATTAATTTTTATACTGCAGCAACTCAAGCTTCTTCCAACAAAGATAGTCATATTGCTACGATCTCCCAGGAATCTGCAACCGGGAGAAAAGGCTGCTCTTTGAGGAATAGCTCCTTGCATCCTAAGGGAAAAAGGCGGAGGCTTGAGATTCGTTTGAAAAGGTCCAGTTTTGATCCAGAAGAGTTTGCATTGTATAGAAGATATCAGATAAATGTGCATAACGATTCTCCTGATGATATTTCTGAAAGCTCATATAGAATGTTTCTGGTTGATACTCCTTTAGTACCTGTTCAACCATCTGGTGATGATAGAGTCCCCCCTTGTGGCTTTGGCTCCTTTCATCAGCAATATGTAATTGATGGCCACCTAGTTGCTGTTGGTGTGATCGATATCCTTCCTAAATGTTTGTCGAGTAAGTATTTGTTTTGGGATCCAGATTTTGCCTTTCTATCACCAGGCAAGTATTCAGCCTTGCAAGAAATAGGATGGGTGAAAGAGAATGAAGTCTACTGTCCCAGTCTTCAGTATTATTATCTTGGCTATTATATTCATTCCTGCAGTAAGATGAGATATAAAGCAGCGTATCGCCCATCTGAGCTTCTTTGTCCCCTTCGTTACAAGTAAGTTGCTCTAATGAATCTTGCAACTAACTAGAAAAACAATGGGGCATGGAAATTTCTCCTTCGTTTTTAGTTTCTTTACTAGTGCATTAATCTGAAATCCACTTTGTCACTGTTAATGGAATTTGGACTCCAGAATATAAGGATTCCTTTGGGCATGATGATAATAGATCTCCTAATCTTACTCGCAATGCAATGATGAAATATAAAAATTGTATATATTTCAGCCTGAAGATATCTTAGGTAATCCTTCTCTTCCTTTACTGTATTTTTTTTTTTTTTTGGTTTTCACAGCATGTTAAATAGTTTTGAGCATTAAAGTTCAATAGTTTTCTGGGGTCATCATTCGAGAGCTTTTTTATAATATTTATTCTGACATCTACCGTCACTCTTAACTTTTTAGCAAGGATGTATGTTCCCTGTTATGAGAAGTAATAATATTATGGTAAATTATAAGCTTTTAAATAAGCTCCGGTACCCAACTTATCTCCTATCAATTTAGGATCTAGAACCTGTTCGTAAAAATAATCTCCTACTCTGCTTGAGAACATTCCTGAAAATGGTTTGTATCAGAGAAAGAAAAGTTGGATAGCCAAAAAGATTACTTGGAAAGGAACTTTTGTTATTGACAAATTACAGTCAATATTTTCGTGCTCTACACGTGGTCCATTTATGGGTGTTCAACTCTCATTCTACACTTACACTGCAAGTGCAAGTTTCAATTATGAGGCTAGACTTTTGGTTTCCTGCTTATTTATCATTAGTTGCCTATAGAACTTAGGTTGTTAGTCTGCTGGTTATTCGCAGTCTGACGAGCTGATGTCTTATCTCCAGATGGGTTCCATTTGAAATAGCACAACCTTTGCTTGACAAGAAGTCATATGTTGTCTTGTCAGATTCTGTGCTTTTACAAAGTGGAGAGTCGTCACAGCCTCTTGTCTCCGGAAATGTCATGGAAGAACAGGATGATGACAACTCTAAAAATGTTCTGATAGATGTTGAATGATAAATTGACTGGACCTGAATTTGAAAGTTCTGATGATGATTCAGTCCGGAAGCCTTTGGTCAGGCATCAGCTGAAGAAGACGAAATTTTTATGTGTTTGGTTAACTTGTTTTTGTAAGTGTTTTCATTAATAAAATTACCAAAAAGAACATGTTAAATTTGAAGAAGAGATGGGTTACAGTGTTTATGTTATCTGATGGGGAGGCAAGTAATGTACAAGGCTGTAAAAAAGAGCAATTTCATGCTGGTTTTTTATTTTATTTTGGAACAACTTTTTACATCAAAAACATATAAAAGGGTGGTTGGGAGAAAACACAGGAGCCACCACTCTGCCAGACACCCTCTTAAAAGTGAAATTTAGATTTTAATTTCAGAAGAAGGAAAAAGAGCAAGAGGAAGAATTACAGTCACTGTTCCAGTAGAGCCATGCTCCTCCCATCAAACGACGACTTGGATCGAAAGACAGCTAGCCGTCCCCCTCATTTGAACGAGAATGCTGTATATCTGTACCTTAATGCAGTTTAACATTATTATAGCTTTTTTCCCTTTTGTTTTCCCACCAGATTAGCTTCCATGAATTGAAATTCAAATTCATGTAGTGTGATTAGAAGATTCCTGGGAATTTTCTTTCTGACAACAAGAGATTTCACGATTTTGAACTGTGATGGCTATAGAGAGGACACACCTCTTTTTCACAGCTTTTACCTGTAACTATCACAATTAATTTTTTGAAACTGGCACAACGTCAGGTGCATAGGGTTAACTCCCGGTTTGATTATTCGTCTTCCAGGGAAGCCTCTTTTCTTTTACCTTACTTTCTTCTCTTGGAAATTTTATATTATACTCTACAAAGTGGATCGCTTCTCATTTTTTTTTTCCAGGAAATTGCAAGAATAATGGAACCTTAATATAATTACGAAAAAGGGCTTTCTACAAGAACCCTTTTTATCGAAGCAGCTGGGTCATTTGTTAGATGGGCTGCCGGGAAGGAAAACGCCATGGAACAAGTTGATTATTTTATTTTTGACAAGAACATTAATTGAATTTTAATTCTACATAGTTTTTGACATAATAACTAACCACATTTTTAACAGTGCGACCCATGCGATCAATTTGTTCTCATGGACCTCAACAATTGCTATACATGAACTGACGTACGAAACTGGAAATGAATTCATCAGAATCAACAATCCATGTTTAGAATCAATTATTGACAGCTGGTTGACAGAGCTGTCCAAATGAGGAATTCAGTTTTTCATAGTTCATGGTTAAATAAGATCAGAAGAGAAGAATGTACAATATAAAATGGCAAGACAGACGATCAAACATCGTCTGCATCACTTCCACCGATGTGGTGGTGTTCATGATTCACCCAGTAATGGCTTCCATCAGGACCAGACACCTTAAACCTGCTCAACAACAAATCAAAATGCAACCTTAATTTAGAGGATCATTTCAACCCAGAATTAGAACTTTCTCCTAATGTAGTTATCCACTGACCGCTCAAGCACAGATTTTCCTTCCTTGTACTTCTGACTCCTTTCATGTGCAGTCTCCTGAAAGAAACCATCCAATTAACTAATCGCAACAAGAAACATTCAGAAACACATTGAATTCTTTTCGAATCTTTGCCTTCTAATCTTACATATTTCCAACCCACAATTGATCCACACCCGACACAGAAAATGTCAGCAACGGTATGCAGCCCGGTAATCATCATTCTCTCTTCCTTCTCTCCCACAAATACATTCGCTCTGCCATACAGAGTAAGATGATTTAAATCTGAAAGGACCATGAGTGTGAATATATAATGTCTTCTGGCTCATTCTAGCATGAAACAATGTGTCTGAGGATGCTCTGAAGATCATACATAATCAATCTAATTCCCCATTCAGCAAACAGAAATAATAATTAAATATGATCACCGCAGGCAGCCCAAGTATGACATTCATCTGTCTTGCTCTGTTCAGTAATACCCAGTCTACAACAGCATATCGAGGACAAACAGTTTAATGCTTGGAGAGCAATTATGCTTCTCTTCTCACTTGGTGAACATACATTTGAAAGCAAATTTTAGACTGATTTCTAAGATGTTTTACATTGCCCCCTTAAAAGGGCCTAGACTAAAGAATCCATCTCAGATTGTACTATTTTAGTTTGCCATAAACCGAGCACTCCACTCCCCTTTCCCACGGCCACAAGTAGAAGCCCATGCCATGACAAGGCAAATGCCAAGTGCATAACTACCAACAGATGTCCTGGCAGACTCAATGTCTGGTTCAGATGTTACTTTCAAACAGCATCATTCACAAAGAACAAATAATATATATATTGAGGCACTTGGTATGATGTGAGTGATCGGAATCTTGTGGCATTGACTTTAGGTTGTTGGTCCAACATAGAATTATCTCCATATTTAATGAGTGTATTAAAAGGTGCCCGAAGCCCAGAAAATAAAGAAAAACTTACACCTTATTGAAGAGATAAGCTTTCCCATGCCTGCAGTGAAAAGACTGAATAAAAGAGCAGAGGCAAAACATGTAGTCAGAGCACTTGCATCCCATTAAAACCCCAAACAACATTTGCTGGACAGAATGAGAAAAGTAAAAGCACAATACAGCCCGATATGCTGAGCTATCATCAAGAAATATTTTAAGCACATCACTGTCCAAGTCTCACTTTGACAATTACCAAAATATAGAAAAATGCTGTTTGTGATCTCACTTAGAAGACTTATCTACTGTCATATAATAATCCCTGTGACAACTTATAGGCATGCAAATACAGACATGCACATAAGCTACTTGATTGATCAAGGCATCCGAAAATCAGTCACTTTCCATGGACAAGGATGCCTTCCCAAGTTCTCAAGCTACTTGAGAGCATCATCCATGATACTTATAGAATGTTCCTTCTGCAAATGGTTTGGGGTGTGATAAGCTTCGCCATTTGCTAAAAATGCCTTTAACATACATCATATGCCATCCAAGGATGAAGTGGACAAGCTCCACACTTGGTTGCCTGGTTGGTTCCTTTATACGAGTATGGTTTTGAACCAAGCAGAGCAAAACGAGAGCAGTGTTTAAACAAAATGGAATATATACATTTCAGTTATATGCTGTCAAAATTTTGTCAATACCAAAGGGGATACAGCATCCAAGTAACTCGACTTTAGTGAAGCTTGAATGCAGAAGAGGACAAAAAAGAATATCATTTTAAGCAAAAAAAAAAAATCATCGTGAAGACCAACAAAATATAATCATCACAAAGTGCCAAACAATAAAGATGTTCATACATCCCACCACATTAAGCAACAAATTCAATCACAAACCAAAAACAACTGTGAAACGCATTTTGTTTTCCATAAATAGATCATACACAATTGAAATCCTCTTTACATCCAGATATGGCATCAAGTGCAGGATTCTAAATGGTGCAACATGTGAAGCATTACCAAGCTTCCAAAACAACATATATTCAACAGCCTAACCAGCCTAAGATCCTAACTAACATGTTATGGTGCTTATTTAACGGTTTCAACCATTAAATGATAAAAATTGCTCCACTTGCAGCAGCATCTATTCTTCGTTTATCAAGTCGAGGCAAAAGGATTTCACCAATTAAGCATCATCCAAATAAACTCGAAATGCACTATATATACACTCTTAAGTTTTTTTTTTTTTTTTTAATATTCTCCTAATGAAAACTGGGATATCATTACAATGACTAATCGAAAACCCCCTTATCCAATCCAATCCAATTCAATCCATTCTTCATATCTAACAAACGAAACCTCTTAAGATAACTTAATTTAAGATCATCATAACTTAAACACAGTCAACCGTCAAAAAGCACCCAAATTTTCAAAAAAACAAAACAAATTCGCAAAACCCAGATAAAAATACCACGAGATAATCACGAAACATAGAGAAATCAATCAATGAAAGGTCGAAAAAACAACCCTTGAAACAATATCGTCATAAAGAGCAAGATGGGTCCTGCAGTGCTTGCAACTATATATCTTCCCTTCAAGTTCCACAACAAACAGCCTCCCCATCCTCGCAGGCAGATCTTACACAAAAATCTGTGGACTAGTAGTATCAATAGGGAGAAGAAATTCAAAATCCTGATTGACTGACGAGAAAAAACAGAAGATTCCTTTTTTTACAGGGGGAGAGAATGGAAACGGAATGGCTAATATTAATGTTTTGAATTTGTTTGATTGGATTGGCTACCTCTTTGTTTTTTGCTTCTAATAAAGTTGTTGTTGGTGCTGCTGCTGCTGCTGCTGCATGCCTTCCAAGAATCGTAGACCGAGAGGAAAAGAGAAGAAAAGCTATCTACATTTCCACCATTATATTACCTTTTTCTGCTGAAGTCGAACCTGACAAGACGTGTATCTACGGTTTTTTCCCTTTTCTGCTTTCCTTTTCCTTAGACAACTGGGAGGCGTTTCGCATTTCGGCGAAAACGCTGTTGGCACATAACATGAGTTTTTTCTAAAAAAGAAAAAAAATAATTTTTTTTAATATTTTTAAATTGTTCTCATGGTTTAAAATTAAAAATAAATTTTAAAAAAAAATTAAAAATATTATTTTAATAAATTTTAAAGTAAAATTATTCTTTAAAAAATGATTACTAAATAGACTCTATACTACTTAGCGCTTAATGATTTTTTTTTCATGTTTTCTATTTCTAATATTTAATTTTAAGGTTATTAAACCCAATTAGATTTTAGTATAGGGTAAGTTCTGTATTATAAATTGGGTGAGTCATAAATCAAGTGAGTTGACCAACTTAAAAATATCAACTTAAAATTAAATATCAATTTTAATTTTAATTTTAATTGGTTTAATTTCATCTAATGCTAAGAATGCCTAAATAATAATATATATTTTTTTAAAAAAGACATAGATTGTATGTGATCGTTTTATCGTGATATTTGAAAGAAAAATAATCTAATCTTGATAAACAATTAATTAATCTAAACATACACTTATGAGATGGTTAAGCTGGTCAAGGTCAATTTAGGCTTGTATTTCCAATCATGTAAACGTGTGCTCATTCAAAAAAAACGAAAAAAAATGATCGCTTAAAAAACGCAAACACTATGTTGACGAGGTTTGAGAGACATACCCAATCCATCTTCATAGCAATCAAGTTAGCTCTGACATGGCATATAATGTTATTAAGATTATCTGTTAGACTCGAACTGATGGATAACGTTATTTGATATCGCTGTCAGAGCTAAATAATCGCATATTGTTTATGATAAATAACAAAAAACCTTTTCTTTCAACCAAAACTTACTCCATGGTTGTCTACTTTTGCTACGGTTGGAAGGACACCGCTATTTTTAGCGGCCATTTGGTGGCTGTGGCGCCAGCGCAGCATGGTGGTGTATGCTGAACATTATGCAGGGGATGGCTGGCTTTTAAGGAAAATTTATGAGATGGAGGGTGATTGCGTTAATTTCTTGGCTTGCAGTGACGGCACTTCAAAAGTTCAAAGATTGGTGACCTGGAAAAAACCAGATGATGGGTTTGTTAAGTTGGATGTAGATGGCAGCTTGCTTGGAAATCCAGGGAGCTAGGTTGGGATTTGGTGGTCTCCTCAGGAACGATAGATCTCGAATGATTGATGCAAATGGACTTCCGTGCCAGACTCGACATTTGAAATTATCCATCAACTAAAACAATGAAGGTTGTCGTCGGCGAGGCCTGTTGATTTGCTGTGGTATGCAGCAGCTGCGAAACGATGATCGGTGATTACCAAGAACTATCCATTACCAGGAGAAAGCCAACTTGAGCTTTTTCATTTGCGTAAAAATGTACCATGAATATAAAAAAACTAATTAATGCAATGTGTTTAAGCAACGAGACTTTAATTAAATGTATATATATCCAAATATATAGGTTTCGAAGAAAGGAAAGAACGTGTGATGATAATTAGACCGCGGCATTTTTCTCCTCAAAGTTTTATAGAATTACAGAGATCAGTTGTTGAAGGTAGCCACGAAGCTAATGGGACCTTTTCCTGTAAAAGCAGCTTGAATACCAAATATAAGGAAGGCCACCATAGCTAGCCTTGCATGCTTAATCTCCGCCAGTTGAAGGTTCTCTATCTTTTCAGGATCAGATGCTAAGCCAAGAGGATCAAAGTAGCCACCAGGATATAGCCTTTTCTCTGGGTCAAGCTCTGCATTTCTTTGGAACTCGATGTACCCAATTACTATCACCTCAATCCATATCAACGTCGTCAGGGAGAAGGGAAGTGGCTGGCCAAGGTAGGATGACCCCTCAATCAGCTCCACCTGGAAAATCAAATCACCGAAAGAAAAAAAAAGTCATCAATTTACTTAATTAAATTCATGAATTTATCACATCGTCAGTCGTGTCAGTTTTGTTGTTATCGTGATCAACACTGTCATGCATCTTGCTTGGATAGCTAGAAGACACGAATAAAAAAACTGGTTGTGTTGTTGCTGTCCACATCGTATTTCTCGAGTGTTTGTCTGGACCTCTCACAATATTTCGAAGAGAGCTACAGGTTAATAATATTAGTGTAAATTGAGCTACAGGTTAATATTGGATTATGCTAGTATTTTTGATGGATGTGTATGATTTTTTCAGACTATATATGTTCTGTTCAGCCATACTTCTCTCCCATGACCCCATCTCCATTCTTACGTACTAACTTCATTTTCAGCATCCTGTTCATTAAAAATGAAAATCATATACTTTCAAGGTTCTGCCGGAAAAAAGTACTGTACCGGTGGACAAAATCAACCGGAGAAAAAGAAGAAAAAAGATCAGTCCATATTGTTTCATCAAAACATTTATCACTGCATACTCCAATTTTTTAGAGTTCTTAAAAATCAATTTCTTTCTTTCTTTCTTTATTTCGCTAGAAAGAAGGAATCTAAATGATTTTATCAGTTAAAACGTACTAACACTATATGAAAGTTTAAACTTAGAAAGCTGAACGCTAAGTGCGTATAAATTTCATTGAGTACTAGCACGCACGTACCTTTCCTGCATCTTGCCATGCAACACCGGTGAGAGCCTCCACAGCAATGGCACCAAGAGTACCCAACATTGCCCACCTTCCATGAATAAGTTCGCATTCTCTAAACCTCTGCAGCCCAAAAACCTCAGAGTATGGCTGGAAGGGTGTTGGTTTCACCTCCGTGGCATCTACCCGGACTCCAATAACATCACCGGCCAAATTCTTTGCCAAGTTCTGGTCCAACGAATCCAAATCAAATTGCAAGTACTCTGCGGGCTTACCAAGAGCGAATGGGTCAAAGCCGCGGTCTCCAACCATGGTTCCATCAAGCCATTCAGGTGGGGTTGCACCAGGGAACCATACAAGCCGCTCTTCAAATTGTTTTGGGAAGGATTTCTTTGGTGGAGGAGGAGGAGGCGATTTCTTGGTTCCAAACCCAAACAGGGCTTGAATTTTTCCTGGATTTTGTTTTGTGTATTGAGTCCGGGTCCCCAAAAAGTAGGACGCGGCAACAGCAGTCGTTGCAGCCATGTTCGGGTCTAAGGAAACTGGCGTGTGAAAATAGAAGTTGTCCTAATTTTATAATGGATTATTTGTTTAATTTCAGGCGAAACTGCGCGAGGAATTAAGTTTTTTTTATTTTTATTTTCTTTGCCAATGGATGTATGTGAACCAGAATTGCCTGGGCCTTATCCTTATCCTCTAGTGAGTGATGTTGGATGGTTGATCGTTGATGGCTTCGACACCTTTCTTTGTAGGATATTGGAACCTGGACGTGCGTACCTAATTCTTAAAGCCAGTGGGGTTAGCTACAAAAGAAATTAGAGTGGCTCTCTCTTCCACAATGAACAATTTTATGAAGTATATACCCTTCATTTTACATAGATATACCGATAATTTGATCTTAAATTAAAACCATTAAATACCCAAAAAAGAAAAAAAGCGTCAAACCCAAGGTATAAAAAGAAAAAAATCACATCAAACGTAAAGATAATATACAAAATTAAATGTTATATAGAGCATTCAGTTGAGTTTTGGATTCTTTTTAAGAAAAATAGATAGATATTTATAGTTATTAATTCTATAATTTTAGTTAAACCATTAAATGCTAAAGTTACTGTTGGTGCTGCATTATACTCTATAAAATTACAAACAATATATAAATTATTGATCTCGGATACATAGCAATATTTTCAAAAATAAAATTTAATTTATATTAGTCTTTACAACATTAAGTTTTTTAGATTATGATTTTTTAGTAGAGTGACTTTCTAAAATAACTTTTAATCAGAAAGAAAATTTAATTTGTATATGTCTTTAATTACAACAATAACTTTTAGATATGATTTCTTATTAGAGTGACTTTCTAAAACAACTTTTAATAAATAAAGTGATTTATGTAACAAAGTCTTATTCTCATATATATATATATATATATATATATAAAAGTAAAAAATTCCCTAAACATTTTATAACGTTACAGTTAATATAATAAACTTTAATCATGCTTAGAAGCAACTTTAAAGAAAGGGTTACTGTGGCTCCTCGACAAACTCAAGAATGAGAATTTTATCACAGAGAGAGAGAGAGAGAGAGAGAGAGAGAGAGAGAGAGAGGGAGAGAGGGAGAGACAGCTCAAGAGGTAAGAACAACACCACCTTAGAATTTAAGGATAGCGCGATATCATATTGAATGATTGGCCTGCGGAAGGAGTTGGGGAAGCCTCTCTTATAAAGTTATAAATTAGGAAGAGAGGGCAAAGAAAGAAGAAACAAAATTCGGAAGAAACAAATTTTATCAGGAGTGTTTGGACCGATTTAAAGCACTCGAGGTTGGAAACACTTAAGAGCTGAAGCAGGTCTAATTAAAACATTTAGAGTTGTTTGAAACCTGTGAAATAAATTTAATTAAGAGAGTTATATGAATTTTTGTGTCTTGAACTTTTTGAGAGTATTAATTTTAACTTTAAATAGAATTTAATTTATAAAAAAGATGTAAAAGATAAATCGCATGCAAGAACCTCTAATTTACTACAATAATCTCTCTTAAAATTAATATTGAAAAAAACATTCCAAAATCACTCACATAATAAAACAAACCTTATCTTTACTCCTTTTTCTGTTATTCGCCTCTTTCTTTCCTCTCAAAAACTCTTGGCAGCAAAATGTTCTTTATTTCTCTACCTGGCATCAATTTTCATCAAGATATTTTTGTTTCTCAGGTATGTTAGTGATTTTTATTTTTTGGTTTTTGCCTAAACCTTGCATTTTCCTTCTTCTTCTTTTTTTCGGTTTTACTAAGTCAATTATACGAGGATGATGTTTGATTGATATATAAATGTGTATAAATTAAAAATAAATAGAGATTGAAAAGTAATATTTCAAATTATAGCAAGTATATAGGAACAGAAAATGTGTAACAATTATTGATTACTTTATATTTTTTAGGTAAATTCTATCATCCATATGAAATCATTTATATTATCATGGTATCATTTGCTTATCTAGTATGTGGCTTGTAAAATGATGGAATTTTTTTTTTAACAATATATACAAGTTTTCCAAAAAGATTTGAACAATTATTTAATAAGAGATATGTTTATTTATATCTTCTATAAAATGCCTATATTTTATAAAATTTTAAATGAATGTAATGATCCTTATAATAAAAATAAATAATTTATGTAACAAAAATGATTTGTAAATTAGAAGCAAAATAGTTGATATTGTTAATTTAATTTATTTCTATTGGTGTTTTAATCAGTATAATTAAATTCAATTTTATGATTTAATATTTTATTCCAAACATAAAAATTATAATAGATTATTAATAGGTAAAAAATGGATAAGAGGTAGGAAAATATACCTAACAATTCATTGAAATTCCCCGAGATTAAATGCATTTAAAAAAAAAAAACCCTTTTCAATGCAGTAAATATTTTTCAATTATTAAAAAAAAATAAAAAACTAAGGTATTAAAAATAAAAAAAATAAATAATATCAAACAAGGCTAGCACGTTTTAAAAATGAAAATAATAGGAAGATTATGACAATAACTTCAAATAAATCTTGTTTTTGAAATCTAAGACAAGCTCGTAAATTAAACTTGATCTTGATCCGTACTTTTCCTCCATCTTCTCTCGTATAATTTGGAGAGGTTAGATTTCGGTGGAGCATGGTAGAGTTTCCTCGGTACTCTCCTTCCCTTTAACTTTCTTTTATTCTTAGAAATAATTTAAAATGTATTCCTTCAATCTGTCCCAAATTCTCTCTCCACTCTCGGAAAAACAATATTAATGCAAACCCTTAATAACTATAACTACAAATTCATAAAAAATAAGAAAAAAAATTAATATAATGACAATATTTTGAATTATAATGTATATAATTTATGTATTATGTTAGTAAAAATATTTTTTAATACGATAATTTATGCTAATTAATATAATTAATTTTATAATGTTGCTTTTAGTGTATATATATAAAAATTTGATATTAGATCTCGCATCGATGCAAAATGATATTAGGGTAAACTAATTTTAGGTTTTCTAAGAAAGTTTCAAGACTATTTCAAATTAATTCTTCATTACTAATATCTCCAGTGGGAGGCAGCCCCTTCCATCAGACAAATACCTGATCGACACAACACGTATGTGAATGATGAAAGGAATAAATAAATAAATAAACTACAATACCTGATGAAGAATTTTGTGACGAATAAAACAGAAAGTAGATTGTACTGTACAAAACCCTGACTTGGACTGAACATCACATTAACCAATCAAAATCCAGGTATCCCACTCACAGCCCAGACAAAACATTTTCCTCAACTTCAAGTTCTGTCAGAAAGTTTCCACGTGTCCACTCATGGGGCCCAGTACAAATATCTTGTTGGCATCTCTCTCTCCTTACTTTTTAGGACTGTTTTTTTTGCTCTGCTTTTGTTATTCGTATTCCTTTGTTATCGTTCCTCTCTTCCACTCATTAAAGAGGTAAGCGATCCTTTCTAGATAGCCTGTTCTTAGTTTTTCCTCTCTCTGTTTTTGTTTTTTTCAGTCTTGGTACAGCTTCTTTTCTTTTTTTTTCCCTTTTGAACAGTTTTGATATAATTTCTGATTCTGGTTCATTAGTTGTTAATTGGTTTTTCTGTTCTATTTTTTGTTTTCCAGTTGAGTTTTCTTTATGATCATTTGAAGTAGTGAATTTTTCTAGTTGAGTGTTTTTCCTTGTGGGTTTTCTGTTATCGTTTTGCTAGTTTGTGTCTTGATTCCTGTACTGTATGCATCGTCTGTGTTTGCTTATGGGTGAAGTAAACAACGCTTGAAACTTTATGGCTTGTGTTTTGCTTTAGTTTCCGAGAAAATGGAATTAATCTTAAATTAGCGTCTTAAATTCTGTCAGCGTCAACCAGAAAGTTTTCTTGTTACCAAAGTGGGTATGCTTTGTGAAAACAAGTTTCTTCTTTGTGGGGAAAAAAGTGTTAGCAATTCTGTTGTAACCCCTATTCTTAGTCTGCCAATTAGGTTAATTATGGTTTGAATAGAGTAAAATGTTTTTTTAATCAAATAATGTTATTTCTTAACATTGTTAATAGCCATGAAAATTGCCAAGGGCAAGGGGGCAGCGAGGACGGAAAAGAAGGAAGTATCACTCCCAGTTGAGGACAGGTAAATATTCTGTTTAGTTATAGCTAATTCATTCTTTTCTTTTCTTTCCTTAACCAATCTTATATAAGAATCACACGGCTGTTATTCGTTATTTGTTTCATTGACTGGTTATGGTATAGATTTTGAGTGAATGGTTTGTCATGTATGCATTTATTTCCTCTTTCAGGAAGATTGGAAAGCGAAAGGCAGCACTAAAGGCTACCGAGAGTAGCAAGAAACGAGCCACGAAAGAAAAAATCACCAAGAAGGACCCTAACAAACCCAAAAGGCCTCCGAGTTCTTTCTTTGTTTTTCTGTATGTCTCTCTAAATTTGATGTGGTTTAGCAATTATAATATCATTTTGAAAATCACCTTATGGTTATGCAATGTAACGAACCGCAGAGAAGAGTTCAGGAAGATTTACAAACAAGAGCACCCCAATATGAAGGCTGTCTCAGCTGTAAGCAGCTCTTAAACACCTCGTGTTTATTACGATTGTGGACTTCTTATAGCTGCTGTGATAGATCAGTTAATGTAGACTGGAATTTTGACTACTGGATCATGTGATTGAAGGTGGGGAAAGCTGGAGGAGAGAAGTGGAAATCCATGTCTGCTGCAGTAAGTCCTAAAACCTTCCTTTTCAGATTCTTGAATCGAGTTGGGTCTTTGAAAGACAATGAATTGTGCTGCTTTTGACTGGATAGAATACTTTAACTAGAACGACGGTGCGGATTCTGTTTGTTAAGGTGTTGCAAAAACCTGGAACTGTGGCTCCCACTGGACCTGGCCGTGCACCACGCACATGTTCGATGACTTTGGAACTTTGTCTGGTTAACCACACCAATGCCGGTGTGGTGTAGACTGCAGGGGCCCTAGATGTTGGTACTTCTAGGGTCTGAAGATTTAAAAGGACTGAGTGGTGGAATTCAGATATGTTTCCCTTGACTGATGTTGCAAGTTGGACATGTGCACATTCATATATATATATATATGATTGTTTGAGTTAGTCAAAATAACTAGTGTGCAAAGAGTATTTTCAGTTTTTAGTAAGTTATATTCTCTGTCTACTGATTGCTTCCTGGCTTTACAAATGGCATGCTGATTGTATTCTTACCTTCCTCTACTGGAATTGGATTTGGCAGGAGAAAGCTCCATATGAAGCTAAAGCAGCAAAAAAGAAATCAGATTATGGGAAGCTTATGACAGCCTACAGCAAGAAACAGGTGAATCTTTTGAATGTTGCTTTCTTAAGAATCAAACGAACTTGCCTTTTCTTTTCCCAGTCTCATGACTACATTATGCCTCTCCCAGGAAACGGATGATGGTGGTGCTGACGAAGAAGACGATCACAAACATTCTCACAGGTCCAAATCTGAAGTCGATGGCCAAGATGACAGCGACGAGAGTGTAGGGGTAATCTTTTGTCAGCCTCTGATATCTCACACTATCAGATATGTTAAATATTAAGCAACTCTTGCACTTGCACTGCATTTCCATCCCCGTAGTGATATCATGAGAATGCACACTTGAAACTTCATAATTCAGACATCTACTCATTGTTTTTACACGGTTCAATCCGTTGTCTAAGTTAATCGACACTGTAGATGCCCCACGTTTAAAGAGGCCAGGTTCTTTGCTCTAAGATCCATTTAAAATACAATGCTTTTCCCAGTCCAAGAGAGTTAATAACTGGTTCTTTTTACATGCAAATGTTCTTGTGCACTAATTCCTGTCAACAACTGGTCAAGATTAAAAGAAGACCTCATTGTTCCACGTGCTAGTATGCTTTAGGTTATAGGGATTAGATTATTCGTTTTAGGTTTCACCTGCTTGGGTCCTCTGCTCCTGGACCTTATAATTTCCTGAACTTGTCAGATTCTTACCTCGTTAGTTTTACTGAAGAGAATCATAGCGAGATTACCTGAGTTCCAGATAGAGCCATTGATGAATTTGGCATTGTTCTATCTTCAATTACTTTATTTTTGTATGCGGTTGTGTGGGAGTTATTCTGCAATAGATGGTTTTTTCTTTACTTCTGTTGATATAGATCGACTCATGTCCTCCCTGCTGACTATCAGTCTTCAATTACTCATCAAATAAGTGCATTTTCTTTCATTCATACTTCTCTTGTTTTCTTTAAACTAGTCCTAAGATAAGTTGTAATTTCAATTTTCAGGAGGATGAAGATGACGAGGATGAGGACGATGACGATGACTGAAGTTGGCATGTGGGCTGATTTAGCCTATGATTGATCCAGGCCAAAAATCCTAGACTTAGTGATTGAAGCTTTCAGGTTATGTCTTGTCTATGGTGGTGATTTTCTGAAATTTTCCAAAGTTTCTCTGCTTTTATTGGTGCTGCTAAGTAGTCATGTAAGATTTACTCGTACCTGCCACGCATTTATCTGACTATCTCAGTTGAATCATGAATAGATCCTGAGCGCAACATACATTTTGCTTTGGTATGCTACCTGCAAATTCAGTATTGCCTGGTGAAGAATAGCGATGAATAGAATTTCTGTTTGTAATATGCGGGCTACCGGTATAACTACATCTCTACATATGCTAGGGTTTTGTTTTTTGGATTCTTAACTGCAGTCCATGGTGAACAGTCATATTTACCATCTCCTACAAGCAGATAAATATTTACCCTGCAGTTTACTGCACCGGAATTACAAGTTCCCTACCATCTCTGTACTTGGTGGTTTCTGGAACGATGCTGTAAGTGTCCATGTTCTACCTGTTTGTCTTACTCAGAGTAGCCTGGAAACCAGGAAAAGTAGTTCACCCTTTGTCTCCTTTTCTGTACAACTAATATGCGTTGCTTGACAAAATTGTAACCAGACCACAAGCCTTGATGTATCGGTTAAATTGCAGTTGCGTTGTATCTAACCGTTGCAGATAATTGACATTAAATCTAATCGGTCTTGTGCCAAAAAATGGGACAAAATGCTGGTTATTGCACTCTCTCTGAAGGGTATCAACTCCAGGGCTTCTGTAGTAGCTACGACCAGGAGGATATTTACCCACCTCTGCAATTGGTTAGAGCACACGCTTTAACACTTTTTTTTTTAAAAAAAAAACCCTGAAAAGTTACTAACATAGAGTCATATCTGGAATTTATAGCGATTTTGGTTTGAAAAAGATCCCCAATTTTTCAAACAGGATTATGGAGGACGACTTTCATTTTGATTTTGGGCTCCAAGAGAAGCCAACTGGACAGATTTAAGTGGACTAGAATCAAACCACCTCTCCAAGAGCAAGTGCTCATGAATATTTTCTTAAATAGAGAACTTTCTATATTTCTATAAAAAAATAATTTATACGAGGTTTGATTAAAAAAAAATGCTGCCGTTGACTACAAAATAAAGTCCAGATTCCTGCTCTCATTAGTGCATGGCTGTAGCAGATAACAGTCTGCTGTGTTTTTTTATTTATTATTATGGATGATTTCTTTTTCTAATTTTGTGTAGGATTCATATCACACACAATTTTAATCTCTGTACAATTCTTGGATCTAAGCTATTTCATCCCTGTACAATTTCACCTGTCAAAAATTAAAAAAAAGTAACCTGACGATCTCTCCAAGCTTTATTTTACCGCACTCGGTAGTAGAACAGTCCAGTTCTATTAAAACCATGTAGTTTTCATGGGCTGGAAAGAAAAGAACTTGAGATGGAAGCATGTTTCATACGTGTAATGTCGGAACATGTCGCCGGAAAGTGAAAAATGTGATGGTCACATGCTCGCGAGGGACACGCCCAAGTGGGACTACAATTGCCCGTCATTATCATCATTATAATCAACATCAACACTAAAAGCAACAAGTTGAATCTTAGAAAAGGAAAGCCATAAAATCAATGAATAGGTGCCCACAATTCCTACATGAAACCAATTAGCTTTCATCTTGGTGTTCTGGTACATGATTTTAATCATGGTTTAATTAGCTTTTGTTTTGGTGTAAGATGTTAATCATGGTTCAGCACATAACAGTACATAACTGAATTTTTTATTTACTGTTTGTATGGCATTATCTCCAACACTAATCATGTTATGATGTCAGTTCTCGAAGAATTTAAGGCCTCCGTTGTTGGTGTGTAATGAAATCTCTTTCTCTTCTTAATGATGTCGGAACTTTGTCGCGGTAATTCACGCATGCACGTGCATGTGCGGGGTAAAGATCATATATAGTTTGTTTCTTTGCCGTGTAACTATGGAGTAGATCTTAATTATACCAAAAAAAAAAAATTATGGAGTAGATCCGTGTACCTAGATTTTGATTAATGCTTGAGATATTCTACACTTACCCAAGTTTATTTAACTTTGCTTACCCAGTGATATCCTATTTATTAGGAAAATTTGCTCAGTTTATCCTTTGCCTGAATAAACCTATTAATTTCAATTTATTTTTATATTGTAGATCATTTTTCAATCCATCCTTATATTTTATATAACTAAAATTGAATTAAAAAAAGAAGAAGCTAGATCACTAGTTGATTAGTTCAACCGATTTAATGTTTTTTTTCTTTTTATATTAATCGATATATTAAAAATAAGCTTAGCCATTTAGAAAATAACAAAAAAAAAAAAAAAAACAGGAACAGGAACAGAAACAAGAACAACAGAATGAAAGGGGAAAAAAGGCAAGAATTCCCAGATTACAATGCAAACCTTACAAATCTAGTTAATTACTCCAAAGAAAGAGGTCATTTGCCCTTTGCACAGGTGAAGGTTGCTGTGTAACTAAAATTCCTGACACCTGATTTTAACCCCATAGCCAACCTGTGAAGAATGAAGTCAAGACCGATGGAAGGGTTCTGTTAAGTCACCGTGATTCAATTACAAGGTAGAGAAAAGTGACACTGCTTTTCAAACCATTCCAGAGAGTTGTTGAATCGATAACTAATAAAGAATCGAAATCAGGTAATTATCAACAAAGAGTTGAAAAATAGGGATCAGAAGTGAGCATAGCCGTCAATTTAAAAGGCTATGACTGTCACCTTGATCATCTATGAGCAGCAAATATCCAGAATTAAATAAAAGAACCTGCAAAAACCAACACTTAAAAAAGAGAGAAGGGTGACAGCTTTTTTAAAATCTTTTACCATGTCACTTTTGCTGTTTCAGCCTCTTTGTTTTTCTTATTTCAAGGTATAGAGATTATGAATGATAAATTCAGGGAATCGAGCTTATTCACAAACTGCGCCGGTCGATTAGTGAGATGATTGGTGGTGTGAAAAAAGTCTACAAATTAATGCCGAACCACTATAAGCTAAGATATGAGGATTGAAAGACAGCAATAAAGTGGGGTTATGTGCATTTAATTATCAATTAGAGACAAAAGTAAACAAGCACCAAAATAACCAAGGGGGATTTGGCCGGCAATATCAATCAGGATTTATCACTTAACAGGACTGCTTTTGTCGGTATTTTACTCGAGAGTTTTAGGAAGATTTTGCTACATCTAAACACCAATGAGGAAGCCTCCAATCATATCGGTACCAACTTAATTAGCACCATGCACCTCACCATACAAGAAAAACATCTTTAGAACATGTGGCCGGTGCAGCCGAGATTATATCAACATCAGGGGAAAAAAGTTATCTGGTGGGGCCGCTAAATTGTCTCTTCCACTAGCCATATATTAATTCTTACAATAGGATCTTTTACCTTTTATTTACTGATCCTTTGCACTTCTGATTCTGTTCCCTTGCGATTTTCACTTCTCTTTACACGCGCGTCCTCTCTTTCTTTTGGTTTTTTTTTCCCAGTCATGTTATAGTTTCTCTCGTCCTCTTCTGAAATCAACTGCAGCTTTTGGAACACTCTCAAGTAACATTCAAGCAATATAAAAGAAGGTGATGAGCCATGAGATTTAAGTTATTTTACAAAATTCATCAGGCCGCACCTTATCTAGGTTGCTAATCCCATAAGAGAAATCCTAAGCATGCACTCAACCTCTCTCGATCGATGGTCAAGTCCTTTCTAGCTACCACTAGGCCGCACCTTGGCCAAAGTCCTCTCCATGTTCGGTTATGCGTTCCTCGTATTGGTCTCCATCCCTCCTCAATATATGGATTGGTTGCGCTTCGATTTTGGTAGACTGCATGTGCAACCCTCCTTGCAGACCGGTCATGCATCTTTTCTCAAGCTTTATACTCTTGATCGTGAATTAGGGAACATATGATGTATGTTATTAATGCTACTGCGTATCATAACACATGACATTCTCTATATTTATCATATGATTACCTCGAAAACAAAATTATATTTTTAAAAATAGCTTTACAATAGTCTCATATATGTTTGCGATCTTATTCTTTAATCTTTATTTTGTCCAAATCTGCGTGTTATCTCCTCTGCACTTGTCCCACTACAAACTCACATAGGCTAAATTAAGCCATATAAAGGGCATTAAATCCCAAGACAAGGGGTCTTCTCCATGTCTCTCAATCTAACTCTCCAGCTAGAAGATTTATTCGCCTTAGTTATATTTAAACTTTGCTGTGAGAACACACGTAACCCAAAGTGACAGTTTTTTACTATCACAAAAATAACAGAATCCCTTACTATTTCAAAAATCTTCCCTTCATTCTATACGTCTTCCCTTCGAACAAGAACTTCAACTTCTCTGTAATTTCACTTCAATCTAAAATGGAGTGCATTAGTTTTAATAGATCTTTTTTTTCACATCCTTTCTCCAAACAGTCGCTGTCTTGACATTAACTGGCACCACACGTGCAACCTCTGACAAAATTAACCCACATCCTCATTCATGTGGACTGACCGGAAAATATATCGGGAAAGTGCTCACCCTAACACGTCTGAAGAAGAAAGTACATTCTGTCACAAATCTACATCTCCACAGCGCGCACGAGCGACTCAGACCTCGTGTCTCGTGGATGACCCCGGCCAGAAAATACATTTCAGTGTACATTTTTTCTTCTTCTTCGTACCATTAAGACTTTTCTCATCAAAATTGTCTGTTAAATTTTGTTGAATGCATATCATATGTGATTGTTAAGTTGATAGAAGCATGTTCACCAAATCTGCATAAAGCTCTTGAATTTATTTATAATCGGGTGTTTATATACAAATGTCTCCTGTATCAAACAATTAATTACTCGACGGAGGGGCAGATTTGTCTCCCCATATCGATTGACCGTTGTATACAGGATACAGGTGTACTTATCGGATAAGATTGACCATACATATTATCTTTTGTTAGGTTGCTCGAAAATATAGGTGGAGGCATGGCAAAAGCAGGGTGGGTTTTAGTCTAGGTTAAGATTATATCAATATTTTTTAATTAATTTTATGTAAAAAAAATTATAATTCTCAATTTAGTTGTCAAAAAATTCTGAAAATTTGCGTGAAGCCTTCTAATATGATGCTTTAGTTTGAGTTAAAATTTCAGAATATTCAAAGAAATTTAGAAATTTGATGAAAAATCACAATTTGATCAGTTTTACGTTATTGGACGTAATTTTCAATCCGTCCATTAGACTGAGTTGAAATTTTACGAGGGATCTTAAAATATATTTAATAAAATTTATTTAAGAGTTTAGGATGAACAGAGCTTGGTAATACTAATAAAAAAAGAACCATCAAATAAAAGCAAAATGACTCATTAAGAGTAAAATAGTTATTTGCCATTAAAAAATAAAACAAATAAGCTCCTCCTTCCTTTTATATGTTGCCGACTGAGCAGAAGCAGAATAGAAGAAAAAAGAAAAGAAAAGGCGAGAGAGAAATAGAAAAAGTAAGGAAAAAACATAAAAATATTTCAAAAAAAAAAATAAGAAGTGAGAGAATAACCTTGTAAACTAACAAAGTCCAACTTATAAAAAACTAATCTGAGGAAGAATCAAGTGAAGGAAGAAGAAATTAAAAGAGAGAAAATTTAATTACTTTGTTTTCCAGTTGACATGAGATTGTTAATTTATCCCGGTTGAGGGGTTGTTACAATATCGATTCAGATTCGATTATAGATGAATTATATTTCACAAAACATCGAAAGATGTAATTTTAATAGTAAGTTTATTTTTACTTTCGCTTTAATTTTATGTATTTTTCAAATTTATTTTTTAATATTTTAGATAGTGTATTTAAATTAAAACTTTACTATTAATTTTAAAAATTTATATACATAAGTTAATAATCCATCTTAAAAAATATTTATATATTTATTTAATAATTCATGATAAAAAAAATTTCTGCCCTTGCTCGAAAACCTACAAGAACTTTTTGCACAGTTCAGTATTTTTATTAACCACACCGGCATTGGTGATTAAAAAGATTAAAAAGGGTAGCAGTATACTTTTTTCTAAAAGCATGTCTGCTCAAGAAATTAATGCTCCTTAAAGGCATGGAGCCTGCTTGATGAAAGTCAATACTCCACGGTTGTCAATGGACGTGTTATGTACCGGATCCATGTATCGTTCAGCAGCAGGGGCAGTGATTGAACACGAAATTAGAAAAACAAAGTCAAATTTTGTATTGTCAAATCCAAGTTCACGCTGAAGCTATCTATGTTGGTAGGGTATTCTTTCAAGAAACGCAGCTTTTATTGAAAGGCGTCATCGATACTAGATAAGATGATAAAGAGTAAGTTTTTTACAAGATATTTTTGGTGGTTATGATTTTATAAAAATAAATTTTTTTAAAAAATATAATTAAATATGGTTAATTAAATTTAAATATATATTTGGTAAAAATTATGGTTGAGGTTTATATACAACAAAAATATATATATAAAATATTTAGTTATGATTATTTTTCAAAAGTGTTTTTTATTTAGGAATATATCAAAATAATTTTTTTTTAATTTTTTAATTTTTTTTATATCAACGCATCAAAATAATATGAAAATAAATAAAAATTAAAATAAAAAAATTTTAAAAAATACTTTTGAAACGCGAAAATTAATAGAGTTTTACAAAACTCGATTAAAAAAATATGTAAAAACTGTTTCACAAAAACTACGTTTCAAACTCAATTTTTTGATGAATCCTATAATATAAAACATAATTTAATATATTACTAAACATCTGACTGTATTTTTTACCACAAACACAAAAGCTAAGAATAAACAAACATATCCAAAATCATAAACCTGTAATATATTTATTCACATAGTATCATAAGAGGTGGTTCAAGTGTTTAACGAAAAACAAAAGATAAAAACATGCTGTTTAAATATGTCTCAGTCTCGAAGAGTATATTCTCTTTGGAGATTAGGAAAAACAACATTGTAAATTAGTCTGGATGGATCTTGCAAAATAAATTCACGTGATACTTGTTATACATGAAATAATCTATATTTCCATTATCCCTGTTATTTTGTTATCAGGGATCAATATTTTTATTGATTTTCTTATTTCACTAAAGGGAAAAGCAGATGCCTTCATTGAATAAATTATCACCGCTAGCGAACATGACACACCTTGAAGAGAAAAACATGATTTTGAATTGTGAGCTTTGAATCAACCGAAGTGAATCAATAGATTGGTCCCCTTCGCAGAAGAATTAAATAGGTTTCAAGATTTCTTAAGATCGCGTGGTCCTTTTTTTCATATCATATAGGTGCAGCAGTATATTTATCGCCACATGATTTTAACATATGATGCCGTGGACATTGTGGTCCAATGATTAACCTTCCTCAAAGTATATTTTCCTCTGCTCCTTGTTTTGTTTTTTTTCTTTTTTTCCTTCCCGGTTAAAACTTAAAAGTCACAAATTATTGACTTTAAGTCTGTATTTAATATTATAATAGTTTATATATTTCAAAGTATTATTTTTTATTTTTTTAAATTTTATTTTTTAACACATAACCAATAATATTTCCAAACATTTTCTAAATCGAATAAGAAAAGGAATGTTCAAAAGATTAAAAAAAAAAATACAAGTTGACATTGTAAATCTGTCACGTTGCAATTTGTAAGTAAGCTGGAGAAAAAGAGACGCTTGATTGAAATTCCAATATCCTCCCTCGTTCCTCACCTGCATACCTTGTAAACTGTAAACTATTATGTTTAATTAGTTGGAGAAATGGGTTTGCATATTGTAAAACTATTGTATTCATGCAAGCTCGTACAGTACCTCGTGTTTAATGACTGGTGGATGGTTAGAAATGCATTTTTGGTGAGCGATGCATGAGATCCAATTAAGGGTGATTATTACGACAATTGAATATACCTATATATATTGCATTTTAATCTATGGAATAAGTTTTTCTCTCTCTCCTGACATGGATAGAATGCTAGAGCCACGACGAGTATTATTAGCTGGCAAAATAAAAGAGTGGTTTTGCTACTAAAGTACAATGGATATCGAGCCAGCACCATAAAGTTGATAAACTATGGTAATTAATTAATAACCTTGTTGTGGTCTGGTGGGTATTTTATACTCCATTAATTCTCGATAGAAATAGCTTGAATTCGCAGTCTTTTTGCATTTGGTATGAAGCTTACTGTTACCAGACTAAAGATTAATTGGTTAGCTCTATCGATCCTCGTCTGCATTAGTGCCTCACTGTTCGATTAAGAAAACACATGGTGTGTAGCATTAGGAAGAAGGCAGTGAAACTTTCCTCTTTTCGCACGTAGTCTTTCCTTTAACTTTTCTTCCACGGAGAAACAAGTTCTGCTCGAGGAAGCTTCAACCCATCAAACCATGAATGATATATATTGCAAAGCTCGGTATGTTTTTTTTTTTAAAAAAAAAACTTTTGCTTTAACACAGTGACACGGTACTGTGATATGAACTCGTCTCGAATCAAAAATCCGTTAAACATACATTTTGTGTTAGTATATGTGAACAAATTTGGAAGGATATTTTCATAATATCGAAATAAAATCAAAGCTCAGGATATTAATTTTCATGAACTAGACTAATCGTATATAAACATGTTATAACATATCAAAGTCAAGACTAGAACTTAAAATTAATCTCAGGTTGAATAATTCGAATCTATATGTGAAGACACTGTAAACCATTATAAAAACAAAATATGCTTCTCAGAGCAAGAAAAAAGTAGTGGTTTACATTAATTCATCCTTACGCTTGATCAAGTAATACATTGTTTTATCGTAAGCTTGATGGAATGCATTAATTAATGATTGATATATACATCATGCAATCCTAATATTAATATACATGGTTAAGAAGATCTGTTGTTCTAATAATTTTAGAGTTCAAATTCTTAAATCAACACTGACAGTTTTTTCTTCTTAAAATACGACTAAATTTATATGATGGATACGGTATTAAATTAAGAGATCGTATAAAAAACATTTAATTTTAATCAAGTTACAAATCGATTAGAAAATAACGATGATGATTATAAATAAAGAGCGTGCATCTTAACTTTTTCAACAAATAAAATGTCGGCAGGGGAGTGCATAGCACACGCGAAAGCTAATCGATGGTGCTCTGCATGGAGAGCAATTAATTGAGAAAATCGTGCACTCTTAGATCTAGAAATATTCGATCTCCCCCTCGCCTTTATCTTTGACTATAAATGCCTTCCAATTATCATATAAAAGGATTTAACTGACACATCGAAGAGCTGAGAGCATGCACGGATTGCACCCACTTGGACTCGCTACATGTATTGGTGGGACAATCATTTTTGATATAGACGGACCAGCTAGCTAGCTAGCAGATAGTTATAATTATTGGTGTTGTTGCTCATGCATCTCCGGTCTCCCCTTTGGTCACTGAAAAATCTGGTTGTCACGGTGGCGATCTCTGCCGAGAAACCAAGTTGTGTATGATTTGGGCCATTACGAAGGACTAGTAATTATCCCCACCCTTCCGTGGACACGTCTGGCTCTGGCGATCTGCTGTCTTTTCTTCTGGGAATTAGAATGTATCAACTATACTCTTAGCAGGAAAAAACGAGAGTACATCCCCACTTGTTCATCTTCTATGCACATAGACATGGTCACATCAAACGTGGGGCGACATTAATTATTGATTTATCATACACTCCAATTCCTATCCCAGTCATCATCAAATTGGCGTCTTTTCAAATCGGTTATGAATTTTGTATTGTATAAATTCTAATGATAAGCACATGTGTATGCGAAAGAATCTAATTAAACAATTAATTGAAAACTAATTTTAGCTGGAACATCTACTGGATAAACAAAAGAAAAATTGCCTCGTATCTTCTCTTGGAATTTGAAGCAAATAATCAATTTCATGGAACACCAATTGATAATTAGCAACAGGTATATGATCTGAGGAGCAAACCAAGTAACACGCCAGTTGATAATTATTTTCGAGTTGCAGCTCGAAGATGGTGTTGGATAACTCAACAATGCATGATACTGGACAAACATCTTAATCAAATTTCATGACCTTAAAACAAATCCAAATTCTGTCCAGATCCCACAAATCAGGGTCCTCATATGTCTCAAAACAGCTAACCTACCTATGAACCTACTAGTAAATACCTGAGCCATCGAATCCCTTTTGCGTTAATGGGATGGTGACAAGGTTTGATCCATTTAGAGAGAATGTTTGATTTAATGTCAATTAATTGTGGGAATTAAGAGAATGCTTAACTGAAACAAAGGCAACGAGAGGTAACTTCAAATTGAACTGAATAAAAATTGATGTGGGTACTTGCTATATAGGTCATTATTTTATGGGTTGTCTGGTGGGTGGAAAGCTTTGATGCCCCTTATGGGGACCATGTGGATGAACATGGTATCATAACCTCATATTTAAAAAAATCAAACCCTATAATTGCATCATACTCGTCATTATATTTAGCCACGTGTCTGATGGATAAGCTTGCATTGCATTATCTTCTTGGAAGCTTCATCTGTGGGAGCTCACACCCATCTTGGCAAAATGGATGATGCGGCATGAACTTGATTAGTTTCTTTCCTGATGATCATTTCAGTTAATAATGGCATCAAAAAGGAAGGGCTTCGGTGGTTTCGGGGTATCAGAAGACAATTACAGGTAGCCAACAGAATGAATCGAGTGGAAGAAGTAGGCAGCGCCTTAATTACAATGACATTTTATCGGGTCTGAACCTTATAAATTAAACACCATGTACCTTTATTGAAAATTTCACAAATCGAAATATGCATGGCTCCATGATATCGAATTTATATAATATATAGTGGCAGATCCAAAACGAAGATGCATATTAAAAAAAATCAATTTAGACCGTTTTTTTTTTTTTCAATTTGAATCTTACTATACTTGGGAATTTTGTTAAGTGGATTTTCGTTTGCGACCGAAATATCTCTTGTTGTTTGTTTAATTCAAGGATATCACAAATCAGAATTCTTGATATTTATATTATATTTATTATTAATCAAGTAAAAACATTAGATATTCATAAATAATATATTGGGTTTCGAGCATATATATGAATATATTCATCATCTACTGTTATTTATTATTTAATAAAAATAAAATAGTTGATACACACACACACTTACAATATATGTATGTTTATTAAATAATAAATATTATACATATATGTGTGTTTTATATCAATATTAAGACATTATATATTATATTATATTTAAAAAATCTAAATATTCTATTAATATATTTATATAATATATATATATATATATATATATATTAAGTTAGATTTGGATAAATTTCAAATTAAAATTAACAATAATCATATTTTATCTATTATTTATCATATTAAAAAAAACATTCACTCATTTAAATACAATATTTATCATGTTAGGATTGAATTTATATATATATATATATATATATATCCTACATTTAAGTGTGACTAAACAAATAGTCCACGTGCTCAGAGGAAAACGCTTGTTGCAGAACGGAAAAGGGATGCTTGGAAAGTATGGATGTTGTTGTCCCTCTCTCCACTGAAACCTCTTTAAAAAAATCAAGGAAAAAATGAGGGATGATAAGAACTTTGTGCGAGCAAAGGAAAACAAATATATAAAAGCGACGATTGCAGGAGCAAACAACTACCGTAGGGATTGCATTGATAAGATTAAGGTTTGATATATATGATCTTTGCTGGCCTTAGTTTTGTGTTCAATTCATCCTACGTAAGGAAATCTAGAAGTAAATTAAATCAATCAAGACATTGATTGATTGGAAATCGGAATCTTAAGAAAATAATAATAAATATTGCCATCCTAAGTAGTCATTCAACTTTTTTCTTCCTAGTGTTCTAGCAGATGAGTCTGCACTGTGAGATGCTTAATGATTGATTGTTACTGTGGATGAGTTCTGGTAATGAAAAATGGGTTTTTGAATCCGGGATTTGAAGATGTCGGGTTGAAAAAAAATAAAAAAGAAATAAAACTAAGAGTGGAACAAGATGGAAAAATTAATAAAATCTGAATCCCACGGAAGATGTAGGGATGAAAATAAGAAGAAAAGAGAGAGATTTATTTTCAAAAAAAAAAAAGTGTATTGTTATTGTTCATGATATAGCCATCATCTGATTAGACATTTCTCTATTATTATTTTTCCTTAGAAAATGATATATGAAGGAACTTTTGTTACATCTAATTCCACCCTTATCTCTAATGACTAAAGAAGGAGAGGCCACATCCACCCGCTCGATGTTGGATGAGATGATCTTATTTTGTTAATGTGGCTGCATACGAGGTTAAAGCAAGTCACAGTATTTTTGTATTTGGTTATATTTTAAATTTAATTTTATTTTGGTGGGACCCATCAGCACTTGTGACCGAATCTGTAATTTAACAAAAGTTGAAAAAAGCAGCTTGGCAACAACAATAACCTCATTTTTCTCTTATTCTACCGTGGAGAGCGTCTCTACTATTCACGTGAACAGTAGAGACTATCTCTACTGTTATGGCTGGATCGGGCCCGATCCAAAGTTAAATGCACTAAACTGAATCCGACCCAGTAAAATAAAAATAATTAATTTTATGTATTAATTTTTAATTTTGTTTTATTAAAAAAAACTACTGTTTAATATTATTCAATAACACTATATAAATTAGAATGAGATCGATTGATGACATAACAAAATTTAATCATAATTTCAATTTTGCTCATGATGATATTTTACATGTTGTTGCTGTGCATTTAAGAAATCAAAAAAACTATAGCCCTTGTCAGATGGATTTTATACGTGATGAAATTGTAAATAGTTTAATGGAATAATAAAAAATATTTTATATAAAGTATTATTTATTTTATAATGTAATAGCAGTAGTTAAATTTATAATATTTAAATTAAAAATTATCAACATTGATATATATATATATATATATAAATTATTTTATAACTTCAATTTGAAAAGTATTCTTAACCAAATACATTAAGTTAATTTTTATTTAACCACAATTTTAACCAAACATATATAAATATCAAACCAACCTAAAAAAAAATATTTTTTATAAAATATTTTTTTAAAAATCATAACTATAAAAGCTACCACAATACCAAATACAATTCACTCTCCAAGAATAGCATTGGATCCCCTGGTAAGCATAATCTATTTCTTTCCTTGGCTTCGGCTTTGTATGTTTTTCTGCAATTAAACATGCATTAATATATTATTATTAAAAATAAAAATATTTTATTTCAATATATTTTTAAATAAAAAAATATTTAAAAAAACAATCATTTTTAAATATCATGTTGTTATCTTCCAGGTTTCCATCTCTAATCTACTCTGACCCTTGACAGAAAACTTTTCTTGCAAAGTTAATAATACTTCAGCCCTCGACAACCTTTAAAAGGTTGTTTTAGAGAGAGGTGTTAATCATCCTCGTTTACCACAATTTTTGAGTGCTGGGTGGCTCGTCCTGCGACGTAGACCGCGTCAGTTTTTTCTAACGTGACAAAAGACAGACTCATTGTTAAATAAAAAGACTCACAACAGTAAAAAAAAAAAAATATAATGACTAGAAAAATAAGGTGTTTTTTAACATTATAAAAATATATTCTTTAAATACTATTAAAAGATCTCGATCATCTTATTTAATATAAAATAAAAAAATAAACAAGAATGGAATAAACTTATAGAAAAAAAATATACGAAACTCAATTACAACTAAATCAAATATTAAAAGACAAATTATAAAAAATTAATTTAAAAACATAATTTTAGTTAAAATATTAAACTCATGACCCACTTGTGAGATTGGCACAACCATGTCATAAAAAAAAAACAAATAAAAATTAACTCTCACGCGAACTAAATAGTAAAAGGCTAAAATAAAAAAAAAACATTAACTGAGAAAAACATTGAAAATGAAATGATTAATTAAGACTAACTTATAACACAAAATATAAAATAGAAATGACCACATAAAAAGAAAAGTGACAATTACAAAGTTATAGATCTAATAATTTAATGTTAAAGGATTATTTAAAAAAAAACCTAAAAAAAAAAAGTAAAATTAAGATAATATTTAAAATTTATAATCCAGGTTATAAAAACAAGGTACCCTGTAAAAGAGACCCAAAAAAATCAATAAAAAAATTTCAAAAAAATAAATATTACATTTTTTATCTATCATTCAGTCATTGGTAAGAACTACGGTTTTTTCTCACGATAGAGGATCCTGTTGGACGTCTTTAATTTTATTAAACGAGGTTCTTTTATTGGGTTAAAATTACAAGTACATCAACTTTCCACAATTTCCTTTCAAAACTGGACATTTTGGTCAGTGTGGGCCCGAAATAATTCCATCGCCATTCCCGAGTACTCTTTCTTTTCCATTATTTTCAAGAACAAGAGAAAATACGATGCCGGGGAATTCTGAGGGAAAATTACTTTTCTTGAGGAGAATTCCAAATAAAAGTTGTCAAAGCAGATTTCTAAGATTGGTTTTATGATCAGGGACGCTGAGCATGTAGTTGACGATGGATATAATGTTTTTAATGAAAAAACCGTAGAGAGTTTGAGATATTTGATTGAATATTTGTAAAATTAAAATTAAGTAATTTAAATTTGAGTTAGAAACAATTGTTTTTCTTAGTTATTGTTGTTTTTATTTAGTTTCCAAAAAAATATTTTCCTGTTTTTATTTAGTTTAGAGAAAATTAAATATTTGTGATTAATAATCTTATTTTTTTTAGTTTAATTATTTTTAAAATAACTCAATAATTATTGTCTGAGGAAGATCAAAAACTAATAATATAAATAAAGTTGTCGAGTTTATACTTCTATGTAGCAGCCATACTGGGCTTCTTCTTATATGTGTTTCGTCTGTCTGTTTCAAAATATCTTGGAATCCCTCTCCATTTTCTTATCCCCTACCTTTCCCTCTTCCAAAACACACAGCGCTTGCAGCAAAGATCAACCTAATCTCAGCAGACGCAAAAGAAAGAAAGTTTTCTTTTTCGCTTAGGATTTGTTTTGGTGACAGGCAGACAGACAGAAAAAGAAAAAATGATGCCTCTTCCCTGAATCCTACTTGAAAGGAAAGAGAAAATAAAAGCTGTCAGATACGGAAATATCCAACATTTATTTCATTTCCACAGGCCTCTTAATTCTCATCAGATACCCTCCCCTCGTGTGCTCTCTTCTCCTTCCATTAATGCTCAAACTATCTTCTCCTCTCTCTCTGAAATTAACCCCCGTCATATACATATACACATACGCCCTGCTACTCGTGTGAGCACACAATACCTCTAGATGTTACAGCACTAAGATATCCATCACAAAGCTCAATATCTCATGGCGGTTTCTGTTTGCCTTGTTCTCTTTATTGTTCTCCCGGCGATAGTCTTTATCGTTCACAGGAGTTCCCGGTTCCGGAGGCTCCGGCTGCCGCCGGGGAGTTTGGGTCTGCCCTTTGTTGGAGAGACTCTACAGCTGATATCTGCATACAAGACTGAGAACCCTGAACCGTTTATAGATGACCGGGTGAGGCGGTTCGGTTCGTTGTTTAAAACCCATATTTTTGGTGAACCGACCGTTTTTTCTGTTGACCCGGAAACGAACCGGTTCATTTTGCAAAATGAAGGGAAGCTGTTTGAGTGTAGTTACCCCGGTTCGATAAGCAACTTGCTGGGAAAACATTCTTTGTTGCTGATGATGGGTAATCTTCACAAAAAAATGCATTCCTTAACCATGAGTTTCGCTAACTCTTCAATCATCAAAGACCATCTCTTGGTCGATATAGACCGGTTGATCCGTCTCAATTTAGATTCTTGGTCCGACCGGGTTCTTCTCATGGAGGAGGCCAAGAAGGTAACTTCAGTTATTTTATCTTCCTTCCAATTAAGAAACTCAGGACGCCTGTTCCCAATGATGCCACTGAGTTGACTCGGCGTTGTGTCGTTCCAGTTTACTTGAATGATATTATTATTATTATGGTTCTGTCTTGTGATTTACGTTACAGGGAATTAAACTGGTGGGTGACAAACATTCCAAGCATGTTAGCAGCTTAGCATATAAAATTAAACCAGACTAGTAGTGAAGGTCACACGAATTACTTTTATTCCCTTAATTAATCATGCTTCTTGCTATTATTAATTTATTTTTGCTGTTATATACTTGGTTTTTCTGCAGTTAGAAGGTTCCATCAAACGAATTGCACACCATTAATTAATTAACATGCACTATACTAATTTTATCTGGGCCACGCCGTCTAATATTTTCCTTCTTTGATCCGTTTGTCTCATTTTATTGTCTTGGGTATATGTTATTTGCAGACTACATTTGAGTTGACAATGAAGCAGCTAATGAGCTTTGATCCATGTGAATGGACCGAGAGTCTGAGAAGAGAGTACGTGCTTGTTATTGAAGGCTTTTTCAGCGTGCCTCTACCCATCCTTTCCCCCACATACCGCAGAGCTATCAAAGTAAATATTCTCCTTTTTTTTTTTACCCCTCCACACTTTTTTCCATTTCAATCACATTTGTATAATCAATGGAAAATGTCGTTCTTTTTTTAAAAAAAATAAAAATTGACTTAGGACGAATGTGAAGTAACCAAGATCATTGTTCGTTTTTTTTCCCCTTGATTTGTATTGATCTTTTAATTTCTCTTCCCTTGGATTTTTGAAAGGAACGGATCAAGGTTCGCCTTTTCTTTTTCTTCATGAAAAAAAAGGTTCTCACTGATGTTACATATTAATCCTGACATACTTATCTGTTGAAACTTTGTAGGCTAGGACTAAGGTGGCAGAGGCTTTGAGCTTGGTAGTGAAGCAAAGGAGGATAGAGAGTGAGTCAGGAGAGAAAAAGAAGGACATGCTTGGAGCTCTTTTAGCTTCAGATGATCATGGAGGCTTGTCGGACGAGGAAATAGTAGATTTCTTGGTGGCTCTGCTTGTTGCAGGCTATGAAACTACATCTACAAGCATGACTCTTGCTGTCAAGTTCCTCACCGAGACACCTCTGGCTCTGGCTCAGATCAAGGTAAGTATTGTTGAATCACGTCTTCCATTATTATTTTTCCCTTATTATTAATCCTAACTAAGCTTAAACCTATTTTCCTCTCTTTGGGGGTGTTCTGGGGAGGTTGTATGGCAAAAAAGTGAAATACCATTTTTCTAGTGGACCCAGATTCCTATAATCAATCATCTTGTTGGCCTCCATAGAAACCTTCTTCTTTTCTTTGTTTCTCCTTACATCATGTCAATTCTCAACCGTTCACATTGAGTGGTAGGATAAAGAGAGAACAAAAAAGATGAAACGGGTTGTTTCCTTCCCTCGCACGTGATCTATGCGAAAACTGTATGTAATAGGACCAAAACCCTTTGCCACACGAGTTCATACAAAAGGTCTCCTCTTCTAGGGGGTGGTAAATGTAATTCATCGTGCATGGTGTCTTTTTTAAGAGATCGGGGAAGTCAGAGAGTAATTCCATTGCTTTAATGCGATCAATAAGAGAACATCGATCATTTAAAATATAATATAATAGTATTATAGGAATTAATATATGAGCAATATTAGCATTGTAACAGCCCTTCGAAATAATAATGATTATATGGCTAGTAAATAAGCAGTGGAAATGTTGTTCACACAGGAAAAAGAAAGAGGATTTTGAGATATATCAAAACCCTAATTATAAAATTATCAATAAATTCAACGACTGCATCATCAACAGTAATTATAATGTGCCATACTTATCTTGAAAAACAAGTGAGACACCACCTTCATCTTTAAATGACTTCTATAACACACTGTAGTCATTATTGGTAATTTTTTGCTGTTGGGTTCGTCTGGTAAAATCAGTAATGATATAATTGAAATTTAAGTGCGCCTCCAAGATTTTTTTTTTCTATTTTTTCTTGTTGTAATAATTGAGTCTATTTTATAATTTCCATGAAATGCTCCATTTTTTAATGGTGATAAGTTTGAGTGTCGCGTGTTTCCATTCACTGCAGTGTAATTTCTCTCATTTTTTTTGAAAAGTGTTATTTTATTTTTAAAAAATTACAAAAGTAGTATTTTTTTTTTCTATATATATATATATCAAATGTGTACCACCATTTTTTTCCACAGTAAAGTGACTGTGTTAGGTTTCTATGATGACGGTCAAAAGTAGATGCGAAAGTACATGAACGTCGTAAAGGTCAAAGTAGAACCCAACATTTGTCTAAGCGGACAAAATGATACCTTCTGAGAACCTGACTGCTACCCTGAATTCCCTGTTCTTTTGACCAATTTGTCTTTCCCTAAATGACCTATAAGTCTAGAACACCCTTCATCAAATGATTCTCTTCTGGGTGGGTTGTTTTTCCGGTTGCTAAATATGCCCTTCACCCCGGCGAGTCGTAGTGGGATCATCGGAAATCACTAGTCTCTGATTTCGATGAAGATGATCATCCAACGGCGGTGACCGATGTAATGAAGTTTTTTACACCTAGTCTTGCAAGCGTGTGAATCTGACCTTTTTTTTTATTCCTAAGATTGCTTTGCTCCTTTGTGGCTTCGGTGTGATGGTTTAATCACAGCCGTTGGGGTGTATTTGAATCAGGGTGGCGTGGGTCCGTGAGGGAACCGCATGGTCACTGTCACCAGTTATCAAATTGGGCCTAGAAAACACTTTTTGAGTCATTTGGATAAGACTTTCCCGTAGCTTAAGATGCCCACAAAAGCCCGCGGGCCACGCTTAAATAATTATTTATTTCATTATTATTATTGTATTTGAACTTGCAGGAAGAGCATGAACAGATCAGAGGAAAGAAGGGTGAGGAGGAAGCTCTTGAGTGGAGTGACTACAAGTCAATGGCCTTCACTCAGTGTGTAAGATACATTTACATGACTAATTAGACTCATTAACAGGACTATAGGAACTTGATCTTGATTTAGCCTTGCTTAACTCTATTTTTTGCGTTCATGCTATTTTTTTTCCAGGTTGTTAATGAGACTTTGAGAATAGCAAACATAATAGGTGGGATATTTAGACGAACAATGACAGATATAAATGTTAAAGGTGGGAAGATTGTTCGTGGCATATTTATCTTTATAGTATAATTTACCAGCAAACAATATCTTTATCCTTAATCCATACAGGTTATACAATTCCTAAAGGATGGAAGGTTTTTGCATCCTTTCGTGGTGTGCATTTAGACCATGAATACTTCAAAGATGCTCGAACTTTCAATCCGTGGAGATGGCAGGTAAATCTCTTTGCTGGTTCATGTATTTCCTCTTTTTGATTACTTCAACAAGTCACGAGCGAGTGTTTTCAAAATATAAATATTGAGCAGGGCAACTCGGGGGCAACATGCCCAGCAAATGTGTTCACTCCTTTTGGAGGAGGGCAACGGTTATGCCCAGGATATGAACTTGCTAGAGTAGAACTCTCTGTTTTCCTTCACCACCTGGTCACCCGTTTCAGGTATCTCCTGCAATCTTTTTCCATCTTCCCCGTGCATGTAAGCCTATAAATATAATCTGTGGTGCTAACTTTTGTCCGTGAACTTGTATTTTCCAACAGTTGGACCCCAGCTGAACAAGACAAGCTGGTTTTCTTTCCAACTACGCGGACACAAAAGCGATATCCCATCAATGTGCAGCGTCGAAATCGTGTCGAAGCCATGTAAAAGTATTAGGGCAAAAGAGAAGTGATGTAGAAGAGCTGTAGTCCTTTTAATGATGGGTCCAATAAAAGCAAGTAATAAGATAGAAGCTTATTTTGAGTTCTGGTTTAATGGATACGATGAGTAGAGGTCTTGGGCTAGAGACGATTACTCAACTCGTACGGCGTCTACTCCCGTGCAAATTGACGACTATACCCTTGAATAGAAACATTCTCCCCGTTGCTCAGGCCACCCGCCCCAAGCTGTAACCGCCACTATATACTGTCAGTAATAAATAATTTTCTTCGTTGTACGCAGCAACCAGCTAGTGTTTAAATCTACTATGTTAACTAAGCCGATGTTTCCTTGGAAATATTCGAAGTGGCGTAAGAGTGAGCTTGTTTTTCCAATTTAATTAGAATCGGCCGTTTCTTTCTTCTGGACTGACGTTGTGATGAATCTAAAATCTTAAAAAGTTGAGAGTTAAGACGTCTGGTGCACCATGTGATCTACATTTTAATGCTACTGTTCACTGGATGGCAATGCTTGCAAGTTGCAGCTCAAGATACTATGGGACTCGAGCGTTTTTTTTTTTTTTTGGTTCGGTGCTGGTGATTGTGTGAGTTTTAGAAGATTTGTGGTTATGGTTGATTTTTAGAAATGCTTTAAAATATGTTTTTAAAATTATATATCAGAATGGTTTAAGAAAACACTAAAAATATATTAATTTAAAATAAAAAATAAAAATATTTAATTTTTTTAAAAAAGTTCTTTTAAAATACAAAAATAAATAGTATTTTTAAAGAAAGACTAAAGAGAGTGAGTGGGGGTGCAATTATAGCGTGAGTGCGATTAGCACCTCCTCCGGAGGGCAGACCCGCTTAGTGGAAGCCGGGAACCATCGCTCTCTTCTCATGAAAGATTGGGTTATCGGCTCTCTGGGCAGGTGGGACCTGAATCATCACATCACATGCAAACCTCTCACTCCATGCTTCACCCCCAAATGTAACTTACCTGCTGCAATTACTAATTTTGCAGCAGCTCTAGCCACAAGTTGTAATCATTAGATACAACTTTGCCTACGAAAATATAGACTCCACCTTACCTGGAGCCTGAGTAAAATAAATAAAAATAGGAATTGGATTATTCAACCATATAGACAGTATTTGAATTTGCTCGTCATGGATTCGGTCAAAGTACAAAATAAACTAAAAGCCTACTAAATATTATGATCGAGCAATTTATGCGTTTTGTAGGTGCAGCATCTTCTCCTCGAGCCCCTCGAGTCCTGATTTCTCTTTATGTTGGACCCAGATCATGAACTCAATCATTTCTTCACTGGACGTATGCTATGGGCGGATAATTTTATTCGACACTACAACCAGATTTTGAACGAGGACAAGAAGCAAACAATACGGTTGCTTTAGGCTGAATATGCGGAGCCCATCTTGAAAATCCCATGATTTTTAGCATAACAGATATGCAAAATTTCAATTCAAAGTTGCAGGTACAAAGTTCCCCCTGTATTGCCATCCACACGTCAGTTTGACCAGTCTCTAATCATAACCACCAGAGTACAGAACTTTGATGGACATTTACTGATTGTTGTGTCTTGTAAGCTTAACAACTACGGTAGAAAGAACTGGCCGTGCAGACATCCTAAAGTGACGTGCAAATGGTATAATTGTCATGAAACATCACTAAAATCAAGATGTGATGATTCTTCTCAAAAACAAAAAACAAGTCAAGTTGAAATTACTTTTCCCACATGCATCATAGCTCCAATCGTATGGATATCCTAAAAACTTATCACGATCAGTCATGTGAAGACGTAAACATTGATAATACAATTAAGGCTCTGACCTGAATGTGCTTTACTGCAGAATGCAAAAGTTCTTGACCAAAGCATCGGCCACTAAGGGTGCTGAAAAAGATCACCAACTTTAGGTGGGCTTCGTATTTGAGGCTGAGAAACCCATCATCTACTGCTTTCCTGATTTTTTAACACGGATTCAACAAGCTTAACTTTCTTTGTATTCTCACTATTGAGAAGCGAGAGTTTCGCAATTGAGGATTTCAGCTGCGATATTTGGGCATCTAGAGCATAATTCCTCCCCCCTATTTTCATTTGCTGATTTGCTGCATCACCTTTCGAAGATTGGGTGAACCTTCTCAGCCTTGCTCTTAAGGTATCAATGGAAGTACGCAAAGCATCCAATTCAACTCCTGTAAAATGGTCTGCAAAATAATTAAACAATACAGAAAAGTTTGTGAGGTGACGGCCACACTCGTTACAACCACCAAATGACAAAAGTGAATTGACTTCAAAATACTACAAGTACTGTTGTGTGATAAAGGTAAAAGAAAAGGATTTGACCACGGAAAGGAAATCAAAGTTCTGCACATGAAACGGTAATGGATAGGCCAAAATAAGAAATGTCTCTCAGAAATTTGCATAGTTTCATTAAAATAGTTGCTGTGAGCATAAAATTGATTACCAAGCTCAGACTTAAATTCACGTTCTGCTTTAGACAAAGGCTTCTTATGAGCCCCAGGCAAGTTCTTCAAGCAATGCAAGCGCTGTTCCAGAAGATTGTGTTGGTGCATTGCATTTTTCATCCTGTCCTCCAATCCTGACTGCTTCTTCCTCAGTTTTGAAAGCTTCTCCTGTGCTTCACCTAATCGAGCATGCTGATCATCAACGATTCTCTTCAACCGGGGGCCATGATGCTCCAGTTCAAAGTAGACCTACAGTCATGAAGGGTAGCATCCCCATACAACTGATTAAAAACCCAGTACTGATCTGACAGTAGCATCTTAATAAAACTTAAATGTCTAGCCAATCTACCTCTTAAGTAATTCAAATATAAGCAAACTGAAAAGTCTATCTTAATTGCCAAAGGCCTAAAAAATTATTATTATAATAACAATTGCATTCCTGAAACTTAAATGATAAACCTCCGTAACATGCCAGCAGAGAGCATCACCAGATCTCCAGTGCCCGTGGTCCTCTTCGACAGCAATTCAGAACGCAAAATCATAAGGATATCCTAAAAGTAGTTTTCCTTCTGAAACAAAAACTACCGTTCAGCTATGGGTCAACTCCTAATACTTTTTGGTTGGCAAACAAGCCTTAACCATGCACTCATCTTATTCAACTATAACTTGCCTAGTGGTTCAGAATTGATGGTTATACATGAAAATAAATTCCATTTCACAAACTAGAATGAGCAGAGTGTCTAGTGAGAAGAGGCAGCAACAAAAGTGACCAAAATGAGTGAAAGGCAGCAGCAGCCAGTATATTCCGTGGGGGATTCTCACCTTATGTGCATACTCGACATAGTTTTCATGGAAAAGGTTTAGGTACTGGTGAAGAGTTGACCAGCCTTCAATAGAATCAGCAGCAACAGATCGAAGATTTGGTGAACCCTGAGGAACAAGAACCACCTTAGGACCAACAAGTAGTTCTTTGCTTATGATGTCTGGAGGATTTCTATTTGTCCATTCTTCCGCAGTTTCAGATTTCTTCTCCATGTCAACATGTACAGGTAACAATAAATTTAATGTTCTCATTTCTAGCACAACACATTCTTGATTGGAAGTAATCACTGCAATCCACGAGTACCCAAATGAATCTGACAATGCTATAAAGCCACAAAGAGGAGAAGGTGTGGAGTTCTCCACCTGGCATGTGCTAAGGACAGGATGCACAGAGGGGGTCCGGACCATCTCATCCTTGCCACCAGACTGACTAGTAAATGGAAGAAAATGCAGAACAATTGAGTCTATCCCTCCATCATGAACAGAATATATTCTTTCAGGCATAACGGGATCAACAAACATTGAAATATATGACCCACTTTCTGTTTTCCTTGGTAAGGCCAAATCCACAATTGCAAGTGTCAACAAAGGTGGTGGATGACCTAACCAGACAGTATTATCATGTGGTTGATCAAGCTTCACAACAGGAAGCTCACCTGAGATAGACTCACAAAGCATTGCAAGACCGATAATATGGTCTTGGGAATTAACACGAAGACGAGGTGGGCTACCAACCATCCAGACTGGCTGGATTTCATCAGCTAGGGCGTCTATTTGCATCTGCCCACCACTCCAGGCAGTCACCAGAATTGAGTCTTTGCTGGCTAAATCATAGAGAAAACTGATTGCACAACCTTCACATTCTGCAACACTAACTGCTGGGTCTTCATCTTCCCCACCATGATGTACTTTGCGTAGAGGGCCCTGGAACATCAAAACAAACTTGTTAGATTCTCAAAGATGTTAGCACTGCAAGATCTGAGCAAAAACTTGACATCTTCACAGAAAAATCGTAACATGTCCAACCAGAACCAATCAAAATACTCCTCGAAGTAGCCATATACAGAGATGAATTCTCACATGAAAAGAAAAAAATAGTGTCTGGATGTTTGACATTAATTGAGAAAGCATTCTGGGGAAACATATAAACTTCCCGGTCATTTTTCTAACTTTTCCTATTAGTTGGCTGTCTGGAAGAAGCAAGTTCAACCCAAATAATCTTACCCTTACTCGTCTCAATAGTTTGCAAGAGTACTTCAGATGTTCTGAGCATGGGATGTGAAATGTAAGAAATAGAATGAATATTACCTGCAAACAAAGTGATGCATCAAATACAGCATAAGGATGAGCTTTTAGTGTTGATAACCCCCCCTCCTTTGTGTCATGGGCTAACTCAGGAAATGTTGCTTCCAACCAAGAGATTGCCCGATTTGAGTTATTTACAGCAACTGGATTTGCTGATTTCAGTCCAAATGTTTCAGCATCACTATATATCTCCAACACAGATTCCCATTTGTAGACACTGCTCCAAAATAAAGCACTTAATTTTAGCAAACATCAAATTTAAAAATCATCTAGGACATAAGGGAGAAGTTTGATACATGCACTTTGATGTATAATTGACAATTTATAGTGTCATGTCCATATAATAGCAAAAGTACAAATAAGAATAGAAAGAAAAAAAAATTCAAAACCATTGATCAAGCAATGCAAGCATAAGAAAGCATCAAGATGGTAACATAAATACTTGTAGATCTTTATGGTCCAACTTTTTGAGTATCATGATTTTGTAAAATGTTGAGAATGCAGTGCCCATCTATCATGAAATCCAAAGAAAGCTACAAGCTAGTTATAAGATATCGGACAAAATATACCTTCCAAATGGAACAATTGGGCAAAGAATGTAAACTGAACCATCACTAAATAATAGGAAAACCTGCAGGATGGAAAAAAAAAAACGAGGAATGAACAAAAGATGAAACTACTGCATGGCATAAAATACCAGTCTTCAAACCTAGACATGAAAAACATGCAGCACCGTGAAAGATGACTCTACCACACAAAAGTCGCTATTTACCAGGGCAATCAAAGCATATCAAGTTGAAAGCATCATAGAAAAGCATTAAGACTGCAGCCAATATTATAATTAGGCACACGCATTAAACACCAAACCCGAAACTGAACTTACACTAAATCTGTCCCACAAGTGATCGCCCCCAAAAGAAAAATCAACAGGACAGATTGATGCAGCATTCCTGGTTCTACCTGGTTCAACAGGCTGTAGATAATATTCCTGCTCTGGCTTCAGGACATCTGAAGACATGTCAAACAATCTGGCCAAAAAATAGAAAGAAGTTAAAAACAACAAAACAAAGTTCTAGTCAAACATAACAGCAAGCATGATTGACAATAATTTCCATACTTCTACATCAATCGAAAATAGTTTAACCTAACCATGAAATTCAGCACGTGTTTACACTTTCACAGATAATACTTTAATCCTAGAATGAAACAATCAACGTTATAGAATTCCAAACAGAAATTCGTGTACCGGAAAACTGAATCAGAAGAAAGAATTCCTAAATGCGTATCACTGTAAGGATGCCACGAAACTCTTCGCGTCTGTATTACATTGCTCTCGTTAAAATAAATTTGTGAACCAATGGACACGGTCCTGCGCAGCAACAAAATTATAGTCATTAACAAAACAACCTGAAATTAATCTAATTAAAAATAAATAAATCAGAAAATCTACCTGCAAACAATGGCGTTATCTTTACCAAAAGAGCGTCCATACAGATACATAACACATAAACCATTGGTGCCGGAGAGAAGCATCGCAGAGCCATTTCTATTTATAGATATTTTATTAACCTCAAAATTAATCTCCGCATCAGTTTGCAGTACCTAATTGTGCAAGAAAAAAGTAATAAGGGACTTTTAAGACTCGATAAGATATCGCAGTTACAATTAAGCTAACTATTGAAGTGTAATTACCTTAGAAAGAGAGGCAGCGAGGACAGAGGAAGGTTTGGGATCGCCGAGCCGAATTGAAATTCGATGGAGGCAACGGAGGTTTGAATCCCAATAGTAAATTCTAGAAGCGCCGTCCCAAGCTAGTAGATTAGATGGTGATTGAGGTGCGGTGTCTTCGTCGGAGGAAGCGAATAGCGGGTGGTTTTGGAGTGGGACCCATTGGATATCTTCTTTGGGAGTTAGGGATTTTCGAGAAGAAGAGTTTGGGTTTGATTCTGTTAAGTCGAAATTGAATCTCATTTTGGTTTGCTTGTTTTCACGTTCTCTTGCTTTGCTGGTGGGGACTAGGAGGAAGAGATTCGGAGCGGGAGGAATCAACCCTGTCTCTCTCTAGTCTGGGAAGATAAAACGTCGAACGATGCCGCTTCATGCAGGAGGAGACATTTATTTTTATTTTATTTTAAGTTTAGTTTAAATTTCCCCGGCGAAGAGTCGGAGACTGTAGCATTCAAAACTTAGGAAATGGGCCTAGCTCAGAAATGTGGTCAGTACAGATAGCAAGCCCGTTTATTTTTACATTTTAAATTTTAAAAAATAATAATTATTTATTTAAAATTAATTATATATATATATTCAAATAATTTTGATATGCTATTATCAAAAATAATTTTTAAAAAATAAAAAAAATATTATTTTAATATATTTTCAAACAAAAACATTTTAAAAACAATCATTGTTACATTTTCAAATGCATACTTGAAAAGAGACAGATGAAATTTATTTGTTTAGAAATGTAGTTGTGGTTATTTTTTAAAGTGTTTTTTTACTCGAAAATGTATTAAAATATTATTTTTTATTATTTTTTTTAAAAAATTATTTTTGATATAAACGTATCAAAATAATCTAAAAACACTAAAAAAATATTAATTTAAAGTAAAAAAAAAATAAAATAATTTTTTTTTTCAAAAATATTTTTAAAATTTAAAAATAAACAGGGCATGCCAGCTTTAACCGGATACATTATTTGTATTTCCAAATGATAGCTTATCTAGTATAAATAAAAAATGGGTCTTAAGAATGAGGTATCTCCTTTGCATGATGATTTGTAGCAGATTGTTTTTTGTGTTTCCATGTGATTTGATCGAACAATGAGAGCCTTGGCGGGTGTTTTTGTGATGATTGAGTAGTTTATTACCATGAAGTAATGCAAGCCAAAACGACCTCACTCGCGCACTTTGCTGCATAACAAGTGGCTTGGCCAGTCTCCATCTAAATCCCTTCACCTTTCCCTTGTTAATTGTTATATATACCAAAAACTGTACATTGTTACATGAAAATAATGAGACGTGGTAGGTCTATTCTCTGGTCACGTAACCTCTATGGTGATTCAAAACCAGACAACCAGTAGTATATATGTTGAGCCCATGACATATACAGTGATCTATGGCATATATAATTAAATGGTTGTTTACTAATCCTAGCCGCCATGTTAGTTTTGTTTCTTCAATGATCTCCAGGTTGCAGGTTTTCTCGATTAAACCTGTCCACAAAAGGCCAGAGATTGAGTTAGTTGCTCGAGTTCAACGAATTGATCAGGGAAAATAAGTCAAAGTTTGGTGCTCTTGGTGATGATGGAAATCGGTTAAAAAGCAGACAAAAGGAGAATTTAAATATTACCTGCAACCTGACGCTGAAGAGTTTGGTTAGCCAAAGAGAACAAAAGTCTCTTGCTTTCAGATGTTAGTGTTCATCGCTTCACTCTTTCTTCCAGCAAGATCTTATGATACCTAGGAAACACCACGTTCTTGCAAGCTGAAACCTGCAGCACACGGCACAAATCACATTTAGAACCATTTTAATCCAGCACCAGCTACTGCTTTTAATTTTGTCAAAGCATTTTTATTTATTCAACATAGAAAAACTGTGCTAATTTTTGTGGTCTGTGGCTGTTTGGTGGTTTCATATCCTGATTTAACAAATGTGGGCACCATTGTAGATTCGAGAAAAAAAAATCATATATGGTCAAAAAACAAATTCTCCATCACCAAGGGCGGCTGCATGACCAGTTTCTCTTGATACGAGGTGCAGTGTTTGTTTTTTGACCAGGAATATGGAGGGTGGATCCAACATCCAAGTGAAGAACATGGCTCGAGAACACATTAAAACATGTAAAAAGATATCAACATTATGATCACATGCTACCTGAAAATTCGTTTAGATTTGCTCGTGCTTTTCCCCGTGTCATTTTCAACTCACTTACACTAGTCGGCTCTAATGCACATGGGGGCCTCGGGAAAGGGTTTTCGAGAGGGATCCAATGAATCTAGTGACCAAATCATGGCAGAATTAGTCAACGAAGAGACGGTTAGCTTATGCTACAGAGCTTTTCAAATTAACGACCGCTCGCTATCTCTCACGGCCGCCGCGTCAGGTGATTTTCTCAGAATGAACAAAATAAGTTTCTTTCCATATTGATAATAACCTTAATAGTTAAGCATGTTATTTCTCCTCTGTTTATGTCTAAAATTAGCCAACGACCCCCCCCCCTCCCCGGCACCGGTAAGAAGGACCAATTCAAGGAACTTTTTTGACCTTTCAGAAGATGAAATACTTGACCCTTCTGCAGTTGAATTAGGTGCTGGCAAATTGACCAAGTTTATTAATAACAGAGAAAGTGCGATGCGACAACCCACGACTCTGATCGTCCTACGTTACGTACAGTTGTAAGCATAATTCGTTTTTGTAATCTTTTAATACTTCCATTTAATTAACAGCTGGAGCAGCCTGGCTATTACGCTTAAATTTATAATTTTGCAATATGAGCATCATCAACATCGTCATGATGCAGTGAGAGAGACAAAGAAGGGAGGTGAAGACTTACAGCTTCAATGTCAATTTTGTACACCAAAAGCTTTCTTCTTTCCCTGCAACTAGTTCTATACGCCACTGCAATATGACCGATCGATAAAAGCAGAGAGCAGATAAACAAGGCGATTTCCATGGCTATAACATGCTCTCCTCGATCCATACTTGAAACTCTGAACACACGTGGTGCCTTAAACGAAACGTAAATTAGTGATGACACAGAACACATCGTTGTAATTCCCAAGTATGGTCCTCTTGAAAGCCTTGGTCCATCACACAAACTATAAACACCTATAACAACAGTAAACAAAATTACTAATTTTGCCATAAAAACAGGAAAGATTTATAGAACAAAGAATAAAATTGATTGGTTAATGATACTTACAAATGATGACAGCTGATCTTATAATGGATATGAGAGGTATGTCAACGAGGGAGTAACGAAAATCATAGTTATTGAAAAGGGAAGAGAGAGTTTCTAATGATAAAGAAGAAGGAGAGAGAGAGGCGGAGAGGAGAGAGAAGGGAAGGAGAGTATCAGCTATAACAAGAAGAATAGGAGCAGAGAAAAGGAGGAAAGATATCAACATGGTGATCAAGAAGAACAGAGTCTTAACTCCTCTCAAAACTCTTTTTGATTTCTCTTCTTTTGCAAAACCCATCTCTTCTTTTCTGAGTTTTTGTTGCTTCTGCTTCCAACTTGTGAAGGGTCTGCCAGGTTATGTATGTACACAGAAGAATTTAAAAGGGTTGTGGAGACTTGAGAGAGTCTTGAGAGGGAAGGGACGTGAAAGGAGATGGTTGAGTTTACATGGATGTAAAAGAATATTAGAAGGGAGAAATTGAAATGAAAAGAAAAAAATTGCCATCGAAGGAAGGTGCTGCTGGCGGCCAAAAGGTTCAATTTTTTTTACTTGACTTGTCCACTGGGACAAGGATGACATGGACTTTGGAACTTTGCACGCGGTAGTTAGCAGTAAGGTAAAGAATTCTGGAGGGGGGAAAAAAGATTAACGGAAATAACCATATTTGTATCAGAAGACAATTAACGACGGTTTTTAATGTTTGTTTACTTATTGCATACGGTAAAAGTTTATGTTCAATTTTTATTCATGGTTATTGGATAAAAGAGGTGTTTGGATGTATAGTAATTATTGTTTTTTTTAAAAAAAAAATTTTTAAAATATATTAAAATATTTTTTAAAAAATTAAGTATTTGATTCAAGATACTGAGTTTTTAGATAAATTTAAGAGTTATTAAATTAATTTTGATTAATCATTTTTAATAAAATAACATTATTATTATTATTATTATTATTAAGATACTAACCTAATCAGGTTAATTGTTACAAGTGAAGTTAATTCGGTTTAACTAAAAACTCAACTTGAATCATGCTTCAACTTCAAGTTTTGTAGGTCAATTCAATTGATTGGATGGAGTTCAATAATTAAGATTTTTACTCGGTTTTGTCTGTAGTATATTGTTCTAGTGACCCAGCTAGGAGCGAATAATAATGGGTTTATTCAGGAACCTAAAAAACCAAGAACAATATGACCATGGGGAGATTTTAAAATATTCAATTTTTATTCATTAAAATTTCATTTATCAAAAGTTATTACAACTTTTTATATGAAGAAAAACACTAGAAAACTTTAATGGATATGAATAGAAATATATAAAAATAATAATTTAAATAGTGAAGCTAGAAAAGCCTACTAATATTAAATGAAAAAAAATAATAAAAAAAAAAACAATTCTAACTAGAACGGAAAAAATAAGAATAATTTAGAGAAGATATTTAATTTTTTGAAAACGCTCCCCAGTCATCTCCCAGAGAAAATGCAGAATTTGTTTTCTAATTATTAAAACCTAATTTGTCTTAAAAAAATAATCTTAGCTCCTTGGAATTGTTTATTGTAACAGTATAATATCATTTTTGTCACTCCACTCAAAAGACTTTGCAAGGTTTTCAAAGGGCATTAAAACCTTTTTTATTTCATAACTCATTTGTTATTTTTAAATTGATTAAAAACAAATAAGTATTTTTTTTTATCTTAATTACATAGTGAAGTAACCACGATACCCTTTGAAGCAAAGATAAATATGGTATTAAAGGGTATTTTTATATTTTTATAATAATTGTTTTTGTTATTATAATCTAAGAAACAATTTAGTATTTGATTATATATAAAATAATAACAAACACTTAAAACGCGTTTAACAACAATTAAGACAAGAAATATTTTTCACAATGCGCGCTCACATGTGTTCAGGGACTCCTTTTGTATTTAACTAAATAAAAAGGCAAAAAAGTCATTGTTTTTCTTCTTATTGGTGCGATGCAATAATGGTCATGAGAGTAGCAATCCATCATCCAGATTTGGTCTTTCCACGTTACTCCTTCTTCTTCTTCGTTTCGGCTCCTGGCAAATAATACCTGTTATTTTATGGTGATAATCAATTTGAGGAAATGAATCAAATAACGTAAAAAAAAGTGACCTTTGAGTGGCATGGCATATGTGATCCACTATGGCTATTATTAATGATTTCTCGTGATATTCTCAGATTCATGTTATTAAAGTTTTTCCGATAATATCAGACGTGTTGTCCTTAAACATTGGTGCACCTCGAAGATCTCGTTTATTTATTTATTTGTTCTTTTCTTATTTTCTTTTTTCCTTCATCTCTTTTCTTTAAAATTTAGGTCAATCTATTTTAATCTTCTATTTAAAATAATGCACTTCTCAACTGAACTTTTTAAAAAATCATGGTTATCATTTAAAGAACCATCTTAATCAAAAAAATTAAGCTGTTAAGTAAGATCACAGAATATAATTTATATTATTTTTTGACACATCTCATCAAGTTAATTATAAAATTAAGCACAAAATAATATGAAACTTGCACAGACATACTTTACCTTGTGCTTAATTTTGATCAAAATAAATAAGAATTATAAGATTCAAACTCATAATCGCTATCTATCAAGACTTTAATACCATATTAAAGAATCATTTTAATTTAAAAATTTAAACTGTCAAGTGATGTCTTATAATATGATTTATATTATTCTCTAATAATTACTTATATTTTTTATCCAACCTTACTATTTTTCACAATTTTGTTAGTCGGTGCTTAGCTTGTGAAAAAAATCAAACCATGTTAGAAAGGGAAAACACCCTATTTTTCTTAAGAGAAGTAAAAAACTTTATTCGTCTTTTTTATTTATTTTTGGTAATAAACAACTTCATTTTTTTTATTCTGCACCAATATATAAAACGTTCAGCGAATAGCTCGAATTGCAGTTAATTCATTGATTATTAATTCTCCAGTAGAAACGTGGCATTAAAAGTAGAGAATTACATAAAATCCAATCACGCTGATGCTTCTTTGCACGGTTTTATGATCATGCTGCAAAGCTTATGGTTTGGTTACCGACTCACTCGATCATCTATGCTTCGGTTTATTCGTCCATGCCACGTGTTTTTTTTCTAAAAGCCAGCTTCGTTTATGATTAGCTGGCTTATCTCTTCTTTTTTTTTTTTTTTTCCAATCTACCGGAAAGCAGATACGTGTTTGGTAGTGTGATAGCGGTTGCTTTTCAAATAACTTTTCGTGTTAAAATACATATCAATGATGTTTTTTATTTTTTAAAAATTATTTTTGACATCAACACATCAAAACAATTCAGAAAATACAAACCGCACTCAATTTTAAAAAAAATAAAAAATAAAAACTTTCAAATATATAGTGTGTTTGGTAATGTATTTTAAACATATTTTTTTAAAAAAAATTATTTATTTTTAATTAATATATTTTAGATGTTTTTAAATTATTTTGATGTATTAATTTAAAAAATAATTTTTAAAAAATTAAAAAATATTATTTATAGTTTTCTATTTGAAAATCAAATTTAGGGATCGTTTGGGAACGCGGTTGAAATCATGTTCCTACAAAATTTAATTTATTTTTTTTGCTAAAATTTAATATGATTTATATGTTTTGAATCGTTTTGATATGCTGATGCCAAAAATAATTTTTAAAAAATAAAAAAACATCATTGACATGTATTTTAACATAAAAAATTATTTAAAAACTAATCGCTACCACACTGTAAAACACACTATCACATGGCCTGCTTTTGCATTCTAACCCAAAGGGTAATATTGTACTCTTCTTTCCCGAAATAGATTTTTTTTCACCTGCAAGTCGATGTGATATTTTGAGTTGCCAACAAATACCGTAGCAGCTTTTTTGAGGTTTATCTCTGAGAGGATATTTCGATGGTGAATATTTATAATTTTTATTGTGGAGATCTTAGCTGTTCAATCCCGTGATGGATGGGAGAGAGATTTCAGAGATGGAGAGAATCACTCTCCATTATACTATACACTAGAATGCTAATTCCAAACAAGTTAATTACATCGTACATGTATCATTTGCTCAACGAGGTGTGTTTGTAATGAAAATGTAAATTTTAGAGTGCTTTTTAATTAAAAATATATTAAACTATTTTTTAATTTTTGATATTAATATATTAAAACAATTTAATAACATTTAAAAAATAATCCAATGTCTTTTTATGAAAAAAATTATAAAAAAAACTTTAAAAATCATGTTAAAATAGATTGACTCTCGTTTGATTTGAATGAAGTTAAAAGCATGGCAAAACTTGAATTAGCAAGTGAATCCTTGCTGGCTCCTTGCTAAACCATTTTTCAATTTGATTTTTAAAAAATAATATATATTTTTTTTAAAAACCCAATTTAAAACGCAGGCCAAACAACCCGTTAGTAGATAAGTATCATGTTAAGGGTAAGATCATGAAAAGCCAACACAATCGAATCGGACTCACTGTCATCTCTGATGATTGTGCCTTGCAATGCTTATCAATATCCAAATCTCAATTGAACAGAAAAGAAAAGATCACGCTGAACTTTTCTGTGCTATTTTCTATCTGAAACCTTAGCTTATCCAATTCTTTTAGGAAGGTCAACCAAGCAGGAAAAGTTTACACCACTCCACAGTTTCAGAAGCCCGGTAATAGCCGTCTATCACGTCATTGCCCGTTGCTTGCTGCATGAATCCAGTTGCGGTTTTTGTTTTTTTTTTTAAATATATATATATAAATTTATTAAAATAATCTTTTTGTTTTTAAAAATTATTTGTAATATTAATGTATTAAAGTAATCGAAAAATATTAATTTAAAATAAAAAAAACTTCAAAATTAAAAAAACAAACAAGTATAGTCTACGAACACCACACAGGATAGGTACTCCGTATCGAACAGCATGCACACATATATCATGGTACACACGCTTCATCGTGTCACTCTTTTGGAGTCATCCTTTTATTACATCATTGCTTACAGACAAAAGCAATAGAACAGGATACTTATAAGAAAAAACAGACAACAATGGGACGTAATAAACAGGATAGCTCACGAAATTTCAGATGTAAATCATGGAATAAAATCATCTCTGTCTTGCGTGCTCGTGTAAGTTTTGTTTTTTTAATAAAAAAAAGTCGTAATCGCACACTTGAAAAACTGCAAAATCACATCTTTCTTTCTATCTTCCGTTGCCAAGCATCTTTTATTATTCTCGATTTTTTTTTTTTGTCAAAACCTAAATAGGTTTGATTCACATTATTTTCAACTTCCTTATGAAGATGTTTTGCTTGTAAGCCAAGTGGTCAAGTAAACATCGGTCTTTAAAAAAAAAAAAATTGTGTTCAAATTAAAGTTTCAACAAATCCTGAATTATTATTTTATTTAAATTGTTTTAATGGATTAATATTAAAAATAATATCAATCAAACAAGTAAATCGAAAAGCTATATGTATTCAGTATTCTAGAGCCGCATATAGCTGAGTAACAAGTCAAATCTTGCATGCACCTACTAATTCTAGATTTCTATAGCTGACATTTTATAAACATGGCTCACGAAGCCAACATGTGTAAGTCGTAATGTTTCCTGGCCAGAAGCGACCATTATCGATGGGAAGTTCGGGTTGAGAAAATATCACAAAACTGCAAGGAACACTTCCAGCTCTTCAATGGGACAGTTGTTTTAGCAGTTAAAATTGTATTTCATGATTTATTTAAAATAATTTATTTATATATTTTTAGATCATTTTAATATATTAATATTAAAAATATTTTTAAAAAAATAATAAAAAATTATTTTTATATATTTTCAATAAAAACAATTTACTATAACCACGTTCTTGAATACTTTCTAATCAGCTGGCATTGCCGGCTCATGACCGCTAATACTGGTTAAATTCATCAATCGGAGAATAGTGATTTTTTGGCCTACATGACGGGACCAAATTCCCAAGACATCAATTTGTTTTTTCCTCTCTCACAAAAGCAACAACACGTACTTCTTGCGAATATCAACTAAGTTATTATAAAAATACGTGGAAGTTATTTTTTAAGTATTTTTTATTTTAAAATATATTAAAATAATAATTTTTTTAATTTTTAAAAATTATTTTTCACATCAAAACATTTAAAATATTAAAAATATATTATTTTTTTTAAAAAAATCAATTTTTTTTTAAAACATTTACAGTCACAGTGTTTAAACACTGTCCATATCCGACTCTGGTACAAATCTTAGATTTGTATGCGAACATATGGCAATGTGTTTTGAAAATAAATTTTTTGTTTGAAAAACTAGTAATCTTAAAAAAAATCGCACTTCTTGATAGAATAGGACGGTCCAATAGATGGTGCGCTGGTATAACAACGCAACTCTATTTTTTTAAAAAAAATATATGGAAGTTTTTTAAAAAAAGATACTAACCATGTTATTAAAAATTAAAATTAGCGGTGTACCAGAAAAACATAAACTTAAATCTCGTCCTTGCATTTTCTAAATAAAACTATTTCATCATACATTAATGATGTACTAGATAAAGAAATTGTTTTTATTTATTTATTATTCTTAATATTTATTTATTTATTTATTAATCAATTTTTTTATCAGAGTTTATTTTTTCTTGTTTTTTTTTTTAAAAAAATTTATTAATCAACCTGCTAGTTTAAAAATCATATTAAAACTCAAATTAACTATATATAACTAATTTAGGAATGTTATTGAGTTTTAATTTGAATACAACTAATTATTTTTATTAATAATTATCATAATTATTAATTAATATAATAAGTAAAGTAATCTTATTGAAATTTAAATGGATTATTTTTTAGAATAAAACGAATAAATCAGTTATTTTGATTTGTAGAGGATAAATATTGTTTGAAATTTAAGATTAAACTTAACAAAATCTATTAAATTGTGCTATTGAAAACATTATAAACCATGTGTTTATAATATTGTAGAACACAACACAACCTATTAAATATATTATTATCCAATTATTTTTCTCAACACGTACTGTTTTTCCAAATCTTTTTTCTTATAAAAAAAATTAAACACACAGGGAAACCGTTGCTCGACGTTTACTTGTTAAATTGCGACTTTGGCTTCAGCGGCAGCTTGATGATGTACAAGTTTCTTTCTTTCCCTTCCTAAAGAATCTTCGGAGTAAACTATTCATCACGGCAAAAATAAGAAACCCATGTACTGGAAGGAAATATATCACGCCAGCGATCTCACATTTGTCACGGGTTAAGAAATTGTATGGAATCTTCCAGGGAGGGAAAAGAATCTGGAGTTTAGGACAGCACCCTTAGCTTCAAGCTATCTAGGTTAAAAAAGATAGACTTATTTTCAGAAACCAAAAAAAAAAAAAGAAAAAAGAAACTACCTTCATCAAACAACAGGAGAAAAAAGAGACCGTGACCCCTTCCTACGTCTTTGGGTACCCACGCGGAGAAATTGGGATACTTGAATACGATGGTTTTGCCACGGTTGACACGCTACCTAGCTCTTCTAGAAATTGCAAGGAAAAAAATGAAGAAGCTAGTTAGCACTTCTAGAAATTCCTACATTAACAACAGCCAAAGCACCTTTTATTTTTCTTCTCCTGCTTGAACAAATTTTTTTTTTGCTGATATTTTTTTTATATTGTTTTTATTAGTGTTGTTTGTAAGTTTGTCAAAGATAATTTAGATTGTCTTGGTTATTCCAGTTCGAGTTTGATGAAGGTTTTTTTTAAAATTAAATTTGACTTTTTTATAGTCTTTTTTTGTTATATAGTTAACAAAATAATTTTATAGAAAAATCATGTTATTAAACTTTGTAAAGTAATAAAAACTAAAAGACATGGAGAAACTATTGTTTACCCAACAACCATTGCATTATGAATTACAACAATAATCCATTATTTATTTATTTTGAATTTTTATTGTGATTTTATTTTCAAATATATTTTTATCAATTTTATCTTTTAAAATTGAGATTGTTAAGGATTTAATTTTATAATTTATTTTTTTTATTTTATTTTTATATGAGATTAGCGTGGTTTATGGATTTATTAAAGTAGTCTTATGTTTATGAGTTATATATATGTTGTCTTTTTTATTTTTCATTGAACTTAATTTTTTTTATATTTTTTTTTCATCTAGTTAAAAATAATAATTTTGAAAAAAATAAATAATTAAATTTTATAAAATAATAAAGATTAAAAGATATGAAAAAAAACCACTTCACTCGCATATATTATAAATAACAATAGTAATCCAATCTCCCCTTCATCGAACTACAGGAGAGAGAAAAAAGACCGTCACCCCTAACTACATCTTAGGGTACCCACGCGAATTACACGCGGAGAAATCGGGATACTTAAATACGATGGTTTTGCCACGGCAGGCCGCTAACTAGCTCTTCTAGAAATTGCAAGGAAAAAAAACAGAGAAGCTAATTAGCTCTTCCAGAGATTCCTACATCATTAGCTGTTTACTGAGTCAAATGTTTAAAAACAAATTAATTATTTTTTTATATTTTAAATTGTTTTGATGTACTGATTTTAAAAAATAAAAAAATATTATTTTGATGTATTTGATATAAAAAATAATTTAAAAAATAACCATGATTACATTTCCAAACAAGATATCATTAAATAAAATACATTGGTGATGGCATGTCATGAAGAGAACCATACTTTTATGGTATGCCCTACATAGGATGCCATGTGGTTTTACCAACACAGAGCTTGTGTAGATGCAAGGAACTGATTATTTTCTAAAGAACATTGGATATCTACGAGGAGCGCAGCACTAGAATTATCAAGTCATTGACATGCTCCCACTCATGAAAACTAATGGGAATTGCATTTCTGAAAGGAATAAAGCCAAATCCGAACAAATACACCGAATGAATTCATCTGCCAGACTGTGAGCCTCGATCACACGGTTCCTGTAATCTGGTAAATGTTTTTCCTTTTCTTTTTCTTTTTTTGCAAAGAGAAAAGAAATGGAATCTAGTCCGTACCCAAAATTCTTGTCTTAAAATCTGTCTTGGAACTGGCTCAAAAATATCTTCAAACCCTACAACATGGGTTTCATAACCCATCTCGTAAAAGCCCACTCTACCAACAAGGCCTATGTTTCAATAATAATTTTAAGACGGGCCTTGCTTCAAAAAAGCCTATTTGTATACAAGGAACTTGCCACGTCTAGAGAGCCAAGTCGAGGTGAAGCGTTGAAGGCACACAGTAAGAAGATGCTGTGATAAGTCCCACCATCATGATACAGAACAGGTGCTTCTCTTTTCCACACTGACTTCTGCTATGATGTTCTTTTCTTGTGTTTGTTTGATTTTTTCTTTCTTAGGTATAAAATGCGTTTGAATTGTGTATCTAATTAATTGCAGGAGAAGGGACTGAGAATTGCTTGGCAATATAAAAAATATTTTGTTGAAAATCAGCAAAGTATCGATGGTCATGGAGGTAAGCCTTTTTTTTTAATCATTTTATTTGTAGGGCTTAATACACTAATTATGCCTTGCATCTTTGCTTAAAAGTGATGTCAAGAGTTAAATTGTCCAAAGTTCACAATGAATTATTTTCTAGCAAGTCTGTACAGGATAAAACTGTTTTCTGAGTGTAAGTTCACCAAGACTGCACTTCCTTGCTTTGATGACAAGGACACTATTATGTTTTGTTATTAACAATTTAAGCATTTATGCTTGAAAAGAAAAGAAGAGTTACCATACGCATACATTTTAAGTTTCTCTTAGACTTTTAGGGATTCAAAAGAGTTGATTATGAGACAATAATGGAGAAATTGAATGTTTAGGTCAGGTTTAAGAGCAAAATACGACTTCTTAAATAAAAAAAAAGTTCTAAATTTGTTGTGTCCTTGCCAATCTGGTCCAATAAGGGATCCATGTACAAATGGTCATGGAATTATTGACCTCAACAGGTGAGGTATTGAATCTGATTTGCATTTAGCTTCTGTTTAAGAGTCTTTTAGTAAGAACATGTCTACTCAGTGGTGGGAATGATAGGGAATAAGTCTGGCATCCATACGTTGTTATATTGCAGATAGTAAGCAAGATTTTTGTAATGATTTTGACTTGCGGAAACCATTGGAAAAAACATTTTGGATTTTACCAAAAAGTTAAACATCTGGACAAGGTCTGCAAGATATCTTGATAGCTTGACCATCTTGAGTGGGGACATTATAAAGCTTGCATGCAGATATAAGCACGTGCATCTAGGTGTCTGGGTGAGTGTGCTTTAAGAAATAGTTTAGCATGCTGCAATCTCTGTTTGGTGTTTCTTCATTTGTCAATACACTTCCTCTTGCATTTTCTTTGGCAACTAGAATTGGAAAATGATCAAATGTGCTTGTGCTTAAGTGCGTGTTTCAAGAAATACCTTTAGCATGCTAAATAATTTCACATTTCTTCGTTTATTTGTTATATTTCATTGCTTATTCACTCAAGAAGAGATCGGAAAGCTTCTCAAGCTTTTTCCTGTTTTGAGGCTTGTTTGATATAGTAGCATGTGGACCACTATAAAATTGAATTTTGACTCTCTGTTTTGGGTTTCCTTTTGATTTATCTATTGTTCTAGTTTTTCATGTATTATTATTACTGTTTGTTGGTTATTATCTCCAGAAATGATGGAAGCGTTTCTTGCATGGGTCGTATCGCCATTCAGTCATTACGTGCTCCACAATGTGACCATTCTAACATGGTCAGTGGCAAACACATTTTGCACTTGAACTCTATCTCCTCGCAACTTTAGTTTAGGATTTGCATTAATTTAGTTTATTCAAGTTCGTCTCCTCTTTGGTAAGGTTTTCTTAAATCGTAACAATCTTGTCCTTGACATCTTTAAACATTTTGAAGAATCGTGATTGCCATTTATCTTTTCAAAATCAACTATGATTCTTTTTTGTGACTCATATGGAATTCTGTTAACTAATGTTATAGATCACCAGGCAAGTGCTTGTCAAACCAACACCGAGAGTTAACCAGGAACGGAACAGAAACATTGTTGGTCCTTGCAGGCAGAACACTCGAGGGTTTTTATCATTATTAACTGGCCTAGCAGCGCAATCGTTGAATATGCTGTCGTGGACAATAATCCAGCCTTGGATGCAAGAAAGAGGGCCAGTCTCTGCTGATACATCCCTTCGGATTTTCGGTGATCTGTTTTGCTGATTGATTTATCCAAAATGCTGGCAAAGACAGAACAACATTAAATCAATCTGGTAGTTTTCTGTGTTAGTATTGGTTTGGTTTGTAATTAGAAAGATAGCAGATTTATAGGTAGTTGGCGAATCTGAGGAATTACCTGACATCATAGTTTGTCGTTAATCCAATTTTTTTTGTTAACCGAAGTCGTTTGGCTGACTGCAAGCAGTTATATTGTAGTCGAACTTGTAATATTGTTTTTAATATGATAAATGACGGTCGAACCGTCAGATAAATTTATGCAGAATTTAGCTATACCTGGGTTATAGAATAAGGGTTTTTCAATAGCAGTTGCGTGTTTTCACAAACCTTCACTGCCTGGAGAAGGTTCTTCAAAATGAAAACTGAAAGTGAACAAATCAATCTAATTTTGCTACATGAGAATGTGGTTGGATTGTGTTTTAAGTTTTTTTGTGTTTTTTATTTTTTTAACGTCTTAATATTAAAAATAATTTTTTAAAAAAATAATAAAATATTATTTCTAAAAAAATACTTTTAAAAAATAATTTCTGACATATTATTAAACAGGCCATTAATTGCTGAATGCCAGTTTTGCGTCCTTTAATTTTATTTCTGAACAGATGCCTTGTTTTTATTACCATGGAACTCCGATGAAAAACTATTAAAAAAATAGTGAGTGTGTGTGTGTGTATATATATATATTTATATTCTAATTATACGGTTTTCTATTTTCTAGAACATGCAGTGATTTGTTTATTGGGCTAAGAAGTGCCCCGTCTCTCTGATTAGTTTTCAATAAAAAATTTTGAGGTTGGCTTTCTTCAATTATATTTTAGCTTTTAAATCGACTCATCTAGTTATTTGTAGAATTCTATCTAGGATTTCGCACTTTTTTTGCGCGTGAGTGCGAGAAAAATATTTTAAAATTAAAAAAATTAAGATTAGATCAATTAAAAAAGAAAAGAAAAAAAGCACTCCATGAGCATTGACATAAAATGTTTTATTAAAAAAGATAATCGATGGTTTTATTACAAGGTCTTGCGATCTATCCTTGTCCAATTTTTTAATGGGGAAATAAAATTGAAGGATGATATTTTCCGAAATTGCTAGTCCACGTTTAACGTCCTGTTTTGACCAAAAGGGTGGATTTGTTTCAAGCTCTCAACTTCCATAGGTCTTTTAATTTATGGGTACATGGACCATCGAGAGTTGTTTGCGCTTGGTTGCCGGGACCGTGTGTTCTATTTGTATACATCACGTTTTCTCCCAAACTTACGAAAACACAAGGGAGTATGGCAACGCGATCCTTGTGGCGCACCCGAGGGAAGCTCGCGGTGGCAGCCACTGCGCTTCTAACTGGGGGTGCCACAGCCACCGTGGCCACTTCCGAGGATCCAGCGACCGCTTTAAAGCTCTGCACCGCCGTCCCTGTCCGCCTGTATCGCAACACTGTCACTGCCGCCTCTATTGCCTTCGGTACATATCTTCAGAACTTCTAAATTCTCTCTTTTTTTCATCACCAATTCACAGAGATACGATTCCATCGTTAAATTCAATTTTGGCTTAGATTCTGCACTTAGCGCTAGAATTATTATATTTATGATAGGTGATAATTTATAATTTTAAATATTCTATGCGGTGTATACAATAGCATTTTCTTAGATAACCTTGGATTTTTTTAAATTTGTGATCGATGAATATCGAGAATTGTTGAGATGAATTTATAACGACGATGGTGTTTGTTTTCTGCTTTGTCGATAGATTATGAATACTCGCTGTGGGGGTTGTCGGAAGGAAGTGTTGTGAAGGCGAAAGTTAAACATGAAGTTCACTTAAGGTCTGCACGGAAACTTCAAGAACTTTGTTTTAAAAATGGAGGAATTTATATTAAGCTTGGGCAACACCTTGGTCAGCTGGTATGCTTTCGATCTGCTTCCTTTAGCATATGCATGAAATTATACAGAATATCTGCTCTGTCAAGTTAATGTGCTAGATGGGTTATTTGTCCGTTGAGTGATTAATCAGTTGCGAGTATTATTAGTTGATAATTTGTTGTGCAAACAGGAATATCTAGTTCCCGAGGAGTATGTTCAGACAATGAGGGAGTCAATGCTGAACAAATGTCCAGTTTCTTCGTATGACCAAGTGTGTGAGGTTTTCAAGAAAGAGCTTGGAGAGACACCGGATAAAGTATGTATCATAACGTTGATTTATTTTAGGATGGAGACTTGGAACAGTATGTCCTGAATAAAGGCCTCTTATATGCAGATTTTTGAAGAATTTGATCCTGTTCCAATAGCAAGTGCTTCCCTTGCACAAGTTCATGTAGCTCGAACACTTGATGGCCAAAAAGTGGCTGTGAAGGTCTCCATTGTTGCCCCTTTAATTGAAAATAAGTTTTGTATTTTTTTGGTGGAATTAAGTTTTCAAGTAAACGTTTAGGAAATGATTTCTAGGGTTCGCCTTTAACCTCCATTTTGTTTTATGGATATTCAGGTTCAACACACTCACATGACAGATACTGCCACTGCAGATCGTGCCACTGTGGAAGTGATTGTGAATACCCTACATGGTGTTTTTCCATCTTTTGATTACAGGTAGCATCATGGATGGTTCCATCCTATGGGATGTTTACCTGTTCTTGTATTTCATGATAAGTTGTTCACTTTATGGATATCCGGCATACTAATCATGCACGATATGCAACCATGTGCACTTGGATTTTGGTTTTATGTGAGATGCACATTTTTTTCTTTTCTAAATGTGCAAATATTCCTTTCTCCTATCTGTTTATAAGTGGTTTTTCATGGTCTTGAAGAGCTATTTTTAATTGAGATTTCCTTGAATTACATGTGCAGATGGTTGATTGATGAGATTCGTGAAAGTTTACCCAAGGCAAGTTTCTGAAAATTTTTGTATTCTCAAGTATTTTTTACACGCACAAAGTCATTCTGAAATTTGCAAAAGCAATGTAAAGTACTTGTCGAATCATTCTTTAAAATAAACCTGGTTGGCCTGATCATAGTGATTGCAACTTGCTGGTTTTTATTTGCTCAGTTGGCTTCTTATGTTCTTGCGGTCACAAGAGGAAAGATAAAACTTTCTGCTTCAAATTAAGTCAAAGCATTTGTAAATGTCCCTCTTTTCTGTTAAGCTACTGCCATTGTTGCTATTCAAGTCTGACGAATGTATCGGTTGCACACTTTAGCACAAAGTGCTATTTTGCTAACAATAATAAGTTACTGTCCTTTTCCTTTACTGGAAGTGAACTGCCCAGTCTGTTGTAGGTATCCAATCATAGTATATGCAAATTAGTAGTTATAAGTACCAAAGATCATGCAAATTTAGGACTAATAATTTAATGTTCAACTAAAAGTAAGTTTTGATTAAAGATTCTATGTAGATCAACCCTAATTATTATGACATGTTGATGTCAGCAGGTTAACCCTTTAATTAAACCTTGTTGAACCTTTAACCCTGACATTTGTTTTTTATTTATTTTTGTTCAATGACAGGGTTGGTTTTCAAAACACTGTTACCAAACATTAATTGATGCCTAATAAATATATTTTCCTGTAGCCTTAATGCATGTCTTCAACATTAATTGATGCCTAATCCGTAGTTTTTCTTGTAGCTTTAATACATTTCTTTAACATTATTTGATGCCTAATACATAGTTTTTGTTGTAGCCTTGAAACATGTCTGTGACTTGATATAGATGCACTCTTATTAAAATTGACCGTGATTTTTTTATTTATTTTTATTTTTTCACATGGTCTTCAGGAATTGGATTTTTTGGTTGAGGCCAAGAATAGCGAGAAATGTTTGGAGAATTTCCGGAAGCTATCTCCCCATATTGCAGAATATGTTTATGCTCCAAAGGTGCATTGGAATTTAAGTACTTCAAAGTTATTGACCATGGAATTTATGGATGGTGCACACGTGAACGATGTGAAGACCATACAGAAACTTGGGATTCAGCCTAATGAAGTTGCAACATTAGTAAGCTCATAGCCTTGATATTGCAGGCTTGTTTTATTGGTTTAGAAGTCAACATGATTGAGAAATTTCCATCTCCAACATTCTTAAAATTAAGCTATGGCTTGAAAGTAGGTCTCGGGAAGAGTGGCCTGGCCCTGGTTAAAACATTCATTGTTTTGCATGAACTGGCCACCCTTGAAACTTGAAATCTCATTTTCTTGCTTGGCAGCCAATTGTTTTACCATTTTCATCTACTAAGCTTTTTTTAAAAAAGATATGGTTCATCCATTTTGGCTGAAGGAGATGTGTTGTAATAAACTGACTTCATCTCGTGAGCTTGTTTGAAGGCAGTCTATTATCATTGAACCATTGGGTTCAATTTCCAATGACTAACACATGTTTACTGAGAAGGAAAACAGTCGATATTTGAGTTGTGAAGTTTGAAGATTTAGTTTCCTTGGGGTGACATTAAGACGGTATAAACTTTTCTTTTGCAGGTTAGTCGAGTTTTTGCAGAGATGATGTTCAGACATGGATTTGTGCATTGTGACCCACATGCTGCTAACTTGATTGTTCGCCCTTTGCCATCTGGTAAAAGGACCATTCTAGGTCAGGCTTCTTTTTGCTGAGATTGTCTTTGACCATTTCTGTAAAATTTCATTGGCTGGTCAGCTGCTTAAGTAGTTTCATCAGTAATCAGGAAGCAGTTAGTGTTAGTTTATTTTCCATTTTGTTATTATCATTTGTTTTTCTTTAATGCTCATGATTATGCATATCCTCTCTGTGTTTCCAGGTCCACTTTCATTAGTCCTAGTAGGCATAGCACCTATTTTATTTTTACACAAGAAGAGCACTGTAACTGATGAACCATTATAATACTACTGGAAATCAACCTCATTAGCCAATTTGCTATTCATTTATAATTGCTTACCTTTGAAATTTGTGCTAGTGATCCTGGATTTAATGTCTTCATTCATCTGTTTCAGTCAATTGTAACAACACTATAGAAGTTTTACAGGGTGATACTCAAACTTTTCTGCTCACAATCACTTTGAAAATTCTGGTTTCATGTATATACTTGGAAAGGTCAACCTAATATCCTCAAGATGTTTGTGGGCATTATTTGACTCACAGAGAACCTAAATCAGGGGATTTTAGTGCACAGTACTTGTAAAACTCTAGGAAATGCCAGCAGGTACCATATTTCTGGAAATCTGTAAATATGTTAATGGTTTAATTTCCCTCAATCAATACTTCCTAGGTAGTGTTAAGGAATAGAAAGCTTGTAAAAATTCTGGCTACTTTTGGTAAGAAATGCTCTCGTGCATAAGCTGAAGAGAGATCCATTTAACTATCTCTGTCCCTCCATCCTGTTGGAAGGGGTGGGGGAGAAGGATCTTTGTCCTGGTGTTGGTTGGATTGTTATCTTTTGTATTAGAGGATGCCTTTGATATCTTGTGCATTACCTGCTCATGGTTCTTGAAAACTACTACTCTTCAAAGCTTTTCATATCCATCGACTAGTAATGGACGTCAAAGAACCTTCTCCATGCAATACTCTCTTTTATATAGCAGTTTGTATGTATAACTAGTTGGTTTCCAGAAACACTAATGTCTCAAGTTTCCCATTTGTACAGGCAAGAGAAAACCACAGTTGGTACTCTTGGACCATGGTCTATACAAAGAACTTGATTTCACAACTAGGTTTAACTATGCTGCCCTTTGGAAGGTGCATTTTTACTTCCATCTTCCATCATTATTCACTTGCATCTTTCCACCGTCGATGGCTTAATGCTGGTATTCTGATGTTATGAAATCTGTCACAGGCATTGATTTTTTCTGATGCTAATGCAATAAAGGAAAACAGTGTTAAATTGGGTGCCGGAGAGGATCTATATGCACTGTTTGCTGCAATTCTTACCATGAAGCCCTGGAATAGGATCATTGACCCATCCATTGATCATTTGGTTATAAAAGGCGATGACAGCGAGCGTTCAGAACGGCAGGTCTGTCAATCTTCTTACAAATACAGATATGCTTTGGGACGTATCATTGTGCTTCTCATTGACAAATTATAGTTACATTGTCCACATGAATGCTTTCCATGTATTTATTACTTGCTTTACAATTTGTAGTTTTGTACCCTTTGCAGATGTACGCATCTCAGCTTTTTCCTCAAATCTCAGAGCTTCTAAGGAGGCTGCCACGAGTAATTCTGTTGATGCTGAAGACAAATGACTGTTTACGATCAGTAAATAGTTGTCTGGTATTGTGCATTATCCTCCCTCATTATTGTTGCCATTTATTATTGCGGTCTTCTGGTTGAAGTTAATTACAATTTATTGTTAAGTAAATCTTGGAATTGCTTGTAATCAAAATGAATTATGGTCAGTTGCAAGGATCTTCTGTTGAGACATTTTTCATCATCGGAAAAGTTTCCTCCAAGGCAGTTGTCGAGGCAAAGAAGTTGCAGCGAAAATCCTTACTAAGCAGGTTAGATGTATTGCTGGAGGAAATCTTGTTGGAAGTTAGACTTCTTGGAATGCAGATAGCCCTGTGGCTTCTACATCTAAGGAGAGCTTTGACGGGATGAATACAAACATCGGACATAGAGCCTGTTTCTTTTCTTTTTTCAAATTCTTACCGCACAGCGACTTCATATTCTTTCTCTCCGCTGTCCAGAAGGAGCTTTGGGCACGGATTGATACCGTGATTTTTTTCTTAAACAGTTAGAAGGAAAAGATGTATCATTCGATCCAATAAGAAACCCGGGATGATAATTTGTGTTGAAAAACCCCTCAATGGGGAAGGAGAAATTATAAGACACGGACGAATGAAATTTAATTTCCTTCTGATTTTGGAAATGAATATCTTGTCCATTTGAATTGTTGTCTTGAACACATGTAAGCTGTCGATGTAATTTTTTACGTTTCTTCTTCACGGGGAATCTCGTGTCCGTTGTGAGGGACATAATAATAGTGAAACTAGTCTTTTTACCGAGCCAGATCTTTTTAAAACATTAAAAAAATTATAAAAATACTAAGGAAGTAAAAAATTTGTTGCATCTTGGTCAAAATATTTTTAATTGGTGGCATTTTAGATGAAATATTTTTATAGAAAAAAAATTGAGATGTATAATGATAAAATTATGGAACTAACACGAAAAAAAATTAGAAAATCTAATTATAATAAATAAAATATTGAAAGGAAAGAGCAAATAAAATTATAGAATTAAATGAAGGTTGAAGCAAATTTTCTTGGAAAGAAGTAATAACAATTAAAAAATAAAAATCAAATCTAAAATTATTTTAAATAAAAATAAATAGTAATTAGAAGGATAAAAATTAAATCTAATTAAAGAATTGAAGGATTATGAAATTAAAAATTTAATTTATAAATTATCACAAATAAAAAAAAAATAATAAAAAATAAATTGGAGAGTTGTTTTCAAAAAATTTCAAGGGTAAACATGAATATAGATAGAATATTGATTAAAACAATTATAAAATATTAGAAATAAATCAATCTAATATTTTTTAAAATGAAATAAACCCAACATGGTTAGAACACTATAACAAACAGCACTAAACCTTAAAGTTTTTCAAATGCAATAGTCAATTGAGTCAGCTACGCTCCTCAAAATCATATGATGGTATGGGCTGTTGCGTGACAGTGTGGTGTCCTGTACCATTTGACTGTCATTTTCATCCAGAAACTATGGAAACCTCATATAGGTGGACTGGTGGAGTGGTTGGGTTCGTGGGAGCTGTAGCAAGCAGCAACCACTACTATCAATCGAAGAAAGTGAAGCGCAACAAACATTACATCCTATCAATCATGGCACATTGCATGCGGTCTCTGTCAGGGTCTAATCTTGTCTCGTGGCTGGGCGTGGGGCTCGGCGGGGCTGTGCAGCTGGTTGGATATGATCATGATAGTTGACCTGTTTATGGAGCTCTCTTCCATGCCAAACCCACCAATTTGGTGGCTCAATCAGTTTCACCGAATTTGACCGTCAAATTTGGGTTTATTACGTTAACGTTCAGGGAGGGAGTCTAAAATTGCGTTTGTAAATGCGTTTCGTCAAATTTTGAATTTTTTTTTTTGCTAAAATTGAGTTCGGTTTGTACTTTTCAGATCGTTTTGATGTGCTGGATTTTTAAAAAATAAAAAATATCATTGGCATGCTTTTCGGCACGAAAAGCTATTTGAAAAGCAACCGCTACCACACTACCAAACACGCTATAATTACACAATTCCAGTTGAGAAGGAAGACGCCTCGTCTTTCTTTAAAGAGAGCGATCCTTTTGAGAGTTTAGGATCATCTGGCGGCTATGGATGGTCCAGGTCGCAGCAGGAAGGTTGCATTAATGGGGAAGCCATCAATGGGTGGCGTGGTTCTGTGGTGGGGTAATGGCATGGTGTTTGCATTTACTTCTTCAAACGCGCATGAACTTTACTCGCCAATTTTCGCGCGAGTAGGTGGAACCTATAAACTCGCCTTTTGCCGTATCATTTCAAGTTCTAAACTTCACAGTATAAGAAAGCCTGGAATAATAAAAACACAATCCTTCTTTTATTTATTAGGAGATATTTGTCATGTTTTAATGATTTTAATTATCTACGTTATATCTAAAATTCAACGCTTTAGATGATATCTGGCATTGCCATACAATTATATTTTTTAAATTTTTTTAGTTTTAATTATTTTATTATTATTTTAATGTAATCATATAAAAAATATTTTTTAAAATATATAAAAATAATTATTTTAATAAATTTTCAATCAAACATAACTTAAAAAATTTTTTTTTTTAAATGATGTTTTTTTTCATATTTGAGTTGGGTTATTTTGTATATTCCCATTGAGTAGGACTCCAAAAGTTGTGGAGGGAAGAAATGAAAGAAGAGAGGAGACTCTTATCGTCTGTTCGAAACCAAGTAGTGGACGTGTATCTATCCATCTTTAATGAGGGTCATGGGATCGCTTAGTAAAACCCGTCAGTCTTCGATTTTTACTCCTTTCTCTATCAACCTCCTCCGCTCATAAAAGGAGCGTAGAGCCACTGCCATTTTCAACCTTCACAGCCAGACACGAAGAACAAAGAGTTTTGTGTTTAAAGAAAAACAGAACGACCAACGGATTTGTCAAAATGGTGGGACCGAGTAGACCGCAATTTGTTCTCTTTGGATCATCCATTGTCCAACTCTGCTTCAGTCATGGCGGTTGGGGCTCCATTCTCTCCGATATCTACTCTCGCAAAGTATTCCTCTTTCTTCATATGTTTATTTTATATTTCACGTGTTCTTTGAGTGTTGCTTGATTTGTTTCTTTTCTAATACATATAAATTGAAATGAAGATTTTCCCTCATGATAGTTATTTCACTGTTTTTGGCCAATTAACCTCAGCACTGATTAGTTGTCATTTTCATCTTCTGATTAGGCTAATCTTTTTCTGTTTGCAGGCAGACATATTATTGCGAGGCTACTACGGATGGAACTCGCGGCGTGCTGTCCAGGTTCTCGATCAAGTTTTTCCCAAGGTATTTTCGTTGATATAATAATTTCTTTTAGGACCAGATTAGACGTAAAAATTGCTCTATTTGAGGAATCTCATCTCTAAGTTGGTGAAATTGATCGTGCTAATAGCTTGTTATATGGGTTTTATGTATTGTAGGATGCTCCTGTGCAACCAGCTCTGGTGATAGTTTATTTTGGTGGTAATGATTCAATGGGGCCTCACTCATCTGGCCTAGGCCCTCATGTACCCCTTGACGAATACATGGAGAACATGAGAAAGATTGCAGTTCACCTCAAGGTTTTCTCCTGGTTCTCAAATAATACGATCTCACTGTATATTTAGATCATGGTTCACATGTATATTATGAATGATCAAAGCAATTCTTCTCCTTATTTGATGGATATTGCGGTAAACTTCCTTTTTAAGGGGAATGAAATCTGGGAGGTTTTTATGCTGCTCTCGAATACCTTTAAATGATCAAATGCTTGTTATTCATTTCCTGATTGCTGTACTCTGTCCAGTTATTCTTTTGCTGTGTATATTTTGTAATTTAGCCCTGCAAGAACTCATCAGAGAATGATGTTTGATGCTTCATCTAACACTAGATATTTGAAAATCAGAGCCTCTCAGATACTACCCGCATCATTTTTATGAGCTGCCCACCTGTTGATGAGACCAGAGTTAGTTCAAGCACAAGGTGCTCTGATTCGTTATTTTCTTTTCCTTCTTTTTTTGTTTCTGATCATAGAAATTCTGAACCGTCTGTTTCTCTAAATTCAGTGGAATTTTCAGTGAAGTGGTACGAACAAATGAGTTGTGCCAAATATATTCCAATTCTTGTATAAAGCTATGCCAGGAATTGGGAGTGAAGGTTGTTGATCTTTTCTCTGCCTTTCAAAAAAGAGATGGTTGGACCACTGCTTGCTTTACGTAAGTTTTCTTCATCTTCCTTCTGCTAACAAGATCAATGCTCAGAAGTGTATATAATCTCATGTATTGTTTGGTCTCCCTCATGTATCTTGTATGCGTTTTCTATATAATGCTTACATGTGGTGGTATTTTCGTTGCACACAATTATCGATGAGGCTTAGTTTCCGTTACTCTCATATTTGGATTTATTTTTAATTATAACTTTTTTTTTTTTTTTTTTACCATATAGCCCTGGCTAAAAAAGATATTGGGATATAACATAATTTGATAAAAGTTGTAGTTGGAAAAGGTGACTTTAAAAAGTTGCGGTTTTCTTTAAAAATTGTTAAAATGAAATGGCACAAATTTCAAGAAGGAGAAAGATGAGAGAAAAGAAAAGGAAGGAAAAAAAAAAGTGATTTTAGAGACACACTGAGCTCCGATAATAATATTTTTGTACCATTAGAAGATCTCGATGACACCTAAAATCATCAATGGTGATCGAAGTGAGCCACACACACTATTCAAAGGAAATTAAGCCATCCACCGTCTTTGGGCTGCATGTGTGGCCCCCTCTGACCGTTATTGATGACCTTTCTTGGTGTCATTAGATTTATCTTGTTAAGATTTTTTTGATGATACTATACTGGGGGTGTCATCATCGAAGCTTCAATGTACCTCTGAGATTTTTCTCTTTCTCTTTTCTTCTCTCTCCTCTTTCTTCCTTGGAATTTGTGTACTTCCATTTTAACCATTTAGAAATTGTTTATCTTTATGGACCAACTAGGCTTTTCATAAATTTTGATTTATTTTTTTTGTTTCAAATTAATTTTTTTATAGCTTTTTTAGATCATTTTAACATGTTGATGTAAAAAAAATTTATTATTTTAATGTATTTTTTAAGTGAAAAATACTTTGAAAAACAACCGCTATCACAATGCTAAACACCATTTTAATGACACAATTCCCATACGTGAATTTTACCAAACTATGTTATTTTTCTATATCATTTTTGACGAGTGCTAGTGCCATTTTTTTTTCCCAAACTATTTTAGAAAAAAAACACCCTCGTATTTGTTTGTGTAGATAAAATTCCAAACCTTCCGCACTTCGCTCTTTTTTTTTTGTTAATCTGGATAATAGACTCCTTGATTGTTTACTTTTGTGGTTATAAGGATAGTTGCTCGTATTGTTAGGATATGTGTAAAAACATCAGGTTGAAATCCAAATGCTTGCCTGCACAGTTTGCAGTATGTTGCAGTGTCATTTGTCTATGGGAACTCACGGGCTGCAGATATATATATGTAATCCAGGGACTATATGCAAAAATCAGATAAACGGTCCCCATTTTCAGTTTTTGCATTGCCGTGAAAAGTTAGGCCATCATCGTGTTTGCTTTCCCATGATGAAAAGATATTATTAGCCAGCTTTGATGGATTAGATTATGTTGTTGTTTCGGATGGTCTTCTTAGGGCTAAAACTTATCGAGCCACCTTGAACTATCAACCGTTTTGATTGACACTCTTTTTTTTTATTTTTTTTTATTTTAATATCTAGACCATGGTGTGTTTGAATTAAGACCCCCTTCGTTAGGTTCCAATCACTTTTGGCAGTGAGACCACTGTCAAATGAAAGTTTCAATCAACATGATTTCATTCATTCATGTCTTAAACCCAACCGTCACTGGATTTCAGTGTTCTAAAGGTTGGAAATTTCAGATTGAAAAACTAATAATCAAATTTTTGAGCTTGATTTGAGATTCAAAATGGATTTTGAATTTAAATGTTGTTTTCAAGGTTGAAAGGGGTTACTTTAATGGTCTTTTTGGGTGGATTTGGTGGTCATAGTGATAGAACTGATCCTAATCCAAACACTTCATAGTTCATGTATTAAAATTAAAAGAGAGAAGGGTTTTTCCTTTGTGGTTTAGTAGTCTTTTAAGCATTGGTCTTTCTTAGTGCACAACCTAGAATATGTTCTATGGACTCATCTAACTTGAATTTTACTCTGTTGAAACTTGAGAAGACTTCCTGGTTTTGGAATTTGGATGCTAGATGTGCACTGTTTTTGGATATTGGAGTCAGGTATATACGAGCGAAACCTGCAGTCCTTGTTATCTCTAAACAGATGGTCTCTCCTTCATCCTATATGGAAAGGCAGGCCGTGCTGGTTAATTTAGCTCACAAATCACTACATATTTCCTCCTTGCTACAATTTTTACTGGTTAATGTTAGCTTCCACTGGGAAGTACCGTCATGATTTAAGATTGTCAGGTTGTCTTCTCCTTTACCACGACAATCATAAAAAACGTGAATCGAAAGTCTTTGGTTGACTTAAACTGGTAGTAACGTGTTTCAACTTTCAATTTTAAAGTTTCCCCCTTCACTTTTTTCCAGAGATGGCATTCATTTATCAGCAGAGGGGAGCAAAATAGTTGTGGAGGAGATTCTGAAGGTGCTAAAGGAAGCTGAGTGGGTTCCATCTCTTCATTGGAAGTCCATGCCCACCGAATTTTCAGAGGATTCACCATATGATCTTGTTGCTGCTGATGGGAAACAAACTCTAAATCCCTCCGAGTGGACATTCCACAGGGAGGTTCATTGGGACTAGGTTGCAAAACTATCTTTATGCCTTTTTCAAATACCGGAGCTACAACTAGAAATTGAAGGAAACAAGCATCCCTTCAGTCTATGAGTGGAATAATTATAATGCAACTCATTCTTGTCGACTGTTTCTGAACTCCCTTCGTTTTTAATTGAATTGTTCCTTGTATAGCCATGGGTTTTAGCAGTAACATTAGTCTCTAAAATGGCATGGATGGTGCTGTTTTGAATAATATTCAAATGCCATTTCTCCCATAGACTGTATGGTTTCAAGACGGACCCATCACAGGTGGTTCCGGTGCCAATTTGTTCCTTGATTATCATTACATGCATGGTTTCAGCATGATTTTTCCATCTTAAATCTCTCTTCATCGTGCCTTTTCTTTTCGTTTTTTCATTCGCAAGAAAAAGTAAGATGTTACTGTCACGTTCCATGTCACAAGTTCTTTGCTTTGAGAAGTAGTGTTTTTCTGCATCCAGAGCACCAGTCTAGCGGAAAAGAGGCCTCTTGCGAATAAGGATTCCTGGTTAGAATCTTATTTCTTGTATTTCTAAACGGGTTATTTTTTATGATTTGATTTTTGGAATTGACTGTTCCCAAGTGGATGGTGTCCACTACTATGGTGATGGGATCATTTTTTTTTTTTTTTTTCAAAATCAGCTCTACCATAATTTACAAGAGTTCAATTGTAACCTGTAGTTTAGCAAAACTAATTAATTAGTTCTTGTGGTTTCACGAATTACATACTTAATTTTTAATCCTTTCTATCCATTTTCCGTCCCCTTCCAGTAAAAAGAAAAAAAGAAAGCTCCCATAATTATTTAATTTTTAATGTTGCAAGAAATTAACGAACTTGTTTTAATAAACTACGAGAACTAAATTATGATTAACTTGGGTTTTGAAGAACAGGACTGGCGCTGCTTCCACTGCAAGGAAGTTCTCAGAAGCCACGAAGCATAAACGATGCAAAAATTGAATGTTCCGTTGTCCCTGAGATGCAATAGATATGTGTTTTCAGATATTATGATTAATTCTTAAGATTCTTAAAAGTAATTGATGCGCTGTAAAAACTAAAAACGGCTAAAACTTTTGACCATTTTCAAGTAAACATCCTCCCCCAATCTAACTAGCAAAACAAAGTGTATATACTGCACCAAATCCAACCTCCAGCCCTCCACATCAGCGGCATTAGCCAACACGTACAGCATTTACCCTAGCCTCTCTTATTCTCTCTCTCAGCCGTTCCACAATCAACCACCACCAGCAGCCCTCTCCTCTTTTCTTTTTTCATCCACCGACGGCGTCCTCTCGACCAGCCACCTTGAGATCCAGACAACAACAACAGCGTCCTCTCCACCAGCCATCGTAAGCTGTTCTGTTTGTTTTTATCCTGTGAGGTCATAGTGGGGAGTTGCATATAAGATTTCCAAGAGAGGATCAAGAAATTGCTCTAACGGTTTGGTTTTTCAACTCAATTTCTTGAATTGCTGTTTTGATTCTTTTGCTCGTAGGAAACCTTTTCTTCTTTTGTCCATGTACACTTGTAATCTTGGGCATTTTAGCTATTGAACAGTCTTTTAATTTTTTCCCTTCCCATCATGCACTGGCTAGGGACCAACTAAACTAATACACTGTGATATAAGAGTGGTGACACTGACTGGGGTGGAGAGGGATCAAGGATGATGCATTTCATAATATGTTGTGATGCATTTCATATAAAAAATTGGGAATGGGAGCGTTCTGTTTGAGTATCACAAAGAATGACAGTAGTGTTGGCAGAACATGTAAAATTGATGACCAGAAGACTCGTTTCAGGAGGTAAAAAATCTCATTCTGTTTTGTTGAGTTTGCTTCCTTAGAATATTTTCTTGAAAATCTTTGGAAAATCTCTTGAACCTTTTTCAAAATGGGACCAAGACTATAAAGAAAATTTTCCTGATTAGTTGGGACAGTTCTTAGTCATAAATCCTAACAGTATTATTTGCTGGTTTTAAAAAAAATTTTCTTTCTTTTTTTAAAACCAGCAAATAATCCTTTGAGTAATCCTGCTTGTCAGTAGCCTTTTAAAGAAAGAAAATATGTTTTTTTAAACACCAGCAAATAATCCTGCTTGTCAATAATACCAAACTAAACAGCTAGAGAAATAAAAATAAAAGACTGACTTGATAAGTAAAATCTTGTAGAGCGTAGATTCCAAGCTCCATCAATCTAGCAGTTGCCCCGCTGCTTTGTTTCTGGTCAGATTCAGAACAATTGAAACAAGATCTAGGAATGTTGAAAATAAATCAATTTTATTACAATTTTTTGAAAAAATCCAATCTATAAAAGAGATGGGTAAATAGGGCTGCAATCTATAAAATACAATATAATTATGTTTTATTTGCAGCCTGGAGGTAAACATGTGAAATTGCTTCTGCACTAGAGAAGCTAGAAGACCGATAAAATTGATAACATAAGACAATGGCAAATTACTATGACATCGATAGTATTCTCGTGGAGGAAGAGGTGAAATTTTTATCCTCGCCTTATATTGTAACTCCTAAATCTCATAATCCTAACATAATCACTTTTCTATCGTGTGTTCACACTGTCTTGCAGTTTGTCCCAGTTGTGTTTCAAAAGGCTATAAATGGAGTGAAAATCGATGAAAGTACTGAAAAAGGACATGTAAGTTTTAAGTAAAATAGCGTTGGAGAAAGATTTCACAAGTCAAATTACTTCATTTATTCACCTTGTTTTTGACGTGTTAATTAAAAATCAGGTTGAACAAGGTTCAAAGACAGAGCTACCTTTCTGGCTTGCTCATGAATTGAATATGAGGCAAGCTGTATCGATAGGTGTTCCTGCCTGTTTTAATCAAAAGTAATTGCCCTACTTGCTCAAAGCAAATATTTTTATTTTACATTATGGAGTTATAGAAACTTTGCTCAAGTCCTCTAGGAAATCCCTGATTTTAGGTTTCGCTATCAGGGGTTTATTTAAATTAATTGCTCGTTATAATAGTCGAGTCCCCAAAAAATCATCATATGTGTACATGGAGAATGGTTTGTCTATGCTGTCATCCAACATCTATTTACTTGTACAGTTGTTTTTATATCTTATAGATAGTATTTCTTTTTCCTCACCAGAACAAGGCTGGAAATTCAGGCAGATGCTGCTTGTGTGGACCTGAGATCCCGCTGTCCATACTTTTATGAATTTGGATGCAAGCTAGCTCCACTGTGAGTCTCCTTCCCCTGCCCATTTGTTCATGTGTGTATACAATTCCCGTTGTGATGTCTTCTTTTCGTGCCTTTTGTTGAACTACCATGCAAGAGTACCTGCATAAAATGGTGTCCTGCTTGTGAAGCATTTTTTGCGAAGTGATGCTTTCTCGATTTGGAGGAGGAAACATGCAGCTCGATGTGTTCAATATTTTTTTTATGACCTTCCCTAAGTGATGCCTTAACCTTTTGACTTTCTCAGTCTGTTTAATCAGATTGACAATTCCAAAACAATCCAGTTATTTGTTGGATACAAAGTTACAAACTAACACATCATGACATCCAAAAGTAGATCATTGTTTTTAGATATAAAAATCAAATGCGGGCTTCTCCTATGTCAGAGCAATAAAGTTAGCAACCAACCAGAAGATTATGGAGTGCTTTCAATTTTAGGATATCTTCAGTACTGTAACTTGAAAATATCATTTCATTACCAATCTGTGCCATTCATGAATTTACTAATGTCTATCCTTGTCCACTTCATTAGACTGTTTTAAAGAAATTATTTGGATAAGAGTGTGGCATTCTTTTTAGACCGAGACAAGTTTTCTGTTAGTGATTCCAGGTTGCTTAGTTTTATCTAGGTTTCATTTGTTGGTAGACTTCAGTGTACCTGAAGTCTAGAAGCAAAAACTATCTGTTTTCATTCTCAAGTCCAGGGATCAACTGAAGGCCCTTATCGAGATCCTTGCAATAGAAAGGAAACAAATGGGAGAAGTAAACTGTCAAGATGAATTACTTCACTCTATGCATTCTGATTTCTGTTTAGCTTTGAGAAGTTATATGTTGTGAATGGGGTCAAATGCTTGACAATCAATATTGTTCATGGGCCTTTTTACCTTGTGGTCAAACCCCAAGGCTTTAGACATGCACTGTACTGAGGTTGAGTTTACATGTTGTGAAGGCTGTGCTTGGCAATAATACATCCAAATTTACTTTGGCATATTTGCTATGATTTGTCTTATACAATGAGAGATTGTGCGTTGATGTCCTGGTGAAGGCAAAAGTGCACAATTGACAAGTGGTGGTCGAATGTCGGTCATACCTATTGACAGTAAATTTAAATGTACACCAGCAATCTTTCGTTTGGCTTACAAGCTGGTGGTCATCAAGCTTTTTACCTTTAATTTACGAGGACTTATTTGGTTATTCATAATGATGCTTAGGTGTGATAAATCCATCGGATTGTTGCTTGCATATGCATTTCGAATCCGGTATAAGGAAGTCCTACACAAGGCACACACCACAGGATTTGCAGCGGCTTCCAAGTTCCTGACGCTCCTAACTAAAGAAGAAAGTTATAGTGAGATTCTTTTACTTTTGAGCGTATATTTTCTGCTTTCATGCCGCACATTTATGTTGCAAGGACAGTAATTTATTTCTCTGCATGTTTAGTGTATGAAGCAGCTCAATCATCCATGGCAGCCTTTAAGAAGTGGCGGATGGGTGGCCCCAGATTGCAGAGAGCTTCAATTCTTGGGAGGAAGAGAAAACCAGCTGAATAGGTGTCCATTTCTAACAAAGCACGTCCTGGTACTATGATACTTCACTCTCCAGTTTCGTTTTCCTCCTGATAATTTTAGCTTGATATTTAGCCCTAGAGGAAGTTGGGGGCAGGGGTGAGGCTGTTTGGGGTGTTGATGCAACTGCAGTCGCAATTAGACGGAAACTGACTATTTGCTGCCATGGTAATTGAGTTGATGCGATACATTTCATCTTTAATTCCGTGGTTTATAAAAATGATCCCTGCTCAACTGTACATCTATTTCTCTGTGAGCCCAAAACAATCAACCAAAAACTTAAATGTGATCAATGTAGGCAGAACTTCTGCATAAGATGTTATACCATTTGAATTTGGCTACATGATATGCTATAAATCTTTCTTTTATTTAAATGGTGAAATTTAAATTCCTAATTAAAAACATGAATTTGGCCAGAATTTTCTTTTATCATAATAAAAAACATGATGAAATTCAATTCCTAACACCCTATTAATACAAGTCCTTGTTTCCCTGATTTACGAAGTTTAGAAGGTGATGATTACTCGTTGCAAGCCCAGCTTTCTATTCTTGATACTGCTGCATGCCCTTATTTTTCGTGGCTAAATGGATGAATGCTGTGCGAAGACAGATGATGGTAATGCATCTCCTAGTGGGCACACGATCATCAAAACTACTCCACTCCGATAATTATTTCTAACTAAAAATGACAAGATGATGAATTGAAAGTTCTACTAAAAATCTGAGGAAAATCCACTGTAAACTTCATGTCCAACTCAGAAATTCCTCTCTTTTTTTCCACTTTTTTGTTGGCCGATGACCAAAGAATTTAAATCACTAGAATCTCTAACCCATAACTTTGTTGCTATCAATGGGATCAGGATCCCATTGTTTGAGTTTAATCAGTAATGATAATACGGCATCGTTCAACATGATCCTGATCCCTCTGTAGATTATCTCTCCCACCTCTTATTTTGAGAACTTGGCTGTTGATTGAAAAGGAAAGAAATGGTAGCACGTGATGCTTAGAGTATCTGGTGAAGGATAGGGAACTGAAAGAAACCATCTGATGCGTGCATGATTTAATAAATAAATAAAAGAGAAAAAGGTAGGTGATCTTTTGCTGTCGTGGCAAAACTGGGAACCTGTTACGATCTTTCTTCTGATCCAATCCATGTGCAGCAATAATTAATATACGAAAAAGAAATCACAGGCGAGATATTTCTGCAACTTCTCTCGTTTATCTGCTTTGTAATAGGAGGTCCAGATATTTTTAAGAGTAGTTTTTAATTAAAAATATATTAAAATATTTATTTATTTATTTTTAATTGTGGTATATTAAAATTATTTAAAATATTTTAAAAAAATTAATTTGGTTCACGCGTGTTAACCCCCAAATTTCATCTAGCAACTTGTCTCGTGTTAGTTTGAGTTTTGCAATTAGATGTATAGTGTTTTTTTATAAGTGTTTCTTAATTAAAAATATATTTAAGTTATGTTTTCTATTATTTATTTTTAATATCAGTATGTTAAAATAATTCAAAATATTTTTTAAAAAATATTAATTTAATATTTTTTAGATAAAAAATAATTTAAAAAAATAGAAGCTATCATGATGCTAGACATGCATCCTTTTTTTATAGTAACAAGATTTTTTATTTGGTTTCACCATTTTCGTCTAAACACAAAATATATTATCTTAGTAAAATTTAAATTCATTAATTTTTTAAATAGCTAAAAAAATAATTGTCAATTTTAAAATTTTAATTTCATTAATATAGCTATTGCAATGTAATTGAAGTTTTGGGGTCTTTTTTGCACAACTTTTAACAATATTATATTGCATTTAAAATTTTTTTTTTGGTAAAAAATATTTTTTTATATATTTTGAATAGTTTTGATGCGTTGATCTCAAAAATAATTTTAAAAATATAAAAAAATAATTTTAATACATTTCAGCATGAAAAGCACTTTAAAAAACAATCACACTCCTAAACATACTACCTATTTCATCTAGAAATGGGTAAAAAAAAATACAGTACTTAAAAATTAAAATTTATTATTTGAGGATCAGAATTTGAATTTTTTTTAAACAAAAGTGAAAAATTAAGAAAAAATTACTCTTAGCATCTTATAATTTTATTAAAATTGCACTTGCTTTCTTACTTTTTAAAAATTACAGATTATATTATTAATGATTATAAAATAAATTAACTGCATAATAATATTTATGATATAAACTAATATGCAAACAACAAAGTTCATGTTATAAAATATAAATTTTAAAAAAATTGATAGGCAAGTACAATACTACTAATAAACCATATAATGACGGAGTAATTTTTTCCAAATTTAAAGATGAAAGGAGTGTTCGCTGCCTACTCAATGAAGAGAGAATTACAAATTCCTTGAGTTTTTAATAATTGTTTTGTGGTGAATTGAATCTAAAACTGGAATTTGGATAGCACCAAGCACATATCCATTCATCGCAATATATTTTTGAGTAAAATAGCAAAAGACCATTCGAGTGATTATTCATTCGAGGGAGGGACAGGAAACAAAATTTCCTGGACTAATTTGAATACAAAGCAGAGGTCTTTGACTTATTTGAGCTCAATAAATTTAATTAATTTAATAATATAATTAAAAAATATTGATAATAAATAAAACAAATAAAAAATATTAACAGTAATTAACTTAAAAAACTAAGTTGTCAATATTATACTATGAAGGAGAATAAATAAAATCCAGTAGAAGAGTCATCATATCTCTACCATAAACATTGTCTTATCAACAAAAAGAGTTCACCGAAATAGTTCTAACTAAGGGTGAGTAAAAAAACAAGAAAATCAAGAAAAAACTGAACCGTAAAAAAAAACTGATTTAACCGATTTAAATTTTGAAAAAACCGACCGGTTTGGTTCGGTATCTGTTTTATAAACTTAAAACCGAATCGAACTGAAAAAACCGAGCCAAATCAGAAAAAACCAAGCAAACCCGGAAAAAACAAGCCAAACCCAAAAAACCGAGCAAAACCGGTTTGAAAATTTTTTTCCCTAAAAAACCAAACCGAACCGAAACTGGCCTGTTCAAACCGGTTTCGATTCTGTTGTGGTTTTTTTAAAAAAAAAATTCGGTTTGATTACTTTTTTTTATAAAAATCAAACCGAACCGAATTTAATCATATCTAGTTCTAACACTACCATGAAAGGTTGCATGATGATATTAAAAGAAACCACATGCGACATTAGAGCAATAACCTGAAAAGAAAATAAAAAAAAATATCATGATATGAGCATTTTTTCCTTATATTTAATTAATTAAAAAACTAAAATTTATTTGGAAAAGGCTAAATTTAGCAAAAAAAATTAAAATTAAAAAGACTTAAAAGAACCAAGTTATTTTCAAAAACCGGTGAAAAACCTATAATTTTTTTTTTTTAAATAATGGAACTCAATATCCAATTAAAAAAACATTAAAGGAAGAAACTAAAACAATAAATACAAGCTTAAAAAAAAAAATCAGATGAACCTCTTGGATCTAGGTTAATATTCCAAACTCGTAACTCATGAAATCCTAGACCTAGAATTAATTAAGAAACTCATTTTCCAACTAATTTAATATTGAATAATGAAATTAAAAAAATTATCAAAGTAAAAAAATAGCAATTAAAAAAATAATTATCAAATCTTTCAATAAATAAAACTTGAAATGGGATGAAATTATAAAAGGATTAAATTTTAAAAATTATTTAAAATAAAATAAATTGTAATTAAAAGAATATAATCAAATATAATGGGAAAATAAATTGAATGATTGCTTTAAAAATTTAAAAAGTTAGACACTAAAAATTGAGGATGAAAAAAAAAAAAAGAAACAGAAAAATAAGGTTGCCAGCATCAAACCACAAGTCTATTGGCCGCATGCATCTTCTAAGGATGGAGGAGTTGTTAAGACAATTAGAATATCACTGTGGAAGCTATTGTTTAAATGCCAGGCCACATGCTAGCCATTTTTGGCTTATAAATAATATTTTATATTTATTAAAATATCAAATTAACTCTCAATTAATCTTATTAATTACTCGCTTGGTTATAAATAAAAATTCAGGATAAAAAAAAAAAAAACCCTAGATACTAGTTTATTTTTTTTAATCTAAAATAGTAATTTAATTATTTTACCATTCTTAAAAAATATTAAAAGGTCAAGCTGCTCCTGATCGTACTATCTCTAAGTAATAATAATCATTACACTGTTCTAATCAATAATATTTTATATTTGCATTCACAGTGAAACAATAAGTTGTTTTAGGTTTTTATTAATCGGAGCTCATATTTACTGGATTAAGACATTTTTCAATTGAAAGATATTTTCTAGCCTTTTAATATCCAAGTTGCATAAAAAAAGGTAAAACAAAACAAAAGAATGTGTTCTTTTTCTATGACTTGTTGTTGTCCAAAATCATTGACTTCTCCGATATTTTCTCTTCCATCCAAATACGGCCTAGGATGAAGCGGAAAAAATACAGTAAAAGATTCTTCTAAAAAGAAATAAAAATAAATAACCGCTTAAGATATTTCAAAAAATCTGCACCCCTTTTCGCACTTATAGCGCGTGGTTCACCAAAACTATTTTGGGATATGTTTCCGTCTAAAGATTTATATTTTTGCCTTCTAGAATTACCTGATACCGTTAAAAATATAAAAAATATATATTTTTCTTGTTGTAATTTTTTTTATTTTCTTAATCACAAATTGAAGTATCTATGTTATGTCAAATTTTAATTTGAGTTATTATACAATTAAAATTTGATCAAGCATGTATATTTATACTATTTTTTAAAAAGAATATTAATACAAAAATAATATTTATAAAAATCTCTTTAATGATTTAAATGTAATTACAATGAAGCGAGAAAAGTCTAGAATGTGATGTTTTTATTATTTTTAGTAGGATATAGATTTGATTTTTCTTTTCTCCTCTATGAATTTTTTAAGTAAATAATGTAATTACTAGTTATCCAATTTATAACATTAAAAATTATGGATAATTCAGGTAGTTATCTGGATTTTTTTAACATACCAATAAAAATATTTGAGTTACTACATTATGTTTTTTGTATTAATTATTAATTTTTTTATATTTTTTAAATTAATTATTTTTAATTTTTTAGACCTAATTTTGACTTATTAAAAATTTTCTTTGAGTTTAAATTTAGCTAGTTAATTATATATATATATATATATATAATATTTAAGTCAAGAAAATCAACTATGATGTAATTGTTTTTGGATTACTTGAATTATTAGGATAAATAAAAAAATCCCATGATTTAAATAATTACCGAAATAGTAATTTTCATTCGAAATTCCCCCTTATTTTCTCTCAAAAGTAGTCGAAGACGTGGAAGTTACAGTAACAATTCAAAGTTACACTTCTCTCTCTGTCATGTCTGTATTGTATGCATCACACTCTCTCTCAAATCGCGTAGACTCATAAAATCCATACATCATCATCATCACCCACATCCACCGTCTCCTTTTCTTTCTCTCTCCTTAAAGATCAAAAGGCTCAAAGCCAACAGGTAATTTTCTTAATTCTTATAATGTATCGTCAAAACAATTTTATTCACACATGAACACCACCCTCGATTCATTCTCCGCTGCCGAATCGAGCATGGAAGACACCTCCAATCCCTCAATCACTACCAACCAAAACGCCAACAAAGAAGATGAAGTTGATGCAGAGGTTTGGGCAACATTCAACAATAGTTTTCGACAAGTTCAGTCGGTTCTGGACAGAAACAGAGTTTTGATTCAACAAGTGAATGAGAATCACCAGTCTAGAACTCCTGACAACATGGTCAAAAATGTCTCTCTGATTCAAGAACTTAACGGCAATATCTCCAAGGTTGTTGGGCTTTACTCTGATTTGAATTCCAATTTCTCCACTGCTTATCATCAGCGAAACCACAACGGTAAAAATAACGGCAAGAAGGCCTGAATCGGTTTCTTAGTTGTATCTTATTTATTCAGTGTGTGTAATTTGGGGGTTCGGGTTTTTATTGAGGGTAGAATTTATGTTGTGTCCTGTCGTGGTTTATGTTATATAAATGAAAGACCACTGTGCTCTTGAGTTTGGATTAATTGAATATTTAGTACTTTCTACTATGTTATTTTTGCTGATAAAAAATTATGGAAAATGATTTACTAGAAAAGCTGAATGGTGAATATTTGTTTAAGGTGAATTCTGGAGGTATTTGGATAAGCAAATTTAGTTGTCTAGAGATTCAGGTGAGAGCAAGTTGGGTATTTTTGTGTGGCAAACAAGAACTAGAGCTGGAGTTTTTTTGAATTAGATTTATAGGGGCAAGATCATTTTGGTTCTTTTAGGGTTTTCAGAAGGTAGAATCGGCACTGGATCTTTGTTCATTTGATTGAGATTTACCCCGACCTGCTCAGGTCCACTTTGAGTTCCTTCAAGCTTGGTACTCATGTTCAATTGCAAGCTGTTGGGTCATTGCCAGTGAACTTCTGTGTAACAATTATTGCTGGGAGAGTGATTTGACTGCATGTTGTTTACTTTGTTCTATGTGTTTCTTTCTATTGATTGAACTACAGGATAAAGGTCTCTTCTCGATCTAGTTTGGTTGTTTGCTGCTGTTGGACTCTGGGATGCCTTTAAATTCTGCTACATCCATGATTGTCTACCATATGTCATGATTCACGAACTGAAGGAAATGTTACTTTTTTTTGTGAACCTGAAGTATTACCGTGTTACTGTAGATTTTCCGTTCAAATTGGCTGACAACAATGTCACACAGATTTAAGTTTAGAAGTTTCACATGTCTTGCAATTTTGACCCTTTTAACACCCTTCGGCTTCATTATATATAGTTTTTCTTTCGTTTTAATTCTGTCCGAGCCAATAATTGTCTGGCTTGCCCAAGTAAAGTCCTGCTCTGTAATTCCTCCTCTTCTGAAATTGCACGGATGACTTGCAAATTGGATACGACTTGTTGGAAATTTATAGTTTCCTTTGATTATTACTGTTACCTTTTCTCTTTTGAGTTTTTGCTTGTGAGTATTTTTTTTTCTTTCGATTGTTTCCTACTACCAAGATCGTTTGTCACTTTGTTGTTCTTCATTTCTCGCTCTCGCCTCGATTACCAAGCTGGCGAGACGGGAAAGTTTTCATGTTGGCAGATCCATGCATCATTGATCTGGAAATGCATGGTAGATAACCCCAGCTTCCTTTCTAGTATATGCCACTCAAGAGCTGATGATTAATTTGGACTGCTCCGAGCATAAAACCAGGAGTTGCGTTGTAAGCTTTCCAGGGCCCAGTTTTGATATATCCCCTGGGTCAGGAGGTGAAGTCTGATAAAAAAAAAAAAAAAACGCACTTCAGAGTGCTCCACCAAAATAATTAAAAGGTGATCTGAGTATAAACTGTGTTTTTCTAATATATTAAAATAATATATATCTTTTATTTTTTAAAAATTATTTTTAATATTATCACATTAAAATAATATAAAAAATTTAATTCAAAATACAAGTAAAGCCTAAACGGCCCTAAATAAGCATTTGGAAAGGGATGAAGCGAACCCAAATATGGAAAGAAATGGAATGCACGCTTTGATCAATCAACCATTTGCGTGACGATGTCCCTCCGCTCCATCAGATATATATATTAAAATAAAGTGGATTAACTTTAATAGTGAAATATATATGTGTGTATACACAAGTATATTAATAGTAAAATAGCATTTGTGATTGAAATCATATTTTTTTTAAATTATATTTTTTATATATTCTTAAATCATTTTGATATGATAAAATAAAAATAATTTTTTTTTTTAAAAAATATTATTTTAATATATTTATATAAAAAAAACCCTTTAAACAACAGCCACTGAAACACTCACAAACACACCTCTAATTAAAGTGAAGTGCTATTATAAATTGAAATTGATGGAGTGCGATCATCAACGTGTCCGTGTGACTCTTATAAGAAAAGAATTTGAATCGTGAAGCAACATCCAAGTCACAAATGGAGCGCGTCTTATAAATGATGTTCCCAGTCTTCTGACAACACGAGGAAAAACTTAAAAAGTTCGGAGTTCATTTCATTGTCTTTCTTCCCTGCATGTGCGTTAGGACAGAAGCCCAAATTCCTGGTGTTTCCGTGTCCCTGCTTTTCCAAAGCAAAAGGGGGAGAAATCTGCTGATACCAGTTGTTAGCTGTGCAGCACCTTCGATGAAAAAATGATTAACTCAGGAACCCACCGATTAATAGTATACTAATTGCCTAAATATATCAATGTGTTAAGTGAAAAAAAGTAAAAATAAGATTTGGAAACGTGTGGGGATACGATTGCTAACAGAGTTGTATGCGTTGAAACACAAAAACTGGAAATTAAGACATAGCAGAGGGTACAAAATCTATCTACATTGGTATTGATGAGTTTGCAGGGAGATAGACAGCTGATCGACAACAAAGAGGGCAGTCACAAAGGCATTTTACCACTGTGTAAAACCACAATTTGATGTTTTGGCACTCCATTCTGTCTTCCTTCAGCTTCAATCTTGTACACTGTATCCATGGCAGAAAGCACCTTGCCAAACACAGCACGGTGGCCATCCAATCTTTCAAGAAAAACAAATGCTTGCATGTGAGTGCAGAGACCTCATTAGGTTGATTAAACAGGCCAGTCTTTGGCACAAATCCATGCTCCCTAGAACACCTTTTAATTACATTTGACAGCAGCAGAATAGGATATTGAAAATCTGAAGCACTGCAATTACAGTTTCGTAAAATGGCGAGACAAGCCCCACCGAAGACAGGAATACTTACCAGCTAGTCACTACTGTGGTAATGAAAAATCGCGATCCACTAGTAAGTGCATGGTTTACAAAATAACAAGTCTCAAGGACAAGGAGCACATGAGGTAGCATTGCTTTTGCAGTTAGGCTCCATACCTACGGTCTTGGGAACTGTTTTCCCAAAAAGGCCCATAATAATTACCAAAAAAACTAAATGGGCTAGTCTTTTACTGGATTTCTGTAGAGAAAATTATTCTTGCTAAGTTGGAGGAGGAGGAGGAGGAGGAGCCTCTACCTGGCTGAGTTTGTTGCTAACAAGTATGGGATACGACGAAAACGCAGCATCGCCTAACCGAATTTATTTTTATCGTTAATATTTTTGTTGACAGGTGATTAAAATTATAGGACATTGAGTGGTTCTCTTGGGAATTAAAGTAATGTTTAGTGATTTCAAAGTATTTTTTTTTTAAATATATTAAAATAATATATATTTTTTATTTTTTTAAAATTTATTTTTAATATTAGCATATCAAAATAAAAAAAAAGAATTAATTTTAAATAAAAAATTAGAATTCTTACTAAACAACATTTTAAACATGTTATCAAGCACTACTAAATAAGTAACTATTGCTAATGAATTCCGTGAATATAGTAATTAAGAGATTTTAAACATGGATGGGTTAATTACTCTTGGTGGAAGTCAACTCATGAATCTCATCCCATCAATAACAGATAATGTTTAATAGATTAATTGACATAAATATTTCGAAATATAAAATCACGCTATTCTTAGAATAAATTCCTAAAAACATCGTGTAATTGCCTATTTGGAGTTGAAAGTTTTCATTCTCTAATCTGAATTTACTCGAAATTGCTTTGTTTAAGAAAAATGTCACCTCACATGATTGGCTTGCAGCGAAGGCATCCTAGTACGAGAGCAGGATAATTGTGACATTTGATATTAGTCAGCAACAACAACAACAAGAAGCCAGATATGAAGCTGGTACTTTTGCTTTTATAGTCTCCTACGATAGATAGAGCTACAAATTCTCCTGTTTTATAGGCTCTCCTCAGTCTCTCTCCCTCCCTGTCTCCCAAATCTCCAAGCCAAAAAGGTTCTGGAAAATACAACAAAAAAAACCAGATAGCGTGGCAGAGAAACTCAACGATGGGGAGCTACAAGAAAGACAAGCATAGACCATCTCCACTACCAGAATCTAGCAATAGCAACAAAGATGAAATGGGGAGTTATAATTACAAGATGTTTAATCTTTTTAACAGAAAGTTCAAGATCACGGAAGCTGAGCCACCCAAAGACGTGAAACAACTTTTTTCCAAGTTCTCGAATGGTGGGTCCCACATGACGGCTGATCAGCTCCGGCGCTTCCTGGTTTTGCACCAGGACGAGCTTGACTGCACGCTGGCGGATGCACAGAAGATCGTGGAGGAGGTCATTAACAGGAGGCATCATTTGACGAGATACAGCAGACATTCACTTAATCTTGATGACTTTTTCCATTTCTTGCTTTATGATGATCTCAATGGACCCATCACCTCTCAGGTTACCCCTCTCCCTAACTCTGTCGCTAAATGTATTTGGCACGTTTACGAAATTTATAGTATCACAATTGTGATTTACGCTTTTAAATCATTTTTTTTTTTAAATCATGGATAGGGTAAAGAAAGCAAAATCTTGTGCAGTTGATGCCAAACCATTTCTTTCTCAATTATTTCTTGTTGTAATTTGAACTTTAGAGAAGCTCGGAAAATGTGGTTAGATAAAGTTTGTAATTTTTTACAGCAAATGATGAGTCTAAATATTTCCTGCATTTTAGTTGGGATTCCAAAGGTGGGGTTTTCTCTCTTCTCTCTCTCTCTTTTTCTCTACATTTTGTTTCCTGGCAATTTTGTATTGTGCAGGAAGCGGGGCATTTACATTGTGGACTCGGTGAAAGTAGCACTGCACCACCGCCCCCTTTTGTTGATTTTGTTAGCAATTAGAATTATACATTGCTTAAGGTGTGTGGGCCTAGAAACTGGCAGATAGGATTTTTTTTTTTTTTGTTATGATCAAGAACCAAAACAATAACTTCTCTTTTAGAAATTACGAAAAGATTCTTACTTACAAGTCTTACGAACAGGATCCTTGGAGCATTACTTATCTGCATCTTTGCCATGTTTTATCTGGGTATGCTTTGAACAATTTGTAAGGGGACCGTGTTAAGTATGCCCCTTGACAAATTATGTCATTCCAGGTACACAATGATATGACTGCTCCATTGGCACAGTATTTCATATATACAGGGCATAATTCCTACCTAACTGGGAATCAACTGAGCAGTGATTGTAGCGAGGTGCCAATTGTAAAAGCTTTGCAGAGAGGTGTAAGGGTAATTGAACTAGATTTGTGGCCAGGTTCCGCAAAAGATGAGATTCTTGTTCTTCATGGAAGGTATATATTGATTGCAATTTTACCATTTTTGCGAATGTGAGTACTTTCTTTTGCCTTTATGTATTTGTGGATATGCATATCCACTACTTTATACATGGATGTTAGTATTTGTGAAGCAGAAGCCTTTCTTTAAATTGAAAGCAACATTTAGCGAAATGTTTAGTTGCTATTACAAATCAGAATGAGGAAGCTTTTGGAGGCACAATATTTCATTGTTCTGTATAACTCATCTTTCTCTTTCCTGAAGCATGAAGGACAGGGCGTCTTTAACTTTTATTTTATTTTATTTTTTGTTAACAAATATAATATAATGAATAGAATTCACTGAATGGATTTCATGCAAAAGAAATTGGAGTTGCTAAATAGTGAGAGAGAAAAATCTATGTAGGGATAGCATGGATTGCATTTTGGAAAGCAGAAGCTAATGAAGTGTTATTGAATCGAGTTATAAGTGAGTTAAAGAAAAACACATTCATTGTAGGAAAGACATACATGGATGTTATGATTCTGAATCATTGTTTCTCTGACTAAGTTATATCCTGATTAATCGTAGGACCCTGACCACTCCAGTGCCACTCATAAAATGTCTGAAGTCCATAAGAGACTATGCTTTCGCTAGTTCTCCTTATCCAGTCATCATAACTTTAGAAGATCACCTCACACCAGAACTTCAGGCTAAAGTTGCAGAGGTTAGCTTTCAATTCATTTTCAAGGATTTGAATTTTCAGCTTCTCTGTTTCCTATTTATCTATAACCCTCCAATACCTTTGCACGTAGATGGTTACTCAAACATTTGGCGGAATGCTGTACTATCCTGAGTCAGATTCCTTATTACAGTTCCCTTCTCCGGAGTCATTGAAACATCGAATAATCATTTCAACCAAACCACCAAAAGAGTATCTTGAATCTAGTGGCATCAAGCGAAAGGGACCTTTATCACCAGGTGGAAGGAATTCATCCGAAGAAGATGACGAAGCATCAGGGATACCATACCATACAGCTGAACTAGAAGCGGATGATAGGGTGAGCATAGAGGCGAATCTTGCCTAGTCTAAGTAAGATTTTTAAGGTGTTTCGTTAACTTTTTCACAAATGGCAGAGCGACAGTGATCAAGATGATGTAGACCTAACCGACTGTGACAATAAATCAGGCCAGTTAGGGGCACCTGGTTATAAACGTCTAATCACAATACACGCTGGGAAGCCAAAGGGTTGTTTAAAGGATGCTTTGAAAGTTGCAGCTGATAAAGTTAGACGTCTTAGTTTGAGTGAACAGGAACTTGAAAAGGCTGCGGCAACAAATGGAACTGATGTAGTGAGGTATCTATCAAACATTACTGATTACAGATGCTTGAAAGAAGTTTCTATTGCTACTTTCCATCTTAAAACCAGATCGATAGTGCTAATATATGCTGTTGTTCTTCCCAGATTTACACAGAATAATATTCTGAGAATATACCCTAAGGGAACTCGGATCACCTCCTCTAATTACAAACCAATTGTTGGGTGGATGCATGGAGCTCAGATGATTGCGTTTAATATGCAGGTTTGTTTCCAAAACCATTTGATGTCAAGCAACTTTCTTTCATGAAGGAGGCATTCATAAGTTAAAAGACTATATTCTTTATGAACCATGAGTGACCTGGATATTCCCATTAGTTAAGCAATCCAAAGCTTCATGTTCTTGCATAAATGATGATCACATAATGTCAGCCATATAAAGTCCTCGTAACATGTGAGCTTTCCTTTAACAGGGATATGGAAAATCACTTTGGCTGATGCATGGGATGTTTAGGGCCAATGGAGGTTGTGGTTACCTTAAGAAACCAGATTTTCTATTGGAGAAAGGTCCAAATAACGAGGTGTTTGATCCTAAAACAAAATTACCAGTAACAAAGACATTAAATGTGAGTGTACTAGTCTTGCTTGAAATTGAATTTCATTTGTCTGAAGCTCTCTTCCCGAACTCTATTTTATCTATTAACAGGTGAAAGTATACTTGGGTGATGGATGGCGCCTTGATTTTAGCCACACACACTTTGATTCATACTCACCACCAGACTTCTACACAAAGGTTGGTTGGTTTAAGTATCCTACTCACATGTAAACGTGAAATTTGTCATTAAACCTCGTAATACTTGAGCATCATCATTCCAACCTACGAATGAGAAAAAGACTTTTCAATATGTTTTGGTTAACCTGCCTTATCCACAATTGGCCGAAACACAATTCACTCTGAAGTGAATAAAAGCCATTAATGAGCAAACCATATCTATTTTCTTTCACATTCTAGTTTAAGATCGAAAACGATGTGTGATGACAAGTAAATGAGCATTTGACTTGTTATCCTCAAGGAAATCTCTAGATTTTGCAAATAAGTTTGAATCACCAGACTTGGAGATTGGTATCTGTGATTAATTGGTGAGGGTTTTGAGGTTCTGATCCTGCCTTATTCTGTTACATTGCTGGCATCTGTCTCATGTTCCTGAAGTATCTATCTCACGCATGCTTTCCTGCTAATGAACTAATAATCCACACTGCAGGTTTACATAGTTGGGGTACCGGCTGATGCAGCAAAGAGAAAAACAAAGATAATCGAGGATAACTGGTCTCCAGCTTGGAATGAGGAGTTCACATTCCCCCTAACCGTTCCCGAACTGGCTTTGCTTCGGGTGGAAGTGCAAGAGTATGATATGTCAGACAAGGATGACTTTGGTGGTCAAACATGCTTGCCTGTCTTGGATCTAAGACCAGGAATCCGATCAGTCCCTCTCCATGATAAGAAAGGAGAGAAACTCAAGAATGTAAGGCTTCTAATGGGGTTTCAGTTTGTATAACCTCTACAGTATTATTTTCATTGAGGGCACATGCTAGCTTCAGCCCTTGTTCCGAGAACAACAGATATGTCCAACAGTAGGTGTATAATTAAATAGGCTTGATAATTAGTTAAAGAAGACTGAACCTGGCCCGAATGCTTATGCTTTTGTTTTGCTTCAGACCGACGATAGGATATGAAAAGTTACAAGGAAAGTTTTTTTCCCTTGACAATTGACATGGACAGCCTTAGCTGTTGCTGTAAGGTCCTTTCTTCACTGTTGAGATGTCACAGATATAATCTTTCGTTTTTAGGTGCTTTCACATTACACTTGGTGATTAGTTGTGGTCACGTATTAAGAAGCTTGCCTGGAAGCATCTTTAAAAGATTATTTAGCGAACGACTTTTGACCTAAGATGATTTGTTCTTCAGTTATGGTTAATTTTGTCCAAAAAGTTGGAATAACATATCATCTGTCTTGATGTATCCCAAAGTAAAACTGTTATTTCCCCCCCTTAAATGTAACCCAATCGAGATACAAACCGTAATAAAAACAAATAATATTCCTAAAATCCACTGAATCTAACCTCGTTCTGGATGGAAAAACTCCGGTAGGACCAATCACTTGTATGAGGCTCCGAGCCTCTTCCTTCATGTGTATTTACAAGAAAAATCCTGATCTGGACTGAACGGTATATATCAAAACCTTGTCGGAAAAGTCAAGGTGCAAATCAGGAACCGATCAACAAGCAGTAATCATGGGGCACGACGTTTGATCATCCTTCCCACATAAAATTTATCATCATTTTAATGGCGGCTCTGAAAGTGCGCAATAATAAAATATGATGGGATGGCTTGATGGTTAAAGGCGTGCTTTTTAATTATCAGCTACTCTTCAAATTTCAAGGCAGGCTATCGAAGTTAACTTCAACTTGTTACAAAAAACAAAAATCTCCAGTAAGTGAAAGCTGGCCCGAAAGTCGTAGACTGCAAGGAAGTTCTCGTAATGCCCTTTCAGAGCAGAAGGTAGACATGACAATGGCCCAAGCTATAATTAGGTCCGAATATGAGAGATCCTAATCCAATGTGGAGCCCGTTCAGCTGATTTTTTTTGAGCTGTGTGTTTCATCAAATAACTTGTGAGAGAAAACCTTGATGCTGTGGTCCAATACTGCTTCAAAGGAGTATCTTTTTTTAGCAGAAAGATATTCCTTTTCTTTTGGTCCAGGTAACTATTTTTTTTTTTTTTTTTTAAAGTTAAGAATTATCATCTAATTGGTAACTGAAAAGAAGGATATTGAAGCCATCAACTTATTTAACGTGTTAACAGTTCCTGATTTCGTGGCATATACTGTGCATCTAAGCAGCGTGTCACTTTAACCTCGTACAGTCGTACTTCTAGTTGTTTAATGTAAGAAACAAGAAACAAAATTACAGTAACAGCCACAAACGATCAAGTGTGAATAATAATAATTAAGGACCCTTAGCCGGGAGGGAGGAGAAAAGTTCAAACGTGTCACCTTCTCTATAAAAATTAGTGGTACTCACGTCCCAACTAGAAATAGACTTCTCAATTTTCTATTATTTTTTTTTTAATATAGAAGGGAGAGTAGAGCCCATCAAAGCCTCAGAAAGGAGATCCAAACAGCATCAGCTAGTAAAATAAAAATGGAGTTGAATTCCAGGAAGGGGACTTTGGCAATGCAGAAGCAAGGTGGGCTGTGGAAACCCCTTCCGAGCACTGAAATCAGTTTTCCTGTCGGAGAGGACGGAGGAGTTATTCCTACAATTTCGGAGGATTCAAATTAAAAAAAGCTTATCCTCTCAAATTTATTAGTGTTAGTCAGCACATAAAGACTGATATCGAATAGAGGGGGGAAAAGAAAAACATCTGAAATTCCAAACACCTCTTCACCAAATTGTTCATTTCCTTCCCTAGCACTCCATAAATTTATCGCGAGACTTTCCGTAAATTAACTTTATTCTTTCCGTCACTACGCGAGCATTGTCACTGTTTGTAGCGTATGGTCAAAGCTACCTGTCACCAGCCATGCGCGTATAATTTAGCAAATGGATCAGTGTGTAGAGTATTGGATTCCTGTCACTGCCATCACGCCCATGCCAACCGTCCAAGAGAAGCTATAAAGGTCAATCTGGCCGCACGCAATGTCAGCCAAATTTCTCTGGAAACCATCACCTTTTATTGCCGACAAACACCATCCTCGAAAAAATAGCACTCTCTCTGCTTACATACAAATGGCAACAATCTTGTAATCCTCAAAGACTCAAATAAAAACAACAACCATCTTTCTGCATCTCTCTCTAAAATTCTCCAATGTCCAAACAGACATACAGAGTTTGCTTCTGCTTTCGCAGGAGGTTCAAGCTAGCAGTGGCCGAGGTACCGGATGAGATCAAGGCCTTGTTTGATTTGTACTCGGCGAATGGCATCATGACCGCTGATCATATCCACAGGTTCTTGATCGAGGTTCAAAAACAAGAAAAGGCCACTTTCGAGGAAGCACAGTCTATTGTTGAAAGCCTCAAACATTTGTCTCTTTTTCACCGTAAAGGGCTCCATCTTGAGGCCTTCTTTAAGTATCTTTTTGGCGATACTAACCCTCCTCTTGATCTTAAACTTGGGGTAAGTTTCCTCTCTTTTTTTTACCCTTCTTTGTTGTGGCTAAATTTTGATTCTTCAATGACTTATGCTAATCGGGTCTTTCTTTCTGGTTAAATTTGGTACTTATCATACACATAGTTAGATGGATTTTTTTTTTGTTTCATATATATATATATATATATATTGCTTTGGTAGCTAAAATAGGAAGTGGGCGGGTTTTTGTGTTCCATGTCTGGAAAGAAAGTGAAAAACTCAAGCTTATGACTTTTGACTGAATGGTTACTAATAAGCTGCATTGATTTAAATATTTCACGATTATAAGAACTTGTCAATTAATGCTATTGGATTGTGTATTGCTAATTATCTTTGAAACGTATGATTAGATGTAGAGAGTCTCATGGGATGCTTGAACTTGTCCATGTCGCTAATTAACTTTTGCTATTTAACGTTTCTTTAAAAGTGGAATGCCTTCCATTTCCTACCAGGAATGTAAAAATAAAAGCTTTCAACTATTGTCTCTTTGTCATGGTTTATTTTTCTAATTGATTTTTTTTGGAATTACTGTTCTGTTTCAATTTCATACGGATATCTGCATTTTTCTTTTTTGTATTTGCTTACATATTTTACTCTTTGGTTTCAGGTGCATCATGATATGACAGCACCCCTTTCACACTATTTCATATATACTGGCCACAATTCATATCTAACTGGGAATCAGCTTAGTAGTGATTGCAGCGATGTTCCCATCATAAATGCTCTGAAAAAAGGTGTGAGGGTAATTGAATTAGATATATGGCCAAATTCTGACAAGGATGATGTGGAGGTACTTCATGGGAGGTATGCTGTTATTGTGCTAATAATGGTATCTCTAAATAACTATAGGATGTGCAATTGTTACTGCGAAAGGAAACGAAGCAGGAACCAATAATTGTACAACAACTTAATGGTGATCTTTTTTTTGCCCATTAAGTTTTGATTTTGATCTTGCTTTGGTGATTTGAATCATAAAGAAGCTTAGTGGCTTCTTCTTTTTTAACGGGAGATCCATATGTGCTAATCTGCAAAAAAAAAAAAAAAAAAAACTTGCACAACTTGTATCCTTTAATACTTTGCCTTGAGTGACCTTTCAATCGTGAGTTATGAGAAATCATTGCTGCTAACTTCAAAATACTTTTGAACCATCCTTCCATGGTTTTTAACCAGTGGTACTTTGTACTTTGTTTAGGACTTTGACAACTCCGGTGCAACTTATCAAATGTTTGAGGTCAATTAAGGAGCACGCTTTTACTGCATCTGAATTCCCTGTTGTTATAACTCTAGAAGACCACCTTACTCCAGATCTTCAGGCTAAAGTGGCTCAGGTGAGTCTTTGCTATTCTGTTGGGATGGGAAGGACTTACAGGCTAATGATTTAATATTCTTTCAAATGGTTTCTAGATGGTCACTCAAACATTTGGAGACATCCTGTTTACTCCTGGCTCAGAATGCTTGAAGGAATTCCCTTCCCCTGAGTCTCTGAAGAGACGGATTATCATATCAACAAAACCACCAAAGGAATACCTTGAGGCGAAGGAAATTAAGGATAAAGAGAGTGATTCCAAGGGGAATGCTGCTTCCGATGAAGAAGCTTGGGGGAAAGAAATCCCCATTCTTAAAGGCCATATTCTTGCTGATGACAAGGTATTTGAAGACACTTACTAGTATTTAGTTTGCCAGGTTTTTCTAATTTCTTTCCAGACTAACCTTCTTGGAGCAGAATGAATCGGACAAAGATGATGATGATGCAGAGGAAGATCTTGATGAAGGAGATCACAAGTTGCAGCATGATATAGCACCAGAATACAAACGTTTGATTGCTATTCATGCTGGGAAGCCTAAAGGTGGATTAGATGAATGTCTGAAAGTAGATCCTGATAAAGTGAGGCGTCTTAGCTTAAGTGAGCAACAGCTTGAAAAGGCTGCGGAAACCCATGGAAAAGAAATTGTCAGGTATAAACAAACCCTAAAGCATTCCGTTGAAAGAACTCATCTGCAGTAGTACATTTGCCTTTATTTGCTGCTTGAAACCTTACTGTCACAGGTATTATTTGTTCGATTGTGCATTTAATAGTTCAATGCTCATGGTTGAGAATGTATTTATTGGTGGAGTTGGAAGGATTTGAATGACTAGAAACATTGGCTTTTAATATTCTATGTGGTGGTGTTTATCCAATCCTGGCTTCTAAATTTTGACTCCTTTTCTGGCATTATCATTCCATTATTATACCAGTAATTAGCTTATGTGCTTCATAACCGTATCCTATGCCATTATTATACCCTTTGTACTTGGATCATTAGAAAACCAAGTTCCAGTATGTCTGATAAATGGCTTGCTGTACAGGTTTACCCAGCGGAATATACTCAGGGTGTATCCAAAGGGTACTCGTGTGAACTCATCCAACTACAACCCACTAATTGGATGGATGCATGGTGCTCAAATGGTTGCTTTTAACATGCAGGTTTGTGTTTCAAAATCTAATGATTGAGTTCCCAAGCATAAACTTTGAGGGTTAGAAAGTAAAGGTGGGAGGATTTGGTGTTACATCATTCTAGTTTTTTAAGAGTTTTGGCCTTTTGTTTGTAAATGGATTGCTTAACTGAATAATTTTATTCAAACTTGTGTTTAAAAAGTACTAGATTGATAGAAGAGAAAATCATGATGAAGTCTTTTTTTAATATAGTTATCTCATATGATACTGGCTGAGCAATGCATTACATTTATCATTGTTCTTTCAAATTTATAGAAGTATGTGTCTCAGCCAAATACTAAAAGCAGGTTTTTCATTGAAGGGATATGGAAGATCACTCTGGTCGATGCAAGGAATGTTCAGAGCCAATGGTGGGTGTGGATTTGTGAAGAAACCAAGTTTTCTACTGAAGTCTGGTCCACATGGCGAGGTATTTGATACCAAAGCTAAGTTACCTATGCAAAAAACTTTGAAGGTGAGTGCTATATTGTCAATGCCTTTGGCTGGAATGGACTTTTTTCCGGACCCATTTAAAATGTCCATGTAATGTTTTCTTGTGCAGTTAATTTTGCGTAGATGAATAATTGTAATTTTCTTATTGCTGAATAGGTGAAAATATACATGGGTGAAGGATGGTTTTATGATTTCCAGCACACACATTTTGATGCATATTCCCCACCAGATTTCTATGTGAGGGTAAGTAGATACAATCTTATGGCCTTGTTGTCTCCTCTTCTCAAGTGATTACGTTCAATCCACTGCACAATTTCCCTGCTACACAACTATAGTCTAATCCTAGTTTGGCTTTCCATCAAAAGTCTCATGTTCTTGTCATGGCTAAGGCGTTGTTGAGATCTGTAGCAATGCAAGACTTTACCGTAACAGTTTTTACCTTTGCTGTTATTTGTTCGCTAGATTTTTGCAGTTTACTTTTGATTCTGTATTGCTTAGTTCTTCTTTTTGGGCCCTCCTTCCCCTTTGTTCCCAATAGGTATCTGAATCAGTGGCTACTGCCTAGATCATGAAAAATAATGGATGATCAAGTGCAGTTTAACTTTTTTTTGTGCAGGTTGGGATTGCCGGGGTCCCTGCAGATACTGTGATGAAGAAAACGAGGGCTCTGGAGGACAGTTGGATACCTTTTTGGAATGAGGAGTTTGAGTTTCCATTAACAGTTCCAGAACTAGCTCTGCTTCGGATTGAAGTTCATGAATATGACATGTCAGAGAAGGATGACTTTGGAGGTCAAACATGCCTTCCTGTATGGGAGTTAAGAGAAGGGATTCGAGCAGTTCCACTCCATGACCGCAAGGGAGAGAGATACAAATGTGTAAAGCTCCTTGTGCGCCTTGAATTTGTTTGATACCAGTGGAAGTTCCACCCTAAGTAGAAAACTACGAAAGAGAGATGTACAAATCTGTGAAGTCCATTTTGATTTCTTTGTTGTTGTTGTTGTGAGCTGGTGTGATTATGTGATTTTTTAATTGCCGTGTGAACATAACAACATCTGCCCGGTGCTTTTCTCTTGCTGTTCGTTGTGTTACACGGTAATATTGTAAAGAAAATGATGGAAGATTATCATATTTTATTAATCTCTGATGAGAAGGTATTTTGCAGTTGACTCAAAACAATAAGAAAATGATATATAATCTTTTCTCTTTGATATGTTGTGTGATAAGGGAAGCAAAAATCAGAAATATTCAGGCGTTCGTCAATTCGGAAAAATTAACTAGGTGGTCGTTATGATAACTATCCCTGTCTCGTGGATCTCAATTCTAATTGCTGCTGCTAGTGGGCAAGCAAACAATCCACCACCAGCCCTGAGCCCAACACTCCATTATTCCAGATGCTCACGTGGATAACACGTGACTGCATCACCCCGCCCTCTGTTCGTTCTTCAATGCCCAGCCGAACCAAACCCCACTCCTGTTCCACTGCTCCAGATTCCAGCTTCCCAAATTCTGAAATGTCCTCTGCCCACGGCCACCATCAACACCGACAGCTGTTCTCCGAATCCGTCACCACCACTCTGCAGATCTCACAAACTCAATTTTCAAATCCTATCATGTCTCATTTCTCTCGAAGCATCAAACCATCCGATCCAACCTGGTCTTCCACTTCTCTATGCTACGCCGTTTTCGACCTTATCTGGTATCCAATCCTCCGATCTCTCCGCTCTTCGAGCCTCCACGCGCCTCCCTGCCTCCCCCGATAAAGCCGCCGAATCATCCACCTGCTTCTGCCCTAAATGCCGCTCTGAATATTCCATATCTCAAATTCCAAGAAGTTACCTCCGTTTCTGTGGCAAAGTGGAAAATCCACCACTTGATAATCCCCGGATTTTACCTCACTCTTGCTGCGAAATCTGTTACCGACCGTTGAAGAATAACTGTGGTTATTTCTGTTTGTTACTTTGCCATCCCGTTCCTGCCCATCTTGCCCGAAACTTGTCAAAACGACATGTTTTTGTGGCAAAACGATGGATGTTAAGCTGCGGTTATAAATTGTTTTCCTGTAACAATGTCTGTAATAAATCATTAGATTGTGGGATTCATAATTGTAAGCAAATCGCCATGATGGAACTTGCCTGCTGTGTAATGCCCACGGGGTTTATAAATGTTTATGTGGAAGGAAAGTCGAGGAGAGGGGAGTGTTGTGAGAGGGAATTTAGATGTGAGAATCCGTGCGGAAAATTGTTAGCCTGCAGAAAACATGTGTGTGAGAGAAGTTGCCGTTTTGGGGAAGAGAGTTTACGAAGGATTGGCTTGTGATGTTGTTGTGCCGCTTTGTGGTGGTACTTGTGATAAAATGCTGAGTTGTGGTTTGCATAGGTTCCATGAGAGATGTCATCGAAGGCATTGCATTGAGACTTGTCGAATTGCTGTCCTCAAGTTGTGTCAGTGTGGGGAGATGAAGATAGAGGTAAAAACTTTATTTTTTCCTGCTTTCTGATCCAATTCAGTGTTTTATGAACTGTTGCTATTAGATTGTATTCGTTGTTGCAATGAAGATGATTGGTTATAATGCAATAAACATTAGTATGTTCATTTGTAGTGAATCAAAATTTTGACTTTTGTTTTTTCATATTTATTCACCGTGTGAGTTCAAAATTGGGAAGATTTAACTGAATTTAGATTGGGTTCCTAGCTATCAAGATTCGGCGTGCGAGAGGGAGAGCCAAAGATTGAGAAATTATGGACGGCATGCTTGTAAATGTAGGTGCATTTCATAGTGCTTGGTTGCTTATTATTTATCCTGAAATTCAATACATGTTTGAAATTCCAGATTTGTGGCAAGAGGCTTCAGTGTGAGAATCACAAGTGTCCTGACCCATGCCAGCGGTATGCTTGTCCTCATCCTGCCTCACTTGCATTTCTTCTATTCACAAGAATGACCATGAGTTAAATAGGTATATAAAAAAAGAAAAAGATGAGAGCCAAAGTAGCTATACTATGCCACTGCATTTTAGAATGCTTCACGAGTTCACGCACATACTCATTTGTTCGAAACATCTTTGATTGAGTTTCCGAAACTGTGGATCAGTCTGACAATATACTTCATAATGGGGCGTTGTTCTTAGTTATCTAATTAGATCTTATGCATTATGGATATTTTTATATTGAGGCAATGTCTTGATGGTTGGTTTTGTACTTGTATGTAGAGGTGCCTGTGCTCCTTGTACTGTCATGTTTACAATTTCATGTGCATGTGGAGATACTCACTTTGAGGTGAGCGTTTGCTTATTCTGGATATCTTTTTAATTTCATGCAGCCATTATTTCAATGATTTCTAGAGTAGCCATTAATTCTATTTAAAGCCATAGTTATTTATTTAAACATAGTTAATTACTCGTTTAAATAAATAACTATTAAATGTTGACTCAAGGTTCAAAATCAGAAAGTCAATGAATGGAGTCCATCAAATCTATCTCTCATGATTTTAAGACTCTTTAGCTCCAATAGGTAGAGGAAGCAACAAAAACGTTGACAAGAAAAGAGAAATGTTTCCAAATGGTTTGATGATTTGGATTGTGCCAACAGTGCTGTGACATGAGAAGTTTTGCTTTGTTGGCCTAATTGTACACAAATGCCTCTGGCTTATTATTATATATTTTGACTTAAAGACACCGTCATGATTAAAAGCGTGTGCATCGGTAGCATATAAATTGTGACGAATGGGGAATTGATGCACAGGACTATTCGTTCTTCAGAATTATTTTGAAATAGCTTCTTACTGTCTATAGATAAGGTAATTCATGCTTTAGCTTAGGAAACATTATCAGCGATGCAATTGGCAATTTTTTTTTTTTTTGCATCGCATTCTATTATATGGTTTTTGGATCTTGCATATTTGTTAGAGAAATGATCCACGCTATTTTCTGTTTCCTTATATATATATATATATATATATAATGAAAGAGTTCAGACTAAGAAAACAAAAGACTAAAAATAGACAAAGCTGTCCCAACCATAATAGCTAATAAAATTGATGAAAAAATAACAGGGAAAAGCCAGAGGTCACCAAATAAAGTTAAAAATTTCAGTCAACATTGAACACAACTTGAAAATGTAATAAGGAGAAGCAAGCAACACCGCTAGCTACAACTCACAGTAAAGAAAAACACACAAACACAAAGTCCAAACTTCACTCGGACTAAAATAGCAGACCAAGCTAGATGAGTGAAAAAGAGAAGAACCCAGAGTTAGGAACTTGAAGAGAGACATGGGAAGAAAAGAAAAAGGTGTGGAGAGAGAAGGAAAAGGAAAAAATAAAGGAGATATATTGAAGAGTGAGAAAAAAGATGAAAGGATTTGGCTTCAACTTGAATTTAAAGATTGAAAAATGATAACTGAATTTTGAAATAATGGTTTAAATTTTGACAATGGTTCTGCATTGATAAAAAAGAAAAGCTGCTAAATCATCCACCTAGAACTGCTCTAAATTTTGACAAGCATGGAAATTTTTGGAGAAATTGATTTCTAGAGCAGTCATTATGTGCTACAGGCTGAAATCTGAAACTTTTGAAGTTTTGAAATTTTTAGAATAATTTTGGTGACATTGGGGGACTCAAAATGGCATAACCTCTTAATGATTTGCCACCTTGAATTGCTGTGAGAAACTTCAGAATTGATATGATGTGCATGAAATTGCATGATTGTCCACATTTATGTCACGAGACATGTTGTCCAGGTCAATGCCCATCACCTGACAAGTGCACCAAAAAGGTACTAATTTCTCACCTCATCATAAAACGATTAGTGAAAAGGAACATTTTGTTAATGTACAAAACGTTAAATGTTATTTCAGCTTCCAGTTATTAACTTGATTTGTCATACCAAGTACCAACTCTATACAAGGTCTCTATTCATTATCAATGACAAGCCTTGAAAAAGGAGATGCCATGTCAAGAGGGTTTAAGCAGCATTTTGCAAAGCAGGCTCTGATCCCAAAGATATATCTGAAAACCATTTTGGACCTGAACTTCTTCCTTGGAATTCTGCTTGCAAAAGCACAGGTCGTGGATCAGGAATTGCATTTGTGTAAATCCAAAGATTTGGAGGTACTATTTATTCCAACCTGAACTGTAGAATTCATGCTCCAGAACTCTTTATGCTTGAGCTTATGGTTCCAGATAGTAATATCAATAGCTTTCTCTATAAAAAATTTGAAGTGTCTATTGATTTAATTGCTATCAGAATAAGCTTTAGCTTGGTCAACTAATGCAATAGTAGCCTGATTGTTTATGCTATCAGGACTCAGATGTAGAACTAGTTCTCGCTTCCGTTTCTACCAAGGGGTTATCTTGGAAAATGCTCCTCTTCGTAAACTAGTTGGTGCATTTTTACTTTCTAAAATGTGTGGCAATTAAAAGACTCTGTTATTGAAGTACGCTTAGTGGTTTAACTTATGGTTACTTTACTATAGGTTATGTGATGAAACAGCCAACTGGAGATATTTCCATTACAATAAGGAAAGTTGTTTCATTAAATGATACATTAGGTAATGCTCAGATGTGGAACTAATTCTTCCTTCAGTCTCTACTACAAGGTTATCTTGGAAAATGCTCCTCGTCATAAACTAGTTGGTGCCTTTTACGTTCTAAAATGTGTGGCAATTAAAGACATGGCTTCGCCTTTCCATTATGGAATGCTTAATAAAACCACCATCATGGACATATATTAATTACATAAATGAATCCACTTTTCTGATGCACAAGCACAATGCTCTTTTTCGGTGCATGGGGGCTCTTGACCTGAAATCTTATAGCATTTTATGATATTTAATGAAGGAAAAGGTTCCAGCCACTAAAATTCATGTACCTAAGCACCAAAATCGGCGTGAACGACTGCAAGAGCAAAGAAGACCTCACAAATGCGGGTATGTTACTCTTCAGAAGCAAAGACCAAGTTTTTTAACTGCTTTTTTGTCATGATGGCTTGTTTTGAAGCAGAAGATGCTGCCACTATGAGGTGGCTTTTTCTAATAGTCACCCTTGTGGTGACTCTGGTGGCAGCAGCATATTTTGGTTACAGAGGTCTCGTGCTCTCTGATTGGATGGATGAAGTTGAAGAGCAACAAGACAGAGAACCATGAATCTAATCATTGTCAATGTTCACTTGAGTCGTCATCAAGTTACGTTGCTTGAACTCTGATAGGCATTTACTGGTTACCATTATTTTTTTACAACAAATGGCTGTCTGGTGAATGTACTGGGGGGTTTGTTTTCCTTGTTAATAGTAGTCTTTCCGCCTCACATACAAAAGCGGCAAGCATCATCTGATTTGGGCAAAAAAACATGCGATTGATTTTGACATGAATTTGGAACATGGATGTGAGCATGGACACAACCGATAATTCTGTCAATACATATTTGATTTATGAAGCGAGACATGATTCTGGTGTTATTGGAACTTGATAAGATGGATTGTTTAAAGTTATTTGTACATATTAGGTCGATTTCATGTGCTGTTGCAACCCAATTTCCCGAATGATTTAATTGATGTGATGCAGATCTTTCTCTATTCGGTGCATCCAAGAAAAAGAGCTTTTTAGCATCGGCCAAACTACTTGAAGAATCAGCCATTTGGCTTTCTCATGGTTTTCAAACAAGAAGCTGGATTGGTCTACAGTTTTGTGTTGGACAAAATTTACCATTGAAACAAGACTGCAGGGACGAGCACGCGTCTGACTTGCTCTATTTCTTCACCTTTTTTCAGCCTTTCTTTCCTCCTATCCAGGTAAAACGTCAGCAAATGCATGAATATAACAGAAGTTGTGCTTGGATGACGGTCAACAGCAGGGATATTGTGAATACGATATGATTGGATTGGATCGCGCCCAGAAGATTCGGGTGGTGGTTGAAAGGTAGAAAAGGGAACTCCAAGGTGGTGTTTTTGCCTACGTGTGCGAGAGAGCGGGGATGACAGGTAAGGCGAGATGTTATGGTTTGTAACAAAATCAAATCAAATCAATTACTTCTCGCTCATTTTTTCAATAGATAGAATCAGGGTGAGATGCTATTAAACCCTATCGGATCTCAAAATTAATTGCAAAATTCACAATTGCAAATTTAATTAGAGAAGGGTCTTGTCACCACAATATCGATGGGTGGTTTTACACAAGCTATAAATCACTGCATGGACGTGAAATGCAAGAGTACTTGTATGCATCATTAGGCACATGTGATATGTTTGCAGTTCATTCTTGCCAGGCCATGAACTGTTAATGCATCCCTTTGGCCTGTAGTCGTCTCCCGTGACTGTTTTCCGGTGCCATGAAAATTGTTTGGTCTAATCATGCAGCTAAATGTTGTTTAAATACATGTGGGGAAAAAAACCACATGTTGTTGGGAGGCTGTACATAAATAAAGGGCAGAATTTTTTCACCTTGGATTGAGTACTCTCAATCTGTATGTCCTCTTACTACAAAACGATTCATTAACGAATTTCAAGAACATCTGCTTGTCTTTTTTTTGTTTTTCCTTTCTCCTATGAGAATATGCTATTAAATTACAAGTTAGAGCTACTATAAAAAGATAATGATGGTGATTGATAGTTTTTTTATGTACCTTTGTCCAACGAATTGGATAAATAGTGTAACTAGTGGGGAAACAAAAGAAAAGAAAGGCGAAGTGACATTGAATGAAAAACAATCAGTAAAATAATATAGCGTTTATAAACACGATATTTTAATTATGTTGCATTTTTAAAACCATAATATTTTTTAAAATGTTATTATTGTAAATTATGATATTAATTATAATTTTATGTTTTTTTATCTTGATTTAAATTTCAATTAATGTTACATTTTAAAAATATAACAATATCAAAATGTATTATTTTACCGAATCTTTTTAAACGATGCTTTACCGTCAAAATTCTACATTTATCATGCTAATTATGTAATTTATCACAAATTAATGTTGTTTTCGGGTTACAAACATATTTATAAAACAGATGCTGAATAAAAAGACAGCTTCAGCACCGCATATTTTCAGCCACTGCTGAAACATCTAAAATATAAATCCTGAGGGAGCCATATTGTCAACCAATGCTAAAACATCTAAAATCAAAGTAAATAAACACCAATGTATGAGGACTGAGGAGAGAGTGGTTCACCGACCACCACCGATAAAAAGAAAAAAGAAAAAGGAAAAAGGAAAAAAAAAGAAAAAAAAAGAAGAACCCACATCTGCCCCCGCAACATTTAATCTCACTTAATGCATAATTAATTAGGGTATTAACCGCAGCCTTCACATTGATGTTTACATTTGGATACCATTAAGAGTAGTAAATACAACCCCTTTGGGCATTAAATTCGCGAGGCACCGCATAATTCGTCGGAGTTTTTTATTATTATTATTATTATTATTATTATTCATCACCCTTCCATGGACGTCGTCTCTTTTGGGACTAAATCTCTTATAATTCATATGTTAAATCAGTAATTTACATCCAAACCATGCATTTATAAAGATCTCATTCAGCAATCTTTATTCAAATTACTAAATAACACTTAAAATGTATACTTATATTATACACGTAAGGTAGGTAGATGTCGATAGTACGTATGGATTTTGTTTTTGTATAGTACAACGCATATTTGGTCCAAACACGTGCCAAGGAAATAATGATTCATCACCAGTAGAAGAAAGGATAAATTAGGCAATTAGTATAAAAAAAATGTGAATTATCATAGAATTAAAAAGCTTTAATAAAATAGTATAATTTTGAATGTTATCATTTTGAATCGTAATATTTAATTAATGTTATAATTAAAAATATAATATTTATTAAATATCGTGATTCAAATGGGAAGATCAAACAAAATTTTAATTGATTTTAGAAAATTTGCTTGGTGGAGTATGTTCATATTTTTCTTGTGGAAATTTGGGTCTTGCATCAATGTGTGTTTAGTACTAGTTTGTTCCGACTGTGAATTTCTGTCTCACCCAGCTATTAGGGTTTCTAACCAGAGAGTGCGAAGCATAAATCTGACACATGATCTTTTTTTAATGGCTCCATTTACTTAATTTCTCTATATTGTTAGGTTGACAAGTCTTTGCAAAGTATGGAAGAAGAAGCTGGGCAAGGATGAGCGTGGAATGCTTCTGTGAAACGGCATCGACTAGAGATGCAACGTGAGAACTCGGTCCTTTCTTTCCTTTAGCATTCTCATAGTTTGCCTTTTGTAGGTCCGATCTACCCTTCATATTCTGACATTCTCACCTGCTTCAAGGTTTAATCTCCCTCTAATCTCCATTCCATCACTGTCTTCTAACACCTCCTCCTCACCTACACAAGAATAGTACCCGTCGTCGTCGGTGTCATTGTTGTGATGATCATCGTCGTCCAAAAAAGGGACCCGGAATTAGAATAACAAGGGATGGGTCGGAGGTGAGAGAGAAGGCAAAGATAAATTAAGTTGAGGATCTGTACAGGAAACGAAACAGAAAGAGACGGTGCAAGGGACAAATATTACAGCTGAAAGCAAAGATACTGCATCAAAGAAAAAATATACCGATACCAATTAAAATTTTATCATACTTCTTAACTGCAACATCAATTTAAATATTACAGCTGTGATACGTGATATTATTTAAATGTCACGTTTCTTAACAATAATATATATATATATATAAAAAGTTATTTCATAAAAAAAAAATAAAAATTACTATGATAATTTTACAAAAAGTCGCAGAACAAAGCCCTAACGTATTGACTCCTTTTTTTAATTGAATTTTCAAAGTCAAATTCATGGAGTACCAAACGTTAACTCGAAGCAAGGTGGCAAGGTCCAGAAAAAGGACCACATTTTGCTTCTGCTTCTTGCCCTTTTCAGGGACGGACCCACACCAGAAATTCTGCTTCGAAAAGAGTTGTGATAGCGGTGGTCGGTGTAGGCAAGTACACAGTGAAAAGCATCGTCGTCTACTTTGGTGCCACATGTACAACCCCATATGCCTAATTTTGTCAACTTTATGTCCTTTCCTAACATCACATCGCAAATAGACAATTCGTCATCTGCAACTTTTTTTAAGAGGAAGGGTGATCATTCCAATTTGTCAACGAGAAAACTACACCGTGTACAGTTTCTTAAAAATTTATTTTTTTATTTAAAATTATATTTTTATGCTTTTTTAAATTGTTTTGAAGTATCAATATAAAAAATAATTTTTAATTTATTTTTAAATAAAAAAATTTTAAACTATTACTGTAATACCAGACATACATGCATCCTACTTCGAGAAAAGGAAAAATAAGCAAAGGGGCTTTTGTTTAACAATCTTAAACTATTAAGAAGAAGAAAAGGAATATTCTCCATAAAAATAAATCATGTAATCATTCTCCTTGCGGTCAGTGTTCACAAAACCCTACATTACAGCTCGATGTTAGATAAATACTCCTAATTCCTATACAACTGAAAAAGAAAAAAAAAAAAAAAAGGAAAGGAAAAATCCTAATTCTTTACAGTAGCCCAAATGTATACCCAATTAAATCATCCAGAAAAATACTTGTTCTTCCGGGTTTGAAAATCGAAATTTCAATCTGAAACAATTGATATTCTACCACTAGAGATGCTGCCATGGCTACTACCATCACAGAGGGACAAGGCTCGCTCCAAGTTAGCAACAATGTCTGCCATAGTTGGCCTATCTTTCCCTTCCAAATTCACACAATGCATTGCAGTGTATCCCACCAGCTCCACTGCTTCTGCTTCATTAACCTCCGGCGGTCCAACCCTGGGATCCAAAATCTTACCCAGTTCATTAACCATAATTTTAGGCACCGCAAAATCCACTATACTTGTTGGTGTGCCTCCATTATCATCACCCTTGAAAATGGCTCTTTTTCCGGTCAGGAGTTCTAATAATACCACACCAAGGCCATAGACATCACTCTTTGCAGTTAATACATTTAGGCCATAGTACTCAGGATCAATGTACCCAACTGTTCCTGCTGCCTTTGTTGGTCTGTAATTGTAATCCTGTTCTGATTCAGGACCCATCAATGACAACCCAAAATCAGAAACTCTTGCTGTCCAATTCGCATCGAGTAATATATTTGACGACTTGATGTCTCTGTGAATTATTGAGGGGACTGCATAGTTGTGAAGATATTCAATTCCTCTAGCAGCATCAAGTGCAATCTTGATCCTCATTTTCCATGAATTTATCACACTTCTACTCCTTTCAATGTTGTTCTTGTCATGTAAATGGTCATAAAGAGCTCCATTCTTCATGTAATCATAAACTAGAAGCCTCTCATCTCCATCTTCACAATACCCAACAAGCCTCACCAGATGTTTGTGGTGAAGCCTTGACAAGAACGCCAATTCTGATTCAAAAGCACTCTCTTTCTCTTGAAACTTCTTCATCTTCTGGCCTGTTTCCCCTCTCTTAATCGCCACTTCGCGGCCATCTTTCAATTTCCCTCTATAAACAACACCAAAGCTCCCTGCACCAATCTTGTTCTCTACTGAAAAATTGTCGGTAGCAACAGCAAGTTCAGCAAGACTAAACTCCTCAGCTCTATCCCCGTGCTTTGATGACGTTCCACTCCTCTGACGCCTCATCACCCTCGAGTTCTGGCGCCTTATAGTTGATGATCTCGAATTTAAACCACTATTATTTGATGTCACGCCACCGATGGAAACAGCTCTAGTAATTGTAGGCTGAACTGAATTATGCACTTTCTTCTTACCAAAACAAACTCCAGTCCACAAGCAATAAATAATCGTGCAAATTCCGGCGAACCCCCCTACTGATCCAACAATAGCAAATGCCAATAACCCTGTTGTCAATTTATTGGACGGAGATGACTTGGGCACTATCGACGGGGGTGGTGCTGATGGCAATGACGTCGGAGCCAACGGTGTTAACATCGAAGCATTGGGACCACAAGGCTTGCAAATGTTCCCTGAACCAGAGCACAACTTCTCAGATCGCGGATACAAACCGCATTCACTACACGAAGATTGCACACATGGCCCTGGTAAAACCTCGCCCAACGGAAGCCGAGTCCCTGAAGCATTAGGCCACCCTGGTCCCCAACACATAATCGAAAAATCACGCGAAACCAATCCACAGCTAAAATTAGAACCTGAAACAATAGACTCAAAGAAAACACCCTGAATCTCACTCACATTATATTCACCGCCACCTCCCCAACAAACAACAGATCCATTATTCCTTCGAATCGCACAGCTATGACTAGCCCCAAGAGCCAACTGTGAATATTCCAATACATTATTTGAAGGGACATTCAATTGACCAAAACTATTATCCCCTTTGCACACCAAAAAGCCACTAGAATTGACACCACAAACATGTAAACCACCCGCTTCAAGATTCAAAATTATCATATCGGCAAAACCAATTTCAATCTCTCTTGCAATTGCATTATTACCCCAACACTTAATTCTGTTATTTTCCATTAAAATCCCACAGGAGAAGCCAGACCCACTTGAAATTGACTTAAATTTATCGCCTTCGCTTGATGATTGTTTACTTGCATTACCATCTCCCCTCCAACACGTAACGGTCCCAGTTTTGTTGACACTCGATGTGTCATTAACAATCGCACACACTTGATTATCACCAACAGAGAGGTTTTGTAGAAGGGCGGTGTTGTTAGCATAGACTCTTCGAGGTTCAAAAAAGGAATTCGATGTGTCCCAGCATAAGAAAGCATAGCCCCCAGAACGTAGACCGCAGAAGAAGGTGGAACCGCCAGAGATGGCGGAGAAGGAGACGTTAGGCTGGACGGTGATGATTTCGGCGATGGGGGTTCGTCTATAGCAGGTAATACTTTGGGATGGTTGGGAGGCGGAGACGCCACAGACGGTGGAGGAGGCGGAGATGACCGCGAGGGTGGAGCCGGAGCCCAAGGCATGGGTTAGGAATGGAGATGATAAGATGAAGGAGAGAAGTGTGAGGGTGATGACGGAGAGGACAGCGGAGGAGAGGTGTAGTTTCGTCATGTATAGAAGTGGAGATTTGCGGTGGTGGTAGAGGAGGTGGGTGATGGGTGACGGGTAGGCTTCATTGGTAGAGAGAGAGCGGAGATTTTAAGGTACTGAATGTCAATCAGTTTTTATTGCGTTTGAAATTAATAAGAGGATGAAAAGCTCATAGAGAGGGGGAGAGAGTGGGGGGTTTTAAGTTCTAATAACAAGTCTTGTCTGCAGGTTACATGGCTTTTTCAGCTCGTTTCAGTTTTATTTTCTTGACTGTTGAGAGTTTTTGTTTCCAAGGATGTGTTTGGAAAGTTTTTTTTAAAAGGTTAATGATAATTTTTTTGTGGCTTTGATTTTTTTTAAGTAAATTATTGTTATTACTATGATATTATTTTCACCCATCATCTACTTCTTCACCGTCTTTATTATTTTTACTTCCACTGTATTGATAGAATTACTTTTTTAATCATTATTTCATTTTTATTTTAAAAACGAGTCATTAAATGTTTTTAATTCCATCATGCTATATGTTACTATTTCAAGCATGGTATTGGACTTAAAACGTGTTCCGATTTCTTTATTCCTGTTCTCATTCCTCCATTAATTCTCATCCCAGACATTTTATTCTTATAACCAAACGACACCTTAGTGCCAGCATCTTGAAAAAATTATTAATTTTTCATTAAAATCACCTTGAAAAAAAATATAGTTTTAATTAATGTGCAAGTTAATAAAAAAATACCCATTTAATAAAAAAAAATCATATCATTTTGATGAGATAATTGTCCTCAATTTACAAAATTGAAAAGAAAATCAAGATGGTTTCTTCTTTGAATGCATATTGGTTATCAATTTTCGCTTGTTTGATTGAATACAGATTTCTTAATATCATTTAAATTTAAAGACAGAGGGAGATTCTTGATCCTGTGGGTAAATAATAATAAAAAAAAATCAATAACTCCTTATCCTATTTGTTTTTGTGTTTCGAAAGTGTTTTTTAAAAAAATTTAATTTTTTTTTATTTTTTGCTTTAAATTAATATTTTTTTAGTGTTTTCATATATTTTTGATGCGCTGATATAAAAAATAATTTTAAAAAATAAAAAATCTATTATATTGATGTATTTTCAAGTAAAAAATACTTTAACAAATAACTATAACTATATTCATAAACAAACGCCCCTGCAAAACAAACACAATCGTCAAGAGTTTTTGTTTTTTTAGTTGTAAATAGGGAATAGGTGAACTACAATTTGCCATCTTTTTTTTTTTTTTATTTACGTGGGTGTCCGGGCCAGCTTGCGTACACCTCGACTAATCTCATGACCCACTGAACATCCTACAAACCCAGTGAGCATGTAAGACACCGCGGAGTGACAGACGTTCACAATAAGGTTTGAACCCTAGTGCAAAATAAAAAAAAAAGCTCCATTCAATCACTGGACCAAAACTTCAAGTGCACAATTTGCCATCTTTGATGGCTAAAGAAATTGTTGTTCACTGTGGAGAACGAAGCACATGCACCATGCTCGATTGAAAAAAAAAAAAAGAGGAAGGAAATAAATAAAGAAAGAAACACGTAAGCAATGCAAAGGCAAATTGTTTTACGAAACATAGAGATGGCAATTCTTGACCACGAAGGCTGCAAATCAAAAATGGAATCTATTCAAAAAGTAGACGTATCATTTCGAGTTTTATTTTACATGGAAATTATTATTTTTTAAAAGGTTAATTGTCGCTGATTAGAAGGAATAATCCGTAAATCTTATATTCAAGATTTGATGTAATCGAACTGGGTCATGTAGCATGAGTTTCACGTCTGGCTTGCTTGATTTAAGAGATCAGAGAGAAGGGCAGAAAATGGAAGCAAGGAGTGAAACTTAATTGGATGGGTTTTCTGTTCTTCGGTAAATTTGTTAACTTGCCTCTCTAGGTTTCTTTTTTACTTTTTATTGAAGATCCAAACACGTCTGACAGAGACTCGTGAGAATTAAGAGTTGAATAGATCTTGCGCAATTCTTCATTTTTAAATGCTGTCTGCAAAATATAACATCTTCCGAGCAAATTCTTGACATGGTCATCTCAATCTGTGGACTGGCCCGGTGAGAACTACTTCAATCTGACATGCTTGACTGTTCTCTTAAAAAGGTGATGTCTGTTTCGTATAAACAGATAAAATATTGATGCAGTTTAAAAATAAGATTCAAGCCATGAACCAGGCAAGTTTGAACCACGGAATATTACTCAACGTTTTCAATCTAGTCATGATGCTATGTGCAAAGCTCTACTATATATTTAATTTGGGGTTGGTGCTCTTTGAAAACGTAACACCTTCGATAAATAATATTCATGAATCCTTACTTTCCCGAACTTGTATTTATTTCACACTCTAATCATTGCAACTTAGCAACAAATTTAAGGTTCGAGACTTGACCGATTTAGGTTAAATTAGGTAGGTCAACTAATTCGAGGGGTGGAAGATTCTGTCGATAAATGCTGTGTTTTTTACCACAGACAAAAGCCCAGCATTAGCTAAAAACAAAAGTTCGATGTAGTCATTCTCTTTTACTATTACAGCTTTTCAGGCGACAGTAGTTAATTATATAATAATAGAAAATGGTATCCTAATTATAATTATTTTTTTAAAATATTTTTTATTTAAAAATTTATTAAAATAATATATATTTTTATTTATTTAAAATTAATTTTTTATATCAAAAACAATATAAAAACATTAAAAAATTAATTTGAAATGAAAAATAAAATAAAATAAACACTACCTTGTTTTTGCCCTGTGGGGCAGTCAAAACATTCAAATACCTTCCGTGTTCAGACAACCAATTGAATTGCTGGTTTGTATAATTTCCTATCTCAAAATATAAAATTTTCATAATTAAATAAACCTGAAATAATCACTTACCATCCCTCTCTAATTGGTAATGTTTTCTTTCTGAGAAACTCTCCAATTAGCATTACTGTTCTCTCGTGATGCTTTGCTGGTATAAAATGGAAAAGCTTCCGCTCACATAATTACGTTTCCATGGAAGCCTTTGACCAAGTATTTTTGTCCATGGTGTTACGATCTGCCCTTCCCAATCTCATAATATCAACAAGGATTTGATTCAGAAATGCTTGATTCTTTTCTTTTCTTGAAAAGTTAAACACATGATTCCAATACATAATAACTTCCACCTCTAAATAAAATCAAAGTCAAAACGCAACATCTCTTCCCCGTATATGATGCATGTAGGATTCAATTTGTATTAGGAAAATCTGGAGGATAGCGCTGTAATCATTCCATAGATTGTGGAATCAAATCCAATTAAATGAGCAAAAGGCACTAATCAACCTGGATTGTGATCCTTGCTTCCATTTTATAATGCGTTGCTGGCTCCTGTTGAGGGAATCTGAAGAACAGCTCGTGTTGATAAACACATGTCAGCAACTCTGAGTGACAAAAGGGCCGAGTTTATAACACACACACACACAAATAAATTAGGTGAAGGCACATGGTCAAACCAGAGGGTTGTACATGTAAAGAAAGCCATGATTGAAGAATAATTTTTTAGGTAAAGTAAACGCTTGAAGCATCCTTTACAATCAAAGCTTAATTGTTATTGCGCATGATAATTTACAGGAAAATAATTCTTTAGGTGAAGTAAACGCTTGAAGCATCCTTGACAATCAAAAGCTTAATTGTTATTGCGCATGATAATTTACAGGTTGTAATAATTGGTTTTTACAATTCTGTAGTTCTGTCTTTCTTGCAATTGAGCACCAATTACCAAGTTGTCCTTGTGTAGTGCATGGCATTCACATGCAGGTTACTCTGGCACTGGGGCGGAACCAGGGGAGGCGGGCAGGGCCTGGCCCTTGCTAAATATTTTAAATTTTAGTATTTTTAATGTCTAAATATAAGATAATATAATATATTTTTATTTTCAATTGATAAATTTTCTAATAATAAATTATATCTTGAGTTTTGGCCCTCCCTATTATATAATTCCAGCTCTGCCCCTGCTGCCACATCATCACTACTGCTCGCGAATGACTTCTTTTATTGTTTCTTTTTTCTTTTGTTATTCTTGAACTGATAGTTAATTGGCTCCCTTCTTTTCCATCGATTTCTACCTTCTAGTCCGGGGCATTTTGTGTTTTCGTATTCTTGTCAACCTGATATGAAGGCTTGTTTTTGCTTCCTTTTCTTTTAGGTTATTTTGTCTCTGGGCTCTTCCTCCCCGCACTTTCCCTGTGTTTGTTAGAAGCGAAGCACCCATGTTTGATAATTGAGTAATTCTTTTTAGAATGAGTACCAGATATGCTGACTGGAACTGGACTGAACATAACATTTTCAGGATGACTCAACATTATGCACCTTCCAATTTATATAGCCGCAAAGCTAGCGAGAGCTGTCCTGTATTCATCATAAGGTGGCAAAAATAAACCGAGAAGAATCGGAAAGTGAAGAATACCCTTTTAACTAGCTTATTTGAATGATTAATCTGATCCTGAAATATGACGGAATCAAGCACGTCACTGCTGAAGTTAGCATTGCTGCTTAAACTCCAGGTCGTCAAAATTCTTGAACTTGAGCAATTATCTAAAATATCAATCAGTATAATTAAAATATCCAACACATTATCTGTTGGATTTCAATATATATATGGGAAAGAAAAGGTGGAAAGATGGTCACCCTTGAGAATGAAAAAGTGAGTGCTCTCTATAACCGTATATAGAAGTTGTAGGTTGGTTTTGCTAATCCATATATAAACTTTAGGAACATGCAAACCTGTGAAAGCGGTCAAGTTCCTAACATCATGTCGGAGTGCTACTTGATCCATAATTATTATATCAAAGCTAAGACATCGACAAGGCAAAGTCGCCGCCGCCCATGTGCCAAAGCAGGGTCTTCCTTCTATGCTGCGTTACTGCACTGCCAGACAATTTCTAGTGGTACACAAGATCACTCTATCAAACCTGGCAAAGGGAATAAGGCACAAGTTCATATTGAAAGCCCGTTAAAGAATTGTAGGGAAATTTACTTACCTTCTTAGGACTGCTGGAGAGTACAAGGCAAGTTGTAGGCAAGAAATTCCTCTACCAAATTAGGCCCCGTAAGAAGTACGTAAACCAGGTCCACAAGATCCAATACAAAGGAGCAGGAGGGGATAGCCATGCTTCTTGACGGTCTGAAAGGGTTGATCCACGGCCAGTAGGGTAGAAAAACGGAAGCATCTCGGCACCCAAAAAAAGAAGAAGAAGGACCAGTACAAAATAGCATTATCTGCTTAATTAGTTTGGTCAGTGCGGTTAATGGGCAGACATCAAACAAGACCGGTCTTTCTTCTCTTCTGATATTTTTCATTCCAGGAAAATGTCCAGCAATTTAATTTCTCCGAAGCTCATCCTAACTATCCTCGTATTATTAATTAAAAGCACAAACCCACGTGACATGGAACAGTCAAGCAATAAACACTCATAAACCAGCTGCACTGCTACTGAGACTAACGAGTAAACTAACAACCTTTGTTGTACCTATCTACAGACATACATGTTGTACCTATTTGAAGCCTAAAAGTTAAACAATCAGGCAGACTGCAAGGTGCGAACATATAAACACAGTTACAACAAGAATCGGAGTATAAACAAATCTACAGACATAAATGTTGTACCTATTTGAACAATAAAAGCAGCAGATAAATCCTTTTTCTGAAGCTGTGTTACTTCAGCTTTCATCAATGCCTCTGCAGGAGAAATTAATGCTATACAAAATTCATCGCTCCTACAATAAGTTGCTGCCTTTGAATGAAGTAACTGTGGATGATACAAAGGAGGGCTGCTTCCAGTTGCAGATGATCTTTTATCCTGCTACGTCCAGCCAGAAGCAGGGATTCCCTGCTTCTGAAACCATTCAAGCATGCGGAATCTTTCAGAGAGTACAGGTCTCACATCGTTCTGCTGAGAGAGGTGCTTGAGGAGTGGAAGAAGCACATCCAGAAGCTGAACAGCCCATAAAAATGGATAGAGAGGGGGTTGAGTAAATGAACAAACAAGATTGGGGAATAATTATGAATTTAAGTAATTTAGATATTCCTACCTGTGTATCATGTGGTTGTCCTGCAGAAAATGGAACGCATGGAATTCCATTCAGTGGCTGCAACAAGAAACTGAATGGATTGTTGTCAACAATAACAATCCGGCATGGATCATTTGATATGCAGGAGAGATCTTTCACATGCTCCTGATACTCCCTGTTCAGTGTTCACATACAGCATGAAAGGTTTTCAAAACTAAAAAAATGAATCTTAAGCGTAAGGATACAAGAGAAGTTAATTCCTTCATTTAGAAATAAATCAACTATACAAAGTATCTGCATTTGCTTAACTTAATCACAGAATCATACTGTGTCATTATCAGGAATTGACATCTTTATCATCAAAATTTCACATCCACACAAAACTAGAAAGATGAGTTTGAAGCACTAAAAGTGAGTGGCATAAAGCACTCATGAAGAATTGGAACACATTATTGAAACCAAGCAAATCCATTGCAGTTAATAAATAAATACAGTCATTATGATAGGGGTGGGGGTGGTTTAAATATGAAATCATTAGCTCCATTACACAGGCAATCAATCGGGAGCATAAACAATCTAGTTTCAGTAATAAGAAAAACGAACTAAACTCAAAATTCAACATAGTGATAGCCCCAGCCTAATCAAGATTGTCTAGAATATGTGTCTTCTGAAGTGAGCATGAACTTAATTTCTATAGAATACGTAAAAACTTGTTTTGAACATTGAGAAAAATTCCAGCATTAAATATGTAACTACTTTAGCTTGCGTGAGGTAAATGATATTTAATCTTGTAAGAAATTTTCAAGAATTAGCTTTACCATGTATAACTCTTATTCACAGACAGATACATCAAATCATTGCATAGAATTTACTTAACATGAAATCATAGTAACTTAAGTCGACGTGCTAAATGTAAAATCTGCACAATCATACCTAATTCATTTCATAATATCAGTTTTTTTCTGTATAGTATAGAGACCATTCACACCATATATTGTTACTCTAGCATAATAAGCATCCAGAAAAAAAACATATAGAGAAACTCTAATATCCAAGACTGTCAGAAAAAAGATTTCTTCCAAAATATTATAAGAGTTTTAACTGTTTCCAATAAAATCACTTAAGCAATGTGTGATGGTCATAACTTATGTCCAATTCAAAAGATGTGCGCATACTTCATGGTAGAATATTGTTAACTGGTGTATGCTTGTGTTTTCAGCAAACTAAAAGGACAAGAACACAAGTTCCGCTTGTCCTTTTGAGAAGCCTTTTTATCTTAAGTAAATATCCTAAATTTCAAATAACTAGTGTGCTATCAGCAGTTACAAACTCAAGGAAGGAAAGACATAATGTAAGAAAGACCAGAAAAATATGAATACAACAACTCGTGCTTACGTGCTAGTTGTTGAAGGCCGATAAAGACGTAGACTAAATCGATTTTCTGTATCTATTCTGTCAACAAGTGGTCTGGCATAACCTGCAAATATTCAAAGGTGGTATTTCGAACTCACTTAGAAAATAATAACAAAGGCGGAAGAGCTAATAGCGGATACAGTGAGTATAGCAGCCAGATGTATGGTGAAGTAAATATCAGACCTTCAAGGCCAGCTGTAAATAGCACAAGGTCTGCAAATTCACTGAGTTGTTTTAGGAATTCATCCAACCCTGGACGCTCAAATACCGTAACATAATTGATCTTAAGTTTCCCTTCGCATTCCTTCAAATCCCAACATACTCAAGTCAAAATAGTCCAACTTAAATAATTTTACTTAAAATGACTTGCATATAAGAACCTTGTCTGAGGATGCACATTCCAGCTCAAACCACTTCAATCCAGCTTCTATTGCTTGATTGCACAGAAGCGCTGGCAAACTAGATGTCTCATAAGCACATACTAGAGTTTCATCCAAGTCAAGAACCACCTGCAGTACATATTCTGGAGTCAATGTCATGTTGAATTGCTGTTTTTAAAGAAGCAATAAGAGAGAAGATAGAGAAAAACCCTGCTAAACACCTTTCGCACAATGATTTTACAGATTATAAAGTTAAAAACCCAAGACCAACAATACATATCAATGCATAAACTCAGAATTTTAAACCCTCTTGGCACATTACCATACAAAAAATCAATAGTGAGACGTCACAGCAGTAATTAACTAACTCACGTACCGAGTGACAAAATCAAAGCTTGGAACCCAAAAAAGTAATCCTTTTATAACTTCAAATGTTCAAGATTTAATGGAAGATGTAAGAAAAACATAAATAAATATCAGAAACATAACCTACATAAAATATCCAAAATACAAGAAAGCTAAGAGTAGACAATTACGAGCACGAAAACATATCATTTACAATGGGAAAACATAAGACACGAAAATAATCTAAAGCATCTTTAAAGCGCACTTTATCCAGGGGAATTTATTAAATTCCTGATGTATCAGGTTGATGATGAGGGGACTTGGTCTCGGTTAGCATGTAAGCTGACCTGAAGATATCTCTTATCATTAAATAAAATCAAGACAGCGCACTTTATCGCATAGAATTTTTTTTTAAGAAAAAATTATAGATTTAGCTCGTAAACATGATTTCTCAAATTGTTAAATCCACACCAACGTGCAACACTCCTCTAAATAGTACTGGTAATAGTTCATGAAAGCTAAAACTAGAATTTCCCAATCTATTACTATGGACTACTAATTCTAGTAACTAACATCTTAATTTGGCCTTAACTCTCCATATCCATCTACGTAATAAAATACAGCCTGGCAAACACAAAAATCATAAACCTCTTGAAAAAATAACTCATCCTTTTATTATTATTATTATTATAGGCATAAATCAGAGCACATACAGAACCTTCTTTGAGAGCAACTATCATAACCAGAGAAAATCGATATCATACGGTGAGTTTCTGGATAGGCTCGTTGGCGGAAATGGCTTCGGTGCCGGCGGGGATCTCGACTGTTGCGGGAGGAGGATCGGTGGTCTCAGGCAACTCGACAAGAGGCAAGGGCTTGAAAGTATGAGAAGGAGAAGAGAGAGATTGAGGTCCAACGGCTCTAAGGATCTGCAAAAAGATCTGGAAGAAGAAAGCAAGCCAGTTCCACAGTGCCCTCCATAATTGAGTTGACCGTGGTGAGTAAACCACCTCGGGATGAGGCAGCTCAGCCATATAGTATGATCAAGAACTGGTTCGATGGTGGTGATGGTTTATAACTTATCAAGAGAGAGAGAGAGAGCGAGCCAGTGAGATTGTTTCCCTTTAAAAAAAACTTGATTTGCTGAGCGTAATGTTTGTTTTATTATAAAATTCCGTGCTTTTAGGACGGGCGATGGTGAAGAGGAGGGATGACGTGGCTGTTGTGGTCATAGAGGTGAGTGTGATTATCTTCGATTTGATCAAAGTATAGAAAGAGGAAGGATGTAAATCACATCACAACTGAAACGGTGATTTTTCAAACATGCATTTCGTGCCCCTCATAGTTCCGTGTTGATTTGAAATCGTTGTAAGATTTTGAGCTTTTATTAAATAAAGAAAGGTAAATTCGGTGCGTGACATGGACATGACTTTTTTTGTTTTCCACTATTTTAATTTTTTTTTTTTTAAAAAAAAGAGAAGACTTCCGATCTAAATCTAAAATCAATCAAGATAAAAAAAAAAAAAAAAAAAACACCAAGAAAATAACGCAATAAGAATGCCAAATGTAAAATTATCGAGGATAAAAAGGAAGAAAAAAAAGTCAGTGAAAAAAGAAGGGAAGAATACACAAAAGACAAAAAGGGATAGTTTTTTAACGATGAATAATTAAAATAATATCAATTTGCTTCTTGATTCGCGAGTCCGGTCAGAAAAGAAAAAAAGAGCATGCCCGCATTATCATTTTATATCTATGTGGAATGGATATGCGGATGAAGAAAAAATGGAGGTCCCGGTAACAGGGGCCCAGAACAACCCAACCATCACACGTCTCTCACGTGGAATGGATAAGCGGGTGATTGCAAAACGTTTACGTGGAATAAGATATAATATCGTTAGAAATATTATTTGGATAAAGAGTTAGCACGTAACAAAGAATTGAGGTGTTTGATAACACAGGAAAACTCATGTTTTTAAAAATTTTAATTTTTTTTATATATTCTAGATTATTTTGATACACTAATCTCAATAAATAATTTTTAAAAAATAAAAAAAATATATTATTTTAATATATTTTAACATAAAATTACTTTAAAAAACAATTATAATTACAATTTCAAATTATCTACAATCAAGAAATGCAACGTGATCGGTGAGATGGGGTTGCACGCGTAAGCAGTGAGCGTGTGTGTGCCAAAATAGAGAGAATTTGAGAAAGGGTAAGGAAAAGAGAAAGAGGAGTTTTTTTTTTTTATTATTATTATTATTACTAGTTACTGCTGCTGATCATGCTTAAAATTAGGGCCAGATTGGGTGAACTCACGCCTACCCAAAACCAGATACAATCCACTTTTCTTTTTGAGCGGTGGATTGAGCAACCTCAGGTGGGATCTGATCAACTGCGGTGGCTAAATTGCTGGCGATGGCAACCTATCCTATGTCTTCGAAGGATAGACACTAGACAGTGGTATAGCTGAAATTTTATAATTCAAGATTTCAAAACCCTTTTAATATATATTTGATACTGCAGCAGTACAGCTGCATAAAATTCGGTATGATACACGAAGAAGTTGATCCTTCTTCAGGTAGTGAATATGAAATTTGGTTTTTACCCTGTTCCATGCAAGCTTCATTTCTGAGAAATTGCAGAACTCGTACACGTGTTTTCTTGCTCTGTTGTTTCATAATTTCTGACTCAGTCCCAATGCGTGTTGATTAAGTTATTCAACTTATTGGCCAGATTGGATGATCGTTCAAGATTTGGTTAGGTAGGAGTGCTTACGACATCTTGCAATCCCTCCAGACACGACAAGGTATCCATGACTTCAACTCCAAATAGTTTTGATGCCCGCAGGGAAAGACAAGCGATCAGGTCTAGGGTTTTCCTTTTCTGTAGGAAAAATACACAAATCACTTGCGTGTGTTGAAGGCGCTACGCATTCATTGACAACAAGTATCCAAATCATTGTGTTGGTGATTTTATTACTGTCCTTCTGTCCCCAATCAAATGATACTTACAAAGCCCCACCAAGTGAAGGAAGAAAAGAAAATGCAAGAAAACTTCCTGTACAAAATAAATACGTGTTCAACAAAAAAAGAATGCGTGTATATATCTGATGTGGTTGCATATACTGAACCAAAACTGGTACTGGAAGCATGCACTCCAGAGACAAGAAAGAGATATGAATACGTAGCCGCGAGTATTAACTCCTGATCCACAACTTCAGTCAGAATCGGACTCAGTATGAATGTGAAAGCCATGGGTGCTCCAGGGCCTCCCTTGCAGTTGGACGCCTCAGGGGGTTGAGCTCAAGCAAGTCTCTCACGAAATCAATGAACCCAACGTCGGAAACTTGTAGATGATGCTCCAGTGAGGATTCCTCGGGAATAAGGTATTCTACTTGATTTGTCTCCTGGACATTGCAAGCCAGGTATGAGTAAATTGGGGCTGGTGAAAGCAGATCTACTAGTCATGATTGGTAAATATACCATCATCCTTGAATACAACAAACTAACCTAACCAAAAAAAAAGTCAATGGTTTGATGGCTAGGTTTTGATGGGGTCAGGCGTGGGTCTGTGGATCAACTCAAATTTTTGACCGGGTCAATTAGGTTTTTTAATTTTTTTTCAACCCGAACATTTTCAGATCCTGAATCAGCCAAGTCCTAGATCAACCACCAGACAAGTCCAAGTTTTGAAACTATAGTATGCACACCTTGTTAAACACTCAAGGCATAGATATGGGGTAATACACCTCTTGGTCCTTTCTCAAGATAATATAAAAAACACCTAAGTTGAACTCTATTGTAACTAAGAGTGTTCATGGAAATAGTTGGATTGAGTTTGAGCTCAAAATTATACCCGTCTCAACTTCTTAAAGCTCATAAATTATAAGCCCGACCCATTTATCTCTTCTTCTTTTTTTATCGAGAGGTCAGATATATCAGGTTAAGCTAATTTTTTTGTGGATATTACAGACATTCACAGATTGGACTTATATTGCTAATTTCAATAGATTGGGCTTTATTAGAACCAAGATTTGGGCTCAATAAACTAACTCAAAACTTGTTATAAATTGACTAAAATATATCAATGAATAAATTGACTAAAATATAAGAATCAATTTAGCTATGATAAACAACAAGGCTGTATTGGGTATATGGGTTGACCAGGTTTCAAAAATCTCGACCTGTAATATCCATTTCTTATATTTTTTGATCCATTATCATCTATAATATCTATATTATTTGATTTTGACAAATTGAGTTTGGTGATGAACCAGTTTTTTCTTAACACCCCTAATTGTGACTGTTGTGTGGAACTTTCAGAAAGCACCTTTTCCCTCCTTAACTATCATATGCCTAGAGCAATGTATTTAAAATGAATAACCACAAGTTGATGAATGCACAGCTTATTAGAATGCAATCTTTCCCTCCCTCCTGAATATTTCTATGCATCTTATGTTCCAAAAACATATTCTGAATGCATAAAGATAAAAAGCTCAACAGTCTGCTAGTCCACATCTATTCTCAAACTGAAATAAATATGACAAACCTCGTTTAAATGATAGAGATCATATTCTTCTGTAAAGTACTTGTGCGTTTCCTGTCCTGTCTCCAGCATCTCTGGATCAATAGGACCGAGCATGCCAATCATGCGCGCGAGGATCATTACAACTGCATCATTTGGAAAGAGCACCTGACAACCCAGAGCAAATGATATGGGTTACCAGAAAAAATAATCATTGAATGCTCAAGCCATCCATGGAAGGAATAACTAACAGCAATATCCACTTTAATTTTACTGAATGAAGCAAAGCAGACATACTTCCCCAGAGCACAGTTCAGCCAAGATGCAGCCGAGAGACCATAAGTCAATCTTTTGGTCATAGGGGAGACCTAGAATGACTTCAGGGGCTCTATAGGAACGAGATTGTACATATAGGCACAAGTTGTCCGACTTAAAGCAACTGCTTCCAAGATCAATAACCTTTATCTTGCATTTTCTATAACTCTTTATAAGAATGTTCTCAGGCTTTAAATCACAGTGAATAATTCCCAAGTGATGCAAGTATTCTATTGCCTCCAAACACTGTCGGGTTATGACCTGTGAGACAAACAACCGATAGCTGACTGTTAATACATATTTCAAACTGCCTGTTGTAGGTTAGTTTATTCAAAGACATTATACTAATTTCTATAACAGCTGTGGACCTGGTAAAAGAAAGGGGTTGCACCAATGAATCAGAAGGAACGCCAATATGGCTCAAGGCTTAACCTAACTAACCTGCAATCTGCTGAGAGTGAAGTAAGCTTCACCACCTGATTCTTGATTAAATTTCTGAAATTCATACAAGTTCGCCTTAAGGAGTTCACAAACGATGAAGAGATGCTCCTGTAAATGTTTATTAATTAGAAAAGCTTAGCAGAGGTTCAAGAATTTGACCAGAAATAGGATGGCATAAAATTCTTGTAACATGCACAAAATAGCATCTATAAAAGGAGAGAGATTAACGAAACCATGTCAATTTGTTGCAGAAAAATTTAACAACCCATCTTTTTCAGACATACTTGGTGATAGAAGTAGTCATAAAGGCGCAGAATGTGACGTTCATCAGCCGGATCAAGCTTGTTCACTATTTTCAGAAGCTTAATCTCATCTAGACTCTGATCGAAAAAATCTTTGTCATTTTTAATAATCTTCAGGCAAACATCTATTCCTGTGTGAAGATCATGTGCCTGAATGACCTTACTGAAAGCAGCTGAACCTAGGTATTCAGTGACATAATATCTGCCTGCAATGACAGTATTTAGCACAATAGGCAGATCCTTGTTTTCCTCAAATCCAGTCCTGCAGATGGCATAAAAAAATGATTACAGCATTCTAACCATTTAACCTGCATTGCACAAGCATCAGATCTCCATGAAAACAAAGTACTATCAGCAGGATCAATTCCATGACCACAAGACCTACAATAATAGAAGGGAAAATTCTCTATGGAGGCAAGTCTGTGCCTTCTGGTTAAGAATGGGTGGATAAGTTGCTAGCATTGAGAAACTGGTAGGTATTTTTCTCAAGCCATATCAAATCCTACTGATTTAAGACCAGCTGGCTACGCATTGACACAAAAAGTTGAGCTAATTTGATTATTTCATGCGAGCTTGAACCCAATTTTAAACTATCTTGCTTGATATCCATAGCAAAATTGGAGGTGCAATGTAAGAAAACAGTATAGTTAATGACTGTCTCCGAGAACCTGTTTTTCCTGTGTATAACTCGCAGATTGAAAACTTCATATTCATCCTCCTGGTTATAGTACATCAAAAGTTCGTTAGCATTAACATCTTCTCCACCAGTAGCAGCTGCAAGCTCATGGGCTTCTGCGTTTACTCCTCCACCATCTCCAACTTCAAAGTCATCAATTCCATTTTCTACAATCCCAGAGGTACTTTTAAACCCTTCAATCCAGTCACTTTTGGAACCTTTTATACCATAGTAGTTAGCATTCTTGTTTTCCATATGCACAGGAACTGTATCATAATCAGTAGGGCTTTCCCCAACTTTTAACTGAAAGTCACCTAAATCAGGTCCCTTGGAGCTCGAATAAATACAGTCAACAGAATTCTTGCCATAAATCCCCCCTGTTTCTGTGAAGAATTTGCAATTGTGGGCTGAACTACTGTCCCTATCAATGTCTCCTTCAAGCTGGTTTTTTTTATCAAAATCATGATGATAATTCATAGATTGAGCCTCGTTTTTATTATTCACAGATGTGACATTGTAAAGACACTGCTTATCCAAGTAATCGATGTTTCCTTCTATTTCACCTTCAGATTTATCGTACAAACCCAAGGAATTCTCAAATTGCTTCCCAGTCTCAGATGTCATGACAAACTTATCCTCACTTGGACAGCCAAAGTAGTCTGGGCCATTGAAGCAAGGAGTCATGAAGTGCCCTTCCTCTTTCTCATCATACCAATAAGAGTCATTTTGCATATCGAAATCTGGGTAATCACGTGCTGTGCCAAACTGAGAGAGCCTATCAGATGAAGTTTCTGAATTAGCCTGCGATGTGGAATGAAGTCCATATGGATTTGAGAATTCTGCAGAAATGAAAAGGCATCAGAATGTTCAATTGCCCCACCAGCTAAAATTAATACAACAGCAGCCCACCTACAAGCACAGAGCACAAAAGAATAACCATGGCAAGATACCAGAAACACTGCAGAAATAATTGGAGCATTTTAAAGAGTTGTAATTTTGCTAATACAGCAAAAGGTATTAGTAATAGTGCAGTGGCTTACTAAGTATCTCGCTTCCATTCTGCATGCAGGCTTCTATAAAATGCATACACCAAAGGATGGTTATGCTATGCAGTGCATTCTCATACTTGATTCCCAGTGATTAAATGAAGACAGAATCGGTGTCTTGAGTAACATACTGATTTTCATATTCTGCAGATGAAGTGATGATGGACTATTGATGGGGGTGAAAACAGAGAATATATGATTAGAAATGATGAAGATGAGCCAGTGCGTTAATAAGAACAGTAGAATCTGCAATTTTGCTGAAATTGAGTGTCATTTTAGACATATAATATTTCCAAATTTGACAGAAAAACATTCAAGGCAAGTGAAATATAAGAAAAAGGCGGTTTTGTTGCTTGGAATATATGCTGGCAGAAATCTTACAGGCTATTTTCAAGCTTCAACTGCAATGATGCTCTAGTAAAAGAATCAAATGCATATCAATTTGAAAAAAACAGCATCTTATACTACCATATATCATCTACCAATCTACCAAGAATAAAATTCCAATCTAACAACATCGCGTGTCCCCTCTTAACACAGCTGATCAAATTGGACCAATTCAGAGAAAATAGATTGACCCCTAACCAAGGATGACACAAGCAAAATAATAAATTCTTAATCCTAGATTTTTCACGATATATTACAAGATAAAAACATAGAGCATGTGCCTCATCATAAGCAATATAATTGACCAACAGACTCAGGTCGAGCTTTTTAAATTTTTATTAATAGCAGAACATAAAACACGACTCGAGATTCTGATCTATTGCGCATTTCTTCATCTTCTACAGGATTTTGCTTTCATTTAAGGATTTCTTACATAATTCCTTGATCAAACAAGAGATTATGATTGAAGAAAAAACGACCAACCAAAAATCAAAATTCAACCAAAATCAACCGGAAAAAAAATTCCATCTAGCATCAACCAGTACCTGAAGAGTACACTTCACTAGCACTGGTAGAAGACCCCAAGCTAACAAACTCATCGTCCGACGGAGACCCAGAACTCGATCTCAACCTCTCAAAGGCGCCACCACCTTCTTCCACAGCCAGTTGCCGGACACTCGCCGGAACCCTCACGGGTGGCAATACAAACAAGAACTTCTCAAAGTCAAAGGAGCCCAGTTCATTACTTCTCTCGATCATGTCCTCTTTAAGAGCCAACTCTGCGTCCCTTAAACCATTTTTGCGTAGAAAATCCAGCACTGCTTCCACGTCCGGGACTGCTCGTCCTGTTTCTGCTTCTGGTCCCGCCATTAGAGAAAGTCAAAATATTTGAAGCTAAGAAGAAACTCGAGAGCAATGAAGGAGAGGTGCTCGCATGTGAATTAAGTAAATTTGGAGGGTCAAGAGTGGAAAAGAATAAAAACATGTTTTATGCTTTGCATGCCTCATCTCTTTCTCTCTCTTCTCCCCTTCTTTGTCGCCCTCTGTCTGTTTTGCTGTAAAACTGAAGCTGGGGAGAGGTTGTCATGTCTTTCTATTACCAACTTTGAAAAGAGGGGTTTTGGGGTTTTTGTAGGCCACTTGTACACGCGGAGAAATCTGGAGCATACACGTGGAGGGTTTTGTGATTTTTGATTGTTTCTGGGTCTTTGTTGTTTTGGTAGAATGTCAAGACGGTCGTTCAAGGGGACCATTTCATACTCTTTTTTTTCTTCGGGAATGTGTGGGTTAATTTTCTTTTTTTCTTTTTTCTTTTTACTTTTTGGTAGGGTGGGGTGATAATTTCATTTTCAGTGTGGGGTGTGATTTGGACATTAATAGAATTTAAATTCTTGGTTTAATGTGATTTCTTCAAGGGTAAATTAAGATAGTAAGTTTTTTTTACCATGATTTCCATTGATCGTCTATGTCGGAGTATATTGTAAAATGATTTCTTTAATCCATTTTTTTTTTAAATTAAGTTGACTTTCTATCTCATGATCATCACTAAATCTTAAGAGCTTTTGAGAGGACTACTTGTCACGGTAGTCTTATTTTGTTTGTAGATGCTTATTTTATTGCAATTGCATTTCATGTAATTAATTGGATAATTTCATTTGTTCTGGTACCAATAAAAAACTGCATGGTGATATTTCTCCATCTTTTTGTTTTTTTATCAATGCACTCATGAGTGGTTTTTATTTGCCTCTATGTAGCATTTGACGCGTAATATCATAGTTCATCATATTTTAAAAGTGATTTTTACAAAATATATATATATATATATATTAAAATAATTTTTTTATTTTTAAAATTAACAACTTAAATTATTTAAAATCATATAAAAAAATAAATATGATATTTTTTTTTTAATCTAAAACACATCCATAAATATCAAGTCACTGCCTTTCAGAATATTAGCTTAGGAGTGAGTAAAAAAATCAAAAAACCAATTAAATTAAAAAAAAAAACCGAGCTGTGAAAAAGACCCAATTAAAATATTTAAAAATTTAATTGATTCAGTATGATCAATCGGTTTAATAAGCCTGAAACCAAAAAAAACTAAACCGAGCCAAACTGAACAAAATCAAGCCGAAAAACCAAGCTAGATCGAAAAAACCAAGCCAAACTGAAAAAAGGCCGGTCCAAACCGAAACCAAACCCATTATAAATTACCAAAAAAAAAACCCCAAAAAAAACAATATAAGTTTTTTGTTTTTAATATAAAATAACCGAATCAAAACTGAAACCGAACCGAACCAAAAATGAACATGTTGGGTTTTGGTTTTTATCCTAAAATAACCAAACCAAGACCGACTAATTTGAACCCTGTTTTGGTTTAGTTTTTTTTAATTTTAATTTAATTATTTTAAAATAAAAATCAAATCAAGCTAAAAATAATCACCCAAGTATCAGCCTATGATTTGGACGGGTAAAAAATACAAACATTGTTTCACTAGAGGATAAAAAATTATCGAGAAAGCTGTTTTACCTTGAGCACGTGAAGATTCCCAGCAGTAACATTGCCCGAATTTACAATCCTTTTCATGTGAGAAAATTAAAATGGATGCTTAGCTTTTGGCTTTGGCAGAAAAAAGGTGGGAAGGTGATACCAAACGATTGATTGATTGCATCTTGTCACAGCAAAACCATGATAGCCAGGGCCCTAATTTTTAATCCCAGCGGTGGGTTGCTTTTCAAAATCCACAACAATGCTCCTTCTCATCTCTGACTTTATTCTCTAGAGGGTTTTAAGAAAATAAGCATCGTTAGACTAGAGATGTTTGCCACGTTCTTGTGTTCATATTCCATAATTCCCATGAAATAAACCTTGCTTTGATTCTTTTTTGTATTAAACGTGTAAATGGATTAATGGACAGCTTCCTCTATGTTCCAGAACCCTAAAAATATTTACAGTATTAAAAATTATTAACATATATTTTAATATAAAAAATTATTTAAAAAATAACTACAATTAACAAATATCTAACAAGCTCTCAGTACGTTTACATTTTCACAGGTAAGAAGTCTTTCCGTCTGATGAGGTCTGACTCGATAATTATTGGTCAAGTCTGATGTAGGGCCCGTTTATCATTTTACCGGTATAGCCTCCTGCTTCTCGTGGGGATCATCATGATAAGTAAAATACAACCCCCACGCCTCGCATCATAATGCTGTTTCTTCATGAATTGTGTGACGCAAAATGGCTTTTCTTTCACTTTCTAGCTTCTTTTCCCTTGTGACCATGGAAACATTGACTCGGCTGCTCTTTTCCTCCTCTCCTTTCCCTTTATTATCATTATTGTCTTCTTTTTCTTTTCCTTTTCCTTTTTCTTTTTTTTGTGGGGTTGGAAATTTGAACCAGTTGCCCGTTGGGAAAAATTAGCTCTAGTATTTGCCAACTTTTATATTTATTTGTAAATTCAGTCGATAGGAATATTCAAAGACGAGACCGGACTTAGCAGGGGTGACCGCATAATTTTGATTTTGAATGGGCATTTAGTAAAAATGTTTTTAAGGAAATTGATAAGCACATGGGTAATTTTTTGAAAATTTTCAAACTTCGGGGAGGTGGCCAGGCAACCATAGCCATCCAAAACCGTCCCTGTGAATACGTAGAGGAATCATGTATATCCGTTGGGAGATGCTCATTTTTTGTACCAATTTTCAAAGTTAGGCATGGAAAAAATAGGAGTATTCACTGTTTCCAGATTGACCAAAGACTATAATAGGTTATTCCGGGTTTCAGTGTATCCCGCGTTTCATGATTTTTTTAATTTTTTTAATTAAAATAATTTTTTTTATTTGATTTTTTTAAAATATTGATGTCAGAAATTATTTTTTAAAAAATATATATATTATTTTAATATATTTTTAAATAAAAACTACTTTATAAAACAACCCTTATAACAAGCCAAAATATCTCCTAACAAATCCCGCGGCGTATATTAAGTTGTGATAGCGACTGATCTTCCGTAGGGGGGGAAGGAGCAAAGATTCGCAGTATAATGGCTATTGATTTTAGTCATGCCATATGCCGTGGAGATGGATTGAATAGGACATATACCTACGGTCAGCAAGTGTTTGTCGAGAATAAACCCGGTTTATTAGTAGCCATAATTTTAGGAAGCGTGGACTTGCTGCTTCTCCATTTATGTGAGCACACAAGCCTGCCATACGCTACAAATCTCTTCTATTTTTTCAATAAAAGATCCATATGATTTCACCAAAAAAAGGGAGAAAAGAAAGATAAATTCATACAAGCTCGTAATATGCTAAAGCCTACAAGTCTTTTCTCACTGTTCTTGGATAAGAGATCCGTGACTGCACCGATGAAAAAAAATGGAGATTCGTGAAAAAAGATTGTTGTTAAATTCGGACAAGTTATGGGTTTAAAATTATTAGAAAGTAGTTCGGTAGTATACATAATAGTAATGATTCGGTTGTGCCAAGACAAAAAAAAGAAGGAGATTCTCGAAAAAGAAGTGCTGTTAATTTTTGATCAAATCATGGTTTTGAAATTGGTCAGCAATTAGTAGTTAAATAACACGCATGATAATGACTATCCAACCGATTTAGATCAAACCTGGTTCAGTTTAGTCAGATATTGATCAGATTTTTAAGAGAATTGAGGTTTATTAGCTGATTTAATATACAATAACAGTTGTTTTTTTTAGGATTTTTTATGTGAAAATAATTTAAAATAAAAATAATTTAAACTAAATATAGCTTTATTCCCTCGACAATTGCAACCCTGACACGTCTGTGATTCAACCTATCTAGTCACATGAAAAATCATTGCCTCCGTCCAATTAGGATGTATTCTTCCTTGAGATATCAATTGAACAAGTTTTTGGATTTTTGACGCATTGCTGCACAATTAAAAACCTTTTCCTAATTCTCGAAAAATAATAATTTAACTATCACGTACTTCTGTTTCTAGTTTTTTTTTTTAAAAAGGAAAACCGAAGTGAACCTATAACATCGAAGCTTCACTATCTGGCATTACTATTTAGAGCCAAACTCGAAATTTGAGATAAGATGATTGGAAAACGAACACATCTTTTTATCTCTTGAATTTGTTTGGAGTTTTTTTCAACGAGATTTCGAAACCAATAAACCGTACCGTGGTGACCCGTGAGTTGGAATTCTAGTCAGCTCATACACTCAGGCCTTGGCAGATTTTTGGATCTCACTTGCTGGGTTTGAATAGCTAAGTTCTAATTAGGCCCCACCTTTGATACATGGCCCATCTAGCCATGGATCAATTTCTGCTTAACAAGTGGGTTCTTACGTGAATCCAAGCAATCCACGCTCTTTTTTTTCTCGAAAGATTTTGAACTGTATGCCCTGTTCAGTGTCTAGAGTGGCCAGCAGATTGCCAGATTTTTTAATTTTAACATGGAATCGCGAAATCGATCCAGTTTTACTGATTTTAATAAGTTGGATTGATTTTGAGTGAATTTAACTGAATTTGATCACTTTTATTTGTTTTTGAATTTTTAATTTAATTTTACACATTTTTAGTTTAATGCAGTACTCACCATTATAAAATAATATAATTTTTACACGTCAAAACACGTTTTTGATAAAATTGTTCTAGACCTCCTCTCAAAGATACCATTCTAGTCGACTGCCGAGTTACATATATATATATATGATTTAATAATGGTGAGGACTGCATCAAACATTAAAATTACAACTACTTTTTTTTTTTGTCAATCAATAACAAAAATTATTATCGAAGTGTTAGTATCTCTAGCAAAAAATAATTATTTCAATCTATCATATTTTTCTCCCATGAAACACGAGATATCTTAAAACTCTCAAGTAATCTTTTTTTATATAATTAAGCGGGTGGTTCTATCTGTGTTTGATATTGAGAATAATATTAAAGCGTGTTTAAAAGTATAATAATATTATTTTTTTAAAAAAAATTTGTTTGGAAATATATTAAAATAATATTTTTATTTATTTTTTAAAAAATATTTTTAATACCAATATATCAAAACAAATAAAAAAATATAAAAATAAAAATAAAAATTATTTTTTGAAAAAAGATCATTACAAACACGTCAGTTTCTAAAAGTGGTGATAGGAATTTGGTAGAGTTTAAAAAATCATTGAGATAAATTTAAACACACAAGAGATTGTCTGATTAAATATACGGTTAAAAGTAAGATAATATACATATTATATTAAATGCACCGAGAACTGCAAATTGAAAAGCTGTATTGTAGCTTCTCCAGCATCTGTGTTTTTTAATTTGAAGTCCATACGAACCCCAAACTCAAATAATCATAGATTTTATACTTGATCTGATTTAAAGTTTGGATATTAGATTTTAACCGGAATTGGATTGTTTGGATTATTATTTTTTCTTTAAAAAAAAAATCAAAACAATATCATTTTAGTAAAAAAAAAAATCAACGGGTTACAATTGAGTTTTTGACCTGGTCTTACCAGATTAACCTACCAAATCAAAATAAAATTTTTTTTTTCTTTTTTTTTTTTCAATCCAATCTAAATCCAACTCCAGATTAATCTGGTCTCAAATCAATCTGCCCAGCTGGTTTCAAAATTATGCAAATAAAACACTGACCGCGTGTTATGTTTCTCTTAACTAAAAAACATAATGAGCCAAAAAAAACATAATGAAGGGACATATAACCAAAAAAGAAAAAAAAAAGTACAGGGAAAAATGAAACCAAATTAATATAACATGAGAATAATTTGGTGTTTAAATATTTTTTTAACACGTCTCACCCTATTAATATGCCACATTTTATACACCCACAAGGTTCCTTAAAAGTACACAATAAGCTAAAAAAAAACATAGTATAGGTATATAATAATCCATGAAAATGACAGATAGCCAGACATACAAGACAAAATCGATATATATTTGTTCTAACTCTTTTCTTAATTTTCTTAATATTTTTTTTTTATCAATTTACCTTTAATTTATATTTTTTGGTTTGATAAGATGTATTTTCAACCAAACTAATTTCACATTAATTGGTATTAAATTCCCCCATTGAACACATGATTTATAGTTGTGTAATGTATTCAGATGAATTTAATACATTTATTTAAATTTTATCGAGAAGGTTTAAACTTAATAAATCAACCAATAAATCAAGAAAGAAAGCACAATTATTATTTAACCATAAACCAATACCTTCAATTTCTTTTAATTATACGATACGTGTATATAATTTACAAGTAAATGTAGAAATGTTTCTTGTCACATTAGAATTCACTGCTAACTTCTCTTATTCCAAAAGAAAAACTCTCAGACCGATGGTTCGACACGAGTCCTTCTATGTTGGGCTAGGAATAAGCATTTATGAGCTCGAACTCAGGCATGTAAACCCAAAACAGCCGGAATCCAAGACAAGCCTACCAAAATCCACCTATCCTCCTCGGTCGTCAAGTTCCTCGAATGACGAGGCTGGGTCTTTTATGATATTCAATGGACCCAACCCTCCGTCTCTCTTCTTTTCCATTTTCTCGTTTGAGTGCACGGTGCAGCAGAAAGTGACCGAGCTCTTTCCCAGAACGAGCACATCTCTCTGCAAGTAATGTGTTTTAAAAGATATAACTATCCGTTCTAGAGAAAGCGAAAATTTGTCAAAAGTTAGGAAACTAATGGAAGAGAAGAACAGGGTTCCGCCACAAGCAGAAAACATATACACAGCTTCCTATTAGGGTAAAATCCAAAGCAATAGGAGGCAGTTCACTAAGCCACCGCCACCCACCCTATTTCTGTTCATGTGCACTTTGTTTTCCCTTTCAACGCCTCCATAATTGCCTCTTTACGTGGAAAAGAAAAACTTTATCCACAGTTCAAGGATCACTTCCATGGTCATACGCGTCTCCTACTATCAAATAGAGATCTCCACTATAAAAACAGGGACCTTTGATTATATATATTGTTGCTTGACTTTAATGATCGTAGCCATTATAAAACATGGTCTTGGTGGAGGCGAAAAGCACTACAGGACATGTGTATACCAAATAAGGCAACGAACATACAAGTGGCCGGGAGATGTTTCCACAATTATGAGTACGACGGGGATTGGCGGTTTGCTTCTACTGTGGCCTAAACTATTTAAGATGGTTTGATTTGAGTGGCCTCCTAATTCCGGCAAGTGGGGTTTTCCAGTCAGAGCCCTTTGAAATCAATGGTAGCACTGGGGTCTTGTCTTTGGTCCTCTGTTATTTGCTTACACTCCATTCCAGTGAAGAAATTAGTGTCCTGTCAACCACCATAGGAGTTAGTTACATGACGGAGATGAATTGCCTAATTACCTGCCGTTGAGATTTCTATTATGCTCGCATGAAATCATAAATACAGGAGGGAGCGGTGTTTCTTGAAATACAAGTTGAGATCTAATAAACTTAAAATAAAACAATAAAGATTAGCTAATTTTAAAATATTAAAGATTATTAACTATATAGTTAAGTATCAGTTAATTGCCATGTATAAAAAAATGATTGAAGTTAGTCAGTTAGTTTCAAAACATTAATTTGAAGTTATTTTTTATCTTTTAAATAAAATAAACGAACTTATACTGTAAAAATCATCACTTCTCATATTTTTTTTAAGTGTAATTTAATTTATATTAATTTATTTTTTTATATATAAAAACCACCTTTCACTCTCTAAAGTTAAACAACTAATTTTTAAAATTCCAACTAAATATATTTAATTTTTGGTATTTTGCTTTGAAACAAAGCAATAAAATCTAGAAAAGTAGGGGCAAACAAACTCTTAGTTAGCATCGGATAGGACGAGACCAAGAGAAAACTCAATTCTCTGTCATAATTATATATATTTGGTCATATTTTTCAAACTAATATAAAATAAAGCCCATGTTTGTAGCTCAGACCATGCAAATCATATAGAATGTGGAGCAAATAAAATAACAGGCCATCTCTCCAGGGATTTCAAGTAGGCTTAGGATATATTTGGTATAAAAATCCTTAGATATTCTTAAAACATGATTGTTAGGAACATGAACTCTTTGGTTAATTGTAAATAAAAGATACCGGGTAATGTGTTTCTATCATATTTGTTTTATATTAAGGGAATTCATAAGAGAATTTAATTAAATAATTTGGCAATATGATGATTTTTTTCCTAGTTAATTATGTCCGTATATAAGCAAGCTAGTGAGTATTATAGATTACCAATAAATTACACAATATGCATTTAATTTCTTGAAAAATAATTAAGATAGCAGGTAAATTATACTAAATGTTTTCTTGTCAAGGCTGACCACTTTTGCTATAATTAAAAAGATGAGGGCATGTGCTAGTCCACTAAAAATTAATTAATTGCGGTGGCATTTTAGTCAAGAAGGGCGACTCATTTCTTGCTCTGCTTGTAGAGAGAGTGATGTCCTATAAACATCAGCTTCTTAAAATACTGGCATTCCCTAAAAAACCAAATACAATTTCTTTCACATCTAAGAAGCCTTGATAGGGGATTCTCTCGTACCAAACACCCTATTAATTGCATGACATGTTCTTGCTCCTTGTATGTGTTTCTACATCAACCGCAATATATTTGGCAGATGTGTTTTTATATTTGCAGGGAATTGCTAAATATATCAGGAGTAGCAGTAGCATTGCTACTTTTTATATAATATGAAATCTAATGTAAAAAATTATTATAGATTTAAATTTTATTTGAGATGGAAGATTACAGTCCCGAATTTTTAAATTCCCATCCAAATTCGATCTTAAAAAAGACCCAGAATAAGAAAGAAAGAAAGAAAGAGGAAACAAACGTCACCTAAGATCCATGTCCTTAATTAAATAGACCGGCCCCCCTTTGCCTTTATGAGCATTTCCTTTTAATGTTTCACTGTAAGCTTATGATCAACCCGGTCGCGAGAGTACAGAGAAGAACTTGCTGGTTCGTAAAGTCTTGGTGAATATTTTCTCGGGAAGATTTAAACTAGCTAATCAAATTAAGTTCGTGGAAAAGAAGATCATTTCTCTGGGCGTCCCTCGGTTTCTAAATTAAAAAAAAATATATATGAATGGTGTAGATGATAACGGATCGAGTAATGAACAGGTCAAAAATATACAAGAATCCGATCTTGTATATATTTGTGATCAGTGGTTAATTAAGAAATATAATATAGCATATGGTTGAGAAATAATTATGCATACACTGCTAGTGATGGTAGATTTTTGCATCATATCCCATTGGTTGGTGTAATTAATCGTCGTTATGGTGGAATAAATGGTGCTAATGCACTTGACATTAATTGCGTGAAATGTCAAATGTGCTCATAGTGACATGTTTAATAAAAATAATTGTCAATGAAATCATTAATTTTTTCTTGGTGGGGCATTATTACAAGAACAATCTTAAGAAGAAAAAAAAATGTTGAATGGCTACATTTGTCTTTATAGGATGAGATATTTTTTAAATCCGTTTTTATATCTCTAATTCAGCCACTTTTAATTAATCACGTAATTAATAATAATTAAGTTTGTAAACTATCATTCATGTCAAATTCTCAAGCCAGCATATCAAGATTAATCACTTAATAATACGTTTATATTTGAATATGCATAAACTATCCAAGTCACGTTTTTTCATTTGTAAATCATGTCGCTAATTTTGATGAAATATCCTAAAAATCTCATAAAAAAATAGATTAGAACTTAATGTATATTCTATTATAAAATTAGCTCAATCAAGTATAAAATAATAAGCTGAAAACGTACTTCATTGATTTAATGATGTTTGTTTTACATAAAATAATTAATATAATATTTTTTAAGATTTTATTGTATTTGTTTATTATAAAATACTTTATATGAAGAATGTTTAACTAAAATATTTTCTGGTAAACCTTTATAAAAAATATTTTTAATTCATCAAATTTAATGAATAATAATTTATCAATAATATTATACAATAATTTACATTACCCCCACCAATTTCACTATTTTCACCGTCACCCATCACCACACCACTAACACAGTAACACTACCAAAATCTCATCACTTCATGCCACCATCTCTATCTTTAACTTCTCATCAAAACTATTATCACAACTACCATTGTTGTTGTCTTATTACTACATCATGTTATCATTATTATATTTGTACATTATTATCATCATAAATGCCATTAAATCCATTTGGATTTGATACAGTGAAAGTTATAACATCTCTCTCTAAAAAAAAAAGAAGAGAGAGAGAGAGAGAGAGAGGCCAGGGTGATGCATTAATATGGAAAAAAATATGCCACGACAGGTGAGAACGAGGCACATTCCATCAGCTTATTCATGCTACCAAATGGGTTCGTCCAAGATGCATCTCCATGTTTTAGCTCGACCAGTGCGAGAATGATGGCGGTGAAACGGCCCCCATCTAATCATCACTCAGAACAATAAGTAGGAATACTAGCTGGAAAGAAGAAGAAGAAGAAGAAGAAAGGACAATAAGTAGGAGATATATTAAATATTAAAAAAAATCTAAAAGGAATCACTGTTTTATTGTACACATAAACTCATTACAGAATGGATTATAAATTTATAATGATGTAACGAACAGGCTTACTTTTCTAAAATAAATAATAGGAATAACTATTCATTATTATTGATAAAGAATTGGGACAACTTTGGTTTTTTTATATTTGTAGATTGCGGTAAAATAACTAAATTATTTTTAAAAGCACGATTTATTTAACTAAATTTTATCCATTATATCACTATAATAATATTTTAAAAACATATCATTCAATATACACTATATTAAAAAACATATTAATAATACTTAAATATTTTTTATATATTAAAAGAATTTATTCAACCTGCAACACGTGTGAATGATGAAGTATCACTAAAAGTAACAAGATACAATTGACGCGCATTAGAAGAATGGGTCATTATAAAGTTTCTAAAAAATGGAAGTCAAATCCCATCACTCTTTATATATTTATAAAGCACATCCACGGATCATCAGCAATGGTGCTAATACTGTTTTCAACCAAGAAGTGAGAGGAAAGTTGAATATATCTTTATATTTAGCAAAATATCCATGCGTTAAATGTTTTTTTTTTTTTTTTTTTCCTGAAAAGTGATGAACATCATCGACCATTGGAAATTGGTATCCTGTTGCTGGCCCCATGACAAATGAACCGAAAAAAGTAGGTTCTGTTCCTCCATATTTCCCCTTACAAAATTATTCCCTTGTAATTCATCTTCTCATCTAAAGATCCCATTAAAGATTTGCTGTGCTAGCAGAGTATCGAGAGAGTGAACTCCAGGTATAAAATCAGCTAGCTAACTAGCTAGGAGAGGGCCACCAACAAAGCATCCACATGCATGCATGTCCCCCACTGATCATGATATGCAGTCACCTAGCTTTTTGTTGCTGTATTAACTATGAATAATTACCAAAAACATAATTAGCGTGCCCTTTCATCGTACCCTAGCAAAAGCCTCCGCAACAAATTTACTTTCCCCATCTGCGTTTTTATCAAGAAATCAACAAATTTTGCGCCTCGCAAATGAATGGCCCTCCTCAGAATAAATCTAAAATGGAAGTTCGAAGTTCAAACGTTTACTGGTAGAGAGTTCATATATACATTAATTATAATTAACTTTAGCTCGTGAGCTACTCTCCAGATGACTCCAATCAATGCTTTTATCCACCAACCAGCAGGCACTTAAAGGGGAGTTCGAAAAGCTTTAGACTTTAGCTTTGCTTTGGTGGCCATAGATGATATTAGTGGATTACTTTTTATACAGAGGATCTCTTTCGAACCATAAATGTTCCTGATAGAATACAGTTTTATCGAGAAAACAGCTGAACTTACACCTCGGTTGCTTTTACACATGTAACCAGAGCCATTTTCAAGTAGAACATGAGTAGAAGTGAAGCCAAGTCCACTAGGAGCAATGGAGTAAACTATTCCTGACCAAGTAAAGCAAATACACTGACGAAAGATTCCAAATCCAAGAGATCTCCCTCGCCCAGATTCTAATTCTTCTCCTCTCCCTTTCTGCATCACAAATTTACATTTTTCCAAATTATTTGATTATTGTTTGTGGTGGGACAAGAATGTCTGTCTCTTTGGCTGCTGAGAAGACAGCAATTAGATGTATGTGCTTGAAAATGAGCCGTGAAACCCGGCCTCTATATATCTCGCAAGTCACAGCAAGCACTACGTGGACAGAGACTCTTCCGCTCATACCTGCCTAGCTAGCTTAACCTTTTTCCCTATCGGATTCTGCTTCCAGGCCATATATTTTTTAGTTGATTATAACCTAGTCCCTCTGGTTTATAATAATTTTTCAAGATATAATTAAATAATCCATCAACTAACGTTGACTTTACATAATTTAGCAGTCTTCCTTCTTCTTTTTGGCATACTTCTCTTTCCTAGCAAAAGATTTCCATCGTGTCTACTTTTTTGCCTTTTCTTTTATGTTTATAAAGAGAGGAGAAAATAAATAAATAAATAACATAAAACTCGTGATAGCTCTATGTTGTAAGTATACGTAATCATGTAAAGTCAGAGTTAGCTGATGGATTATTTAACTATATTATATTTGCTGAATTTATGGCGTGACTGGATAAAATTGCTTGATTAATACAGTCGTTAATTGTATATTACTGTCATCTGCAGCTATCCAACTAACCTCTTTACCAATAATATAAAGGCACCAGTGAACTTTCATAGAGAAAAAGATAGTCTAGGGGATCCATTTTTTTATGGATCAAACCTTAGCCTTTACATCTAATCAGTATTTACCTATAATTCATAATTATATTACAGAATAGGGACGAAGCCAGAAAAAAAATTGATAAAGGCGAAAAAAAACACAATGAAAGAAATAGAAAAAAAATCTCTCATATATAATAACTAGCATGTGTGTCTATATATATATATATATATATTATTCATATGGGATATACAAAATAACTTACATGCACCTCAAGGTAATTCACACGGACCTGAAATTAATGACAGGTAAATCTTCAATAATCATCTATATTAACAACCACGTGGCTTCAACCTGAAATTATAAGAAAAGTAAATTTTTTTTGAGTCTAAGCTCTTGCTATCTATTATTTATATGTGTAAATATTGTTATGACTATTGGAGCAATGCAGTTTTTTTTTTTTTTTTTTTGGGAGATAAGTTAATTTTGATTACTTTCGTAAAAACAGAGTCAAGTTTGAATTGCTTATGAATTTCTCATCAGATATCCAATACTTGTTTTTTTTTTTTTTTTTTTTTCTCATAGTATTCTTGCTTTGTTCCTCTCCAATTCTGCCGCCTGCTTTTAACCTTTTCCCTTATTCTGTTGTTTTGTCTTTATATAGTTAGAAAGTTCCCAGTAATCTAATAGTCTTCCCAATATACGAGAAAACGAGTAGAAATGTTTTCTTACCTTGAATATCGAGCAGGACAATAGTTGCAAGATAATCGGAACAAAAATCAATTCAAAATTTTACAAAGATCTAATAGCCAATACATGATATTTAAGATCTAATGGTGAAAAAAAAAAAAAAAAAAAAAAGAAAAAAAAGAAAATAAGGTGATATGATAAGATAAATAAACGAGAAAAGAAAAAAATAATGGTCATAAAAAACATATCAAGACTTTATTTTCAATATAATCAGTATCCTTAAAAAAATCTTTGATAAGATAATTTTAACTACATCTTGTAATATCACTAAACAAAATTTTAATTAATAACCTTAAATTAACCCTAAACAAAATCTTAACTATTTACAATCTTGTTTGGTAGTTTTTCAAGGTGTGATTGAAATTGTATCTTATTTAGATTTTTCTAATGATATTTGATGTGCAGAAAACAAAGCACCGATATGTTTTTGACGACTCATTCTTCTTTCTTTTCTTTTCTTTTCTTTTCTTTCTCCATTTATCTCTTTTGCATGTTAACTTATCTCCATTTTCTTTCTTATTGGATATTAAATCTTATCTTTAACCATTGAATTTTCAATGTTAATTTTTGTACTTGTTAATTAATTGAATGAAATATGAATTTTTAATTAATTTGAATGAAATATAAATTTTTAAAAACCATGATATATTTTATTTTTAATTATGTTTAAAAGATGTTATTTTTCTAATATTTAGAATGTACTATTTCTACAAACTGTGTTAGAATAGTAGAAAACCCTTTACAAGAATCAGAGTTGCCAATACTCGTTTTTTCATAACTGTGGTAATTATGATTTTGTAACAGTAAGTCATCCATAGGATATAATGGTAGCTAGTAACTAGGGATGTCAATACAAGTGGAAGATGCACCATCCAGCTTTATAGATATTTCATGATCTCTATATTCATCTTTATGTATACCACAATTTTTTTTTTATCACACTGGCCTCTATTACTGCTCCAGGTCAATCTTTATTGAATAAAACATATAAACCATCAAAAAATAAAATAACTTTTATTTATCAAACAAAGTCAATGGAAATAATATTAGAAAAGAAGTACACATTATTTTAGATATATACCTGAAAATTATGGATACAATATATAAAAATATTGATGTAAAAGTCCAAAAATATCAAAATAAGCTCAGTATTTTTACCCACATTAAGCCAGTGGCGGAGACAGGGCTGGCAGCGGTCCTTACAAGTATCTTTTAATTTGGCTCCCTTAATTTTCCTTTCTACCTCTAGCCACACATTAAAGATTTGATGTGTATTTAATTGTTCAAACAATCAAGGGGTTTGCCTTCCAGTGAATGGATTCTCCCATCAAGAAAATAAATGGAAACTTCAGATTGTAATCGCCACACATTAAAAAAAGAAAGATTTTGACTCGTGGAGTCGGCTGTAGAAGACGGGGCCGGGAATCGGAGGAGGGGTTCGAATAATGACCGCATGCCAGCCAGGACGAGACCGGCGAGGAGAAAGGTCGGATGTGTTGGTATCTAGGGAAAAAGAGGCTGCTGAAAAGGGTTGCAAAAATGAACAAAGAAGGCACCAACAAAACACTACGTCAATTCGATTACCTTTTTTCACCTCTCCCCCCACACAGACAGACACGCTCGAGCGTGTTCCATGGTTTTGATCCAGAGATCGTTTGCTTTGATACTCCACTTAGATGATGAAAGGTAAGTGTGCGGTGGTGGGTGCGAGGCTAATTCTCTCCGTCACTTTCAACCTTTTCAATTTTGAAGCGACCCCACCCCCTCCCCCCCCTTTTCATACATTGACACGTAGATGCATATTGAGACTGCTCCAAACTGTAGTTGAAAATCGAATTTGTCACGTAACCTTCTCATCCTCGAAATTTAAGCCGAAATTAGATTCGAAGATATAATTAATTTATATTTTTTAATATATTTAAAAATAATAATTAATTAGCTAAAATATTCAAATATAATTTATATAATTTTTTAACATGTTTTTTTTTAAAGATATAATTCATATAATTTTTTAATATACTTTCTCAATTAAATATTTTGAACTTTAAATTTATATAAGTTTATATTATTTTGTGTTTAATTTTTATCAAATAAAATAGAATGAAAAGATTAAAACCAGTGATTATTTATTTAACAAAATCTAATAACACATTAAAGAATCATATTAATATAAAAATTTAAATTATTAGATGATATTTTTAAAAATAATTTTATATTATTTTTTTAATAGAGTTTAATTAAATTGAGTTTTTTTTTAATAATTTTAAAGTAGAAATTATTTAATGTATTTAAGAAAAACAAGATTATTTTTTTCACAAATAAACCAATGATTAGTCTGCTCGATCTCGAGGTGTGAAAATTGATTTTCTTCATGATTTCGGAACTGATCAAGCGAACCCATTTGCATCATTTGCAAAAGTTTATTACTCTCTCTCATATTTAATTATTAGGTCAACTTATCTTTGTTTAATAACTTTGGGACACAATAATCTTCACTTTATGAAAAGTTAAGGTAGTTGTTGATGGAAATAGAAAGTTGACCCTCCCTTTCTGAGGACAGGTGCACAAATCTATATATCCATTAAAAAAAAAAAGTCTACATAATTAAAAGACGCTAACTGTAAACCGTAAATAATAAAACACAGTACGTATAATCCACAAGTACTATTCTCCTTCGAATCAGTGTATATTTTAATTTATAGTAGTTATTATTTAAAATATTTTTTATTTTAAAAAATATTATTTAATTTTTTAAAAAATATTTATAATATCAAGATATTAAAATGATTTAAAAATACTAAAAATATATTAATTTAAAATAAAAAAAATTAAATTTTTTTAAAAACATTTTTAACACGCATCAAGCTTTTATATCTGTTAAAGAACTCTACCTCAGCAGCTGGCGGGTTTTATCACCTAGTCTAATCGTATATTTATAACCCAAACATTCGACTCGAGTCAAGCTGGTGATCTAACTCATCACCGAGTCAACTTACTATCAGCACTTTTTTGAAAACTCAATGACTCCCTTCTCACTCTTTACGGGAAAAAAAAACCCCACCATGGCACCAAACAATTACACGTAAGCAGACAGTGACGTTGACTGTCACTGTTGGTCCACTCAAACTTAAGTGGACACAGCATCTCTTTCTATCTCCGCGTAGCTAGGTAGCTAGCTAGCTTGATGTTATCAAACAAACACACAAACCCTCTCCCTCCTCCGATAAACACAGAAACAGAAAGATATTTATATAGAATCTATGCTCCCCTCCCCTCTCTTTCTCTTACTGGGCTCCACTTCTCCCCTCCACCTCCACCACTTCGGTACCTCCTCCACCACCAACATCATCATCGTCGTCATCATCATCATACCATCATATTTAAGTTTTTAACACCCTTTACCAAAACACCGAACTTATTCTTTCTCATTTCTTTCTTTATAAGCCTACTTTCTTTATCTTTCTCTTCTCTTCTAATCTATAGAAAATATACAAAACAACACAAAAAATATATATAAAAAAATAGACGTAACAAATTTTGTTTACCTTGTAACTATCTCTTACAGATTTTACCGGCCATGCCGACGCCGGTAACTACAGCAAGGCAATGCTTGACTGAAGAAGCAGCTCACGCTCTCGACGAGGCAGTGAACGTCGCACGCCGAAGAGGACATGGCCAGACCACGTCGCTTCATGCCGTCTCGGCTCTGTTATCACTCCCTTCGTCACCTCTACGTGAAGCGTGTGCGCGTGCGAGGAACTCTGCATACTCACCGCGACTCCAATTCAAAGCGCTCGAGCTCTGCCTCGGGGTGTCACTCGACCGATTGCCGACGAGTCAACTCGGTGATGACTCACCTCCTGTTTCGAACTCGCTCATGGCTGCTATTAAGCGTTCGCAAGCGAACCAGAGGAGACAGCCGGAGAATTTCAATTTGTATCATCAAATTCAACAGCAGCAGCAATCGTCTTCTTCGATTTCGTGTATTAAAGTGGAGCTTCAGAACCTGATTCTATCGATTTTGGATGATCCGGTTGTGAGCCGGGTTTTCGGTGAGGCGGGATTTCGGAGCTCGGAAATCAAGTTGGCTATTGTTAGACCGTTGCCTCAGGTTTTTAAATTCCCATCCTCACGTTTCAAAGGCCCGCCCTTGTTTTTATGCAATCTATTATCAAGTGAGGATCCGGATTCGTTATACTCGTGTCCGGGTCGGAGCGGTGCTTTTAGTTTTCCATTTTCGGGCGGGTCGTTCCTTAATAATAACAACAACAGTCATAGTACTACTAATAGGGATGTTAATTGTCGGAGGATTGGTGAGGTTTTAGCGAGCAGCAGAGGGAGGAATCCTCTGCTTGTAGGTTCAAGTGCTTACGATACACTTGCAATTTTTAGTGAGATAGTAGAGATAAGAAAAGAGAATATCTTGCCTGTGGAGTTACGAGGGTTAAGTGTTATTTGCATTGAAAGCTATGTTAACAAGTTTATTACAAGTGAGGATTTTGATAAAAAGAGAGTGGATTTGAGGTTCGAGGAGTTGGGTCAATTTGCGGAGAGGGCTTTGGGACCTGGGTTGCTCGTGAATTTTGGTGACTTGAAGGCATTTGTTGGTGATGACAGTGATAATAATGGTTTGGGTGATGCAGCTAGTTATGTTATTGAGAAACTGACCAAGCTGTTGCATCTATATGGAGGGAGGGTGTGGCTTATCGGTGCGGCGAGTTATGAGAACTATTCCAAGTTTGTTGGAAGATTTCCTTCCACTGAAAAGGATTGGGATTTGCAGCTCTTGCCTATCACTTCTCTCCCGACTTCTTCCATGGCCGAATCTTACCCCAGGTCAAGGTAAAGTGGTGTTTCTTGCATTTTGGTACTCTGGTGTTTTTTTTAATAGTTTTTATAGACATGCATGCATGCTTGCAAGGTTTTTTTTTTTTTTTTTTAATGGTTTTTTGGTATAGAATTAGTTTTTATAGACACCCTTTTCTTTTTCTTTTTCAGTTTTTCCTTTCTAATGAAATTTTTTTAAAAAAACGTGTTTATTTATTTAAAAGAAGAAGAATTTTTCCACCAGAAAAATAAACAATACATCATGATTACAACTATTTTTCATAAAAAATAAAAAAAAATCTTAATATTTTGTTTTTAAGATAATTTAACCGTAGAATGTTAATTTTATTTTATTCCAATTTAAAACAATCACAAAAAAGTTATATTGTTAACTCAAAATATAAAGTCTTTATATTAGATTTATATAATTTGAAGTCTGTACATAGCGAGTTATTTAATTCAGTCTCTCGTTTGGGTGAAATCTCTAATAATAGTTTATCCTGAAGGTCTTGTATTTTTAAAAAACTGAAAAAAACCCATCATTTTCAAGTCCTTTGTGTGAGACCATGTGGACCTTCCTTATGTAGGCTGTATGCATGTGTGTACGTTTCATTCTAACCTTCAATCATTTCTTGCCTACTATTCTCACATTTTCATGTTTTTCCTGCTGTAATTGCAGCTTGATGGAGTCATTTGTTCCATTTGGCGGGTTCTTCTCCACACCTTCTGACTTGAATGGCCCTTTAAATACCCCTTACCAGTGTATGGCCCTTTGTCATCTATGCAATGAGAAATGCAAACAAGAAATACTTTCTGTTTCGAAGGGAGGATTTGTCGGTTCAGTAGCAGACCATTACCAATCTAGCTTACCTTCTTGGCTGCAGATGGCTGAAATCGGCACTAACAAGGGGCTGGATGCGAAGGTGTGTATCGTTTTTATCTTCCAAATATGATACGCTTCCTTGCTTGAGCTGCAGTTGACTATAATGTGTGTTTAAATGTAATATATTGTGGCTGTACACCTCTGAATAGCTACAAGGCACATCGTATTTAGTTAACCTTACTCTCGTCTGGCCTTATTGGAAATAGAATTTATGCATCGACAAAATGTCTATAGTTTCAACAGGTATGATCTGATCTCAGGGGGCCTTATAATTGTACGCCCAACTTCCTTGTTAGGAACCATAAACTTAACTAATTCTATGCTTTCGGTGCAAGTTTATGGTACACTTCATACGGTAGTTTGTGTTTTGGACAAGAACTGGCTCTTTTTCTTGCAGGACAAATGGAGGGGACATTGTCATAGCACATTTGATTTAACACACTGCATTAAATTATGATGAATTTTTTCCATGTCCATGTAAACACCAGTTTGTATCTTTTCAGTGCAGACCAGAGATGATGGAACGGTATTGAGTGCCAAAGTTGCAGGTCTGCAAAGGAAATGGGACGATATATGCCAGCGTCTTCATCACACCCAGCCACCTGGGTTAAACACTCATCTCCCTCAGTTTCCAACTGTTGCGGGCTTTCAGCTGGTTGGAGACAAAAAGGAAAATGTTGAAAATCCTAGAAGCAAAAATACAAGTGCACTGCCAAATGGAAGCAGATGTGTGAATGTAAATTCATGCATTCCCTCTGACATACAAAAGACACCGAGAAAGCAATTAGGTTTTCCTCTTCCTGTTGTTTCTGAGGCTAAGAGTGATTGTATTCTATCCAAGCAACGGGAAAAACCTTCAAAAGAAGAAGATCTTGAGTCTGGTGGCCTCAGTTCTCCACATAATTTCTCCAATTCGAGCATGGTTGATGGTAGTCAAGCATCACCAACATCCATGACATCTGTGACCACAGATTTGGGCTTGAGAATAAGTTCCGTCCCTACCAGTAATGAACTGAAGAAAACTGTAAATCAAAACCACATGGAGCTTCCACAGGACCGATCAGGTTCCTTTTCAGCAAATGTTGATGCTGTGCATGGGAGTATGTCTGACCACTGGGCTCCATCATCATCATCATCTTCTTCTCCTGACTACGGCGGGCAGTTTGATCTCAGCAATGCCAAGATGCTCTTTAGAGCTGTCGTTGAAAGAGTTGGCTGGCAAGATGAAGCTATACGTGTTATTAGCCAAACAATAGCTCGCTGCAAGGCAAGAAATGAGAAACGACAGGGGGCAAGTCTCAGAGGAGATATATGGTTCAGTTTCTGTGGACCTGATAGGCGCGGGAAAAAGAAAATCGCTTCTGCCCTTGCAGAAATCATATATGGAAGTAGGGAGAACTTTATTTCTGCAGATTTAAGTGCTCAAGATGGGATGCTCCATACCCGCATGGTCTTTGACCACCCAGAGGTGAATGGCTACACTGTAAAGTTAAGGGGGAAGACTGTGGTTGATTTTGTTGCCGGGGAGCTGTGCAAGAAACCCTTGTCTATTGTGTTTCTTGAAAATATAGACAAGGCTGATGTACAGGCTCAAAAGAGCTTGTCACATGCTATTCAGACTGGTAAATTTGCAGATTCTCATGGAAGAGAAATTGGTATCAGCAATGCAATATTCGTGACAACTTCAACATTGACGGAGGATAAAGTTTTCTCTTCTAGTAATGAGTTCTCCACCTATTCCGAGGAGAGAATATCAAGAGTCAGTGACTGGCCAGTGAAGATATTAATTGAACAAGCTCTTGGTGACGAAGTAGGCAAAATGGTTGCGCCATTCACACTGAGAAAAGGCGTCTCTGGTTCTATCTTTTTGAATAAAAGAAAGCTGGTTGGGGCAAATCAAAATCTAGACAGACAAGAAATCAAAGAGATGGTGAAACGAGCTCATAAGACGTCAGCTAGGAATCTAGATCTGAACCTTCCTGCAGAAGAGAATAATGTGCTAGACACTGACGATGGAAGCCCTGATAATGATCATGCACCTGACAACTCCAAGGCTTGGTTGCATGATTTTCTTGAGAACATTGACGCGAGTGTGTTTTTCAAGCCTTTTGATTTTGATGCTCTTGCTGAAAGAATATTGAATGAAGTTAATGGGTGCTTCCACAAGATTGTAGGTTCGGAATGCTTGCTAGATATTGATCCAAAAGTCACGGAGCAGTTACTCGCAGCTGCCTATTTATCTGATCGGAAGAGAGTGGTTGAGGATTGGGTGGAGCAAGTTCTTGGTTGGGGATTTGTTGAAGTTCTGAGAAGGTACAAACTGAAAGCAAATTCCATTGTGAAACTTGTTGTCTGCAAGGGCCTGTTTGTAGAAGAGCGCATGTCAGGAGATCACCTTCCAACAAAAATTATAATCAACTGATGCCTTCAAAAAGGGCAATTCCTGTGTTTTTTAATGTGTAATTTAGCATTTAGGATCAAGTAGCTCTTGTTTATCCTCTTAATCCCATCTATTCTAGCGGGTTTTGCAGGATAGGTACGTGTAATTGTGTATTAATTATAATCTGCATGTAGTGCTTTGGTGATGTGTCACCTGCTTGTTAAATACATAGTTATATGTCTTCATTGCTTCGATTCCTACAGCTGATGTACAATTTTTTTGATTTCCGACTAGGTTTGTGGTATCTTAGCAGATACTAACCTACATAGGAACTTTTTGTTCAAGATTCTTGAATGCAATTTCAATTGTGTAAACGTGTTGGCTTGCTGTTTCAAGACAAAAAGGACAGAATATTGGGATAAAAATCTGTTTAATAGCAGAGAGACGGAGGGAGGGACGAGAACAAAAACTAAATTTCATCTGTCTTCAAGTCAGAAATTGAGCAATTTATGCATCTCCAAAAAAAAGTATAAGAGGGACGTGTTCTGGAGATATAAATAATATTTTTTTTAAAAAAAAAAAACTATCCTTGAGCTTAAAATATCTATTTATGTCTCCAACTTAAGATTTAAACCATTAATTTTAAAACACTTAATTTCCACCATTTAATTTGAAAAAACTCGAATGTAAAAGGAAAAAAACCATAAAAATAAGATAAATATTTAGAAGTGAGGGAAAGAGGATGGAAAATAGAAAGAGAATAATTTGGTCAGGTGAAGTCTGGTCACAAATCTAGCATATATACTCTAATCTTTCTTGCCCAAGGTGCGTCCCAATCCTGGCACACCTAGGAGTGGTTCCAAGCCGGATATGCTTCTTTTTTCCTCTATCTATTCCAATTTCTTTTACGTGTATATATGTTTTTAAAATTTGCCTTATATTTTTTTTTATTATAAAACTTTATTTATCCGCCGGTCAAGAAAATTTAATAAAATTAACTGACTAAAGTAGATTACGAATTTTTCCTAATATATATCAATAAAAAAATGAATTAACCAAAGGAAATTACAATTTATTAGATAAAATATTTATTTTTATAAAGTTACATTAAAAAATAATAAATAAATAAATAAATTATGAAATGAAGAATCTTTTTCAAAATTTAAATAAAAACTGAAGTAATTATAGAATTGAGAATTTATTTTTAGCATAATGTGAATTGAAAAGAATATTATTATTAAGAAATTATTAAATAATTAACATGCAAAATTATTAAATGAAAAAAAAAATGTATTGTTTTAAAAAAAGATTTTCTACATTCTGTGTTATCTTAGACACCATCAGTCAAATATGATATAGGAACACATTATGTTTGGATATCATCGTAAAATACAATAGTGTTATGGGGCAGAACAAAACTCTATTATAACCATCTAGGTGATGGCCCAGTGGTAAGAGTTTGAGACCAAGAGGTTTGCTCCCTTTGTGGTCTCAGGTTCGAGCCCTAGGTTGCTCATATAATGGTCACTGGAGGCTTACATGGTCGTTAATTTCAGGGCCCGTGGGATTAGTCGAGATGCGTGCAAGCTGGTCCGGACACCCACGTTAAACTAAAAAAAAAAAAAAGTGGAATTAACTCCATCTTTGCCATGAAATCTGCTCCTTCTCGCAAAGTGCATCATAGAGCTATGACAATCTCAGTCGAGAAAGCTACTCATGATAGGGAAATGAGGATAAAACTCAGCTCCTGAATGGCCTTCAAGGAATCCCGTAAATCTGTCCCTGCCATCACTGTTTTCTGTTTTATATCTGTTGATGTTTTAGAAATTCAAGAAATCTAAAAATAAGTTTTTCGGGTTGGATAATCAGTTAATCAATTAATTATAATAATCTAAAAATAAAATTTTCGAGTTGGATAATAATAAGTTCATCAATTGATTATAGTAATCTTATCCATTCTTTCTATCAAAAATAGTTGATAATTTATATTTAATGCTTAATAGATCAAGATGGATTGTGGTTAATATCTACAAAAGATTTTTTTTTATGAAAACAAAGACTCTCCGATACTTAAATAAATATTTTTTTAGAGAAAAAAAAATACAATAATATTCTAGAGAGATATGTTCTCAATATATATATACAATTAAGAATAAAAATTGTAAATCTTTGTTTTGAAAATTTCATGATGTAGTTATAGTTATGAGTCTTATCTTTTTATATAGATGAGAGATTGAAGTATAATTTTATATTTGTAATATTTTGAGTTGTATTTCATTTATTTTATCCATCTAAAAAATGATGATATGACTGGCCATAAAGAACTTTAATTCACCTAATGGGCTTGGTGAAGTATAAACTTAATTAATTAAATTTATTTTTTTTTAGAAATAACTACTCTATGATTCTATATAAAAATATATATAATTAATGATATTACACCCAATTATTTCTCAATATTAGACCCATCACGTTCGAGGCTTGACACACTATCTAATTCAATCACAATGGGGTCTGGTTAGCATCGAATCCATAGCTCTCAAGGCTTTGCACACCACTAAGCCAATCATGGTTGGGGTTGGCTTTGATTGGACTTAATGCGCCAGACCCAATGATATGCTAACATGTACCAATTCAATATACCAAAAAATTCAAAAAATTATATCTATATATTCTTTTAATTAATCATTTTTCTTAAAAATATACCGATAAAATCTTATTTTATGGACATCCTAAATCCCATGCTAGCATCAACCACTGCTTACTTGCCTGCAGCTCAGAGCCACTCTGAGAAAAGGAATTATAATTTTCAAATACTCACAAGAATACCTGTAAACCGATCCAATAAAAAAGGAACAGCAAATTAAACCCATGGGTTTGAAAGTCTGGAGTCCAAGTCCTAATAATACGGCCCACAAATTAAACCGGAGTCCAAGTTCTAATAACACGGCCCAATAGAACAAAACGTCTAGATAGTCCATTTTCACCAAAACCAGCCCGAAGTGAAAAAAGAAATCCTGGCCTGCCAAAACTCACACAAACCCAAAAGACATAAAAACCTCCTCTTTCTCATTCTTCCCAGTCTTCAGCCTCAGCCTCGGTCTCGATGCAAAAGACGACTGCAACAACAACCTTTACCATCAGTACTCTCCTGTACAGACACTAACCTACCAAATTACCCTATCCATCAACAATAACCAAATTAACTCATTAATTAACTTATGTATGGCTTCCATACTCACAAGCCCTCGCACTGTAGAAGAGATCTTCAAAGATTACAGCGCTCGTCGCTCTGCCCTCGTTCGTGCTCTCACTATCGGTATCCCGATTTCAAATCCCTAAATTTCTTAATTCGTTAAATTAATCTTCTTCGCATGCATGTGTATATTGTGGGTTTCTTTTTACTTGTGCTGATGTTGTTGCTGTTGTTGTCTTTGTCAGAAGCCGATGAAGTTTACATTCAATGCGATCCAGGTTTGTTTCTCGCTTTCTCTTTTAAGCTCAACGCTGACCTAACAAACAAAACAAAAAAAATTCAATAATCTTTTAGGATTCTACTGTTGTTGTTATTAATCTTTTCGTTATTTGTGATTTTTTCTTGGATTTTTCATTAATGTTTGTTTTAACCAACGGAAATTGACCTTGTACAATGGATTTTAGAAAAAGAAAATTTGTGCTTGTATGGACATCCAACTGAGTCCTGGGAGGTGACTCTGCCAGCTGAGGAAGTTCCCCCGGAGCTCCCTGAGCCTGCTTTGGGCATTAATTTTGCCAGGGATGGGATGAGTCGTAAAGATTGGCTTTCTCTTGTGGCTGTCCATAGTGACTGTTGGTTGCTTTCTATGGCATTCTACTTTGGTGCACGGCTTAATCGCAACGACAGGTACGTTGTTCATTCTAATTTTGTTTGTTGATTCCTGCTTACATTTGTTCACAAATAGGTGGTGGAATCTTAGGTTCTTAATGCTCCGCAATTCAGAGGTTCCATTTGTACTTGCACTGATTTTCATGTGATACCAATTGCTTTATTTGTTAACTTAACTTGGTATTCTGATTCATGAATTCTGTTTTGTATAATTTATGTGAAAAGGTCAGCTATTCATAGTGGCCAAGAATTTTTTGGGCAAGGGTATCAAAGAAACAAAATTATGGGAAGCTAATAATTTTTAAGACATGAAATAGTGTGAAGAAATATTGTATTACACTCCATGAACACTTAAATGGTGCTTGTGAGAGAGTTTTAAGAAAACTCAGTCAAGGGAAATGTTCGGTTACGCTACATGATTAGTGCTTTTGAGAGGATGGCAAGAAATTTTGATTTGCTGAAAGTTATATTTCTAAATAAATAAAATGCGCAATCATTCTGGAATTCACAGACATCTCAGCTAGCTCAGTAGTATTGCTGTGTTATGTTGCTTTTTATCAGAATTCAACTTTTTACAGTTAGGTGAAAAGACAACATTTTGAACCTGTTAATGCATTTTGAGCACATAGAGTAGTTTGAATGATCGCTTCTTAAGTTCATGAACATTGTTATCATATTTAAAATAGAAATTGCAGTTGTAGACATAGCAGGAAAAAGTAATATTCATGTGGTTAACTAAAATCACCTTATCTAAAAGGCACGCTTCCCGTGTTTATGTTGTTAAGAGGAATGTAATAGATGAAAAGGGGACTTGATAGGATAAAGTAAACGTGTTTGTAAATGTAAAGAAACAAATATTTCTCATTTCACATGTTTTCCCTCATTAATCTTCTACAAACAAGATTGCTATTGAATTGGTCTATGCTGTTTTTATTTTGTGTGTGAGCTTGTTCACGTACCCCAAGACCGTATCTTATCAAGTTTTCTGCATTTTTGCTTTTTGAATAGGCATATGGTTGAGGGTTTTTCTATGTTGATGTAGAGGAAAAAAGACATTTGGTTGGTTAGGGTAACAATACACTTTGCTTGTTGAAATAAAACTGACCCCTACAGCGACGTAAAAAAAACTAACTAAATGAAGCAAAATGATATTTGAATTATTTGAATCTTGAGAATTAACTCCTTTGACTAAAGACAGTCCTGTTGTTCAACTACTTAATTTGTTTTCCTGTCTTCACTGAAGGTTTGTTGCGTTGTGAAACCTCCTGTAGTTATATGTGTTGTGGTAGAATAGTTGCCTTGTGGAATATTGATGTGAAGTGAATTTGAGGAAGGATGTAGGTCCTGTATCAACTTTCCCAGTATATTCATCCCCTACATTATGATACTTGATCTCCGGTAGATATTGCTTTCTCTCACCACTCTGTTTGTTGTTTTAGTTGCATTGGTCAATTAAGAATGGTGATGTGGCACACCATGCCACTAACTTGTAGTTTTGAGAAAAGTATCTTCTAAGAAATATGTTTTGCTTTGTGCACAAGTTGTAAAAGTGACGATGTCTTACACTCCATGGAAGACTGGTGAAGTATCATCCATCATCAGTCACACTTGCGTACTTCGTGACGCAATGTAAAACATAGATAGAAACCACGTTTGTCGACAAGTAAACCTCTAAGGTTTTAGCCCTATACTATAGAGAAATTAATGGAGAAAAACTCCAATATATTCTGAAAAGTTTTTAATTCAATCATCTAATAAAAAAAAATATCACACCAATTTTTTATATAGAGTTTAAAACTGGTCTAACCAAAAGAATCTAAAGCTAAGTTGGAAAAACAATAAGAATCTGAAATTAACTAGGAAAATAATTAAAACAACAAAAACAATAACTTCATCTCCTAATTTGAGGGCCATCCCGACCTCGGCTAGCTGAACCCTACAGAACCGTGCTCTTGAATCTCTCGATCAAATTTGAGCTTGGTCCAATGATCATATCTAAAGTTGTGGTTGTTTTTGTCAGATATTGTGTTTGATGTGTTCTTTGTAGGCTTTGCCTTATTTATCTGGTCTTTAAACTCATCTGCAACATGTTCCACATCATTCGGTATGGAATTAATCTTAATTGCTTGAGAGGGAATTTTGACCTTTTGAGCTTGCAGCTTCTTGTTTTCATATTTTGGTATCAAAGTTAGCAGTTTTGCCATTATGGAGAAGCACTCTAGCAGTGCTTGTAAGCACTTAGGTGTAATATTTCCTTCTTTTTATCCTTGGTCTTTTTTTAATGAAACACCAGAGAGAATGAGCTGGGCTTCTAATGTCTTCAACAGCATTGCTTGTTAGTTTGTTAATTAAGTGTATCTTCTTTTTAATATTTGTGCTTGGGAATGGTCAGAAGTTTGGTGGATTGTGCCTGACTGTACTTTGGCCCAAATGAATTAGAATGCTACTCTGGTCTTTGGGACCTGCCTGGGATTAAGATATGAATATGATCATAGGCATACATGGCACAAAGTGAACAACAGAATTAAATCAGGTTGCACCTGTCTTATCTTTTCCATGTTCAAGTTTACCTATGTTGGAATGGCGATATCTTGGGTTCTTGACCTGCATAGGATGTAAATACCATCATAGAAATATTTGCAATGAAGTGAACTTAAAACTGGACAATTTGGATCTCCTCGGGAGTGCACATGTATCCGCAATGCAATTGTTTTATGATCCCCCAGACGTTGATGATAACCCAGATCTTGGGTTCTGCTTGCTGGAATTTCAATCCACTACTAGAATAGCATATGGCTAGTAGTTTTGAATAATCTTATTAGCCGGATACTGTATAATGAGGACCTTGTGATAGAGCTGTTAGATGTTTTCTACATGGACTTGTGTTAACTATTATCAATTGATAATCTTGCGTTCCTGTTCTCTTCATGCACCTGTCTCAATTTGTTTTGCACAAGTTGTCCAACACTAAATACTTTATGTTTCTGATATGATTTCCTCTTCCCTGTTGTGTGCTTATGTCTTGAACCTTTGATTTCAATGTTGACATTTCACAGTAGCATAATTTAGTGGTTATGTGTTTTTCCCCTCTCAGGAAGCGATTGTTTAGCATGATAAATGATCTGCCCACCCTCTTTGAAATTGTAACTGGGAGGAAACCAGTAGAAGACAAACCTAGTGCGGAAAGTGGCAGCAAATCCAGGAATAACACAAAGGTGAAAATGTTTTGTCTCTAATTATCAAATTTAAACTCATAAATGCATTTGTTGTGTTTGACTAGTTTTGGATCTTTAACCTACCTATTATATTGCAGAGATCAATAGACGGACAGGCGAGAAGTAATTCCAAGTTAAGTTATGTGGAGGATGAAGACGAGCATGGAGACACCATTTGTGGGAGCTGTGCAGGGAACTACAATGCCGATGAGTTTTGGATTGGCTGTGACATCTGTGAACGATGGTACCATGGAAAATGTGTGAAGATAACACCAGCAAAAGCAGAAAGTATCAAGCAGTACAAATGCCCTTCTTGCAGCACAAAGAAGTCTAGGCACTAACAGACAGCAAAGCTTTTGAGGGATCGACCTCATTATTGCTCACTGATGTTGTTCCAAAGCACGATAGTTTTTTCTTTTATTGCTTAAAAAAAGGTGTTAAGGTTCCATCTGGGGATCACAGTGCTTATCTAAGTGAATGTTGTTTTAACTTTGGGGGTCTTCACACCGAGAAATTCTTGTCTTAGATTTTGGTTAACGATAGTTTATGGAGTATGTGATTAATGTTAATGGTGCCAATATCGAATTGCAGGAGGCTATACCCGAAGGATTTCCCAAGGACAGCCACGGTTCGATACAGTTGTAGATCCTAGCTATGCTGTGAGTCACGTCCGCAAGTGAATTGTGGAGCCCATTCCGTGTGATTTGCATGTATAACTAGGATTTGGGACTGCATGCAATCGTGGCTATGTGTGGCACGGTCCATTAATGAACTTGGGCTCATGGATCTTGGAGTTTAAAGGTTCAAACCTGGAGATATCATCTCATTCTCTGTGGTTGGGAGAGCAATTTTTTCGTGACGAGCCAGCTGCTTCTAACACGAGTCAATCGACTTGGATATTTGTATTTTGGGTGCGTAAGGTAAGCCCGTCTGTGCAAAATGGTCCTCTCTAATCCTGCATGCCATGGCGCCGCCCTCGTGTTCGCTTGACAGTAGCTGATTAAGTAATGTCTTTTCTTTCCGATGAACAAGTTAATTTCATTATCGATGGAAAAAAGAAAGAATTAAAGAAGAGGACAGCTGGAGTTAATCCCTGTTGAAATGAAAGATTCAAACAGACCACAGTTAATAATAGGCAGTCTGATACCGTCTCTTTTTATCAAGGGGAACAGAAAATTATGTCAACCTCAATCATTAAGCAAATCTCAAACAGCAAACAGAAGAGGTTGTCTGACATCAACTTTACAAATAGGGAAACCATAAAATCTATTTCTATTTTCGAACAGAAACACAGTAGATTGACTATGCAGTTCGGAGAAGATCAATGATTAATATACAATCTAGCATTTCTTCCATCCATGAAAATTTGATGCATGCACCCCAAGAGATTCATCAGGATTCCAGTTTCCAAAATCTAAGTTTTCTTCTGTAAGCTCTGTTTATTCCAGGCAAATTCTTGATCCCAAAGTTCGTATTTCTTTGAAAAAATGGCTAATCAAAGAACAAGTGATCTCTGCTTTTGTTTGCTTGCTCGCAGAGAAGGCCTCCTATGTTGCAAGTCAAGCACATTCATGGAGCATCTATGATGCGGCGCCTTCCTCCATAACTTGGACTTCCGTCAAACAAAAATCTGCTGTTTCAGCTAGACATGTCGCTATTTATTAATTATTAAAGCAGTGTTTTTCAACAGATAAACCAGGTAGAGGTAATATGCTGAATCAAAAAAAATGAAGATGATGGTCTTAGTTATAAATATACAGTAGATGATTGATCTCGTCAAATGATGATCCGCTATAAAGTCTAATTTTCAAAGACTCGGTTGGAGCTGTATCTCTTTTCCTCTTCAGTTTTGTTTGAAGGTGTGTTTTGGTGGGATGGAACTGGAACAGATAAATGAGCCAGCAATTTGAGGTTTTTGAAATTTATTTTTTGACGAAAACCCCTCATGTCACGAAGCTTTTCTCCTTGTTCCTCCAATATTATGTTTCTACGCTGGGGGAGGAAGTGGAGAGAAAAGGGGAGCCTTGTTTTAGCCCCTAACGTTTTACCGGATTGTCAATCTCATCCGAAAGTAACTGCTTTTATCAACATTTCTCAATTGGGTTCTTTCTTTCTACACGGTTTCGTAACGAAAAACGTCAAATTAACTTGAAAAGGGGTATTTAATGAAAAACATTAATGGACATGGAAATGTTTGGTGTTTTAGGGACACAACAGAGAAAACATTTAGCTTGGAGATCCAATTTAGAGCTGGTGAATGGGTCGGGGACTAATCGAGGATTCTCTGAAGATAAGGAAAGCTGGAAAAATACTTTTAAAACTTTGTAAAATGTCCTAGAGCAAACAAGAAAATAAAAGTTGAAGGAGATTGAAGGATTTTTTTTTTTTTAGCATGTTTTTTAAAAAAATATTGGAGATTACTAAAACTCCTTTTGAGATATTAGATAAAAGGTTTGTTAGGGATTGTAATAATAGTGTCAGTTTCAAAGTGTTTTTTATTTAATAAAGTATTAAAATAATTTTTTTATATATTTTTTAAAAATTATTTTGATATTAGCACATTCAAAAAAATATAAAAAATTTTAATAAAAAAATAAAAAATAATTTAAAATACAATTTAAACCACGTTTCCTATCACTCTCATCAAATTGTACGATAGCGTTTCAGGTGACGTTTTATCACAGGAAAGGGATCACAGACACGGAAAAATAAATAATTGGTACCGTGCTTGTTGGCTATGATCAAGGCCAATTCTAATAGTTTCTTCACCGTCTAGTCTTCTCTGATCGTGCCCTTCTAACCACCGCCTACAGAAAATAAACGTGCCAGGTCTTTTTAGCACGTGGAATCTGAGTCTACCTCTCTCTTGTGCGTGATCACGCAAACACAGCATCATGTGCCCTACTTTGATAGTAAGAATCACACACAGTAGTAAACTATTGACGAGATTTTTGTTACTTTTTTTTTTGCCCCCATTTGAGCGTCGGAATATCACATTTTTCTTATCGAAATTTAAGGTTCACTGAATCCAACCAGTGGAACACTGTGTGACACTGAATACTCCGGCGCCATAGATGCAATTACAAGTTGCAATGTACTTAATTATTATCCTGATAAATTCAAGCCGACGGTTTCCTTGAGCTGTTTGTTTTTCATGTCTTGTTTATCCTGTGTTCAAGTTAGGATAAAAAAAGATTTTCTTTTTTTGTGAACTTATTTTTCTAGGTGTAGGTGAGGAATGAGGATAATCTTTTGAGTATTTGATTCTAGAGAGAGAGAGAGAAATATTTATTATTTTTGTGAACGTGTTTTTCTAGCTAGCTAGGTGTAGGTGAGGATATAATCTTTTGAATATATTAATATTTATTTGATAGTGTTTGGTATTTCATTTCCGAAGTTTTTTTGAAAAAAAAATTAAAAAAAATATTTTTTTATCTTCAAATTAATATATTTTTTAATATTTTTAAATCATTTTGATGTGTTAATATTAAAAATAATTTAAAAAAACAAAAAAATATTGTTTCGACTTATTTTAAAATAAAAAATATTTTAAAAAATAACAACTATTATATACCCACGCATGGCTGCACAACCACCATCTTATGATTTAACTGGGATTTGTTTTCGAAATTCTAATCACTGGAGTATCAGCTTAGTAGGTGCCAAAGTTTGTTGAAAGGCTCCTATCTGTATCCAACGCAGCAAAGAGGCAAGCAAATCAAATTATTTGATTGTTGATTGATATAATTTATGCATTATTGACCGTCGTGTGTTTTTTTATTTTCTTTTTCTCGTTTAAATTATTAAAGTTGTATTTGAAAGAGAAGCGCACACGGACTGTCAAGTGTCAACATTTGTAATACCAGCACTTGTGATTTTGAGAAAAATGCAAGAATTAAGAAGAACATAAGAACTCCTAGGGAATGCAGATATCTCGGATCCGGCAGGTTCTTATGCATCCGCACAATTAATATTATTCACATCCAACCCGCATTAAAGACCGATACTAAGCAAGAGTTTATAAGTGATTAATGCCATTGTTTATATAAAGTATTCAATATCAAATTTATATTAAATATCATGTATATAGTGTTGAACTATGTGGTTATTAATTGTTAAGTGATTTTGCAAGTCATGTAGTAAAACAAAAATACATCACCACCTAATTTACATCACACATAGCTTAATTAGTACTTGATATATAAATACTTATCTTAAATACTAATTTTATATATTCGTAATTCATTATCATTACTATCACGCATTCATAATTATAAATTAAATTTCAATTATAAACTTTGATTTATTTTTACAGGGTTTGCTATATAATATAATGATAATTAAAAGAATTAATTTATTGAGTAAGATTTAGTTTATAAGTGAAGGTTGGATAATTAAATTTATTTTATAAGGTTTATAATAACCATGTATATTAATAAAAAAATATATTAAAAATACTAGGTTGGATGATGGATGATATAAAACTTTGATTGCACTTATATCCAACCCATTTTAACCCAGATAAAATCCAATTAAAACTCCATTCAATTGAGTTGGGTAATATCCATTACCCAATAGTGGATGAAGTTATCATTCACAAGTTCTCCTATGCCTGTTGTGCTTTTTTTTTTCGAGTTGTATAATCTCTCTTTTTAAATTTTGGACTAGACTATGATCCTACTCCAAGACCCTCCTAGGATCAAAATGCTTTCTTGTTTCTACAAATCTTATATTCAATTATCACAAATAAAGGCTGTGTTCCCTTGTCAAAAAATTTTAATTTTAATTTTATTTTGTTTGGGAAATAGAAAACTAAGAAAACACATTTACTAACGGAAAGTGATTTTTTTATTCCTGAAAATGAATGTTTTTTAACTTTTCACTTTTCTAAAAAAACTCAAAAAACACTACCAATATTTAACAGTTTCCCGACCAAAAATTAAGTTGGTGCTTTCTTTAATATGTTGATGGTGATTATTTTATTGATAGATTCGCGAATGATACAAGCCATTGAAAAAAACTCATCTGTAATTTTTGGGATGTTTATAAATCCATCATTAATAAAAAAAAAATATTATTAATGGTTTTATAGACAAACAATGCATGTCAAAAAAAAGCCAAGTATTTAAAAATGAATCATCTCAATATAAAAGCCAAGTATTTATTACAAATTTATACATTCAAATATAATGAAACAAGAATAAAGACAGTGTTGAAGGAGGAAGAGGAGACTAGTCATCTCTGAGACTATAGAGCCAATAAGAGGGTGCATATGTACCATCCATCTATATATGATCTAATAGAAATGACCATTCGACGGAGTTCTTCATAATCCACAAAAAGTCGTTTATATTTTTTATTGAGATGAGTCATACGTTCTTGCACTCCTTAATCTAACAAGGCCACAAACTTCAAACATTGAGTGCTTGAGACCGATTGCGACCTCCCAACATTTGAAACACTACAAGATGTCCGTAAGTTCTTGATCATAGTGTTGGAGAGTTCATACATCTGATTTCTATCAGGTCCACCAGACGATCTCGTCTCTAACCATAAATCCAAATCAAAATCCAGGTGGATCAAAGGATGGTCCCTACATCTCTCCTTCAATCAGCAGTTATATGTCTTTTGGAAACAAAAAAAATGAAATCATCAAATTCAAGAAAATAATAACTTAAGAAAGAAAATGGATGGAAACCAATGTACCACAAAGTACTAAGCGCGACTATCGATGAATTGTTGTATTATTTTTTTACGGTCTTCACTTTGCACGTGCGTTTTCAAAAGAAGCTTCATTGGACTTGGCTCACATTCAAGTGTCATAACTTGTAAGATAACAACGTAGTCAGTTAAATATATTTATAAATTACAACAAATTAATTAAAAATAGATGTGATTAAAATAAATTTTATCATCTGCTTTGCATGCGAAATAAATAGAATAAAGCCGCTGATTTGCGTTTTAATCTAACAATGAATCTACTTACTCAGGTTCCCCGTACTAGACTGTAACCATCGTGTCGGACATCGTGTGTTGAATATTTTCCATCCATATATTTTTTGGGATGTATAACAATCTCAAATCCTTCCAAACCCAGCAAGACGCATCAATAAATATATGTAAAAATGAATTTCCTAGTAAGCAGTACGAGCAAGACAAAATTGTATGAACCCAGCAAAAGAATGCAATTTGTACAGTAAACGAAACAGTTATTGAGACAATAAAGTACAATTTATGGGTACTATTCTGATTGCAAATCATTGCAGGAATGATTAATTGTTTGCTGTGCTTGACGGATTCCTCGGCAGAGAATGAATCAAAAGGGGACAAATGTGAATGCAAAGTGTCTTTTCAGTGGAAAAGGAAGCCAGGATAGTATCCGCATTTCCTTCCACCAAACAATCAAGTGCTTGATACTTGAAAGGAGCATTGCAGTAGCTGTGGGTGTGGGGTGATTAGTTCGATGTGTTTCTTTTCAGTAGCTGTTGATATTACTAGAGTTGAAAGGCTCGGAAGAACAGTTTACAATTACGTTTGTTTTAATTAGCTGCTATAATGTGAACTAAATAGTTTACTAGCCATGCTTATTATTCTAATTAACCCATAATTTTGAGAGAGGGGATTGGATCCAGCACCTGGTAGATGAAATTTGTCGTTTCTTCTGCTTACAACATTCAATATGATTTTATTTTGCTTCTTTTCTTTTAAAGGTGAGGAAAGTCATTTGAAATAGTCAATCAATAACATTATTTCATTTCAAATGTTGTCTACGACCATCTTATCTCTTTTAATCGCAAAAAATCAGTATGGAAGTCCACATCTACATGAGGAACAGACTTCCAAATACCTAATCCTGATTATTTTTCGTCGAATTCCAACTGATACAGACATGTTGGGATCCTATTGGATATAGCTCGTAGAAGTCATTTTTTAGAAGATAAAGATATACAGGAGAACTTTGTCTCTTGCTTGACTGCCTCATATTATTGTCACAGATTGACAATCAAGTTGCAACACCTTTCTACACAGCAAGATTCACTAATACCAGCAACTGGGAATCAATTATTTTCTACTTTGATGTTTTTTATATAAGATTTCAAGATGACATCGAAAAACTAACATCACCCGACATTAACCCTTTTTAATTTTACTCTTTAATTAGCCCCGTTTTCTCAAAACTCCAAGGAAACTCCAGAATGGTTCGTTTGGGAAACGAAAAGGTTTAACAGCGATTTGCGTCCTTCAACAAAGGCGATTTATAGGAACATTGAACGTGGTGGTTTAAACCATCAAAATTGCAGCCTTATGGTATTGTACGTGGCAGTGATTCTTCCATCTAACACTGTCATGTTTTGCTGTTAGAATCTGGACGAAAAAAGGGTTTACAATTTCAATTATTTGGGTCTAGGTTTCATCCAAAAGCCCAAGTCTTATCAAGATGTGAGTTAACACCCCCTCTGATCACTTGCATCCCATTTCTTAGGATCTGACAAGTAATAGCTCAGAATATTTATTGGGTATTTGGATATTGAACTAGATGATTGAGTCTAGGTTTCATTCAAAGGATCCAAACGTTGTTGTGGGTGGTCTGATATTTTCGCTGTATGTCTTATCGCGTCAGGGTTATATCACAACACGAATTCTTGCTTTTGCTGTTTCGAGATACAGTTTGCACCAAAGTGGGACACCAAACTAAAGAAACATCAACATCGATCAAAGATTAGACACAACTTGTAAATCCTTAATTTAAGACTTGGATTTTGCGATTCGTAGATAGCAGCACCACACAGTGATCAGAAGCCTCAGGCCACCCAAAATTTCCCCATGATGATAACAATACTGATATGTTAACTTCATTATATAAATAAAGATTTTGTTAAATCATGCAATCTGCCAGTAGTAAAAAAAAAAATCTTGTGAAGTCCTTTCAATTACAAGGCGGTGATTTTGATCTTAAAGCTACAAGACAATAAAATGTGATCTTTTTGGTTATTTTATAACAATTCAACAAGAAACTTAACCCACATATATAGTTGACAAAATTGACTTTTAAAACATGATTGATGCATAAAAAAATAATTTTCAATATTAATTATGTATGTATATGTATTAATTTGCTAATATATTATGTTTTTGCCCATTTAGATAGAGATAAAGTTACAAAGAGACAAATAAAGATTAAAAAACCTCACATACACGCAAAAGACACGGCTTTTGCGAGTTTGAAAGTTTAAATAATTTAAAATTAAATAATACCAATATAAGTTGTCATATAAACTATGGCATTCTTTGATCTTTGACTTCATTCAATCAGAAATACATCAGTGATGTATGAGTGCTTCAGTCTACGGGATATAAAAAAAAATGGCTCCACCACCTTTGTGTAGAGTGACACATATGTATTCTCGCTTCATCTTTTTGAAAAGTCTTGAAGCAGAAGGTTAAAAAATTTAGTTGTCAATTACAAGGACACATAATCATGGGTAATTATAACTTAGTAGTTTAGCAAAAATAACTAATTAATCCTCATGGTCTTAATAATTGTTATTTAATCCTTATGTTTTAGCATATATTTATAAATCAATCCTTCTCTATATTTCATGTTTCTTTAATCTTCAATTTATTTGATTTTTTTAGTTTTTAAAAAATACAATGATTAAAAAAAAAACAAGTAAATGATGACAGGTTTGAGGAGAAAAGAAAGCATTTTTTGAAAAAAAAAAAAAAAAGAATTATTAAATGGTTAGCACTGATCAAAAAAACTATTTAATTATTTTTTAGTACAAAATTTAATTAATTTATTTTGATAAATTATAAAGACTAGATTATAATTGACTCAATAATTACTTATGCAATATTTTGCTATTTTAGTGTTGCCTCGTGCGTGCCTCGTTAATCAATTAAATGTTAAACACACATGTTTTTTAGACAGTGATTTGTTACCTTAATCAACGGTACCTAGACGGGACAGCATCTCATCACAAGATGTAATTGGAATCTTTTTTGGGCCCAAATTTTTCTCCAACGAGAAATGGAAGTATAGAATAATTTTTTCTCATTTTTTATTTGTCTTGCCGCTTAGTTCTATCATAAATTAACGATTTTTTTTTTCAAGGCATTCTGCTCTATGATTACAAGATGTATAGCTTACTCAAATTCTAACCAATGAAGGGAGTGTTTGCTTGTGATTTACAATAATGTAATAAATTATCTATAGCAAAAATTTCCTAAATATTATCGTCACCATCATCGCGGAGATTTTAGAGACTCCACTTGGGATTTGCCACTGGGACCTCTCATTCTTATGAAGAGTCTGTATTCATCAAATGTCATCGCTGGATAGAGTGGAGGTCTGTCAGGCGCCACAAGCTCCTTCAATGGCTCTATGGGTACATCACTCTTTGGATTGTAGAAGAAAGCTAGAGAGACTCGCTCTTCCGATGAATTTACTATCACTCTATGCTCCACACTCTTGTAAGTTGCATTGCTTAGCACCTAATAATTAAACGAAATATCAGAAAACATAGAACAAAATCGTTTACTGCGTGCATCACTTCAGAATGAGAGTGAGTTTGCGACGGTCAATTAATTATATTATATATTATTTACATCACATGGCATCGTTCAAAAAACTAAATAAAAAACAGGAAAGGTAAGGAATAAATTGCTCAAATGGAAGGAACGAGATGCTAGACTGCTTGTGAACTTTGCAATCCTAACGAAATCTACGGGAACCAAACAAATAGTCTAAAAGTACGAACCCAACTAGGGATCATTTGATTTAGATTCCATAATTTAATAATTCATTTAAGGTTCCTCATGTAATAATTTATCTATTTATTATCAACGCTTTCCATTAACTTCACCTGCCACTTCATTGTAAGTTAAATAACGACAAATGACAAAAATTAATATTCGAAGACATTTACAATGGAGAATATATTAGGTGGCTTCCAAATTGTTTTAGGCGGAAAAATGGTACATGTAATTAATTTGATGGAATGGTAGTTAATAAGGGATAAGCCATGATTGTAGTTAGGATCTTAGGATAAGTTAAATTGTAATAAATATTATATGCATCCTTGCAAGAACTTACTACACCTATATATTTGCTTTCTTTTTTGTTACAATTGTTTAAATATTTGTTTTCTGTATCCCATTCCACATGTTTCAAACGTGGCATTGGATAGCTCATCTGTGTTTGTAAAAATCAGAAGAAAAGCGGGAGGTCTATGTATGATCTTCTTAATTAATTTTGAAAGCGGGAAGAACAATACTGGTTATGGAGGTCTAAACGAGAAGCTGTATATGCTTTCATAAATTAAGAGATGAAACTATGTATTCATGCCAAATTATTAAAATTGACTAGGACTTTATCTATATGTTCACTCAAGTCACTCAAAATAATATCGTTATAAATCTAATTTATATATATATATATATATATATAAAAACAATAACTTTGTTTTTTTAAAATAAATTAAATTAAATTTTGACTAGTTTAATTAGATGATAAGTTAATTTACCAGACAAACCAAGTTAATTTTGGATTGATTTTATTTGACATCTGAACTAGGTAACCAAGTCTAACAAATTCTAAGCTGATTTTCCAGGGGAAAATTAACCAGGGACGAGTTTAAAAAGTGTGAAAGCTCATCCGATGCTCCAATGGGCATACTTAAAGCTTTTCATCACTGATGAGACCACTCTCCCTCATTCGTCCCTATTCTAAAATGGGACCAAATGACAAGTTACTAAAAAACTTTGGACCACCCGTTGCGTAAATACTCACCACTTATCCATCAAAAATATATGTGCCCTATACATGTAATAAATTTCAATTCTCAGCCATACGCGCATATATATATATATATATATATATATATAGAGAGAGAGAGAGAGAGAGAGAGATATTTCGTATGTAGATAATCTAGCTAGTGAGAGAAATAGAGAGTGTAGGTTACCTGAATTTGATCACCAATATTAACAATAAAAGCATGTGGAGCTGGTTTTACAGTAATCCAGTTCTCATCTTTACGAACCTGAAGACCAGGGACATGATTGTCTGGCAAGAGAAGGGTTATGCCACCGGGATCCGAATGCGATGATAAACCAAGGGCCAGGTCAGGCTGTGGACACTTGGGGTAAAAATTAACTCTGAGGCATGCCCCAATGTTTTCGCCGCCAAATGCATTTTGAAGTCGTTCCTCTCCTAATCCAAGGTTTATTGATAAAACCTTCATTAATCTCCCACATAGCTTCACCAATTGCTTACCATATTCATCAAGCACTTCCCTACAAATTAGTAAAGGGTTACTTAAAACTAATTAAATTGAAATTGCGGTATTAAAGATAACTAATAAACGAAATGGTAGTTAGGTAAAATCCAAATATATGGTTGATATCCAACGTTTAGATGTAATGATAATTATAAGTGGCCGGCAAAAGTGCAGTCAATTACTAGGTACGATGTATCATATATAGGAAATCAATTTGACACGTCGAATTTGCAACTTGAGACGCCTTCGTGTAATTTTAGTGTGCTAAAAAGTATGAAGAACCAAAAAGATATGCGCATATATATGTTATGAAAATGGATTGAAATATATATATATATACCTGCAATCAGCTGGAATGGTAGGCCATTTGTTACAGTCTTTCAATGTTGAAGGAAGATAGTGGAGGAAGTAGTAATCACTCCAATCAAGTATGGCACCTTTTTCAACTCCTAACCGGCTACCATAACCTTCATAAGTCTTGGGTGTGTTTGCATAAGCTTGCTTAACCTCCATGGGCGAATGAAAGAACTGCCTCCATGCTTCTCGGGCACGGTCCATCAATTGAGGGCTAACACCATGGTTAATCACTTGAAAAAATCCCCACTCCCGGCATGCTATAGCAATTTGGTCAAGTATAGCAGCACGGAGGGCATGATCATCACCGTATAGTCCGACAAGATCAATAACAGGGATGCTCACATCCATTGAAGCAGTGGAATTTATGGATGGCCTCTCTAGCGGAGGCTTGACATATCGCTCAGGAATTAGGGGTGTGCCGCTGTCGGACAAGGATTGTACACGAACTATTGGTTCGGGCCACTCTTGGAGCTTATTCATAACGTTTGTAGCTAGGTTTGGTCTCCGAGGTTGATTCTATATAAATGATAAGGGGTACCGTGAAGCAACAGACATGGTCTTTTATAAGCAATCAGTTTTGAGAGCGAAAGAGTACTAAGACGATGAAAGAAAGCGGTCTTAGTTCCCAAAAACTAAAGAGGGAGGGAGGGAGGGAGGGAGAGGGCATGAGAGAAGAATATAAAGAAAGGTAATTGTGGAGGGGGGGAGGATAGTGGCAAGCGTTCGGGAAGTGAAATTGACGTGGAAGAGAACGTGCAAATTATTATGTTTTAAAATATAAGAATGGAGGCATGATGATATATATCCAGATATTTATATGCATATTGTGTGAATTTGGGTTGAGATGGAGCAAGACAAACAACAGTCTTCTTCACTCTTGTGTGTGGGTTTTTTTTGCAGCAAAAGTGTCAAATGTGTGGTGCCCGCATTCGTCTACTGCCATTTTCTATTTGGGTGATTGTGGACGAGCCAAAATACAGATGAGCAAGTGGGAGTTCATATATCATCCCATCTCCTTCAATTACCAATCTATTTTATAAACCGAAAAGACCCATTCCAATATTTCAGCGACTCTAAAGAAACCAGAAAAGAAAAATAAATTTAGCGATTTATTTTTCATTTTTTTTAATATTGAATAAAACCATTCATAACTCTTGTCGTGAGTACACATGTATGAAGGGGACTATAAATTTCGGCGCCGTGCTAACTTTTGTTTGCTCTCCCTTTCATTAGATGTAATCCACAGACTCCAATATAGAACCACTTCAAGAGAGTGTTCTCGAATGGGTGGCAGCAATAATTAATAATGATAAGTGTTGAAAGCTCGCTCTCTCGCTCTATTTGGCATTCAAGTTTTACCAGCAGAAGAAGAAGAAGAAGAAGATCTTGTCAGTTACTCGGCTAGCTTAATATTTGATAAATATGTAAATGCGATTGTTTTAGCTAGAAACACGAGAATAACAGTGATATGAATTAAATGGTGCGAACTTGTGAACAAAATATGCAAGCTAAATGTATAATACATGAGTACTAAAAAATGCACGTTATGACGTTATTTATTTATTTATAATATATGTAAACAAAATATGTGTCGATATAATTTAAATGTTTTGTTAAAATATATTCAGTTTAAATGTAATCAATAAAGAAAATTCTTACTTGCATGTCAAACAAAAACTATTCCAGGGACGAAAGATAACTAGACAAATAATCGTGTGGATAACCATGGCTTTTCAATCGATCAATTAGATAACACTCCATTCCCAAGCTGACGCAAACTTCTATCAGTACTATTTTTGTTTTTTGTTTCTATCAGAATTAATGTAATTATACTCTCTTTATTCAAGATTATATATGTTGTCTTTTTTAATGTAATAAACTGTTTAACTTTTCTACCAAAAAAACTGTTAACTTATATATTAGACTTGAACTGAATTATACACATTAACGAAGTATTAAACACACATAAAAAAATATGTATTCCTACTCTAATGTCAGTAAATAAATCAGTTGTGCTTTCAATTTGAAGTTTAATAAGAGAGAAGAAACGATGACTTCCAAGTGGAGACCCACAGCTACAGTAGCGTGAATTATAATGGATAGGATAAATTAAACTGTAAAGCTGGGGGGATGAGAAGAAGAGAGACTTACCTGGTCTGCTACTCCTGAAGATGAAGATGAAGTTGAGGGCGATCGGTGCTCTGGTTGGGCGACATTTCTTTCTCTCCTTCTGCTACTGTTTTCGTTTCTGATTTTCCTTTTCGTTCAATTCTTGTCTACACTCTTCTTCCTCTTCGTCTCTGTGTTTCTGTGTTAACCAATGTTCCCCTCTGCTTCTGTTTCTTCTTATCTCACTTGTTCTGGTCACCGGTTTTCTCTCTGTCTCTATGTTCTTCTTCTTTTTCTCCTCTCTCTTATCTTGACTCTCTCTACACTCTCTCTGTCTGTTCTTTTTTGTTTGCGTTAATTTTCTTTCAGTTTGTCCTCCTGCTCGCTCTCCTCTGTCACTTAATCACAGCAAAATTAGAGAAATGAGATGAGATGACAGTAAAGAGGAAAAAATGTCTGCAAGTGATTATGTCCACCTGGCTTGGAATTTCCTTCAATTCCTCGGTTAAAGCCTCACGTACGGGGATTGAAAACATTTTGTGAACAAATGGTGTGTGTTTGTGTGTGTATTAGATATGAAAGGGACCAAGATTAACTTAGTCGGCTAAAAATGTATGGATAGTCATTTTGTGGACAAGTAAGCTATCTAGAAGGTGGGGAGGTAGCTTCTACCTTCATTTTATCAATTACCATAAAAAAAGACCGGAGATTGTTTGCGATCCCTTGAACTTACCTATGTAGCTTGTGAATCCACTAGTCAAACATGATAAAAATAAGGAAAAAGGTGTACAAGAAGCCTGGAGAACGAACAAAGTACAAAAGGGTCAAAGCATTTGCTCACCTCTATTTTCATCTCTCTCTTTTGGGACTTGGCTTATGAGAGAGAGGGAGAGAGGAAAAGGTCGGGGAGGGGGAGGGATCTGTGCATGTTGTGATATGTGAATGATCAAGATATTCATGTTTTTATTATTATTATTAATATTAATGTTTAATTTAGGTATAATTTAATTAATTTTACAGGTTTTAAAATTAATAATTATATAAATCTTCAATAATTTTAAAATTTATAAAATTCAACCTAATAATTTTTAAAACACAAACATCATATCAAATCTGACCTGTTAACTTATTCCTTTAAAACATTATCTCATGTTTTTTATACACAGGAGAAGAGTGGAAGATATTCGGTGGATTGTGTATCATCACGATGACGAATATTATATTGCGCAAATTAATGGCATGCATTAAATAGAAAAGAATATATATGGAATCTTGTTTTACTATTCCGGTAACATTATTTTTTTATTGGTTATCGTATTCTCAATCTAATTCGAAATTAAATATTTCATTTAGATGAATTTTAAAGGAGTCATCAGCGTCCAAATAGTGTCTTTTTAAATTATTTTTTAAAGAAAAATATATGATGGAAAATCATACTTTCTTGTGTACTTCATACATTGTATATATTATAAATTATTTTTTAAGTAACTAAAATATAATTTCTAAAGTATTACAGATGCATTATGGTTTGTAAAAATGTTTTTCTATCTATTACGAAGTTCACCAGGTCTTAATAAATATTTCAATTAATTAGAGGATGGTTTTTCTATCAATCAAAACAAATTGATTCGTTAATTTTTATTTGTTTTCTCCTGGAAGTTCTGCTTTAACGATGACTATAGATGTCCTCATGAAGGACGAAATTGGATATTATCGGAATGTCGAGGTCGCTTAATATTAAAGTTCATCAACAAAACAACTTGTGCATGCACTTAGATGGATTATTTATGTCGTTTTCTAGTGGGTTATTTAATATTTTCAGTATAGCTTTCATATATAAAAGATTAAATTAATCTGTTTTTTCAATGCAATCAAAGAGAAACTACATTGGATTATTAATGAGAATTTTATAATTCCTTGTTGCATCATGTTAAATCACCTGGCTAAAAAACAACGTATTTACCCGTGACTTCAACCATCAAGCCAAGATATTCCTTATATAAAGAAATAGTCATAACTTTTAAGAATACAGTTTAATTGATCAGATTTTGAGTTTGTTCTTTAAAAAATTACTAGTTTGAATTTCACAAATCTCGAGGTACTGAAGACTTAAATAATCGTTAACTTTAGGACTCATAGGATTAGTCGAGATACATGTAAATTGGCCAGAACACCCACGTTAATTAAAAAAACAATCATGCATTAATTATTTTATCATAATCGAGTTATTTTTGACTCCCGACACGAGCTAAATTTTACATATATAATTTTAATAATTTAATCAAATAAAAATATTAAAAAAATCAAATTCCAACCTTTTGTTTTATTGGATTTAGAATGAATCATCTAAGTTGGAAAACTCATCTTTATCCTCGTATATTCCTTCTTTCACAAAAATTAATTATGATATAACTGTATAATAATAACATTTAATTTTTCATTTTTAAACGTAAAACCCAATGCCCAACACATAACTTTCTTAATTATATATATATATATATATATATATATATACACACACACACACATAGAGAGAGAGAGAGAGAGAGAGAGAGAGAGAGAGAGAGAGAGAGAGTAAAATCTAAATATATTATAAAAGTAGGTTAAGAATTAAAGTCCTAGACTTCGTGTCACTCTATATTTTCTTTGATTAGTAACCACGTACGTACACACGTAATCACGAGACAAACAAACATATGCAACGTGTAAAATAAAAAATATATATATTATTTTCTTGCATAACCACTCAGCAGATGACATACGGTAGAGAGCATTCTTTGCTTCAAGGACCATTAGTCAGTTGCCACGTTCGGACATACGTGGAGCGGCTCATGCTTATCTTTCATTTTTAAACAGTAAAATCCAGTATTTAACATTTAATTTCTTTAGCTATATAAGGGAAAAAAAGTATTTATATAAATGGCAAGATGTGTCACTCGTACTTTTCCTTTAATTATCAGCTACACATATAATCGGGAACATTAAAAAAAAAGTAATAATAAAAATAATGGCTACATTCTGGCATGACTATTATTCAGCGGACGACGTGTGGAAGAGAGGCTTCGCATCAAGTACACTTGATCGGTTGTCACATTAACATATTTGTTTGCTCACGGTGCTTTTCAACAAAAAAAAAAATTACAAAAAATTATTTTAAATTAATTTTTATTTTTAAATTATTTTAATATAATAATATTAAAAATAAACAATCACTATGAATCTGTGGTGGACTCGTACTTATCCTCTACGCGCAAAAAGCCATTTGATCCCATCTACATGGTTGTAAGTTTATATTAGATCCTAGAATTATACTTATAAAGAGCACGTGCTTGCAGAAATAAGACGTCGACTTATCAGGCCACCAACCTCTTTAATCAGACAGTTCACACCCAGCAAACCATCTTTATGTCACCTCAAAAAAAAAAAAAAAAACACCTTACTTTTTCGTAGGAAAAGCTATACGAATATTTATTTTCTTTTCCTAATACCTTTTTTCCCCCAAAATACCCTTTGTTATAAAATCATAAATCTCCAACGTAAGTCATGTGCTTTAATTTATAATTTCCAGGGTCATTATCTAAAAATACTAAAATAGGAATTGTTTCAGCTTTTTTTTTTTTTATTAATATAAATGTTTGGACCAGTTTACCTATATTTTAACTAATTTTATAAGCCTTAAAGTTAATAACATGTAAGTTTTTAATGACCATTAAGTTTATGAAAATTAAACTAATAATTTCTAGAAAATATGGAATGTTTAGTTTTAACTTGATTTATATATATATATATATATATATATATATATTCAGCAAACATAATTCAAATTTAAGATAAATTAATTATAAATTATGCAATACAAACACAATGCCAAACAAATATAATTTTAAATTTTAAAATATTTCTAAATATTAAGATTAAATAGATTTTTAACTTAAAAAATTAAAACTTAAATAAAATATCAAAATATTATGAAAGTAAAATGTTTTAACAAAAATATTTTAAATATAAAGTCAAATCAATGTTATTAAGACAAATAAAATCTAAAACATCCTTTGTTTTGCTCAAATTCCTACAAAGTATAAACATGAAAAAAACAACATGAATATATTAGTGATAAATCTATTTTTAAAAAATTAATATCATTGTTAATGAAAATATAATAATAATTTTTAATATTATTATTAATATCATTGTTATTGAAAATATAATAAAAAAGAGTTTTTTTATAATTGGGTGATTTAATTAATTAAATTGAACAGAGTTCAATTTGATACAATGACTTTTTAAGAACGGAACGGAACATATAAATGAAACAGGAACATTCCTGAGTGGAATTTAATTGAAAAATTTGAAACGAATAGAAATTTAAAATGAAATTAAATTTATTTATTTTATTTTATTTTTTAAATTAATATAAAATATTTCAATCATTCCAAGTAAAACAGAACTGAATTGATAACCTTGAGTTGAATTACTGCAGCTTTGGATTGATAAGTTGTAGACTTCAGTGTGCGGTCTTCGGAACGCCAGTTGTAAACATTGCGCGTGATAGAAAGAATGTGCTTGATGAGGCATTAGCAACTCACTCAGCGTTTGTTGCTACTAATTTTATTCCTCCTCGATGCAAATCCATTTCATTTCCTGGAACGTTCACTTGTTGATTACAACCATAAATGAAAGCAAATTAAATTCCATACTATTATTATTATTATTATTATTCCTCTTGCATAGCTTGCTAGTTTTGACACGCACACACAATCTGCTTCGTTTAATAAAACACTTAAATGTAATTTGTCCCTTACTTTTAATTAGAATTTGATCGAATTAAATATTTAAGATAGTTGTGCTGATGATTTTATAATTCAATAGAATTCTTGCTCATGTACGAGGGATAAAATCAACGATCGAGAATCGTTATTGCTAAATCATAAAAGTCACAATTCTACAAGCATTAAGTGATATTATAAATTAAGAACCTTGTAGCCTGGAGGCGATAATCTAAAATTCAAGGTAGAAGTTTGAACACTCGTCGATTTCAGCAGCAGTTGTTTCATATATCCAGATAAACATATGCCAGTAGTTTCCACCTTCATCTTCTCTGTTCCTTAATCTGATTGACGAAGGATACATATAGTGTCCGCCATAATATTTTGCAGCTCTCGCAGGCTTCCATGATAGGGACATGGAACCAGCAGTGCAGCCGTGCGTAATTAACATAGGTCAGGTCTACAGCTCGTCTTCTCATCTGCTCCCTTGTTCTTAACATGAAGCGAGAGTACCCCCGCAACCCCAAAAACGCAGGAGGACTGGGCAAGTTGCTTTCGCATGACAAATCAAATAAATTAAATCAAGAACCATCCATCGTACTATAGGTAGCATATACTTTCAATGTTTACTTTTAAACACTAGAAATATTGTTTTATGTTCTTTAATGAAATTGGATACTGGAAACCAGATACTTGATTGAATTATTCAATTAGTGCGGTGGGAGCGAGCTTTTCAGATCACATGAATGTTTCCTTAAACTGGTGATTTTCCGATAATCCACGGAGAGAGGGGTGGATCACACCCGGACTTCGATTCTACTCTCGCCCTCCATGATCACCAACCAAGAAACAGTATTTGTGTTAGCACCCGTGGCAGCTTGAAGAAGTAAATAAAACAGGGATTCGGTGGTCTTGGAATTCAATATTTTTTAGAAACTTTTCGTGTTAAAGATTCAAAAGCAGTGAAGGGCAGGCCTGAGAAATGAAAAGACAATGGGCTGTCTTAAAAATATAACCGATGGGGTCACGCTGTAAGTGGGTTTTGTTAAATATAAAGCACACGAAAGGAGAAATGGTGGATGCTCAAGTGACACAGCTAGAAAACTTTTGGTGGTGGAGAAAGGCCAACAAGTATACCTGGATAAAAAATAAAAAATAAAAATAAAAAGAGTTTTTATACGCGTGCGCATTGGATGGATCAAGAAATTGGATTTTGCGGTACTAAAGCGCTACTGTTTTATTCTGTGGAGTCTAATGTACGAGACTGCAAATAAATAAATAAATAAAATACCCCCTAAATTCAAGAAATTTCTCGTTTTCCGAAAGGATGTTCAATTTATAACTACCAATAACATATTAAATTTTTTGAAATATTTTTATCATTTTTTATTCAAATATATTTTTTTTTCTATTTCTTTTATTTGTTATAACTATAAATAGTTTACCGTTAAAACTCTTAACGAGGACCGAGAAAATTATGATGATTGATGATTTCAAAGGGAAATGGGCCTCGTTTTTAGCAGTAGCCTACCACTGATCACAGGTATAAAAACAAAATTAACGAATTAAAAGGTTAGCCCAGAGCCTAGATTGCCATGCGCCTTTTTAGCGAACACACCAACATCTAGCTTGATTAAAGCTAAATTGGACCGTCTTCTTGCGTAGAAAAACCTCGGCCCGGCTTTATTAAAAGCTCAAATAAGCTCACTTAGGAATATAAAACTAAAAAGAGAGAAATGCCATGAAGATTAAAGATGTGTAGTTTGAGGTGAAAATTGTTGAGGAATTAATTCAATTTAATAATTTAAATTGTTAGGTGAGGTTTTAAAATATAGTTTATATTATTCTCTAACACACCTTTTAAAATAAAAGTTTTTTAGACTTGAAACTTGTACAGATTTACATTACTTTATACTTAATTTTTTATCAAATAAATAAGAATTGTGAGATTCGAACTCATAATTGCTTAGTTATCAAGATTTTTATATCATGTCAAAGAACCAATTTAATCCAATAGCTTCTTTCACAAAAATATCTAAGCTTATTTTCACTACTTCTCTGTTTTTTTATTTCTTTACTTTAAAATAAACAAGTAAAAGCAAAGAAAAAAAATGACTGGTAAAGATTTTAAAAGATAATTATTTAACCTCTAAGTGTGAGGGTAGTTTTTCTAGGAAGAAAAAAAAAACAGGTTAAAGATATACTAATTTTCACTTCCATGAAAGGTAATGTTTTAATTTTAGACATAAGGATAGAATAATTTATCTTAATGCATACACGTTCGATTTCATACAAAATATTGTATTTAATTTATATGTTTAATTTTAATTTTAATTTAAACAACACAACAAATTCGACATCATAAATAAAACATAGTTTAATACATTTAATTAATCTTAAAACACAATACAATTTAAACAAAACATATTACTAATGTGGATGCTTAGTATGATTTTAAAATTTAACCTAGCCTGGTAACTTGAACTAGTAGCATAGTCTAGACTGAGTTTTAATTTAAAATTTTGAGCTAGTTTTGACTTTTACTAAAGTAAACTTGAGTAATTTAGTGGATTTATTCGTGATTTAATTCACTCAGGGAGAGTCGCTAAGTAAAATGCAGTGATTTTATTTATATATATGAAAAAAAAAAAAAAGAATAAACATGTTAAAAGGGATGGAACTTGGAGCACCAATGCCCTTCGCAGCTCGTGTTTTTTGTCTTGGCTAGTGCCGTTCTACCCCTCAGAACTCAGAAGTATCCAAGGTTCCAAAAATACCGAATTATTGATTTAACAGTAAAAATAGCCCAACTTGCAAATTGAAATCCAATATAAATTAATTCTTAAAAAGGCCTGGATCACATTGCTTCTTCATGGGTCTTCGGCCTTTGGACTTTTATTTTCATCGAATTAAAAAAAAAAATCAAAAGAAACGAGCATGTTACAATCTTACATTTTTGTTCCTCGTCATAATTTAAGTTTTAGCTCTAATTTAAACGATATAGTTGGTCAATGCTATGCCATAAGTTGGGTTTTTTTTTTATATATAAATGAAAAATCATATTCAAGTGATGCCAGTATTTAAAAAAAAAAATTCATTTAAATAAATATTAAAAGATATAGTTAAAACAATATTAACTTAAAAAAAAAAAAAACTTGACGAATTTTCTAAATCTAGATCAATCTCCTGAACTCACAATATGTGAAATCTTAGATCCAAACTCATTCAAGAAACTTGATTTTTAAGCTAATTTAATATTAGAGGATAAAAAGTAAAAAAAGAATATTAATTTTAAAAAAAATAAAAAAAATAACAATTAAAATAATAATGGTCAAATCTTATAAGAAAATGATATAAAATGGAATAAAAATAATATTTTTAAAAAATATTATAAATAAAATAAATAGCAAGGAAAATTATAGGGGGGATCTAACATGTAAAAAAAATTAAGAGGGATAAAATTAAAAAAATATATAAATTATTGTAATAAAATAAATAATAAAAATAAAAATATGGATCAAAGCCGAAGGAAAATCAAAGTGAAGGATTGTTATGAAAAAGTGAAGGGCTAAACATGCAAATTGAGGATGAAAGAGAGAAGATTGGAAAAAGGTCACCAATGCAAGGTTGGATTCGAACGCCACTCTAAAAACCACTATTTGGCCGCCTAAGACCCCTCCACACATTGCCCAAATTGCATGGGAACAACCGCTAATGTGTGTGTCAATTATTTTTTTAAAATAATATTAATATTTATAAAAGTACTAAATTGCTACTGTATCAACATGATCATAAAAAAAAAAAAAGGCACAAGAAATACAGAAACGCCCTGGTTAGCAAATCCAAATATCTGTCATTTTACGACATCATGCCCCCGAAAACAAGGCATATATCAACCCCTCAAAAGATATCTTCAACGTCAATTAGCCAGGCTTTATGTTTTCTGCAACTTACTAAGCTTGCTATTGCCATGTTGCTGCGAAGGCATACAAAATAGTCAAAGACGAATCCAGGTACAAATATCACAAGGCATGGTCAGATGCTTTAATTTTTAATTTTAGGGCAGACTAGTCAGCTACCATAATAATTAAGACGAAATTGGATGCTTTAATAATTTAAGGGCAGACTAGTCAGCTGCCGTAATAATTAAGTCGAAATTGATTTTTTGTTGCATCACACACTTATGGAGCTGCCAGAAAATTTCTATCAGGCCGAATACATTGCTGCTGCAAAAAAAAAGTAGTAAGAGTTTAAAACTAATATATTTTTTTTTTTTTAATATCATGTTTGAATCTTGTAATTATTTATGTAATAATTACTAGGGACTTATATAGTTGTTAATTTTAAATTTTATAGAATTAGTTAAAATACGCACAAGCTTGTCCAAATACCCATATTAATAAAAAAAATTCATTGATTCGACCTTAATAATTAAGACGAAATTGGATGCTTTAATTTTAATTTAAGGGCAGACTAGTTAGCTACCGTAATAATTAAGACAAAATTGATTTTTGTTGCATCACATACTTATGGAGCTGCCAGAAATTTTCTACTAGGCCGAATCCATTGCTGCTGCAAATAAAAACTCATTGATTCAACTATTAGAAGGTTATCTAGTTATAAGAGTTTTGTTATTTCTGTAGTATGAGATTTGAATCCTATAGTTGCTCATATAATAGCTATTAGAGGCTTATATAATTGTTAATTTAAGGCTTGTGGGATTAGTTGAAATATACGTAAGTTAGTTCGGACACTCATATTAGTAAAAAAAAAAAAAAAAAACCACTTATTTGACCTTGAGAGCTGGAGCTTAGGTTATATCAAAACACAATGTTAGTTGTTATTTGCACAATTTATTGACGAATGTACAAGAACAACACCTTGGAAGTCAAGCCCTTTTGGATTGGGCAAGCAGCATCATCACCATTTCTTATGCGCTAAAACAACAAAATCAATACTATGAAATTAAAATGGAGAAGGAGAGACGAGTAGTGCTATGATTTTTTAGTATTATTATGAGACACGAGGCATGGGCGTAGTGGAAGGCTGAGTCAGGTATATCCTGTCACCCACCTAAGTGGAAGGGAAACGCGTGATGCGTAGTGGACTAGACCGCCCTTAGCCAAAGTTGGAATCTTCCTTCAACCGGTCACCCTCGGTCCTCTTTTTTTGATTCCCGACTCCATCACTCAACCCCACTCGCATCCAATATTGCTTGCTTCAACGCCCTCGCCACGTCTCTCCTTTCCCCCGCCTGCCTGCCTACCGAGGTGGAATGCAGAGAAAATCACATTCTCTTTTACTTTCTTTTTTTTTATTTTTGTTTTTAATTAATGTAAATATTCGATTTAGTTTATACATACTAACTAATTTTATAAATTTTAAAATTAATAATCATGTTAAACTACCCCTCATGTTAAATCATATCCTTTTTTATATTTACACAAGTAATATTAATTTGTGCATGAAATTTGCAATTATGTTGATTAAGGTTTACTATATCTTCATGTTGAAATTAATATGACAGTAGTCAGCGAAGAGACTCCTAGTACTAGTAGTCTCTGTACAGATGATTGAAAAATCTCTGCTTTACATGCGGTGGGAGTTTTAAATCTTATTTTCGGATAACATAGATATTTGTAAAAAATTATGTTTGATTTTTTTATTGACTTCAATGAAGTCTTGTTGATGGTTTTTCTGCGTGTAATCCTAATAAATCTTATCTCTCTTCTTTTGTTTGGTGGTACTCAAATATGATGATATATGAAATTTTAAATTAAAAAAGTGAAAATTGCTTTTATGTTTTTTAGAAGCATTAATTTAAGCTAAAATTTATGATGTTTTTACTTATCATAAAAATACTATTCACCGTCTCACATTTTACCGCGAATTACAATATTTAATTGTTGAAAATTTTTAATTTGATCATCAAACTCTTATTTTACACAATTAAGCAATTTTGAGACCAAATTAAAACTCAATTACATTTTATTTTATTTTTTTGTAGAGGAGGGTTGAACTAAAAAAAAAAGGAGGGTTGAAGTGAAACAAGCGAGCAACATTGGTGGCAGATTAAAAATTTCTGTAAATAATTCATTTGAGTCCCCTATCCTTTTTAGCTATTAAATGAACAATCTTTTGAATTTTACGAGATTTAATTTTAATATCAAACTTTATTTTACTCATTTTTAATTATTTTTTTGGTTAGAAAAAGTCATTGAATTTTAACATAAAAAGAGAAAATATTTGTCAGTGAGGAATCTAGCTATCAAAACAGTCATTTTTTTTTTTCAAATTATTGCACATGATGAAGGGAGTTAATATTAGTTTTTTTTTTTACATTGAAAAAGCTTAAAAATCATATATGAGCTTGGAAAGTTTTTTCTTTTTAAATGGATTTTAGGTTTTAGGTCTGTTTTTTACATTTTTTATGGTTATTGATTGGTTTAACAAGATCTGTAGAATATTTTATGATTGTTTTAGGCCTACAATGAATTGGAAATGGGTTTTGTGGCAAAAAACAAGCGACCTTGTTTTTTCAATTACCATAAAAGCTAGATTATGAGGATGGATAGACAATGCGGTATTTGCTAATGCCGATGACATGTCAATTTGTTTTTCTAATGCATGGGGCGGATAAAAAAAAATATAGGCTTGCACAGGGGTAATTTGGCTACCCAAGCTTATCACCGCCTGACCTGATTATTTTTTAAAAAAATGATGCATTAGTTGATATTTTTTTAAAATAAATTATGGGTTTGTTTTAATTAGTTTCTATGATTTTTTAATGATATCAAGTTGTTTAGTTTTTAAAAAAGTAAATATAATTTATTTGTGATTTTTTTTTATTTTATATAAATTAAATTTGTGCTTTTTATATTGATTTTTTTATAAGATTTTTCATGTGTCTTGCAATTTGTTTTATTCAATAAAATTTATAAGTGTGTTAGTTCATATTACTTTTTTTTTTTTTTGAAAGAAATCAACTAGTAAAACAAACAAAATACACCCAATTGATTTTTGAAAGAAATTGGAGGAATATAATTACACGACGGGTCGACCTCTAAGACGAGTGTTTTGTTTTTCTTTGGTGCTGTAACAAAAAGACACTCACTGTCCCGTGCGTGAGCTAAGTAATGGAATGCACGCGCACACGTGACGGACTACCCGTTGAGTCGGTAAGACACAGGAGAGAAACGCGGGTCCCACATCAACTCGAAAAATTTAACGCTCATTTACATTTCGTTTGAATTTCATTTCAAAACCCGGATAGAGAGAGAAATAGTAGCCCTGCTTTGAAGATTTGACTTTGACCATAATCCCGAGAGAGAGAGAGAGAGAGAGAGAGAGAGAAGGTGAGCGGAAGAAAAGTCCGACTTTCCTCGCTCCTTCCTCCTGAAGAAAACCCACATATATAGAACCCACAACTGGGTCTTATTTTTGCAGCTCACCTCATCCTCATTTGAGCTAAACAAAACTCATCTCTTCAACAAACGATAGAAACTAACAAGACTTCAACTCATTAGCTGTCTCTTACTCTTTCCATCACAAGTACTACCCGCTCACAGGTATGTTTCTTGTTATTCTTAAAGGCAGAAAAAAAGTAACTTTCTAGTTTCATTTTTGATGATGATGTAGCTATGCTGGTTCTTGATTAACTGTAGGGTGTTTTTGTTTCCTGGGTTTGGTTAAAGTTTGAAATTTTGTTTCCGGCGTTGCTTAATCTGACCTGTTCTTTAATGATTTTTTTCCATGTTTTTGTTTTGTTGCAAGTAATAGTGATCTTAGAAGAGTAAGTCATTTTTTTGTTCTTTGGTGGATTTTCTTCTGCCTGTGTTTTCTTTTGGTTTGTTTGGAGAGGAAATTCGCGGATAAAAGCATTAGAAGTTGAGCAGAAAAGTTTGAAACTGTTTAATTGTTGTCTACTTTGTCATCAATAATTAGTCTTGCTCCTCTTATCTGAACTAGCAAATAGTTTTCCAAGACTTAGTATTTTTAGGCCCTTTTTTTTTTACTTTGTTATTTCTTGGTCTGATTCATCAATAGTCTAAATTCTTGATTATGGTATATTTAACATGTTTGTTTTAACGATGCAGGACTTGGGTATGTGCAAAGGTTCAAAGGGTGATTCTTTCTCTTCAAATCCGATCATGGAAGACAAATCTCACAGCCAGAAAGACAATCTCTTGTATAAATGCTCAGTTTTGCTCGAATTGTCTGCCTCTGATGATCTTGCTGGGTTCAAAATTGAGGTTGAACAGAAGGGTTTGGATATAGACGGGGCAAACTATTGGTATGGTAAAAGAATTGGGTCGAAAAAGATGGGTTTCGAGGAGAGGACACCCCTTATGATTGCTGCCATGTTTGGAAGCACTCATGTTTTGAAGTATATTATTGAAACTGGCAAAGTCAACGTCAATAGGGTGTGTGGCTTGGATAAGGTCACTGCCCTTCACTGCGCTGTTGCTGGCTGTGCTGCTTCATCAGTTGGGATTGTCAAGCTCTTGCTTGACGCGTCTGCTGATCCTAACAGTGCTGATGCTAACGGAAATAAACCCGGTGATCTATTTTCCACTTCATCCAAGTGCATGTGCAATTCAAGGAAGAAGTTCATTGAGTTGTTGCTAAAAGGCCAAAACCTAAGTGAAGATGAAGAAGCGAAACTGATCATAATGCCTCAGTTGGCAAAGGAAGGAACTGAAAAGAAAGAGTATCCTCTTGATGTGACATTGCCTGATATAAACAATGGAATATATGGCACCGATGAGTTTAGAATGTACTCCTTCAAGGTCAAGCCTTGCTCCAGGGCATACTCTCATGATTGGACTGAGTGCCCGTTTGTCCATCCAGGAGAGAATGCCAGGAGGAGAGACCCAAAGAAGTACCCTTACAGCTGTGTCCCTTGCCCTGAATTTCGTAAGGGAACATGCCAGAAGGGTGATTCTTGTGAATATGCACATGGTGTTTTTGAGTCATGGCTTCATCCTGCCCAGTATCGAACCCGGCTTTGCAAGGATGAAACTGGTTGTGCACGAAAAGTATGTTTCTTTGCACACAAACCTGAGGAACTGCGCCCTGTGTATGCTTCTACAGGTTCAGCAATGCCTTCACCAAGGTCGACTTCTAGTGCAGTGGACATGACAACTTTGAGTCCGTTGGCCCTTGGATCATCACCTTTGCCGTTGCCTGCTACATCAACTCCACCAATGTCTCCCTTGGCTGTAGCCTCTTCATCTCCCAAAAGCGGAGGCTTGTGGCAGAACAAAGTTAGCCTAACCCCACCAGCTTTGCAGCTCCCAGGAAGTAGGCTAAAGACTGCTTACTGTGCTAGAGATTTGAATTTGGAGATGGAATTGCTTGGGCTGGAAAGTTACTCAAGCCAACTCCAGCAACAGCAACAGCAACTAAGGGATGAGATGTCTTGTCTCTCCTCACCATCTCACTGGAGCAATAGGATTGCGGATTTGAAACCTACCAATCTTGATGATGTTTTTGGATCTCTTGATTCTTCTCTAATGTCTCCGCTGCAGGGAGTTTCATTAAATGCTAGCGCACAAACCCAGTTACAATCTCCTAATGGGATGCAGACCCGCCAGAACATGAACCAACTTCGTTCAAGCTACCCAGCCGCCAGTCTCTCATCTTCTCCAGCTAGGAACCCTATTTCATATGGGTTTGATACATCTGCTGCTGTGGCAGCTGCTGTAATGAATTCAAGGTCCTCTGCATTTGCAAAGAGGAGCCAGAGTTTTATTGACCGTGGTGCAGTACCCAACCGTCTTGGCTTCACTGCAGCTGCTAACTCTGTATCCATGATGCCCTCCAACCTTCCTGACTGGAGCTCCCCTAATGGGAAACTGGATTGGGGCATTCAAGGAGATGAACTGAACAAGTTCAAGAAGTCTGCTTCCTTTGGATTTCGAAGCAACAACAATCCTGCTGCAACAACAGCTGCTAACGGGACAGCTTCACATGTTGGTGAGCCAGATGTTTCCTGGGTTAATTCGTTGGTTAAAGATGTCCCCCCTGCTGGAAGCACATTTTTTGGTGCTGAGAAGCAATACAGTCTCGGTAAAGGAGTTCGTGAATCGCTGCCACCATGGATGGAGCAGATTTACATAGAACAGGAGCAGATGGTGGCATAGACCTCAATGCTCTTAGCTTATTATCCTGACACACAAGTGTATTTAAGTCTAGGAGAAGCAAAGTTGATGCTAAAGCAAGCTGCAAATCCAAAGCAAGAATTAAGAGCTGCAAGTATGCTCATCATTGACTGACCAAGTGAGAATTAGGATAAATATTAGGGTGGAACAAGGAGAAATTTTTTTAATTATTTGATATCCTCATTATTTCTTTTTCTCCCCCTCTGGGAGAATGTACTTTATATTTCAGTACCATGAAGAGAGTTGCGTATTATTTTCTCAAAACACTTGATCTCAGAAGGAAAAATGTGAGTCAATTTTCCTTCATGAATGACTTCATTATAAACTTTATTGAATAATAAAAATCTATTCAATAAAAGTCATGATTATTCTCAAGTATTGCTGTGGTATAGTGATGCTTATTTCCTTTTCCAGTCGTGTGAACGATGATGATATTGCATCTGTTTCCTTCTTTCTTGTTTTTTATTCTTTGATGGGAGATTTTCAGTTTTCTTAACTCGGGTAATTGCTGATGCTAGTCTCGCGAGCAACTTGAATAAATTTCTTTTTTTATTGCAGTGCACCATTTATTTCAAGCAAGTTTTGCATTAAAAAGATGACTATGGTGTTATTATATTCTAAACAATGTATTGCAGGCCAATTGATTATTAGTTTCTCATGGCAGAGCAAAGAGCTTCAATAAATCCCCTCCCCCCCCATACAATGCCTGGAACCGCTTAAACCTCCTTGTGATTGACAGCATATGATTCTCTTAAATAATTGGTTTATTCAAGCTATCCTTGTGTTGATAACCCCATTTTCGCCCGAGAGAGATATAAATTGCGAGCTCATAGGTTAAACAAATTTCTTGTGATAAGGTAACGAGCTAAAACAAGCAAGTTAAACCTCATTACCTTCATAAGGCAAGATAATTTCTTTAGACTATTCAAAAAAAAAAAAAATAGAAGTTACAATAAAAAATAAATGGCATGAGATAGTATTGATTAAGGTTGTAAATTTCATTTCAGATGATGATAAAATATTAAATCGACTTGAATTAACTTAGGTTAACTTTGCAAATCTTAGATTATATCTTAGATTATGAGATTATAATAATCTCAAATAAAATAAATTAAAACAAATTATAAAACTCAATTCTCAATAATCTATTGTTGAATGATAAAATTAAAAAAAAAATTAAAAAATGACACAAAAAATAACCTTTTAAAATAAAATTTTAATACAATATATTAGGAAGATTTCTTGTAAAATGTTAGTCTAATACAACTGTCGGATTGAGAGATATGATAGATACTGTAAAATTAGATAATATTTAAAACAAAAAACATTATTCGGCCGAAACGGATTGGAACATTCTAGCTGGAATTTGGGTAAAATTTATAGAATAGATCAAAATTTTAAGCGAGATGTCAGTTTATTTTATTTTTTAAACTAAAACAAAATATATCAGCTATTCTGAATAGAATGAGTTGAAACTAAATTATCTAGTAAGTCATTTGCTTATCTATGCCATGGATATTTATATATCATCACCGTCCACCGTATGAATCAAACAAATTATATTAATTTTTTATATATCATCATCAAGGCGTAGGATAATGCAACTCAATCTGTAGTTGGTACTGGCCAGCACTCTATTTCCATTTTAACATTAAAAAACTCTATTAATCTTTATAATTAATTACCAAGAGAGTGGAACCTCTCAACAGCTTGATTTGGACATCAATTAAACAGATGAAGGAGTGATTGGTTTTAATTTTTGAACTCAAATGTGCTGAGAAAAATTTATCCTTCTGAGCTGGGATGTACATGAAAGTCTGCTTCAAATTTCGATTCAAGCGATGAGATGACGTGTGAGTCCCACCTCTTTCACCGCTGTCTTTCTTGGTCTCCCAGCAATGGAAAAATCTATGCATGGGTTGCGTAGCCAGAGCCGCCCACGAACTTGATTCTCAGCCAAGCATTATTTAAAGTTGAAGTTGCTTCCCGCCGTCCTTCGTTTGCGTGATGATAATTGGACCGACCACCGACGCCATTGATGCTTCCACTAATGGATATTGTTTATCGAGAGGGCCCACCACTACAAAGGCCCAAGCTTGAGAGTCGAGGGCCCTCTAGGCCCTTGCATCCATCGGCCTTGTATGGGCTAATAAGTCGGGTGTGAATCTATTGCCAGCCTGCCGAGTTATGTAGAGAAAAATCTGCTTGGCTGTTTCCCATTCTTAAAGAGGTCCGTTGCCAGGTGGAATTTTTCCTTAAAAGGAACCGTTGGTCAGCAGACAGATAACAAGAAAAAATCTTACATTTTTATTTTTATTTTCCCGAGTCGAGGCTAGCAAAATTTTAAGAATCCCTTTTTAGTCCAACACTTCTCAATTTGTTCTTTCAAGCATTTAATTCTAGATGATCATCATGTTATCCACGCATAAAATCTTATAGCTTTGGTGGTGTTTGTTTATAGGAATTAGCTTTGGAGGTGTTGGGTTAGGCATGGAGTGACTTTTCATATCAGTTTTTCTTGTCATGCCTTGCATATGGCCTACACGTGCAAATGTTCAGATCAAATTTTTACATGCGATCCCGTGGTAAATAATTTAACATTAAATAATATTTAATGTTAAATATTAAATGATAAAATTATTAAAAAAAAACTCTAATTATACAATAGGATTTTAAAAAATAACAATTTATTAAATGAGAATTAAAATCACTATCACAATTATTATTAATAAGCAATACTGTCAATATTGCTAGAGTATTATTATGACCACTATCATTATTTATATCATTGTTAAAATTATTGTTTATTAATTATTATCATTGCTATTATTATTATTATCGCCGCCATGACTATTGCATACACCATTATTGTTGTTGTTGTTGTTGTTAATATTAATAACAATAATAGTAGTTGTAAAATTTCTATTAATATTATTATTATTATTTTAACAATCATTATCACAATCATCGCTATTGTTTTTATTGTTACTTTGTTCCTATTTATTATTATTTTTTATTATTTATTATCATTATCATCACAACAACTATTATTAATATTTTTATTACCATCAATATTCTTCTGCTTCTTCTTCTTCTTCTTCTTCTTATTATTCTTATTATTATTATTATTATCACCACTAATTTTTTTTATTATATTATTAGCATTAATACTATCATTAATTATATTATTACTTTCATCATCATTATTGTTGTTGTTGTTGTTGTTAATATTAATAACAATAATAGTAGTTGTAAAATTTCTATTAATATTATTATTATTATTTTAACAATCATTATCACAATCATCGCTATTGTTTTTATTGTTACTTTGTTCCTGTTTATTATTATTTTTTATTATTTATTATCATTATCATCACAACAACTATTATTAATATTTTTATTACCATCAATATTCTTCTGCTTCTTCTTCTTCTTCTTCTTCTTCTTCTTCTTATTATTATTATTATTATTATTATTATTATCACCACTAATTTTTTTTATTATATTATTAGCATTAATACTATCATTAATTATATTATTACTTTCATCATTATCATCACCATTATCATTATTAATTTAATTGTTGTTGTTATCAATGATATTATTATTTTCATTACTATTTTTATAATTACTATCATTGTTATTTTATTATCATCATTGTTACTATTATCATCAATAATATCAGTAGCACCGTGATCATCATCATCATTGTAACTATTATCACAATTTTATTTTTTTAAGTATCATCATCATTATTAATTTTACCATGAGTACTATTATAATTATTGTTGTTGTTGCTACTTTATTATTGTAAAAAAATAAAAATCATGAATTCAATTTGAATGATAGAATTGAAATTAATTTTTTTTTTTTGACAATGAAAAATTAAAAGAAAAAAGATCACATTGAAATCATTTTTATCGTTGGAAAAACAAAAATCATAAATTTAATTTGAAGAATAAAATTGAAAGTCATAAAATACTTTAATAAAAGGACAAAGAAATAAAAAAAAAATAAGAACCAAATTGAGATGTCATGCGTATACAAATTAAACACCAGGGATTAAATTGAAAATAAACAAAACTTCAACTTTAGGTAAAATGATATAAAAAACAATAATCAAAACTAAAAAGGTATGAAAATGAAATAATTGTAACAACGAGGACCATAATGTATTTACTGGGATAGGTGAGAGAAATGAAAAAAAAAAAGAAGAAAAAACAGCAATTTATGACACAACGGTCACATTTAGAGAACACACCCACCTATAATGAAATAAGAGTCGACGAGGAATAAATTGAGATGGAAAAATCTCATTTTGACCACCACATGCTACATCCACAGTATGCGGTAGTTCTAACACACTAACACATACAATACATGTGTGCAACTTTTCAAATATAAAATTGTTAATTTAATGAAAAATTATGTTTTTATTCTCAATCAAACTTATAATTAATAAAAAGAATCGAGGTTAAAAAATCCAAATATCCTTGACTGTGATGAATTCAATATCATGCATCAAATACCAAAAGACAAATCAGCACTAACCAATACACTATAAAATACCAAAGTAACCCTATTTCAAATACTTGTATATTTCTATGGATTGAACAAGATGGTCATTATAATATACGGGTGAATAATAAAAAGTGAGAGTAGTGAATGCTCCTCGTGTTTTAGGTGTTTGTTGATGTATATATATTTTTTAATTATTTTATAATAATTAGTTCTGGTGACTCAAGTGGTTGAGATACGCGTGTAAGGATGGAGATCACGGGTTTGAATACGCCATTTCAATAAACCAAAAAATAAATAAAGAAGGTACAAGTGTGCGGGCCGCCGCCTGGCCCACATTTTCCCCAAAAGAACAGCTGTTGCTGTTAAGAACCAAAACACGTAATATTCAAGTAAAAAGGAAAGGGATCTCTAATTTCTAATCCATTGATCTGTATTGGAAGTTTTATGCTATGCACAATCAAGATTTGTTTTGTACTGTAGTTATTATTGTTGTGATTTTAAAAAAATTATTTTATAAAAAATATTTTTGATGAAGGTTAATTTAGTATTTATATAATTTTAATTAAAAGTGTGGTTGGAATTGAAGTTGAACAAAAAGTAGTTTAATATGTTTGGTTAATAATGCTTTTGAAATTGAGGTTATAAAATAATTTTTAAAAATATATGTATTAATATTAATAGTTTTTAATTTAAATATTTTAGATTTAACTATTGTTATTATATATGAAATAAATAATACTTTATATAAAATATTTTTTATTGTTTCATTAAACTATCTACAATTCTATTACGTATGACATACATTCGACAAGGACTATAGTTTTTTTTGATTTTTTAAGCGCCCAACAATATCAAGGTAAAATATAATTAGGAATAAAATTGGGATTTCGATTAAATTTTGCAAATGTTACGTCATCAAATGATCTCTGTCTAATTTATGTAGTGTCATTAAATAATGTTAAACACTAGTTTTTTAAATAAAAACATAGTTAAAAAATAAAAAAAATATTTTTTATTTTTTATTTTACCGGGTCAGACTCGGTTCAATGCATTTTAAGATTTAAACTAGATCTGATTCTGCCGGAATCGGTCCTACCAGAATAGTGTAGTGTGAATACTGTTCAAGCTAATTAATTTCATCAAAAGAATCAACATTTTGGTGCTTTTCTTTTCCTCTGTCTGGAATGCAAAAATAATGTAAGACCCATGAATAGAAAATTATGGTTTTTATTTTATCAAACAAGTTATATTTGTGTTTTAAACAAAATGCAGAAAAAATCTCTCAAACAAACACTAGAAAAAATAATAAATTAGTGGCCTTCTCCTTCTCTCTCTCTCTCTCTCTCCAGCGCACTCAAGGTAATTGCCACATCATTGGATAGGAGAATTGGGGGGCGCAAAAAAAAGAAAAAAGTAAAAAAGAAAAATATATCATTCGTGACAAAGTGAGAAAACAAATACAGAAAGTCTGAATTTTGAATATAATCATGATTTATAATAATAGTAATCTAAAGAAAAAAATAGATTACAATTATTATAAACTATTTTACATGTGAAAAATCGTGATAATCTAATTAAAAAATAAATTATAAACTATTTTAATTTTTACACTCAAACATTGAAAAACAATATTATACATGTATGTTTTTTCAAAATTAAAAGAAAAGAAAAATCAATTAATTGATAAGTATATAAAGATGGTAATATAAACAATACAATTACAAATGATTTTTTTTTTTTTTATATTTGTAATAGCTTTCAATCACCTATAAAATACAAATATATTATTTTAATATTTTTTAAATTATTTTAATAATCATAATTTTTTTTTTATAAAAACAAGAATTTCATTTAAAAAATATGTATTCATTAAATTAAAAAAAACACAATAATATCATGAAAAAAAGAGAGGCATTCAACTCGCTTTTCTAATCCATCAAAAAATCAAAATATCTCCAAAATTCAAGCGAGGGCCTATTTCAAGCTCACCAAACCCAAAGTCACAAACACGCGCTCCTAATACAATTGAATTCGGAAAAACCTGTTCGTCCTGGCCTTGGATTTTTCTCTCCATTACAGAAAAGCTCTTAGCACCGCCGCAACACAAATCGATATTGTTGACAAAAACATGCTCGCAGGTCTCTGTCTCTCATACTTTCTTGTTTTCACGTGACTAACTTATAATGCACATTAACCGTTCGCTGAATCTCCTCAGAGAGATGATATGTTTCCTTACGAAGTGAAAGATTCTTTTTCTATATCATGATATCAACTAGGTTGTTAACCTTCGTTGATAAATGGAAAGGAAGTTAGGCTGGAGGCATAATTTAAAATTTCACTGTGCCTTGTGCTTCAAAATGATGCAAGTCTGAACTATCCATCCATCATACTATTTTAAAGCACAACATTCATTTGGTTTTTAATGAACTGAGCATTGTAAATGCATTTTTTTTAGGAATAAAGATTACTCTTCCGGTTTTTCAATGATCTTTGGTCTTTATTGACAGGGTTGACTACCGGAGGTCACTTGCAGCTAAAATTTGTCAACTTGCAAAGAAGCCATGTTCATGGTAGTTTCTGTCCTCTGTTATTTTAGAATATAACATTCCTTTGTTTCCGCCCGTTCCAATTAGAACCCCATTTACCTCAACAGACAAAAGATTAAACCCCAATCCATGTCTCCGGTGCATTATATATGCAAGATAAATAACTCTTATGCATGTTGTTTTTGAATGTCTAGATGAGGTTTTGATATTGTATATTTAAAGAGTCGAGAATGCTGAGTATTTGCAGGTCTGGCTGGGAGTGAACTGAACTTCTCGATAATTACATCCCATTCAAGGAGTAAGGTTAATTGCATTTCCACCCCACCAAAGAAAGCCGCCTTTACTCATGAAGAACATGAAAAGAAGTGTCCTTTAGTTAAAATGTGCGGGATTACCTCAGTTCGAGATGCTTCGATGGCAGCTGAAGTTGGTGCTAATTTTATTGGGATGATTCTTTCGCCCAACTCAAAACGTTCCATTTCACTTTCAGTTGCAAAGGAAATTTCGAAAGTTGCAAGAGAATATGAAGCAGCACCGGTAGGGGTGTTTGTGGATGATGATGCGGACACAATATTGAGAGCCGCGGATGCAGCAGACCTTGAATTCGTGCAGGTATATGTTTTGGACTTTTGACTACTTCGTGTGTATTTTGGTTTCTGACTTTGATCTTCTATCATTCAGCTTCACGGGAAAGGTTCACGGGCAGCTTCTCATGATTTAATGGGAAAAAATCGAATCGTGTATGTTCTCCATGCAAATGAGAATGGAAACCTTCTAAATCAAATTTCAGATGAAGAATGTTCTTTGGTTGATTGGATTCTTGTGGATAGCGCAACAGGTGGCAGGTAAGAAAATGATTTACCTTCATGTATAGCACACCCATCATCTCCATTTTGTCAGTTTGTATACTCCGTTGCCCATCAATATTGGGGTTTAAAAATATAGAATTCTGGTACTAATTCATTTGATGCATTATATTCAATGAACTCCACGCTTAGGAACTGAATAGTTTTCACCATGAGCAAAACCCAGTAGATTGTGTGCAGGATGATCAATAAAACCTCAATTTGCATCTAGACCTCTCAATTTGCCTAACTTTTTTATTTACAGATCCTGCATATACGTAACTCACACTCCCACTATCGTTTTCTTTGGCATTGCCAATCTTGTTTAAGATTTCTTCCTTGAATAAACTTATGATCCTGTTTGTAGTGGCAAAGGATTTAACTGGACGGCGTTTGAATTACCACCTATCAAAAGCAAGAACGGATGGCTCTTGGCGGGAGGGATTAAGCCTGAAAACGTTAGTGAAGCTCTCTCTCTCCTCAAACCTCACGGTGTTGATGTTAGTAGTGGTATCTGCGGCTCGGATGGCATTAATAAGGATCGATCACGAATAGTGTCCTTTATGAACGCCGTACATTCTGTACGCTATTGATTGGCCACAAGGAAAAAGAAACCACTCCTGACCGCGTCACTTGGAACCTGATCTGCAATATGCCGGTATTACTATCATCTCATTCTATGGAGTTATCTAGTTGAATATGGATGGAGCACGGGTCGGGTCTGAGATGGAAATCCAAGCTTTTAAACTACGAGGCAGCTCCTCCAAGTGTATTTTAATGTATTATTCAAACATTTCAGAATGGATATCTATGAGATGCTACCGACGTCACAAAGGTAATAAAGATTGTGTGGTAATTTGTTTTTTAAAATATTTTTGTTTTTTAAAAATTAAAATAATATGTTTTTAATTTTTAAAATTTAAAAATACTAAAAAATATATAATTTTTTAAAAAATCAAATTTAATAAAAAATTCAAATTTTAAACTCTTTAATTACAGCGGAAATGGTTGTCATTACTTTAACTTCGTAGTTTATTTTGTAATACATTTATTCATAGACCCACGAGTTTTGAAAATCAGTCACAAACCCAATATTGATCACACAAGACCCTATATTTTCATTTAATGATCATCCAGGGTCCTTCCATCCATGCCCATTAACAACTCGAACTAAATCTTAGAAAAACGGAGAAAAAAAATGGAATTTTTCTTTTCAAAAAGAAAGGAAATGAACTAGATAATTAATCCTGCCACTAAACTCACAGATTCTCGACCGAACGTAACCAAATTCTCAACCTCAACTGTGTTTTTGTATAGTTTTTAATGGTATTTTCATCCATTTTAATAAGATTTTTTTTACAATGATCATATATATTGTAGTTCACATACATTCTAAAAAACACATAATTTTCCGACAATTAATATACATATTGATTTGTTGAAAATAAATTTATTGTTTTATGTTTTCATGCGATTTTATTTAATGATATTTTTATCTATTCAACACGCAAATTTTTATTATATATATATATATATATGTTTATTATTTTATATTTTTGTGTGTTTTTCCTTTATTTTTTATAAGATTTTATTATAAATTGATAATATAGATAGAAACAAAGCCCGCATACTACAAACACAACCGCATAGACCTATCAACATAAAAAATAAGAGAAGAGAGAAGCCAAAGATGTCGATTTTCTATTACAATGACGCCACAAATATAGTAAACTTCTCGTGTCCATGTTGCAGCGGCTGAGATTTACCATCCGCGACACCTCTTATCAAATAAGAAAGAGAAGAAAAGAAAAAAAAAAAGCGTGGCAGAATGAATGGATGTCCCAATGGCTGAGGACAATGATGCCCAATTGTCAGAAGCTAAATGACTTGATATTATAGAATCCTGGCTTGGTAGGCTTCCCTTGCGATGCCCAGAAGCTTTGGTTTCTTCACTCTGTTTTCTCTGGTCCACAGAGCTCGGGGTCTGTTTGATAATATAAAACATCTCCAGTATTACTTACATAGTGATCTTGTTTCATGCTTCTTACAAGTGTTCCCAGCAAGTAAAATGGAAGAGGTTCAGATTTCCTTGGTTCGCGGTAATACTTCCCGAGCACAGGCTTAGCTGCTTCTGTCTGCAAAAGATCAAAATGAACAATAATTACAAGCTGAAGAAAGTGGACCACTAAAGAAACACAACAACAATTAAGGTGCAAACCATAACGCCACTTACTGCTTCAACTAAGTGGTAGTGTGGGATTTGAGGGAAGAGGTGGTGAATCACATGGGTCCCAATATCATGGTGGATGTTGTTGATCCATCCATAGTCACGGTCAAGTGTTGTAAGGCCTCCCCTCAAATAGCTCCATTCCTATTGACAGCCAGAAAGTATTAGATGCTAGCTCAGATAATCTAACCCTACTGAACTTTTATATCTCGTGGAAAAATAGACAATTTGGTAGGAGAAGAAAAATGACCAGATGTTGATAAGAAATGTAAGACCAAAGGCTAAGGAGATTCGTCTTCCTACCTTTCCACGATACCAAGGAAGTTTCTCATCATGACCATGGTGATGCAAATAAGTGACCAGGTCCAACCACATGACAAAAATCTGCATTTATAGGCAAATCCAAAAGTATGAACATAAGCACTAAAGAATAGTTGACTTTTAGCAATTCTAACAAATGGCAACGAGATACGTAAACCCCAAGAGCTAAACCTACCCAGTAGGGAATGCCATAGAGTTTAAGCACTTGGAAAGGACCCATTACAAAGGATAAACAAACAAGCAATGCTGCCATTGCAGTCCAACAGGCGGTTGAGGTAATAACATCTTTCCTCTCATTTGGGACAAACAAATCACTGTCCGGATGGAAATGAGAGCCCTTCTTTCCTGGACTTCTACTCCACTGTATGGTCATTGAAACCCGCATCACATAACAGTCATCAATCTATTAAAAAAAATTATCTCCTAAAGTTAATTACTTGATTTGGCTAACCAAGACGCAAAAGGCTCACCAGATAGACAGGGTAGGCAAGCATAGGGAAAGGCAAAGTGAATCTCAATTTTCTTGTGACATTATCCAAACTCCTGTAAATTTTCTCAGGCAACTACAATAACAAATAGTATACATCAATGAGTTCCGAGTTTGAAAGAATTGAAACAATATTACTTGAAACTAAGAGGTCAATGTTCTCAAAAACTCACTGGATGCCAAGATTCATCATTCTCAACATGTCCATGGTTTTGATGGTGGGTTCTGTGGCTAATTCTCCTGAAATAATTATCAAAATTGCAAGTATATATGAGTATACCAGATTGTATTGAATAGGTAAATACTAAATTGCCAAAAACTAAACAGGACACTGAAATACTTGAAATTTAGCAGGTATCGCAGCAACATACCATCCATGATAAGGGACAAGGATTGAAGAATGAAGGAGATGACCCACTACACTATTAAGCTTTGGATTATTTGAGAAGCTCCCATGACCACTGCAAAATTATAGGGAAACGCAATCAACGTTAGAAACAAATAAATAGGCACCTCAAATGCAGCACCAGAACACAAGGAAAGCTGCAAATCCAGTGTTAGAAAAATAAAATAAAAAATGGCCATAACATTTCCTATAGAAAGCAATAAAATTTCAAGCTCAATACACGAAAAAACATATGAATTTACCAATCATGGCCAAGAACAAAGAGGGCCCAGAACATGGTCCCCTGAGCAAACCAGTAAAGTGGCCAAACAACCCAATTGTTGAAGTAAGCAGCAATAGCAGCCAATCCAAAAACCACAGCAACATCTCTCACAACATAGCTCATAGATCTCCATGGATTTTTAACCCAACAATGCTTTGGGATAGCAGCTCTTATATCAGATAATTTGAAAGGTGGTGGTGCACCAGGGTCAAAAAATCTACCTTCCTGTTCATTAACACCATTAACGCTTTCTCTTTCTTTGTCTTCCTCTTCACATACTGGAACGCTAACCGGAACAGCAACATTTAACGCCCAGTTTCTTTGTCTAGAACAACTCGAGACCTTGAAAGGAGAACCAAGATTGCAACTTTTGGAGTCTCGTGGCTGTGTAAGCTTCAAAAGGTTTGTACTTTTTGATGTTAAGCCGGTTCTGCTTTGAGGATAGATTCTAGGAAGGGGTCTTAGGCCACATTCTGATACAACCCAGCTAGCCATTGAAGACCAAGAAGCAGAGAATGCAAGAGTATTCAGTTCTTGCTATCTCAGTTCATGTAAGAAAATAGAAGAATTGAAGCCTATATAAAAAGTGAAAAGAAAAGGTACAAAATTGCAAAGTAGATGAAGGGATAACACAAGGGCTTCTCTCCTCCACTGCCAGCAATAAAATTCTCAACTTGTGCTTCTTGTTGCTTGTCCTCTCTCTCTTTTTAGTGTGTCCATGTATATATATGTATATACTTGTGAATGTAGCCGTGTTGCTGTCCTGTGCTTCTCTGGTAAAAGCTTGAGGGCGGTATGTTTTTGTATTTTTTTAAAAAATTAATTGGGTATTTGGGAAATGTGTAGTGGTGTGTGAAAACGAAACATGGATATTGACCCACTGTGTGGTTTTCTTTTCTTCCCGTGGAGGGTGGAACATCACAAGCGTGGAAGGAGAAACCAGACTGACGTGGTCAAATCTGGAATGTTGATTATACATAGTTGGTTGTGTCGAGGTCGTCATCTTACAAGTCAATTCATCTATTCTCATTTTTAGTAGCTTTCCAACCTTAAAAATGAAGTCCTTTCCATGTTTCGTTCTGTCATATGCTTCACGCCATAGCTATTCTCTGGCCCGCGTAGGGAAAGAACCCGCAGGCCACTATTCGATTATAAAGAGTTTGCTAATAACTTGTGTGTGTTTATTACACTTTCCAGTTTATCCGACCACTTGGGTCAAGTAAACTTTTCATGCTGCATATGCCTTATGTAGGGGAAGCTGATATGAGAAGATTGTTAATTTTTCAAGCAACTCAAAGTTTGGAACTATTTGCATTGTTGTATAAATGAAACTCGTCGAGTAACTAGAAATAAATATAATTAAAAAAACAAAATATAATTTTTAATGGGTGATAGATTTTATCTTCTTGATATCACTGGATACTCCCGCACCATAAATTTTTTCCATCATAATTGCTGGTTCTAAAAACGACTATAATTAAAATCCTATATTATAATATTCTTTCTATTTTAACCAAAACAGGTTTATATATAAACAAAATAGATACGCAAACCCAATAACGCCCATGCTAACACTATCTGAATGAAGACGCGGGGCCAACAAGTAATATCCTACTAAATGTATGGGAAACTTATGTACAAGTGCTTTTTTATTACCAAATTAAAAGACTCAAGATTTGGAATTTTGGACTCATTTTAATAAAGGTTTAATGACATATTTTACCCCTAAATTATTGGGATTGTGACAAAATAAGGCATCGATTACCAATTTGATCTGTTATATCCTCAAACTATTATTTATTAAGCAAGTTAAAACCCACGACCAAATTACCATCAAGACCAAACGTCAAACTTTGAAGCAATATATTTCATTTCTCTCTTTCTTTCTTTTTTTTTAATTTGTTGTCTGAGGATACTTGACAGTAAAAACTTTATTTTACCACAACCTCAATAATTTGAAGGGTAAAATATGATATTAAACGGGTTCGGACCACCCTACAAAATAATTTACCACCCTACAAAAATAATTTACCATTCCTCTCCCACCCATGAGCTTGCCTCCAGAATCCCATTTTGGCAAACATGCAAGGGGTCCCAAAGAGCACCAAAAACCACTCGAGTAATTAATCAAATATAATATGGGAACTCCATTGGAACAAAACGTTCTCAACTTTATTATTTATTCTTTTAATATTCCAAGTCAACGTGGATCCCTAATGGTCGAACAGGCGCGGCACAGACTTTCACCGTGTTCAAATGTCAAGGGTAGGGTTAATGATATAATAATACTTGGCCATCAACTTGCTCATTCCAGCCGATGAAAAGAACATACGGTGTGAAAAGAAAAAAAAACAAAATATATAAACGAGTTGCTTTGACTACTCATAATATACACGAATGGCGGACATCTAAACGATTAAAGTATCAATCATCAAAATATGCAAAGAAGAAACCTGGTTCTGATGGTGCCATCCGAAAACGTTAATAGTTGATTCAGGATATGCACGGTCAACGATGCGCTTTCAGGGAAGCCACTATCATATGTTCCACCATTTGCGTTTCTCCATTTGCTTGGCAAGTTCACTTGCCATTGATGCAAAGTTTTCGGCCCCACTTTGCAGCTCCGCTGTCCGCTCACTGAGCCTCTGTTGTGAATAATATAAACGAGGAGAAAAGAAAAGTTAGGCCAAAGCTAATCACTACAGGAATTTCTCCAGTGTGTTTTCCTACAATTTGAAGAGAGTTAATCAATATGTGGTTTGATTTAATAGGCCTCCTTAAGCTACTAAATCCGCAAAGTTCATAACTGCTTTTAGGTTATCAAACTGCATGTTTCTAATTGTCTTGTTTGTGCTATTCCTGATGTAATTCTTTAAATGTCGTCAAAGCAAGAGATTAAACTTCGAAATTAAGACTAAATATCCCCAGAGCAAAGTGATTTAACCAGAAATTTTACCTGTAATACCAAATCCTCAGTCGCACAATTAGTTAGGAAAAAAGAAAAGAAAGGCATGCATTTAAGTCCATTATCGTACCTAAAATCAATTTAACAACAATTGTCTTAACATTCAATGAGAGACTACTAATAAATAAATAAATGCTGACCTCGATGTATGAAGTTTCCAAGAATTTAGTTCGAATAGGAGATGCCATTTGGTAAGGTTAAGATTGCAGCCACTACCAGATGCTTATCAATCAAAAAGGGTGGCACTAAGCAACTGTATTACAAGTATCGTTTTATTAGTTTAGGTGCAACGGGGGCCATAACAATTCATGGATGGTTCTTAAAAGGGGGCCCAAATTGTCACGTCAAGTGGGTCCTCAATTGTTAATCTGAGTTTGGTATATAATGACTTGCTGTCGAGATTGCAACCTTATAACGAGGGCATAATTTCAAAATATTGAGCCTTAAAGGCAACAAAAACTTCTTCCAGGAGATTCATCCAATGAGTTCATAAAAGGGAACCAAAACTAGTTCTATTACTACCTCAAGTTTTTCCTGGCGTTGTATGAGCTTGTCCTTTGCATGTGCAGCTGCAGCAGAGGCATCCTGCAAACATAAACTACCATGTCAAAAAATAGATAATCCACAAGACATCAGCATTTTAACCTTTCATGTTGAATTACCCCCTTCCTATATTTAGCCTTAATTTCATCGGCTGTTCTGAGCTTTGGCTGTGAATCAGTACTTGCACCTTCAAATAATCTTTCCCTTTCTGTTCCCTTATCTGCAGAGCAACAAGAAGAGCGGTTAGCATGAATTAGCAAATCTGCCAAAGTATAAGAAGATTCGGGGTATGCCTTTAGTATCATTCTTCTTCGTTTCAGATGAAGGTGAGACAAATAGAGGTTCGTCAATATCAATGTCATCTGCAGCAAACAGAAGCAGAGTCAGGAAAAAGACCAGGTAAGGAAATAGAGATTCTTAGAGCAAGGGGATACAAAACCTATGCTAAGCTCCACAACTTTTTGGTCATCCGCAAGGTCGATAGAAGGCTTTAAGAAAGGAGGGCTGGAAAATATGCTCTCTAAATGAGCAAAATCATTCTTACAAACTTCAAGAAGATCTACATGGTGCTCTGCCTTGCTCCCTGGGAAATCCTTAATCAAACCACCTAAAATACCAGAGGAAGCACCCTGCAGCCACAAAAGTTATTAGCATCATGCCCTAAAGTTTTTTTGGGGAAAAATACAGAAAGCCTGAAACATAACTCCAACCTGTATTATCTTCTGATTGGGAGATAAACTGATTGTGGCATCAGCAGCAGCTGTAAGTAGTTTATCATGCAGGCAAGGCAATGACTCTGGAATCCTAAAATTGTAAACTGTCTTTTCAATCAAGGTTCCAGGTCATAGGTAAACAGAAATAACACATCCACATATAAGGGTGTGGAAAAAAGAGAGACCTGAAGTGGTTTTCAGAGGCCAAAAGCGATATAGCAGCAAATTCACATCCATTCACCTATAAAACAAAAAAAAGAAGAAGAAAGAAACCCACCAATCCAAGTTAGATATAAAATGCCAAAACTATGGTAGAAGCTGAAAAGAGATTGGTGGGGCATAAAATATCGACATCTAACACAAAGCGAACTAAATTTTATTTTGGATCACTAAGCTTACATCATTAAAAAGTTCTAAATAGGTGAATTTATAACAGTACAATAATCACAGAAAAGTAGTCAAAAGTAAAGACTAGATGCGAGTCATATAGGATCAATAAACAAAAACAACAAACAAGTTTCCATCATCTTAGTTATCAGGAGCTGCTCCAATTAGTTTTTGAATGTTATGCATCATTTGTCACTAAATCATTCGAGCCTATGATTCCTTCCTCCTGAACCTATACGAGCATCAGCAACAGTCTGATCAATCTCAACTATCTCCATTGACTTAATCGAAATTTATCTCCCAGTCCATACACTAATAAGCATTGCTCATTGCCAATATAAAGACAAGGCTTCAAGAAGGAAATCTTGAATGGAAGGAGACGAAAATATTTAGATGAAATGAAAGAATTGTGGTCGATTCTGTCTTTATTATAGGCTGGAAGAATCTGTAATTTCTGGGGTTTATGATATTCCATTTAAAAAGAAATACTCTGCCTCATCTCAAGTGTCACTCAACTCTTCTTGGGCCAGTATGAAACGCACAATCATGTTCCAGTTTGGTGAAGACCTATGGCGAAGTTATTAAAATGACCAAAAAATGAAATATGTCCTCGGCTAATTATTAAAACCATACCATAACTGCTTCTAAACTTGTCTTCCCTGCCCATTAATGTGGTTGTTGCACCTTTCACCAGTCATTCCAAGATCTATCTCAGTTAACTTAAACCATACACATCTCATTTCAATGCACCTAAGATTCTTCTATAGAGAAGAATATTTTGCATTTTAAACTTAATTTTCCAGGGGATTATCTCATAGTTATAGTTTCCATGTTGCCAACATTAGGTATAGATCTTTCACTCTAGATCAATTGTTCACAAACACGACGCCTCCTCTGACAAAATAAAAGGAGGTAGAAGGAGAGAATACTTTGCAATTCATTCCTGCAGAATGTATCAGATAGGCAAGGGTGCATCGTATCAGCATGTTTCATGCAAGTGGTCAACGAACTTTCACTAGCAGATCTACCAAATCTAAGTTTCCATTTGGTATATAACTTTTGCAAATGAATTTAGGTTATTTTTTTACTTTTACTCAAATAAAAGTCCTAGATATATTGGGTTAGAAATATCTTTTTGACAAGAGTAAAAAAGCTACAAATTGCATGAAAATTTTGCTTTAATCATAAGTAAACTTTTGTAACATTTAACTTACTGATTCTACATCACACCTCCTCCTTGAATTTGTTTTTTGCTTGGTGTCCTCTTTTTCCCAACATACTTCCAAGTTAAATTAATAGGAATATATATTGATAGGTATTTTTGTCATTGGTGATTTATGAAAGATAACATTTGAATTCTGACTCAGTGAATTGTGAGAGTTTCATTCTTCAAATTTGCAGAAGATGGAAAAAGAAAAAACTATGTGATTCAAAGGTTCCTAAATCAGGAATTTTTGCTGGTAATATAACACAATGAAAATATTTTCTCTGTCCGGAAAAAAAATGCAATAAAAAATCTAACCAGAATAATCTGAGCATTTTCAGATGAACATATTGTCTTCTCCATATTAGTCTTGAAGTTCCACCTTAGGATTGACATTAAAGAGCTTTCTACAACCACTTCAAGATCTGGCAAAGATCTGTCTAACATAAAATTAGCTTCTACACGAAAGATTTACTAAGATTCATCAGATGATCAATTTCCACTAAATAAGAGTTATAGAAAACTTAAAAAGCAAATGAAAATTTGCAACATCAATTAAACAAGAGAAGTACAATGAGTGCTTTACCTAATTTCAATCTCTCCGGTCTGATAGAGTAAAATGATCCCACACTCTTTATCGTCCTTCTTGAATGGTGTACTCCAACAGCATGGTTTCATGAGATTTACCTTTCGAATAGGATCACTGTCCACCTAGAATAAGAGGGCTTTACTAAATGGAAAGTGGAGGTACAGATGGTGAAACCAAAGACTTATAGAAAAGGGCACCTCATTCAAAGAATGCAAATGCAATGCATCCTCACAACAAATCAAAAGCAGAAAATTTTCTTCTCTCTGCTTAAAGTGGGCTGCTTTAGCAGAGGCCTCGTGGTCAACTTTAGGTGGAGAACTTTCACTGCGAGAAGCAGCTGGGGCAGATTCACTTTTAGTGTCACTTTTCTGAGATGAAACAGATAAATGTTTTCCACTAGACATTTCAGAGATGTAGCTGCCACCATCTGCTTAGAAAAAATCAGAAATTCATTTGATTTGTTCGAAGCAAAAAACACTATTCTCTGCCCAGCTGAAAAAAATACTTGCCTATAATATATATTGAAGGTGACATAAGTTCCGTTGCAGACTTTATTGATTGGGAGCAGAGAATACCACCATTGTTTCCATTCATGACAACAATACAGGCATCTTTGGTCATAGCAAACACTTTCAAACTTACATGATCTTCCACAATTGTGGATCCAGTGTCTTCTGAATTATTTATTAAGTCAATACAATTTGAAAACACAGCCAGAGACTTGACAGGCAAACTGGAGCTAGATAGACTGTCCGTGAGAAATAAAACAGATGATGTACTAGTGTCAAGCATTGCTACCTGAAACATCCAATTGAGAAATCAACTCTCGAAACTAATTAGGTTGATAATTTGGCATTTCAATTAACAAAGAGGGAAAAGACTAAGCAAATGATTCCCACCCGGGCACAATGAAATCCCACAGCAAGTCTGGTTCCAGAATTTGCAAATTGCAATGCATATATAGGAGAACTTAGGAAAGAAAATACAGCTGTACATTGAGGTCCATCCTCTTGGTCCAGAGTGTAGACTGCACAGATGCTAATATGTTAAACTAAAGACTGAAAAAAAGAGGAACTTCAATCATTGCAAAAACAAAGATGCTGTCCATTTTCTCCAGCATTAGCAAAATAATAATCACTTTTACTCATTAGACTATCCATTCAAACTGAAACCAGCATCTAATCAAAAGAGAATGAAAAACTCAAACCACGCCATCTTTCTCTATGAGGATTAGCTGCATAGTGCCATTTTGTTGTAAGACCAGTTACTAAGTTAAGAAGCTTTCTATTGAACAATAAATGGAATCTTTATAAAATAAAATTCTCTGTTTCAATCTTCAGGGAAAAAACCCTACAATTATCCATGAAATCTTCAAAGAAGAAAAGTGAACATAAAATAGAAATATGTAGCTGGGGTGGATCAACTTCTAATCAACCAAGCTGTGCTGACAGCACAGATGAACATTTAGAATAGCGAGCAAGAAAGAATAAGTCTATCTTCCAAACTATCAGGGAAAATAACACTTGCTTTCACTGTGAAAAGCTTATTTCAGAATGGAAATCCCAGACTTACAGGTCAAACTGCAAGTTTTAGCATTAGGTCAAACTTTTTAGAACCATATAGAGTCTAAAACTAGCTTCTCTATAATGATCTAAATATTAGTAGTCCCTCAACCAATTTCTAAAACCCATACATCTTGGACCTTTCTGCAATTTTTTAAACCAAATTTATAAATAAATAGAGAAAGATGCAGATAAAAAGTATATATAGGATGATACCTTCTTTTTCAGTTTCTGTCACAAACTTCAAACTCATCTCATCAGCACTACATACAAGCTTATATAGACGAACCTACACACTCTCCAAGAGAAATAGAATTACCAAAGCATTAAATTTCAGTAGTCATAAATGAATCACTGACAAAAATTCAACTCTTACCGTACCACACTCATTGCCAATAGCTAAACATAAGGTAGTGGAGCAAAAATCCAAAGCAGATACTGATGCATTAACATCAGCAACATTGATACCTTTGACCTGTGCATCACACAAATTTGGGGTCCTTGACCATCAATTTCAATTCAATAAGGGATGCATGTCAATGGAATTTGAAAATGAAACTCACAAAATTGTGAAAGTACTAACCTCTGGTCCTAAAACATAAACGAGTGCAAATGTTGGATAGGTGGCATCCCATATTCTTACAGTTCCATCTTGGTAACCAGCTATATATAATCTCTCAACCTGATATTTTTCAGCATCATGAAGTTGGCTAGGAACTCCACCAGTCAAAGGCCAATTTATATTTCCAGAAGAATGTGTTGCTTGAGGTTTTCTAGCAGAAATTGCCTAATAAAAAAAGAAAAAAAATTGAGAAAGAAAAACTAGTTTACCCAAGGCACAAGGATTCCAATCAAACATTTCTTGTGGAAAAGTTATTTTTTGGTTGGAACCATGTATACTCTCAACAGCTGCGCACATAAAAGTGAAGGAAAATGGTAGAAGATTTTAAATTCGTTTTTGCATTTCCTTTTCCTGTCAAGCAAATGAAATCTATTTTATAGCCGCTGGGCTGTGATTAAAAAAAAAAAATACCTCAGATAGAGCCTTTGTGAACTTGCCATCTCTAAAGACCAGACCAAATTTTGCTGCAGTCAATTGTGGTTCGATAGTAGGTATTACCATGGGGTACTGCATTGAAGAAACATAATTCCTTGTCTCTTGTAGGGACGTTGAGGAAGACAAGTCAGCGTCATTATAAAAGTGCAGCTGTCCTGGATTAGTTAATACCAAAGTGCCCGAAGTTCCCATCAAGCCACCACTAGGTAAAACAACCATATCAGCAAAAGAACCATTAAGAGTAAGATCAACACGCCCAATGCATTTTAGACTTTCTATTCCAGAAGACCAATCAAGGCTCAAAATCTGTAGAGCATAAAAATGTGTTAATATAAAGTGTGCACCATCTGGACTTAAACATTGAAAAGAAAGACTGACAGATCTATTGTTGATCTGATTATTGGATTTTTAGTCACTAAAATTCTTGTGAACTTTGATAGTGCATAATGACCGGACAAAAATCTAACATACTCGTGAAAAAGGATGTATCAAGTGCTAAGCCACTTTTAGCTTCTGATTCAATGAGTTAACTTTCATTCAAAAAATAGCATTCCTCATCTCATATATGCCTTCAGGTATTGATGATATAATAAGCAACTATTTTTTTCTCCTTCTATGGATAAAATAAATAAGCTCCTATCTCAGATTATTCATGAAATGTTTCTTAAATCCCCAGTTGAGTGAGACAGGACACCTTGATAGTTTTTCATCTATTAGTATGAGAAATATATATAAGAACAAAAAACAAATTGTAAAAAAATTAATCTTAATTTAGAAATCAAACCGTTAGAACTTCTTCAGATCCAATTGCATCACCACCATAGATAAAGAGCTGGCCACGACACTCATTATGCGGTCTGTGTGAAGACCAATGCAAAACAATGACAGGGAGTCTTCTGTCACCTGTGGATAACTGTAGCTTAACAACATCGTTTGATGATTTTGCAGCATGCTTATCTGTAGCAGAAGCAGTACTTGATAGGTTCCACAACAATATATCTCCATCAACATAACCAACAGCAAGAACTGACCCATCAGTAGATGCCCAACAGAGGGCAGCTATCTCTTTCTCCAATGGCTCATAGTCTGATCTATCATCAGAAAGCTTGTGTCCTATTTCTTTGTGAGAATCAGTTATTTCACATTTCAATTCAATATCTTTGTTCCCTTTAACTAGAACAACTTTATCTTCGGAGACATCCCAAAGAATCATCAACCCATCCTCATATGCAATCAACACTCTGAAACAAAACAAATTATTTGAAATGCATGAGAACAGCATAAAAGAATAAGATGTGCATCATAATACAGCCATGCCCTTATTTTATACAGATCTAAAACTCGTGTGATTAGACACATGCACAGAACCTCAGGAGAGAGGGAGAGTAATTTAATCTTAATAAAGCATACCCATCTCCATGACATATGGTGCAAGTGTCTGATTCTACATTTATAGACAGTCCACATACCTCTAGAAGCAAAAAATTATAATTTATAACGAGAAAAGAGTCAACTGCTGGTGCATGGTAGATAAATAATAAGACCATCTCAACATGTTGAGATTCAAGAGAAGAAAACCTATATTTTTTAAAGAAAGGAAAGGAAAAAAAACACAAGAGGGAAGGAACTTCAAGCAAATCTTGTCTTACTTGTTTCCTTGAGAAGAAGGTTGGGGCAGAACTCCAACAACAGAGTGATTCTTAGGTGATGACATACCAGATGCATCTGGCACTAATTGGCATACATGTTAGCATAGAAATAAATAGGTAAAAGCACACAAAGTATAGAGAGATGGAGATATAAAGAAGGGAGATCACGCCAACAAAATCAGGCAAAAATTAATTCAACACCAGTCACTTTGTAGCTGTGCTAAACCATAATCATCTATCCAAAAATAAAATAATCAAAAAGTGATCCTTCAAAAAAGATAAGAGTAGCTGTAAATTAAAAAACTAGTGCAAAAAAGGTTTGAAAAGAATTCATTCACCTAAACCTTATCAAACTCAATACAGAATAAGATCATTACCCTCTGCTACATCTGCAGGAACATGGTATGGCATCGGTACAAGTTTAACTTCTTCGGCATTATACTTTAATACATGCACCATCCCATACTCATCTCCAATATACCTGCGGTGTTAATGGGTAGCAAAAATTAAATGAAGTGCACAATATTTCACACGCCTTTGATGGAAATAAATAAATTCCAAATGCAAATGCAGTATAGTATCGCTATTTCATACATGTAACTTGAGGCAAAAATTACAGAGAATGCAGTTATATTGGAGTCCCATTGTAAAGTGGAAGCAATTTGTCTTTGCTCTAAATCCCAAACCTGCCAATATTGATAACCTTTCAATACACAAGCTATATAATTTCTAGTACTAGAGAAGATTTTAACAAGAAGATCTAGCATAGCTACAGGAGCCATACCTGAATCTCATTGTCACTTGACACGCTGACTAGGATACCTTGATTTTGTAGAAACTATCAAAAGATTTAAAAAAAAAGTGAATCCACACATGTTCTGACATTTGATAGATAAAATAAAAAAGGATGCCAAATAGAATGTGGAATTTGGTTTGATCTTTAAATAATCAAGTAAGCAAATGCAACCCCCCACCCCCCAAAAAAAAACCAAGAAGAAGAAGAAGAAGAAGAAGAATTACGAACACATCAAACAAAATGAAACGACAAGGAGAGAAAAGGGACAGAAAGATGCGAACTCATCTCCAGATCTGAACTTACAAACCTCTAAGTATTTGAATGGTAATGTCTTTGGAGAAACAAGAAGTCCTTCGATGTTATCACCACCGATCACTTTTATTCTTCCATCCCTGCACCAATTAAAGAACCAAAAAAACAAAAATCATCAAGAAACCTCGTATTGATGTTTTCTAATGCCTGCACTTCAACTTTTACAGCTTCTCTGCCGATCACTGGATATAAAATATACGGAAAATGCAAGCGATTCCATTCAATAAATCAAAACTCCCAGTTCATAAAACAGCAATAAACATACGTATTTGATAGAAAATAAATCAAGCAAGGCAGTCGCGCAATAACTGGTCAATAGTCCAAAGCTTGTTCGGAATTAGAAAAAGAAAATGTAGACTTACAGTGTTCCAATTGCTAAAAGGCTTTGAATGTGATCAAAAGCTAAAACAGACGCAGTGGAAGGGATCCCATAGTGTAGAGCAATCCGTGGATTTATATCTTTCAGTGTCAACCCTCCCTTTGACACATTATCCTGAAGTTCATTAAATTAGCATAAAAATGAATCATTAATTCCATTATCCTGAATAACTCAAAATTGAATTTGTGAGCATTCCTTTGATTAACGAGATTAATATATGAATCGAAGAATTGATTTGATAAATCAGACAAAATGTTGTTTAGAAACCGAATCTATTGCAAAAGTAAAAAAAGAAATCAGTACCTTTGCAGGTGGTGGTTGCGGTTGCGGTGGTGGTTGTTGCTGTGGTGAAGTTGGTTGTTGTTGTGCGGTGTTTTTTTGAAAGAGTTTGGAAAACATGGTAGATTGACGAGGGGCTGTTCTTTCTTCGTTTCGAATTCAAATTATCAAGCACCGACGGATATGACGGAGATGATCAGGGGGTTTTCATCGGAATAATTTTTTTAAGATGAACGGTCATACAGAGCTGATGACGGGTTGGTTTGTTTACTTGTTTGTTAACCGAGGTTTTGCCAGGTTGTAAATTGCACGGTACTTTTTCTTGTGTTTAAAAATTATTATTTTTATTTTTTAATATTAAAAATAAATTTAAAAATTTATTATTTTAATATATTTTTAAATAAAAAAATTTTTTTTAAAAAAGAATTATATTTACCATCTTAAATATTACCTTAATTTCTCCATGAACTAAAAAAAATTATATACTATACTCTGATTTTTTAAAAGCAAAATTCAATGTCAAAGGATAATCTTACTAATTAATCATTAGTTTCTTGTTCACCAATTAATCGTAAAAATTGAACGAAAGTAGTTAAATGAAGACGAATTGTGGGATGGAATTTTCTTCGACGATGGATCTAGATTGCGGAGTTGAAATCGGTAAAGACTTGACTCTGCTCGGTTTTAGCTTTGCCTTTTTTTAATTGCCATCTTATGTGACAAGAAAAAAAATTGTCACCTTGTGTGATAGAAGCAGCGCAGTTCAGCTGATAGCATAATGGCTTATGGCTGCTTAAAGAATAAAAAATATGTTTTCTTGAGTCTTGGTGCCCCGATCAAACACAAAAATTGGAAATACAATCTAAATTATATTTTTAAAAAATTTATTTTTTATTTTTATTTTTATTAAAATTTAATATAGTTTATATATTTTGGATTGTTTTGATATATTAATGTCGAAAATTATTTTTTAAAAATAAAAAAATTATTAATATATATTTTAATACAAAAAATTATTTAAAAAATAACCATTGCTACATTGTGAAATATTCTTGCTCAAATCTCCTAAAAACGTGTGAAAAAAAAAAAGGCACACGGAGCATCGAGATTCCACATATGTTTGAGAAATTTGTATCTTTTGTTTAGCTTGTCTCGTATTTATTTCTATCATGTTTTATTGTGTTAATTTGTTAAAAAGAAACTATTTCAAAATACCTTTTCTCTTTCCATCCTTGAACTCTTGATTTGTGTGCAAGTTTTTTCAAACAATGACAAAAAGTGATAAAGAAGAACGATAAAACTATTTAAAAATAAACGGATATAATTTTAATATATATTAAAAATAAATATAATTTAATTATTTATTATTTTTCTCTCCCTAGCATACTAATGTTAATATTTAAAAAACGTTGAAGAAACAAAATATCTATAGATTTAAATAGCATGTTTTTAGACACATCACCTTGCATGTTCCAAGAAACGAAACAAGCTATATACATGATCAGTTGAGTACCAATATTTCTGAAATGAACATTTAGAAGGGAAAAAAAAAAACCGGAGGGATGTTAAGGATCTTTTGATGGCCTAATAGCAGCATATTTGTTTTTATATTTTTAATTTTTATATTTTTAATTATTTGATGTGTTGATATTAAAAATTAAAAAATATTATCTTAATATATTTTTAAATAAAAAATACATTCTCAAACAACACTCTAAATCATTAATTAAGGCAACCAATTTTTTGGCGGTAATAATGAGCTTCAAAAATCAAAATATTCCAATCGGGGACTAATTTCGTAGACGACGCTGTGGGACTTCGCTTTGGATATTGATGTGATCACGATGATCTTTGTCGTGGTTGCTGATGTTCAAGCCATCACGTTAGGACCCTTGATTGCTTGGGCCATGGAGTCTCGAGTGGTTCAGTTGAAAGTTGAATCCTTGGATGCTGGACGAGTTTATTCATGAAGCACAGCTGTGTCTCTCATCCTCGTTATCCCGCCTTTGCTCCGCCAGATACGGTGGCAATGTTCTTCTCGGCACTCTCTCCGCGAATAAAACCATAGTGAAAATTTCGAGACCAGGATTAGAGTTTTCAGAAACTCTCCTTTTAGATTTGGTACGAGCTTCCTTCTCGAAATGCCTGCCTTAGCGAGACTACTAGTATCTCTATATAATAATCTGATTGTCAAATATTAATAACGTGCATACAAGAAGAAACGACAAATACGTTCTTCCCGATCCTTTGATATGCATTCCCAGTTATCATAAAGTCAACCGGGTCAATAAGTTACAGTCGTCAGGAATTAGCAAATGATAATTACACAGGTGAGGAGAAATATTTAGTTTATAAACTCGTAGAAAATAGTAACTTATAATCACAGTGATACATATATATATATATATATATATATATATTAGCAAGCATGTATCAAGTTTGCAATTGATATTAAAATAAGGCTGTAGCAGCATGTATATTAATTATAGAATATAGCTTTGTGTACATTAAAACAAAACCAAAGAATATATACTTTATTTATTGATACATTTTAATTTTGATAAGGAACACTCGACAAGAATAAAAAAAAAAAATCGACGATAAATTAAGCATAACAAGAGCCGGTAGAGACCCATGTCAGATAAAATATGCATCAAATTCCAATTATTTTTTTTTACTGTGATTTATCGATATTGGATTGGGCGAAGACCTTGCAAGGATCATTCTATTTGGCGCGTGCGCTTTGAATTTCTTTGGCGGTTCTGTGTTTACCCTCCACGTGGGAGAGGTCTCTCTTTTCCATTATTTTTGGGGAATTTCTTTCCTAATGATAGTGGAGTCAAAATGGGCATGGCCGAGACATCAGAAAAGGCCACGCCACGGCCCATGATTCGGTGTCTCTTCTGCAATATCAATGCAGTCGATTCATCTGGATATGCGGTGGGAGATATTATATAGTTGATTTATTAATAATGAAACTTTACATACGAGCATGTCTCTGTCGTAGGCACACGAGTACTATATATTATGGTATTTATGACAAACATATGGTACGTTTCAATAAACAAACAGCAAAGAATAGTTTAGTGTACCCGTGTAACCGGAACCTGCTACCACCAGAGGCCCGCAGCTCTCCGCACAACAAGCCAACAGCCTGCCACCACTCATAAAAAAAGATCACGGGTTTGTGGGAGTGATAAAACGATGACTGTAATTTCACGAGGTGTGACGGGTAGAGATATGAGTTGTGATTGGGTTTCATTTTTTTCTCTTTGAAACGATTCAATGAGAATCCAATTGAAGACTTATCTCGCACCCCCCTTGATTGTGATTGGGTTTCATTTTTCAAACATGAGGCGTGATGGGCAAATTAAACATTTGGCTAAGGCTGTATGTCACAAGATCGAACCTAATTTTTGACTAGTTTCATGCAGCTATGTTTATGTAAACTTTATTATTATTATTATTATTATTATTATCTGCCAATGTCACGAATTAAACGAAACACATCGAAATATGTACGCCACCTAGTTTAATTAATCAGACCAAAAACATAAATAGGGCCCATATCCAACATGTTTTGTCAACATCGATCTGCTCTCTTTTCAAGCCATGTCCCATGCGAACAGTCAAAACGCCAATTAATTAACGTTCTATGTTCCACACGCTCATTTAAAGAGTCATTGATCCTGCATTATCACCATCAGCTTCTCGAATTAATTAACGTTCTATGTTCCACACGCGAGAACACAAAAACCTTGACACACAGGCGTGGCATGCAACCAGCATCCATATATAAACAAACAACACATCTGCACATCATTCGAATATTTATCTTCTGTTCTCCATATCATATCATGACCTCCTCAGCTCAAGAGCAAACAAAACATCTGTCAAAAATGGACACCACGACAGCAGCCCCGCCACCAACGCCATCAGCGCAGTCGCACAGCCAACTTGCCTCTTCAGCAGCATCTGCCGATACCCTCTCTCGTCTCCTCCACCGCCTCCCCCCTACTCTCTCCCTCCCCACTCGCCGTTCCACTCCTGCCACGTCTTTCCCTCTCATCTCTCTCTCTGACCCAAACCTTCAAGACCTTCTATTCTCTGCATCCTCTCAACGCGGTTACTTTCAACTCACAAACCACAACATACCTTCCCAACTCGCTACCTCAGCGGAGTTGGAATCTGTTTCTCTCTTTGATCTCCCTAAAGATAAAAAAGAATCGTACTTTCCTAAAAACTGGCCTCTGGGTTTCGAAGGCGATGAAGATGGAAACGGCGAGTCGTTCTGGTTGGACGCTGAGTGTTCCACTGTTTCAACTGAGTTGGTTTTACCTTCCCTGCGCGAGCTAACTCGGGCTCTAGAGAAAGTGGCGTTAGAGGTAATTCAAATGCTTTCAAATGGAGCGGGGTTCGAGAATCCGCTAAAGGAGGATCCGACCCGGAGTTGTTCATTGTTATGTTTACATGGTGGTTTGGAAGGGAATGATGGCAAGCCTGGTCTGTCGGGTGGGTCTTATCCCTACATAGTCGGGTTGCAGTATCAAATTCGGTGCCAGAAGTATTCCCTGCTGACGGATTCGGGTTGGACTACTGTGCTGCCACAGGTCGACTCAATTATGGTTACAGTCGGCGACATTGCTCAGGTGAGCTTTAATTAACCTCCTTATATACATTCTAGATTAGCAGCAGTGGTTCAGAAATTTTAGGTGGTTTGTTACTGGTTACATTTGTTTTTGGGTCCAAATTATGGGTCGGGTTATCTTGGAGGATGCCCTAAGTAAATGGTCCAAGTGCTCCATACTTTATAAGTTAAAGCAAGCTCCAAAGTTAAAACAAACAGATGGCTCAAACTTTTGGGTCTCTTTCACCATTAAACATGTAATTTTGAATTTCTGTGCCAATGATGGGAGTTACTTGGACCAATGACTCCATGTTACTTTAATGCATGAAAAATATAAATGTTAGGAGGCAGCACAGAGCTACACGTACATGCTGACTGGCTTGTGGGGCAGGAGTTTATGACAAGAACACGTTACTAAAGGCTTCGACGACTCAAGAAAACAAAATTCATGGGCCATGGGATGGGTTGGAATGGACCAGCTTTAGCTCCTTACAGAGGCCGCTCAGTTCAAATATAAATGGTTTATTTAAACTATTTAATGGATGTCAGATTTAGAGAATATTTTTTTAATATATTGTGGTAATTTTGTTTTTTTTTTAAATATATTTTATTAACTAAATCATTAATTACTTTTAAAACTTTAATTTTATAAAATCTAAAATAATTTTATTTTTATTGATGAAAACCTTTTTTTTACTTACATGTATCATTTCACGACATTAATTTTTAATTAAATATACTTTTTAAAATTATAACTAAAAATATTTTTTTAAAACCTATTTTTTTTTCTAAACTGTAACTGTAAAACCTATTATAATGCCAAACACATATCTAATGGAAGTCAGCAATTAGGCTTATATGGGTATCTATGGAGGCTTGGAGCTAGGAACCTAATCGGACTACGCTAGACCTATCCGGGGCTTAATTACGTTAGATTTTTGTTTGGTCAGTGTAAATGCAGTTATTTTTTAAATAATTTTTTATATTAAAATATATATTAATATTTTTTTATTTTTTAAAAATTATTTATAATATTAAAATATCAAAATAATTTGAAAATACTAAAAACACATTAATTTAAAATTAATAAAAAATAAAATAAATTTAAATTGACACACATTTACAAGTAAAATATCATCTTTTATTGACTCACCTTATGCCCATCTGAGGAAGTCAGTTGTGTATATGTTTTTTTTTCCCATTTGGCATGAACGAACGGTAGGTGTGGAGCAATGGAAAATTGAAGAAAGTAAGAGGAAGACCAATGGCATGCTTGGGAGATGGTGAAAACTCGAGATGCATATCGATGTCACTACTAGTTACTCTTCCCTCGGAGAGTACAGTCTCTCCCCTCCTTCCTAAAGTGATTACTGATGGAGTTAATGCAAACGAGGATGAAATCAGAGAAGAAGATGAAGAAGAAGATAATATTCAGAGTATATGTAAGACGGGAAGGAGATTTGGCTCGTTTCCTTTCGATGACTATGCTTGGAGAGTGTATCATGCACCTCTCCTCTTCAAAGACCCTCTTGACAAATATCGCATCTAGATTCATAATTTTTTTGGTCTCATTTTTCTTTCTTACTTTTTATTCAGAGAATTACATTGATGGTTTTGTATTCCCATACTGTGTGTTGTTTTCTCATATTGATTTTTTTTTTTTAATTCCTTGCTTTATGTTATACTCAACCATTATGAATTCATTTTTTGAACACCATTTATTGTAGAGTCGTTATCATCATGCTTGTAGTTTGTTTAACCTATTTACGTGGCTGGTTTTCTATTATAGGTTAGATATTTTTATTTTTTATAAAAGAAATTGTATATATGAGTTTTTTCAATGCATTTCTATAGTATAAAAAATTAAAATTTGAATAATTTTTTTATATATGCATATAATCAAATAAATCAAGAATTATATGTGTAAATAAATACATAAAAAGTCATCAAAAATATCTAAAATTAAAACTCAAAAAATTAAAAGATAAGTGTAGATCAAAATATTTAATCTCGAAATATATGACACTTACCTGATTGTATTTATTAAATTTATATATTAAAATAAATTTTTTATTTAAATAAATAATAATAGAAATAGAGAAACAAATAAAATTGAGTCGCATACTGTATTTGAAGACAAGTGTAGCACACTAAGTCAATGTTGATAACCTTTATTGTTGCCATTAGATTTCATCTCATAAAGATATATATATTTTTTTTTTATGATAATCGAAGCTTCAATGCACTTTCAAATACTATTTTTTAATTTCTCTCTCTCTCATGCGCAACAAGTTTGAATGTTGTGTTTTTCATTTGTAACATTTAAAAACTATGCTATTTCATTATTATTTTTAAATTATGTTATTTGATTGGTATATTTTTTTTTAAAAATGCTAAGGAATAAAAATAGCAGGAAAATCATATAAAAAAGTTGAGGAGCATTTCTACTCTTCTTTTTTCAAACCAGCTTCCCAGATTTAAAGAACATTTTGTTATACATGTATATATATTATTTAAGGGGGCCAGATCATAGTTTAAGAAAGCCAAGAAAATAATTCAGTTATGTTTATTAAATTTATAAAGGGAGGGGTATTTTCTTGCAGGGGTCGGGGCCCTGCCAGCCCCCCCTCCCTCCGCTACTGTGTGTGGATATATATAAATAGCAAAACAAGTTTTTTTTTTTAGGGTTATATATATTTAAATTTTCATTGATTTATTGGTTAGGTATTTTTTTTCCACAAGCCAATAGTTAATACGGACTACTTAAATAAAAAAAAAATTGGAATACTATTTCTAACTTTATTTATTCTAGTTGTTTATTTTTCGATGTATAGTAATTTAAATCTTCATTGATTAAATTTCGATAAGTGCATACCCAGCTACACTATAATTGTAATCTTTTTTTAATAGGGATTCGCAAATGAAAAAAAAAAAAAAAAAGTTAACGTGTGAATGGTCTATCAATTCATTAGGCTCTTAACATTTGGCGAAGGAGTCTAGAAATTTTGGTTACGGGGAAATGACAGTTTTTAAAGGGAGCAGCGTTAGCTTTCACTATGCTGTTTGTACTGTTTTTTATATTTTAAAAATATTTTAAAAAAAATTAAAATTTTTTTTATTAACTTTAAATTAATATATTTTTAATGTTTTCAAATTATTTTGATTTACTAATGTTAAAAATAATTTTAAAAAAAATAAAAAATTTCATTAATATAATTTTAACACAAAAAATTATTTAAAAAATAATCATAATCTTAAACTAACTCAAGACTTGTAGATCAATTGGGTGGTCATGTGGGTTCGAAACTTGAGAGAGTGTATAAGTTTTCCTGCCGGGATTGGATTGCAATGATGCTCCTTCCCTCCAAGGTGTATAGTTTAGCTGTCTCTGTTTGTAGCTTTGCTGTTTTTTTACCCCGAAAAAACGTCTACGTACATGCAGTTGACAATTTTGACGATTTCGATCCGCAATAACACATTCCATAAAAGCCCTACTGACTAAAGGTTTAGTTCATGGGCTCAAAGGGACTGAAATGGCCAGATGTGCTCACCATCTGCTATACCCACAAGGCTATATAGCCTGAAGTTATTTAGGGAAATATTACAAAGAATGTTAATTTTGCTTAATAACAAAAGATACACATCTTGTATATGTTCTGGCATCAATTATTATTAGTGACGAATTCGTATTGAGGAGAGTCGAGATGCTACTGTCTCACTATAATAGCTCCCTGTAATAGCTGAATTACTAGTTTGTCAGCAAAAAATGTGATATAGACGTCATTACAAATAAATCATGTTAATATTTTTATATTCGTTTTCCTATGACCTTTTCCAAACTCTCAATCTTTTGCGAGCATTATCAACACCGGTGGGGTTGCTCCCCGCTAGTTCTGAGCAATTCGTTTGGAGTATGCATCGCGTGGCTTAGAAACTGACAGCGGAGGCCGAGGAACTCCATTGTTGAAGCTCTGTGCCAAACCTTGAGTACTGTTGCCTTAAATTGGAAAGAAAGCGTTGTGATACCCAGAAGAAGCAAAGTGAGAAAGTACACAATATTATGATGTTGGTGTACTTACTACTACAGCCAGGTTCCTTAGCATTTACTTTTCCCACACATAAAGTTACTGCTAATTAAAACGGATTTGGTCTTGCCCCTGCAACAAAATCATCGTTAGTGAAGAGCCTTGATAATTCATCCACTGACCTGGGGTGGTTGTTGGTGACAAAGAAAGACATCACATGCTGCTCATCACGGGGGTAAAGTGAAGAGTAGAAGCTCAATGTTTATAATTATAGCAGATAATTAACCAGCACCAACTTTAAACATTGACATTTGGAATAACGATTCGGTGCCGTTTGCCTGGATGACCACACAGTTGTCTATAGACTCTAAACTGAGAAAATTTGAAACTTTCGGGAAGAGGTGGAATATTGAATAAATTAGTAATGATCATATCTGGGGTGCATCTCTCTATTCTAGCTCGGGGAGGTACGTAGAAAGAGAGAGGAATATTGAAATTAATTGAAAGCCTACGTAATGTCGTGGATAATATAAGGGTGATAATTAAATTAATCGGTTAGTTATCTTTTATTGATTTATTAAGATTAATTGTGCATTTTATATTTACTTTAAGAACCTCCTTTGGTCCCAACAGGCTGGTGTTAAAAAAAAAAAAAACTAGATTAAACCGTCCTATCGTCATCTAATTGAATGGCGATAGGACACCGATTATTACTTCAATCAAATTCTGAATCCAGTTTGATCATCTTTTGTGGCCCAGTGGTCTAATCTTCAGGATGTCCAACGACAACCGACTTCCATATTGCTCTCTAAATACTCTTCGAGTTAATGCACATATAGCGAATTTAGATATACCCTATTGCACGCCACCGCTTGGTCCTTTTTAGAACTGTGTTGCCCTCGGAGAGCTTAATTTGCCTTGAAGCATCTACACCAGCATCATAATTTAAATCCTTGTCATTAACCATATAAGACCATACTCACCAAAAATTTTGTTAGACAAAGACCATCTAAGAGAAACTTGGAAACTACTACTCCCTCTTCGTTTAGTTCTCTCTGATATTTTATTTTTTGGAACGAGATGGACAAAGTAGTTAGAAAAATGGATTCAGAAGGGGGAAAAAAAATTGAGAGAGACAACTCTCCATCCACCAGAAGACTAACCGGTTACTTGAAGAAAAACCCATCTCACCAAATCCAATATTAAACAAACAAATTAAAGAAACTGATAGAACATAAGTTTTTCTCTGTCATATCTAGTCAATGCCTCTCTATATTTCCTTGTCTCTCCCTTCACTTCTCTTACCATTCTACTGATCATGCAGACATCAAGGAGGAAGTCGCCTCTCCTCTCTTCGGTAACCATAGCCATGAAACATAGGAAGAACAACAATCTCTCTGTATTTGTTGTGGTATCCTCTATCTTTATCTTCGGAGTCTTCATGTACAATGAGGACGTGAAGTCAATTGCCGAGTTCCCATTTTCATGGCCTAAATCTCAAGAAATCCAGGAAGAGCCATCAAAAGGAACCACCCCGGTTCAAGAAACCCTCAAGAAGGACCGAGAACTCCCAGCTTCGGTTGGTTCAAGAACTTCACTGGAAGAACCTCAAGTTGATCAGGAGTTTGAAGAGAATCAAGAATCTGATAAATTGAAGTCTAGTGGATCAAAAGAATATGAGGAAAAGATTGAATTGCCAATCATCGAAGAAGACGATGTAGATGTTGAATTGCCACCAGAAGAGTGTGATCTTTTCACAGGACAATGGGTTTTCGACAACGAGACACGCCCTTTGTATAAAGAGGATGAATGTGAGTTCCTTACAGCACAAGTGACTTGCATGAGGAATGGAAGAAAGGATTCTTTGTACCAGAATTGGAAATGGCAACCTAGAGATTGTTCTTTGCCAAAGTAAGTACATATTTCATCAATTCCTGAATTTGCTTTACATGTGTTCTCTTGATTTTAGCTCATCTGTTTGATGGTTTTTATGTCTTCGTCTGTTTAAGGTTCAAGCCAAGGCTACTGCTAAACAAGTTAAGGAATAAGAGGCTTATGTTTGTTGGGGATTCATTGAATAGGAATCAGTGGGAATCAATGATTTGTTTTGTTCAATCCGTAATCCCTCCCGGAAGAAAGAGCTTGAACAAGACTGGATCTTTAGCTGTGTTCAGAATCGAGGTACCTCTCCCCTGCTCCTGTTCTCTATCTAGAGACATCAAACCAATATACGGTGTTATATCAGTGTCCATATTCACCTTCACTAAATCTTTTGATAAAATTTATTTAATATTTAAACACCTTTTTACTGCTATTAATGATGATTTATCATGACAATGAATCCATTAATTCATATTTGTTTCATAAAAAAATAATTTTTAAATTTTTTCTGTTGTTGTTTACTATTAAAAAAATAATCAATAAAAAATATTATTTTTCACTAAAAAATCTGATTTGATTTTTAGAAAAGTATTATTTTATTTTTGGTTAAAAATATTTTCTAAAAATTACAAAAAATTCAAAAATATCTTATTATTTATTGATTAAATCAAATTTGATTCTTAATTTTTTAATTGCTGTGTATTTTATTTTTTATTTTTTAATTTTATTGCTTATTAGAATTTGATTTAATTTGATTTTTATATCAATTTGATTTTTATTCTTTTGATTGTTATTTTTTATCTTTATTATTTTTGAATTAATTTTTTTATCTATCATTTTTTTTCTCTTATTTTTTATTGTTATTTATTTTATTTGAAATAGTTTATGAATTTTTTTTCAATTTCATCATCTTTTTAAAATTTTTTAGATTTGGTCTTAATTTTTTTTATTACTATTTATTTTATTTGAAATAATTTATAAAATTATTTTTTTAATTTTATATTTCTTCAACTTTTTTATCAATTAGATTTAGTTTTATTTTTTGTATAGCTATTTTTTTATTTGAAATAATTTATAATGACTTCTAATCTTTTTATATATTTTTTAAAATATTAATAAGTTATTTTTTAGTTTATGTTAATATAATGAAATTTTTTTATAATTTATTTTTTAATATTTTACTAAATATTTAAAACAATTTACTGTTTAGAAAGTTATTTTAAAAAAAAATAAAAAAATTAGAAGCACTCATCATGCATGCTTTCATATAAAGATATCGAAGATGCCAAAGAAGGTGTAAAAGTGAAGATACTGCCAGTTGGCATCGGAAATTTTCAGCTTGCTGTCATATGAAGAAAGTAAACACGCAAAGCTTTTAAAAGTCTCGTGTCTGTATTTCTAGGTGGGTTGAAAATGATAGCGTCTCTCAAAGCTCCCAGATTTAACACAATTAATTTTAATAAAATGATCATATAATTTTTTTAAAAAATTAATCTCGATATAACAGTTTAATCTTTTGTTATCAATATTTCGAGTAAAATTGCCTGTTGGACATCTTTATATACTGTTCATGCCTGTCAAATTCATCTTCGGGATAATTGTTACAAATCGCGTCAGTAACTCGATCCTTTCTTCTTATGACAGTACTATACTCGTAATGTTTTGATGTTTTTTTCCCCTCCTTCTCCGTAGGACTACAATGCAACAGTGGAGTTCTATTGGGCCCCGTTTTTGGTTGAGTCAAACTCGGACGATCCAAATATGCACAGCATCTTGAAGAGAATAATCATGCCTGAATCAATTGATAAGCATGGTGTCAACTGGAAGAACGTCGACTACCTGATTTTTAACACATACATCTGGTGGATGAACACTTTCAGCATGAAAGTTCTGTAAGTTTATGTCCTTATAGATCTTGCTTTGATGATTTAGTGTTCCAACTCAAAATCATGCACGGGGTTGATTTGTTTCTTGATGATGTTGGGACAGACGTGGATCGTTTGATGAAGGGTCCACCGAGTATGACGAGATCGAACGGCCAGTAGCGTACAGGAGAGTTTTAAATACGTGGTCGAAGTGGGTGGAGAAAAATGTGGATCCCAATCGCACCACCGTCTTCTTCAGTAGCATGTCTCCTCTGCATATCAAGTAAGGCTCTTTCTGAATTTTTGTTACGAACTAATTTTATTGCTGTCCGCCTTTTCTTGGCAGTACTGTTGATTTTAGGACAAAAAACAAAAAGACTGGTAACTCCCAAGTCTTCACTTCAAATCCAACGTGGCTTTGATAAAAAAAATAATTTGTGTTCTTTTTTTTTTTTATTGCAAATAATAAAAAAGGCATTTGAGTTCAACCTCTACAAGTTTTCTCTGGTTGTCGATTAGTTCCGGTGGGTGGATTGTTGTACCAAATCCTCTAATTTGGCATTCGGTGATTCTCGGTGGTTGATATGGGTCCCATGATCACTAATCATGATTTGACTAATTAATAATTAATTAAAAAACCGCATATATTCCATGATGGTTACTTTTCGGTTTTTCTAGTTGATAATTTTATTTTCTCACTGCGATAACGACACCGATGGAAATGCATGGAACAGGAGCTTGGACTGGGAGAACCCGGATGGCATAAAATGTGCCAGGGAGACGACCCCTATTCTGAATGTGAGCATGCCGTTGAATGTGGGCACGGACCGTAGGCTCTTTGTGGTTGCAGCTAATATTACTGGATCGATGAAAGTGCCTGTCCATTTTATCAACATCACTAAACTTTCCGAGTACAGAAAAGATGCACATACTTCAGTCCACACCATCCGTCAGGGCAAAATGCTAACCCCGGAGCAGCAGGCTGACCCGGAAACATATGCCGACTGTATCCACTGGTGTCTGCCCGGGTTGCCTGACACGTGGAATGAATTCATTTACACACGTATAATTTCTCGCACGTGACCCCTAGGAATTAACACGTGCAATGTTTTGTTTTCTACCTTGTAATTTCTCCTGGTTTCCTCTTTTTTTTTAGCCTCTCATAGCTTGAATTATAGGTCCGGACCGTCATCAGCATTGTTCTGGAAATTTGTTCTGCTTCATTTGACAGATGTGGGAGAGGGAGATGATTAGGCATGCCAAATCCCGAGTAATTAGAGCAAAGCATGCCAAATTAAGTTTAAAAACGGACAGCTTGATAAACCCATTTGAACTGTATAATGAACATGTGGGTCGTGGGAAGAGAATAAAGAACAAATACAAACTTGTATGTGAAGTTCGAATGCATTCATGGCAACAGGGAGGAGCTGAAATGATATAACATGGAGGGCCAAAACTTAAAATATAATTTATTATTAGAAATTTTATCTATTTAAATTAAAAATATATTATATTATATTATATTTAAACATTAAAAATACAAAACTTCAAAATATTTTGCAGGGGCCCCGCCTCCCCCTAGTTCCGCCCCTGCATGGCAACATTTTTAATCTTCCGTTTCTATGGCTGGCTTATGATTTCTCGCTGGTTGCTCGCATTTCTTTCTTGAAAAAAAAAAAGAAATTCAGCAATAATTAGCCTCCACGTACGGGATTCAGAGCAGTAAAAGAACAATTAGCAGTCTTCATGTTTAAACCACAATTCCAAGAAAGAACGGGTGGAAAAGAAGCAACAAAGAAAGGAAAATTGTTAATTTTTTATAAAATTCAAATTTTTGTTACGATTTTACGTACTGTAAGCCAGAAGGCTTGGTCCCCCAGTATGATGTATAGCATATGATTCAATCATAAAACTTTGTCATTTTTCTAATCTTGTCTTGTCCCTCGTTTTTCCCTACTGGTTAATAGTAACTTCTAATCAAAGTAAAATAAAAGCTCTTCCCTATCGCATTCTCTTTTTACTTCCATCTTGCCAGTTATAGGTTCCTGCGCTCAGCTATTCAGTAACACTAATCGCGTGCAGATCCAACTTTAATGGCTTACTTACACAACTATTTTCTTCTTGTGGTTTTCTTGATACTCCTCTTCAAGATCTTTTATGTGCAGTGAGAACATCAAGCCAGTATTAGCAGGATCATTTTTGTTATCAAGAAGTGAACTTCAAGGAATCAGAGAGAAAGATGAGGAGGTTATATTGCCACCGAAGGACTGTGATCTTTTCACAGGGCAATGGGTTTTCGATGATGTGACTCATCCTTTGTACATAGAGGAAAAATGTGAGAACTTGTTAGTATGGAGTATGTTTTCAAAAGTATGTTTTCGTGGATCAAGATTCAAAGCAAAATTGTTGCTTGAGAAACTTCGTGGAAAGAGGCTTATGTCGTCGGAGATTCATTAAATAGGAATCTGGTTTTGCCCGGTTCAATCTGGTGTCCCTTTGGCAAAGAAGAGCCTGAGCGATTCTGGCTCTGTATCTATTTTCAGGATCGAGGTATCTATCTCTTTCAACAAGCTTGCGTTGTCTTTCACTGGATTAGAAGTGAACGGATGATATGATTATGGCATTCTTTCCAGTGACTTCGCCTATTTAATTTAATCAACTCTAAGCCTATCTTTTTTGTGAATAATTTTGAACCTGCAACTAATTAATTTCATCTTTAAGTAATGTGCTACCAGCTAATTAATATGCACATCCATATTCAATGTTGCATTTGCATATGCACGAGAAGGCTTATCAATTAAGAGATACAGATTTCATAATTCAGCTTCCATATCTATTGAAGTCAAAGGTTGCATATATACAATATACATAGGTCTCATGCACTTGTTTCTGTGGTTGATGGTCTGATGCACTTGTTTCTGTGGTTAATTAACACCCTCAGGTATGGTTGTTTGTTCCTCCTTTTGTTGATTTATGAATATAACACAACAGTTGAGTTTTATTGGGCACCATTCGAATCGAATTCAGATGATCCATTGAAGCACAGTGTATCAGACCGCATTATAATGCCAGAATCAATCAAGAAGCTTGGGGACAAATGGAAAGGTGTGGAATACCTGATTTTCAACACGTAAATATGGTGGATGAACTCCGATAATATGAAAGTTTTGCAAGCAAATCAGGCTTTTAGTCTTCTTAAATGCGGAAAGAAAGTAACCAAGTTTGACATGTTTCCTATCTTGAATTTGATGGAATGCTGGAAGAAAGCAAGGAACATTCAATGAAGGTGCCACAGAATACGATGAGATCATAGAAGTGCCTGTTTACTTGCTTAACATCAGCACCCTCTCGAAGTACAGAAAAGATGTACGCAGATTGTATCCATCGGTGTTCCCTGGTTTACCAGATACTTGGAACCAGTCCCTAAACGCACCCATCATTTCTCACGCTTGACCCTTCAGCATTTTGCTTTCTCCAAAGTCTAAAAACAATTCAATCTGACCACTTTGCCAAATTGGCAGTTGGCGGCACATACAAAACAATTCAATCTGTTGCATTGGGAGCAAGCAATTAGACTTTTTCATGTGAAATACTAATGTTCAGAAGGATAAATTGATGGCATGACAACTCCGGAACTACAGCCTCTTGTTCTTATTTTTCAGAGTTGTGAAGTGCAGTTTGGTCTCTTCAGTTGTGTTTATCAACTTACGCTCAATTACCATGTTTTCTCAATCCGACAGTAAGCTCGATTTTGTACTAGCATTTACATTACAATCAACACTGTTGTCTAATCAATCCTTGCTGTAATATCTGTCACATATTCTGAATAAGCTATGATTGTTCGTGATTTTGAAAAAAAAAAAAAAAACAGTATATCCTCGTAATCCTGCACGCTGTCAATGCATCTCAAGCCAGCAACCACAGTCCAAATCTTCCAAGACTCAGAAAACCTTGTCAAATTATTGTTTTTAAAAATCACTTTAAAAAATAAAATAAAGTTTTGAATATACTACAAGGGTTCACTGCGTCACTTGTTGCTCCTAGTTGCTGCTAGTTTCAATGGTTTTGGAAGAAACTTCTCCGTCCTGTATATTCCGTTACCATATATCCACTTTATAGATCAACAATGTGAGTTTCTTTGTTTTGCTATGTATTTATACAGAAAGACCTTTATATGTTAAGTTTAGCACATACCAGCGAAATATTCTGCCACCACACGCTATTGAATACGGTACCGTTTGATACAGCCATTTAACAATTTTTTTAAAATTGCTTTTTTAAAATTCGTTATTTTTTAGTTGTTTTTAATAATTTTAATAGGAGAATGTTAGAATAAAAAAAATCATTAAGCAATTTATTTTTTTTTAAATATCACTAATAACGTTATCAAATAAACACTATATTATTAATTTTATGACCCGTGAAATTAGTAAAGGTATGTATAAGTTAGCTCAAATACTCATATTAACAAAAAAAAAAAATTTAAACTGCCAGAATTAAGAAAACTGTATATTGCATTTCAATACATTATCATATTTATTATAATGAATATGTTCATACGAAGCTACATTTTTTTTAAAAAAAAGCCATGGCTCGAATAGAAAATATAAATTTTTTTAACTCGTGCATATACTCTAGATATAATTATTCCAAGCCAGATTTACCTGTGTAGTTTATCTCCATCAACCTGAAGTGACAAATGGGGACAGAGGTTCCTGTCGGCGGACCACTTCTTGAATGCGACCCCATCCCCTGTAACTTTAGTGGGGACGCCAAAGAATTGTTGAAATTTTCCTATATTAATGGGGGAAAATCCTCTGATTTTGTAAGCTAAAATATAATTTTATTAAATCCCTAAGCTTCATACATTGGAAATTTGGAATCACCAATCACGGGATCGTATACTTATCTTGAGTCCTCAAATTCAAGTCAACACAGAAAAAGTCATCAGAAAAGCAAAAAAAAATCCACGTGTTGATGAGCTTAGTGAGAAAAACTCAGATCAACTTCTTAAATTGGACACATCAGTGAGTTTTATGTTTATTAACCAATGAATCGTGTGCAAGTATATTGTTTCACTCTTCACAGCAACTTGAAAGGAAACAAGAGTACTGTCATTTCTAAGGCCACCGCCATTGATTGTCTTTTTTATGGAATTGAAGTGAGATCATTTTCAGAGAAGACACCATGAAAGATGGAGGTGGCCTTAGAAGCCAGAGCTGTAATTACCCCTCAATCTTAGTAATTTTTACTTTCTCTATCGTTGCGTGTGCTCTTTTCAATGAAAATTTTGTGGCACTCCCATTTCCAAGATTCAAAGGGATCTTGGAGGAGTACCCAGCAGTTCAAGAAAATAGCAATATTGATGATGTTAGGCCCTCAGCAAAGGGTACTAAAGTAAATGTAAATATGGAGCTGGTTTCTGTTGAAGGAGATCATGAAGATGTGGTTTTGCCACGGAAAGAGTGTGATGTCTTCTTAGGAGAGTGGGTTCTTGATAAGTTGACTCATCCTCTATATAAAGAAGAAGACTGTGAGTTCCTGACTGATTCAGTGACTTGCATAAAAAATGGAAGGAAGGATTCAATGTATCAAAATTGGAGATGGCAGCCAAGAGATTGCTCTTTGCCCAAGTAATTACTCTCTTTACTTTCCTGATCAGCTCAGTTCTAGTCTCTTCTAATTAGTATATGGGTCATTGTATATATATGGTTTCTACTTTGGTCTAACTCAGGTTCAAAGCAACGTTGTTGCTGGAGAAACTTAGAGGGAAGAGGCTTATGTTTGTAGGAGATTCATTGAATCGTCAGCAATGGGAATCCATGGTTTGTCTGGTCCAATCTGTGATTCCTCCAGACAAGAAGAGTTTGTCAAGCAGCTCAAGTTTTCTCAGTGTCTTCAAAATTGAGGTATCTCTTTACTCCCTCAAATTAAGATCACTTTTCATACCTAGAATAAATCACACGGACACAGATTTAGCTTTTGCTTTGTAATCCCTCAAATTAATGTTTAGAATGGCAGTAAAGGTGGTGAATTATGCCATTTATTAATCAAGTGGAGAATTTATCATCATTATGTGATTTGATTCATCTGTAAATTTGAAGGACTACAACGCTACCATAGAGTTTTACTGGGCTCCTTTTTTGGTCGAGTCCAATTCGGATGCTGTATCAAATAGGAATGGCCACTCGGACCGCGTTATCATGCCCGAATCAATCTCAAAACATGGAGATGACTGGAAGAATGTCGATTACCTTATATTCAACACTTATATTTGGTGGATGACGTCTATTTATACAAAAGTATTGTAAGTATCAAGTCTTTTTTTCCCCTTTCAATCCAGCTTCTGTGCATGTTTAATCAATAGTTTTAGCATAACCAAGAGGTTGATTCCCTTCTTGTGGAGTTATGGAAAAGGCGAGGAGGATCATTTGTTGAAGGCCCCATGGAGTATGATGAAGTTGAGTTGCCAATAGCATATGAGAGAGTTTTGAGGACGTGGGCCAAATGGGTGGAGGAAAATGTTGATCCCAAGCATTCCTCTGTTTTCTTCAGCAGCATGTCTCCTACCCATGCCAGGTGCAGCAATCTAACTCATAGTCCTTGTTTTAGCACCAGATTGTTGTTCATTTCATACGTTTTGTGTTCTTTCTTTCTTCTTACTTTTTTCATCCAAAATGTATCTTGCCCCTGCCAATTGCAATTTTCTTGTTGACTGCGTTTATGGATGCGTTAGGCACTCAAATTTTATATGTTAGAATGATTTGAGTTTTAAGCTGACAATGTGCACGGAAAATGCAATAGGAACCTGGACTGGGACAATGCTGATGGGATTAAGTGTTCTAATGAAACCAAACCGATCCTAAACAAGTCCAAGCCATTCGATGTGGGCACGAACCGACAACTTTTTGCGATCGCAGTGAATGTGACTCGTTCAATGAAAGTACCAGTCAACTTCCTCAATGTAACCACACTGTCTGAATATCGGAAAGATGCACACACATCCATTTACACAGCTATTGAAGGCAAGTTACTCTCGCCGGAGGAAAAGTCTGACCCGCTCAAGTATGCCGATTGTTTGCACTGGTGTCTGCCTGGACTTCCTGATACATGGAATGAGCTGCTCTACACATATATCATCTCTCGTACTTGACTCCAACAGATTACATTCTGTTTTTTTCTTTGGTAGTTTAATTTAATTGATTCTTAATGAAAGCATATAATTGCTATATAACCTCTGCAATTTGATTATTTGTTGATGTGGAGTTACTTTTAAAGGTAAAGATGGAATGAAATTGAAACAGCGCAATCAATATATGCTCGTGTGTATAACCCTTCGATTAAAAACATTTCTCGTTCCTAGTGAACTTTAGTTGAAATCGAAAAGGTGATTAATAAAAATGAGGGACACCTCAACTAAATGGAATTTATTGAGGTATAAAGATTTCATGCCACCCACTCTTGGCTAGTGATAAAGGCATCTTGTGAAGTATGAAATAATTCTTAATTCCTTATCTCTACAAAACAAATAACCAAAGTACTTGATACATTTCTAAAAAATTGTTCACTGATAATGTTAATACAGGATAATCTACAAGCTCATACGCTACAAAATCTTGGGGTGGTTGCAAATTTCGCAATTCATCTAAACAATTCACAATTATCTATTTGAGTCTTCCTTAAGGCGGTTGTTGAAAGACCAGATTGCATACATTTTTTAAGAAAACTTGGAAACTTCAATGAACGTGAATAATATTGGAAATGCAAAACGTTTCTCCATTAATTAGGTATGATACATAACATATATATGTTAATTACAGCTATTAAAGTAGATATACTAAACATTGATCACATTACTTTTGCTCTTCTTTAGTTTCATCTCCATATCATTTATTCACAACTCAGGGCATCAAATCCAATTGGAAACAGCCACAATGAAGCATGTCAGTGGCAACCTGAAATATTGCCGTTCAATATCCATATTAATCGTTTCAGTAATTTTTTTATTTTCTTTCCTTGCTTGCTATGTGCTCAAGGAGCATGTATACTTCAACTTGTTTTCATTCGAGCGGAAAGGGCCAGCAGTTAAAGAAACTCCGAAGAATGTCAACAATTATCATAAAGTTGAAGCAGAAAGTGATCAAGATGTGAATTCATCAGTCCCAAACAGCAAAGCTGAAAAAACTATAGAACCATCAGAAAGTTGTGACATTTTCACAGGAGAATGGGTTTTTGATAACATAACTCGTCCTTTATACAAAGAAGATGAATGTGCGTTTCTCACAGAAGGGGTTACCCGCATGAAAAATGGGAAGTAGGACTCCACGTACCAGAATTGGAGATGGCAACCGAAGGATTGTTCTTTGCCCAAGGAAGGAAACGTTTTTCTTTTCTGTGTATCATCTCATCGTTTTTGACTAATATTCATGTATTCTTTGAGGCCTTTTGTTTTGTTTTGTTACTCGTTCATGTATCATCATCATGACACCAAAGGTATTAACAGGAATTGTCTCCCGGTCATAATTGCCACCCACGTTCGCTTTCCTGGGAAAGATGCTAATTATTTTTATGCATCTCTGATCAGCTTCAGTGCAGAATTGTTGCTGGAAAAACCTAGAGGAAAGCAGCTTATGTATGTTGGAGATTCGAACGAAAATCTTCTTCAACAGCATGGTTTCCTCAACATGTCTGGTAATTTATTTTATGTATTGAGCTAACTTGATATCTTGTGTAGTCATCTTCTATCAATCAACAATAACTTCTTTATACTACAAAATTAGTTGAAAGTTGAGCTATAAAAAGTATGGAATAAATTGTTTCTGCTCTTCAACAATTACGGATACACTGTCACTGTATAAGCCAACAACAAAACCTAGCTCACTTCAATTTTTAATGGTGCTCGTGGGGGCAAGTTACTCTCTCCAGAACAAAAGTCTAACCCAGCCATGCATGCAGATTGTGTTCACTGGTGTCTCCCGGGAGCGCGTGACGCATGGAATGAATTATTGTACACATACATTGCTTTCCTCTCTTGAGCGACATCAGTTCCTTTTTCCTCCTACAGGTTTTTTTCCCCCCTGTTATCTTCGTGTAATGTACAAGGTGTGTTATGGATTCAGTTCTCTTAGGAGAAGTATATTAGAAATTGTCGAAATCAACTTTGTTATTACAATTTAATTTAGAAGAGCATATTCATGATTTGTTTGACAATTAAAAGAGGCAAGCAAGCTTTCAATTGATTTCCGGAGGAAAGAGGGCGTTTTTTCAACTGCCCAACTCATGAAATTTTGGTAAGCAATTGATGTGAAAAAGTAGCATAGAACCGAAATGAAATTGAATTTAACCAAGCATGTAATATTATGTCATCATATTCTAGACTGGTAAAAAAAAACAATGAAAAATCCCAGTTATAAGTAAAATCTCGACGGCTTTTCATTTTACATCATCACATTCATGATTGGATTTTATTTTGATATAAATGTATATATCTAATCAACGCTTGAAGACGAAGAAGACAAAAGTGTTCTAAAATTGAAGTAAGTCATCCCAGCATTTTTTATGGTCGTTCCTAAAACATTTTTTTCTCTAGGCAACCTATGAGAATGGGGAAAATGTAAAACGAGCCATCTAGAAAGCTACCGACAGAAAAGTTATGAGGAATCTTTAATAATAATAATAATAATAATAATAATGTGGGCTTCTTTAAAGTAGATTTGTTGATGGGCAGGCTCTCAAAGTACATCTATAATGGACCTGGAAGCTTGGATCACTGGGCCTACTAAAAGAGATCTCATCGATAACCTGAGACATTCCCGAAAGTTCTACTAGAGCACACTCTCGGAGGGTGCTAATGAAAAACCATCTTGTTAAAAATCTCTGCAGACTGGAACGTTTAAAGCGCTGGCATAGAGATGCTGCCCGAGACAACTTGCTGCTTCATTGGCTGATCCAACCTCATGTTTTCGATCTCAAGTCGTATGAGGCTTGATTTTTGCAATTAGTATTTGTCCGAGGCTCTTGTTTTTTCTTAAATTTCTAGCTTGGTAGCAGGCTTATTGGATATAATATTGGACTGCGAATCTAGGACAATCGATCCCTCCTTCAATCTATCTCGTTCTTAACAGGAGTTGGATTTGATCTCAGGTGGTCACATGTCCCGCACATTCTTTCTTCATGGAGAATCTGTCGGGTTTGTTTTTTCCATTTTTTTTCTTTTAATATTGCAGGATGAGAAAAATCCAAAACTTTAAATAGTTATTAATCATGACGCTCCCATGCGTAGACTTCAAGAGTTCTGAAGATTGGATAGGAAATACTCTACGCCCAACATCATAACGTTGGCACGTGATATTGCTGCGTCGGCACTCTGGTAAATATGCTTCCCTTTCCTTGAATTGATTGTTATTTCCTAATTGCTAATTGCCAGTGCAAGTAAATCTGTTTTACTTAACTTTGCTAATTGCCTCACTGTGAGGTTTGCTGGTGCTAGTTCCAAAGGATGCTATTAGAAGGGCAGCAATGAGGCTGTCAGGGCCTGAATATTTTAATTAATCAAATAAATCTCATATCCATCAAAACAAAAACATAATGAAATAAGTAGCTTGTCTGCACCGAGGAGTTGCGTCTCTATGATTTCAAGGAAGAATAGGGTTTTTAATCTAGAGGAGTGCCCTGCGAGTAGCTGTCATGGCAAATTATATTCATTAGTCAATAATCACGAGGGTTGCTAGGAGCACAGCTTCGGTAGGTGAGGACATGAGACGTTCGATTTGACATTTATACAAATAGCATATAACACAAAGTATTGAGATTGACGCATGAACAATCGAGTTTATATGGACCATATAATCATTAGTAGAATCACAGCGTATGCAGGAGCCAAACACTTCAAACTTCAGAAGGATTTTTCATTTTAGCAATATTTTTTTTCAAGATATTCTTATTTCTATCTATTACAAAGTATTTAACAAGAATTTCTTTAGGTACAGTGGCATGCCAAAAGGGGAAGACTCGAATTAAATTAATGATCACAGGTCAGAGAAAGTAGTTCAACAGAAAGCTTAAGAGATTCTAGCAAACAGGAGGCCAGGCACATGTGAATTCCATGCATTAAAAGTAAAAGATAGAAGCAAGCTTGTGAAAAAAAGCAAGAGATTTACTGTGTGTGTTTGGTAATGTAATGTAGAGTATTTTTTAAAAGTGTTTTTAAATTTAAAATGAATCAAAAATAATTTTTTATTTTTAACATTAAAACCATTAAAAACATCAATTTAATATTTTTTTTTAAATAAAAAACAATTCAACTGCAATATCAAGCATGAACATATAATACAAACGCTCTCACATGATTTTTTTTTTTTTTTTTTACTGGAAATAATTTTTTCTTCTAATTATATATATTAAAACCTGAACAACTTGCTAAAATCAGGTTCAAGTGGAACACGGCAGGTCTTGCTTTCTCTCATCAATCCAAAATATATTTAGAATTAGTCAACACACGATTTCTTCCCCTTATAATTTTAATGGTGTTCGTTGGTTCGTAGGAACTGTGGAAAGCTGAATCAATTTTACGGGCAAGGCTTGCCATTATTAAAGGAACGTGGATGCTAGCTAGCATTGCTAGCTACTAATCAAATAACTATATTTCCATTATGTATAAAAAAATTGTATATATCTTCACAGCACCAATAAATTATCATAAACGGGAAGACTAATGGTTGGAAAAAGAATAAGAAGGAAAACTAATGATACCGACATTAGCTTTTTTGTTCTTTTTTTTTTTAATATATTCTTTTTCAGCACTCTTTCATAATTCGTAGCGTATATAATTCACCTCCAGGCAAACCCAGTTCCTCTAAACAGTCACGATGGAGCAGGGAAAATTTGGCAATATTCTGAAACTCCAACACTCTAAACTCGTATCAACTACTGTAGCAATATTCTTGATCTCTCTCCTTCCCTGCTTTGTTTTCAGTGAGCACACGAATTCGGGATCAATCCCGTCCCACTTAAAGAGTGACAAGAGTCATCACCGAACTGAAAGAGAACAAGAAGACAGAGAAGTGTTTGTGTCAGCCAAACAAGTGGAAAAGCTTCGATCGAAAACAAAGGATTCCTGTGATATATTCACAGGAAAATGGGTTTTTGATAACAAAACACATCCTTTGTACAGGGAAGATGAATGTCCTTATATCCAACAATGGATTTCATGCACAAAGAATGGAAGGCCGGATTCCATGTACCAGAGTTGGAGGTGGCAGCCAAAAGGTTGTTCTTTACCAAAGTAAGTATATTTATTTCTTTGTTAATTATAACTTATAAAGTATCATGACCAATATGAATCATTAATTGTTTGTAGTTTATGCTATTAGTTATTCGTAATTGTTGCTATTTGAGGAATGCTGCTGTTAATAAATAAATATATAATATATTATTTTTGACGGGGGATGAAGGTTCAACGCCAAATTGTTCCTCGAGAAACTTAGAGGGAAAAGGCTTATGTTTGTTGGAGATTCGATACATCAAAATCAGTGGATGTCCCTGGTTTGTTTGGTTCAATCCGCCATTTCACCTGGCAAGAAGAGGACGGCCTTTTCCACCTATAGCAACCGTTTCATCATTGAGGTAACACATACGTACATTTTCGACCTACTTAAGCTTTTATTTCCTATATATTCATTGCCTTGGGACGAAACAAGAAGAAGACGACGACGACGACGACGATAAGAGATAGAAAGCAAGGGGGGAAGGAATTCAGGAGTGTAAGTTTTTCCATGAGGCAGTAATTAAGTAAGGGATTTACTGACAATTACAGCATGATTTTTGTTTTCTTGATCAGGAGTACAATGCTACCATTGAATCTTACTGGGCTCCGTTTCTAGTAAAGTCGAACGGAGACCCTCCAAAAATGAGGAACGGAGCATCGAACATTTCAATAATTTCTGATTCAATTTCAGAGAAGGGACAGAAGACTTGGAAGAGAACAGACTATCTCATCTTTGACACGTACGCCTGGTGGATAAAGCATCCCACTGTGAGACTGATGTAAGCACTATATATATTATGCTATATGTATGTGTGTGTACTCAAGAATAATTAATTCTTGAAGTCTCCATTTTTAGATAAGAGTAATCTCGACCATAACAGTAAGCAAGCTAACTCTTTACCTGTGTGATCGATGAAAAAGACAAGGACCATTTGACGAGAGGGCCAAGGAGTATGATGTAGTCGAAGCACATGTAGCGTATGAAAGATCGTTGAGGACATGGGCCAAGTGGGTTGACGAGCATGTCGATCCTACTCGTACCGAAGTTTTCTTCAACAGCATGGCTCCTCTACATGTCAGGTAAATAACAAGGAATTCCCTTTTTTTATGGTTCAATAGCTAGACGTATTTTATATTAGTTAAACATAATCTTAATTATTATTTTTCTCAAATTATTAGAAAAAAAAAAAAGGAAGAAGAAGAAGATCACGACTTCTATATCAGCCCAGTTTATTCAAGGGATAAATTCTCTCGAACCTTGCGTTCAAATTCAAAAATTAAAGTAAACGAAGAAGTCAAATCTCTTTAATCACCAACCTATCTTTGAAATTCTGTTTTGTATATCATTTATTTTAAGTGAATACAAAATAACTTTTATTACTTTGATTAAATATATATATATATATATATATATATATATATATATATATATGTTACTTTCTTCAACGCACGTGATCAATATATAACCACCTTGAAATTTTTAAAATTAGAAGTATTCACTTAAAAATTCATCAAAAATATAAGATTAAATTATAATCCACTCTTGGCCTAGTTTAAAAAAAATAGTGTCCTTAATTTGCTTGTCGGTTGTTTAAATATTACCTTATCAGCGAGAATAATATAAAACTATAGCCATCCCGTACAAGTAATTAACTAAATATAAAAATACACCATTAAAGTCAATAAAATTTAATCGACATGTGAAGGAATTAAAATAATTATACATGTACTAGAAATGATGTTTTTCTATTGAAATGGCATAATTGTAAATTTTTCTATTTATATTTGGTATTTTTATCATTTTACACTTATCCTATTTATTATATTTTTTATCTTTATTTTTTTATAATACTTTTTTAGTTTTTTTTTTTCTTTATAGCTTTTTTTTAAAAAAAAATATTACTATTTATTTTTTATATTTTGAATATTTATTACTCTACACTTGGTTTATTTATGTTATTTTTTTTGTTCTTATCTTTCTTCTTTTATAATTTGTGTTAATTTTTTTTTCTTAACACTTTTTGTTTTTGAAAAATTATTATACAATAGCTAAGGAAATGATGCTTCAATATAGCAATTACAATATTGTTTCATTCTTCCATTGCATTAAAATTAGTTTGAGATATTACTTGTTTTTATTAACACATATGATTTTTACTGTATTTTATTATATATAAGTATCTACTTTTTAATTCATAATTATATTTTTTACTCGATATCAAAAAATACGTTAATAACATCTACATATTAATTCTCTTGCGTTATAAAAAAACATTATTTGACTTGTAGCAAGCGAGTTGAATGGATATGTTAGCACTTTATTTTTTGCATTTATTGATATAGATGGTTTTTGATATATTTAATTAAATACATGCATAGTATTTTTTATATATAATTATAATTTAAATTTTTTTTAAATTTGTATATATTTTTTTTCTTACAAAATAAATTATCCAACTCGTGAGTGACGAACCATATGTAGTTTATATAGAGTCTAATCAATTCATGATATTCTTGGAACGTGAATTTTTAAAGATATATGCATTCTTTTACCATGTTAATTCCAGTCATAGAGAATAACATCTTAACCTTGAAAAAAAATTTATTACCCTCTAAATTTGATTCCTGTCGTCTGAAAATTAATTTAAATCCTCTCACTGTCGATTCATACCTCTAAATTGATTCTTAGTTACAAAATATGTATCATTATCCATTGAATTTTGAACTCTAATTTCTGATATTGATAAAACTGAAATCAAGTCTTATTCTTGAAAACCAGTTCTTAACCTTCGAACATGAAGTCTTATCATTTGAAATTTAATCCCAACAACCACATTAAATCAATTAAAATATACCTTGAAATCAACTCCTATCATCCAATTGCTAATTCTTATCCTTTGAAAATCAACTTATATCCTCAAAATCTGAATTAATTCTCACCTTATGAAACTGATTCCCATCACAGGGATTAACAGTGTAGAAATTTAATGACAACCTTTTTATCCTATGAAATTCGATTTCATCCAATGTCAGTCCTTTTCATATCAATTTTTACCGTCTAAAATTGATTTCTAGTCTGTTGCCAATCTTTAGCCTATAAAATTTGATTTGACCCAGAAAATTGTATTACTACCATTTAAAATTGATTTATACTAATTGATAATAACCTACAATACTCTCCCTTCAATATGAATTTTTTTTACAGTAAAGTTGATTTCTATCTTTTCAAAATCATATCCCATCCTCTAATTATGGATTTCTACCCCCTCTAATTGAATTGCTACCTTCTTTGTAATCGACTCACACCCTTTAAACGTTAATTTCTATTTTTTCGATGAACCACTATGATTTTATTCTTCTGATAACCCACCAATGAAAATTATTATCCTCTATTAATAACCTTTAAGAATGGATCCCTGCCATCTAAAATGATCAATCACCCTCTTACAACATCAATTTTTATCGCCTGAAATTGATTCATATCACCTAAACGTACAAGCATATCCCTTGATACAGATTTATAATTCATTGTTTACACACACACATGCACGGGCTTTCGTGGTCCACAGCACAACGAAAGGGAAAAGGCAAAAAATAAGTTTACTGTTCCTTTCAGCAACAGCATAATAATAACATGGATTGGAAATGGAATATCTTGATGGGGACTGTAACTCTTGAAGTTGATTAATTAGAAAGAATATTGGCGATGGCGGATTACAACTTACAAGTGAATGCCTTGCGTTACAGGGCCTTGGACTGGAACAACCCAGATGCGGTTATGTGTGAGAAAGAGACTACTCCAATTCTGAACATGTCCATACCATTGGAGGGCAGCAATGACCATCGATATTTTGCAATAGCAGAAAAGGTGATCCATTCCATGAAATTTCCAATCAAGTTTCTCAATATAACCACCCTCTCCGAGTATAGAAAAGATGCACATCCTTCTATTTATAACAAGGTGCCCTCACGGGAGCAGAAGGCAAATCCAGCCAAGTATTCCGACTGTGTTCACTGGTGTGTCCCTGGGCTGCCTGATACATGGAATGAGCTGCTCTACGCATACATCACCAACCAATATTGATTTCTATATATGCCGTTTTCTTATATACTAGTATTGGTGTTTCAATGAATTCTTGTCCATCATCATCATCACCTAATTATATAGTTGGCAGCTCATTAAAATGAGGAATTAAGTTGCCTTTTATTTGAATATCCTGAAGCAAATGTGAACGGTGTATCTCTAAAGGGTAGTGCTAAATTCACTATGAAATTTAATATTTTCACTGCTTGCTCTTCAAGATGGACTAGTGTGGCCTCTTCAAATCAACATCAATGAGGAGGGTTCGTTGATCTGGAATATTATAACCATTAACGGAGAGGGTATACTGGCTATTTTAAAGAATAAGCAGTGATAATGACAAAACTATCGTTGAATTTAGCAGCACCCCTCTGGCCCTCTCTTAATAACATATCTAAAATCTAGAATGTGTAGCGTTTTGATGTTATTGCCATAATTAATATCAATATCATTTTATTCTATACTTATTTTGTTTATAGATCTGAACTCTTGCAGGGTTTAAGATGCTTGAAAAGTTTCGTTTGCCAAAGTTTTCATAGATTCCATAGCTGTGCAATACAGTATATACGTTGGAAATAAAAGACAACGCCCTGAAAATAGGAGGATTTTCTAGCCGGGCTGCCAAGCATCACATCACCTGATTTGAATTTCGGCAGTAAAAGACAACGCCCTCTGAAAATAGGGGGATTTTCTAGTCGGGCTGCCAGGCATCTTATCACCTGATTTGAGTTTCGGCAGTAAAAGACAACGCCCTGAAATTAGGGGGATTTTGTAGTCGGGCTCCCAAAAATCATATTATCTAATTTGAATTTCGGCCGGCGACGCGCTAAGCGCCTCACCAGCACAAGAACGTTGAGAGCTTTTCGTTTCTGGGTCTGTGACACATCCAGTCCAAGCATTAGAGAATACTATGCGTTTTTGAGTTTGGGCTTTCATCATGAACTTGTCGAGGTTTTTTTGGATTTGGGCCTCTGACGCAATTTGTAGGGTTCAATCTGCCATTCCTCCTGGCATGAAGAGCTTGGAGTATTGGAATTGAGGTTCTCGCTGCTTCATTCTAGGCGTCCTCGGAAAGAAAGAAGAAGAAAGACAAAATTGAATGAATAACATTGTGACCATACTGCACAAACTAGTTCACTAGTCCCAAGTTTTTTCTACAAGCAACCAAGCTGAGATGTTGGCTATAACATTCGGTTGTCGGCGATACCTTTCGTAGCCTTGGATAATCCTGAGAGCTTCATGGATTCAAATTTTTTTTATTTTCTACGACTTTCATATTGGGCAAACTACGTTGAACAATTGGCAAGTCCTTTCTCATCCCATCTGTTTTCGGCTGGATTTGCACCATAATGATCCTGATAGCATGTCCAATTCAGATAAATAATAACAGAAACAATCTCTGAGATGAGACTCAATATTTTCATAACATGATCAAATTCAAAGAAAAACATCACTTATTAATTGAAATACTATACATTGAACAGGTAGAGTAGTTGCTTGAGATCGCCCCACATGGCCAATTTATTGTTTTACTTGAATTTCCAGGACTATAATGCTACCCTGAAATTTTACCGGGCACCATTTCTAGTCGAGTCCAATTCAGACCCTCCAACCATGAGAGCTGGCAAATCAGACGCCATTGTGATACCTGAACCAATGTCCAAACATGGACGTAACTGGAAGGATTAAGACCACCTAATCTTTAACACACATACCTGATGGTTCAAGTATCCCACGATGAAAGTGTTGTAAATCCTATCCTATGTGATTTTCTTCTTCTTAAACTTTGGAGAGTTTTGCTGGTTATGTGAGAAATTCAAACCCATCTGTTGGCAAAATGGATAAACAAGACAAACTTCAGAGGCAACGAGTTTATCCAGCTATTTGATTGAAATCATTAAGAGAAATTTATAAATTCAATTGGATGCTAATAATGTTGTGGAGGCAAAACACTGGAGATCAACGTTAATTTAGCAGTGAATTTTGTAACGAGGGGCCAGGTAATGAAGGAAATACAGGATGGGAGAGGGGAGGATTTCATCATTGGAGTTTTCATGTATGCTACAGTGTTGCTAATAACGACAAAAAATATACAATAGACTAATACAGAAAAATATAATCTACAAACAAATTTCACATTGAAAAACACCTCCGCGTGCCAAAAAGAGAACCTCTAGCAGGTTCCGTTTCGAGGCAGGTGAACTCCCTGAAGCATGATGAGCCGATATCAATTCTCTGCCATAACCACTTCGCTGGATGACATAGAGGTTCCACTTTGGTTAGACTTCCAGTTCCAACTTCCTGATGAACTCGTGCCTTTTTCCAACTTCACAAAACCTTGCATTTTGAAACAGCTCAAGAGCGAAAGAAACAAGAAACCAAACTACAGTCCCGTTTCTCACTTCCAGAAACCTAACGTCCAACAATTTTAAAAGTAGGATTTCGGAAGTTGCAAAACTGTGGAGTTGGACGCGCTACCTTACCTTCCTTTGAAAGAACACAGCATCCATACCTCATCCACTGACTTGGGGAGAAACCAATAACTTGTCTATCTCACCAATTGCATTGATGTGAGTTCTTGGCAATAACAAACGCAGCAAGGGAACCGAAGATGCTGACACAAGCTTGGGCTTAACTCTCTCCATTGCTGTCTTGATTATGGACGATGATGGCACTGCAAACCATTGAAGATACCAAGATAGAAGCACAGAATTTTTCTCTCCCTCTGTTTGATCATTGGGCCATCTCCCAAAATTCAAATAGTTGCAAAAATCAATTTTCAATCCCTCTGAACAATGTAGCAGCTCTTCCACCCGCTTTTTAAGTGATCCTAGAAAGACAGATTGAATAATGCTACCTCTTGGTGTAGTCAGTCTTCCACTGAGAAGGGCCTCGTTATAGGTTAAAGCTAGCTGCAAACAGAACAACATTATTTCAGTATTGTTATGCACAAACCCTTCCATCTAGAAGCTCCAGAAACAGGTTCTGTACTCCATTAGTTTTGCTTTCTGTTCTCAAAGGGAATCCCCTAATAATTTTTTAATGGCCTTTATGTATTTCTGATCTCTACATCTTCTGGCTTATAAAAGTTTGGCATCATGGCCCATGTTATCTCTCATATTTCACTATTCTTGGGGCCCCACATATCATACCAATTTTATCGGGCCAAGCCTGTTTGTTGTGTTGCCGTCAAGTATATCATGTTAAACATAAGTTTGTTAGGTATAAAAACCCATTGTAATGTATACCAGCTTATGGTGATTGTCATGAAGTTCTAACATGAAGGAAACCTGATGAGACAATTCTAAATGACTAATTAATCAATTCAACCTTTAGCATTCTACTTGTGTGTTCCAATTATGTGATCTGCCCACTAACCCACCAACCCCAAACATTGGTCAGCTTTGGCCCCATGACCTAGATGGCATCCGCACTCAGTATGCTATACAACGTTGCAGGAATTTATGTTAGTTTCACATACCATTCCACTTTCAAATGACAATAAATACAAGTTTCTTAAATACTGTGCCTCATCATTCTGCAGTTATATTCTAGGTCACAGCCAGATCTTTGTTGTTTAATCAAGGCATTATTTTGAGAAGCAAATGGTATGCAATCAATTATATGGAAGAAATGACCTAGTTCAATTAGTAGGTGAGATGCTAGGACTAACAAAAAAATTTACCTTTAAACTAGACAAAGCGAGTGAATCTCCAATAATAAAAGTACCATTTGTAACTTGGTCAGTCATTGAACCAATTGTAGTATATAATGATAAATATACCTGCAAGAATTTGAGGAAAATAACCATATTAGAATGACAATACATCGAAGCAGGATCGTGTCAGCAAAATATTCCATTCAAAAAGACTTCAAATCAATCTGTCTGTCGACACCTTCCAAACACATACCTAGATAGAGTAAAAGATGGTTTAGGTACAGAAAAGTGTTTTCCATAGTATGGTGGACTTTGTTCCACAGCACGTTGTTCTTGGGGCGCCTTATTTATTTATTTGTTCTAGTTTCTAACAGGCACTAATTGTGTCCAATAAATTGATTTAAAATTAGTTCTAGAAACAAAAAAGAAACCATGAAATTTACAAGAGAACGGATCCACCGAGGAAATCAGTACAGCATGCATTCTTACTGACTCTTAATTTTCTACATGGTGAATTTTCCATTAAAAATTCATTTTATTTTATATTCTACTCCTATAAATCATGCATTCCAAATATTTTATTTAGTTGATGTCTAACAATTCTTTATCTAGATAATTACACTAGAATTCAAAACTTCAAATTTTTAATACAACTGTGAAAGAAATTTTCCCTGCATGGATCAATAAAAATACTTGGATGAATGAACTTTTAAATATTCAAGATTTACATGAATGAAGCATCAATCCCGAATTTGCAATGATGGTTTAACAAAAATCAACTTATGCAAAAAGTTAAAGATCGATAAGAGAGATTGTGTATGTTACACTTAGGTAAGCACTCTCCTGCAATTATTACCTGTAGAAGAGCTGGTCTGTCTTTGCTAATGCACTCAAATAATACTTGCAAGCAAAATTCCTGGAATTCAACATCAGATCTGCAAATAGATGGATGACTAATGTTAAGGGGGTAAGATATTTTGGACGAAGTGATAAGGGTGTAAAAAGAAATTGAGGGATGAAGTGTTAAAGATATTTGCTAGAAAGTAGAAAAAAATAAGGATAATAATAGGTCCTTATAAAGATAAAAAAATTATATAATTGTAAAAAATTAAATATCTTATATTTATGGTCTGAAATGGTAGAGGATGAAAGAAAGGAATATAAGTGTTAAATTAAACAAACAAACAAACAAAAAGGAGGTAAGAGCACAGAACTCGAACTTTTTCCCTCAAAATTTCTTTACCTCTCACCCCACTAGGTGAACATTTAACCCCTCTTTTGAGGTTAAATTTAAACCTCCATTAAAATTCCTCTCACCATCAAACTTGTACCAAACATAAGTAAATGGGGTGAGAAATTACAAGGGTATGTTTTCACCACCTTTACCCTCCTATCTAACATGTCCTTAGACATACAAGAAGCCTTGGATGGTTTAGGCACCAAACCAAGCAAGAAACTAACTTCTTATGCCATTTAATTTCCAATAGTACAAACACTCCAGCACATTTTGCAGTCTTCTGAATGTTAAATTGAATTCTAAACCTAAGTCATTGTAAGAATCTTTCATGATAAAACAAAGCCTCTTCAGCTGTCCCAATAGCCTACATCTTAGCCTCTAATTCATTACCTAAAAGAACAAAGGCCATTTCCTATTTTTGTTCCCCCAAATCAAGGTCCCAAGAGGAGTAATCTAGACACAATTTTACCCTTATGGCATGTGGTTAAAGCATCCAAATGAAAAACCAACCAAAAATATATCCCTTGCTTGGCCATCCATATTTTTCTATGACAACTTATTTGCCCATCCCAGTATAAGAATGTGATTTGTATAAAAAAAAGTCCAAGTGATTTCCTGGGAACACCTCAATAGTTTCAATTTTCAAATTCCAAATTCAAACTTCGAGGTCTTGGTCAAATTTGACAGGGATAAAAGTGGACCATGTTTCAAAACTTGGAAGGACATGCCGACTACCAGATGCACCACTGGGACATTTCATTTATTGTATCCAACTAGATCCAAGATTGTGGTGCTACAATGGCTAAAATAAAATTAAGGTGTAGATCAAAGGAAGCATTAATGTATAGACAAGAAGAAAATACCACAGCCAACATTGATGCATAGATCTTAAGTTCTGCAAGCTTACTTGCAATTCCAAGAAGGGTCACAGCAGAGCTGTGCAAAGGCAATTAAGCTAGGATCAGAAGAGAAGGCGCTGACTAGCTGATCAACTGTAACAGAACCTGGTCCACTATGGTCACTGGTACTTGGATCACCCACTTTTATATTCGTCAAACCAAAAACCTGGAAAAGGACATGTTGTTTTGATATCTAACATATAGTAAGGCACAGTCGAGGTAAGAGTCGAATGCTGATAAAACAATGTTAAGACAACCTTGTGCATTGCTCGTGATAACAGTGATTGGCACCCTATGGGATCATCAACATATGAACAAGCTCCAACCTTCCGTTTGATGTAGATGACACCAGAATTAAATGGGTCATTCTTTTCCCCAACGCTCCACCAAGGTTTATCTGTCCATTAGTAACAGTGATCATATAAAGCATGTTAAAGTAATATTGAATAGCAGAAATTGTGCAGTGGCATACTCTAACCTTCAGGAACAAGCTCCATTACTTGAGGCCAATACCGAGGGCCACAAACACGTACACTCTTCAACTGCAACCAACATTAAACAACACATTAAGAAAAGAAGCCATTCTGGAGCTTCGTGGCAGGAAAATCACTTGTGTTCAGGGAGTAGATAACCCTGCATCACTAAACAAAAACTTCATGTTCTTGTCCTAAACCATTCCAGGAGTGGATCTGTTTGAGCAGTCACAAGAGCAGCAGAAAAATTCCATGTCCAGTTCACAAGAGAGAGAGAGAGAGAGAGCACTTGCTACAGTGTAAAAGATAGAAAAGGATATTGCAAGAATCATAAAGTCATCAGTGAATCTGCAAAACTTACAATAGCACGTTCTGGCAAAATACAAGGGGTAACTTCACAAAAACTTGTTTCTGAATAATGTTCAGTTTCCCTGACAGTAACTTCAACAGGGGCATAGACAGGCAGACCACTGTCAACATCAACAGTCTGAAGCAATCGAGCCTCTGTTGCAAGGACGTATAAATGCCTGAATGCCTGAAAAACACACCATAAGAGAAATAGATGGTACGACACAAAAGAGGAGCAACAGACTCAGACTTCAGGGCTTCCAATCACACAACATCTTTGTTTTACACTAAAACAAAATTGCCATTTTTTTTACCAATTAAATAAAACTGACAAGCCATTTTTCTTCAAATATTTTCTGAAAGACAAAGCTTTACATTTAGTACCACAATCCCAAAAACACACTGATCAACCATGACCAGGCAGCATCATTTGGCACCTGCTAAATTTACTGTTTGAAGCCAATAAAACTCTCACAACAGGTTATTAGGAGGTTTCCATCCTTCATGATGTTCACCATAATAGTTGTTTCTTATAGCATATAATCATGTTACCTGAAGGTGGCAACGATTATCATTTGGTACAGTGGGCAAACGTGGATACAGAGTAATAAGTAAAGCAGCAATCGAACTGTTGCTTGTGGAAAATGTCCGCATCCCTCCCCCAAGAAACAAAAAACCAATTGCCAAGCTTACCTAAATGCAATTCAGAAAGGCAAACGTTAAGTTCATTGATATTCCTAAACTTTTTATAAAAAATATATAATTAAAATACAGCAAGCTAGCTGCTTTATTTATCTCTCAATTGAATTTGTTACAGAGGAGTCGTTTTAATGGTAAATCATTTATCTCGAGCAAGAAGCACACATGGAGAATTTGAATGCACAATTTATCTTAAGTCACCAATCTTAATAATCAAATTAACCTTGCACGACTGGTGAACTGGAAGTCAAGACCCTAAAGTATTTTGGAACTCTTTTGATAGTAATGCAGCTCACAGATTAATTTAAATATTTCATCGAGAAGTGATTGCAAATTGATTTACTTTCATATCATGCTAAGCTGCACAGGAAATTTAAAGGCAGGGAGCTAAAACCAATTGTGCAACTTCCATCCATATAGTTTGAAAAGCTGATTCCAGATCACAGCTAAAACTAAAAGCACCAGTGAATACGGGCACTTATCCACCAAGTTAGATAAATTTACATATTAATGGCCCACATTGTACAACCAGACCATGTTTAGCTGGCTCACATGACCTTAAGTTTTTAGCATGTTTGAGAAGCTCGTGTTTTTTAACAAACAATTAAGTTCAGATAGATTATGATGGAAAAGTGGAATATGACTGATCCATAGAGGCCAAAGGAAATCTCAGGAAACTTACAGCCATCTGAGTGCCATAATTAGCATGACCATCTGCAGAGTTGCGACTGCGGAGAAATCTCAATAATCGAAATGTTTGTAGATGTCCAGAACCAGCCATAACCTACTTTCCAAGAACACAAGACAAACTTAGAATCACTTCTTCCTATATTACAGAGGATGGTGAGAAAACAACATCAATAACCAAATTCCACATACCACAGACAATGAAAGAACAATGAGATGAAGGCATATTTCCAAAGTGCCACGGTCAACATAACGAGACAATCCCTTTGGAAAGGCATTTCCACTTGTAGCACAAACATGCTTGATCTGCAAAATTTCATTAACTTTTCTATCAACAAACTAATAGATATTAGTACAGCACTATCACACATGGTGAATGTAGGACCTCATTTAGAAAGTAAACAGCATATTCATAGAGTAATTCCTGCGCATTCCCATCCTTTGTGCCAGCAAATCTCAAACCTGCCCATAATTAATGATAATAATGGTCAGGATTTACAGGGGGGGGACAATACAAGAAAAGCAATGGGAAAAAAAATTCAGACTGACATTAATTAACATGCCAAAATAGATAAATGCAATAAAGTAATTGTGACAGACATTCAATTATGTCATTGTCCATGCACATAATTAAAAAAAAAAATTGTATGTGCACCCATAATTTCAATTTATATATCTTTTACGATAATTTTGAGTGCCCAGAACTCAACCTCAAGTTATTGACGATAAAAGATTATACACACCAATCCAGTCTCTTCTGGACAATTTTCCTTTCGTCAAGTTGATCAACAAAAGCAAATATCAATAACAATTTAGTCTGAATGTAGTCAGCACAAGACAACCTTATGTAGTACTAAAGCTAGATTAACTATGCATTAGAGTCCACAGTCATTGAGTACCACTTAAGATCTATTGCAGTATGTGACAACAATTCTTCAAGTTTTACCATTTAACACAGAATGTTTACAGCAGTTCTGCCACCAGTTAGTCATAAAATCAAACTTCATTTTCATTTTATGTAAAGAACAGGCATTTTTCACAAATAAGAAGTCACCACAGAAAGTCCCAGCTTTCCAATAAGTCTAGGCTACTACTCAGATGCTTGAACAGACTATTGATTGCTTATGCAAGTTCTGTACATTCATAATGGCAATCATTTCTAAAGCAATGGATGCATTGACTCACAAAACTGCATGCATGAGTTTCTGGATAGACGATTTTTTTATCTGGAAATATTGATTTCCTTTAAAATTGAGGAAATGAATTAATATTGCCTTGGCTAGCCAAAACAAAGATTTTAATTGCACTTTGCAAGAGATCGCTTTGTTGGTTTTATCTGTCACAGGAAGCTCATCTTCGACATAACTTGCTAAATTTTGATTTTTTAAAACAAAATTCTCTGTGCATCTGCGTTGTCATTTTATGCTCAATAATTTTGAATTCTTCAATTTCTTAAAATAAAGCCACGGGCAAGTCCATACAGCAGATACCTTGGTGACCCAAAAGGCAGGATCACATTTGATATGAAAATCATTTCAGGAAATAAGTCTTAGAAGAATAAGCATCCAAATCTGATCAAACAACAATTACTTACCAAGAGAAATACACGCTCCAGCCACAATATTGACATATGCCTGGACAAAGGTTTCTGCATCCATTTCATCCATGTCATTAACATGATCTTCAAGGCCATTAACACCACTTTTGACAATATTAGGAATCTGGGACTGAATCCAATCATTGGATGGATGCACCCTGAATAAATGGTATGTGGGCTTTGAATCAGAGTCTTAATCACATAGAGATTAAGCTTAAATGCAGCAATTTACATGACTAGCACTACCTGCTCCACATTATCAGATTCCGAGCTATGACACGAAGCATTATGAAGTCGGGTCTCACATATTGCAAATCAAAATGGGTCTGAGGAATAGAAAGCCTTGATACAACTGCCTCTGACTCGGTCTGCAAGACAAGGAGAGCCAAAAATCTTTATAGATGATACAGTCATTTGCAGGAATTTCTTTTTAGAATCCTATGATCCTTATTAATCCTAAAACACACTTGTTGCACGTTTCAAACTAAAGTACCTTCAAAAACATTAATGCAAGAGCAATGATAGCTCCAGGTGCAGTAACATCAACATTGACTGCAGTTCCATCCATCATCTGTGCACATTAGAGAAACAGTAAGAACGATGTACTAAGGAAAAGAAAAAGGTCCTGGAAACATTGCTGTGCCAGAGGTAGTGGAGATGACCTGTCCAGCACCGTGGTTTTGTTCATCCATTGATGGTGTCAAGAAAAGGGGTCTTTCCTGATTAAGAATAGAACAGGAAAGAGAGAAAATCAAAACTCAATTAAGCATTCCAAAAGTAAAATTGCTCAAGGTGTTCATTTTAGTTACACCAAATTTACAACACAATTATAGGAATCCATAATGGCAGTAAAATCATCAAGAGAGAATTAACAGCCCTACATTATGCATCTCCTTGCCACCAATGTATTGAAACAATCGATCAACCAAGCTGTTCAAGAAACCAAGTGCATCTTCACCTCGACCTTCAGTTAGCATAACATAGTTATTCAAATGAAGTTCAGATTCTCAATATTTAATTGATCAAAGTATTAAATTATCCATACCCAAAGCAACAAGACCCAAAGAAAATCCTGCAGAAACAGCATAACCCTCTCTTTCAAGTACATTATCGCCTCCACTTCTACGGCCTATTTCTCCCTGCAGAAGTAATTTATGTAATCATAACTGAAAGGCATCAAGTGCGTGTGTTGTGTGCACGAGTGCGCCCACAAGAGAGAGAGGAGGGGGGGGGGAGTATCAGAGGACAGTTAAGAAAAGACTACACAACACTCCACACTTGTAGCTGAATGGGGCATTAACAAGAGTACTTTTCATTCACAAGAAGAAGGTTTAATGGCTATATCATTCATTGTCTTGCAATCCAAAGCAATTAGTTAGTACCACATAATTGAATAATTCATATTATTAAAAACATTATTAAAATCAAACAATTGGGAGTGCACCAACCCACTCAATCAAATCCCAGCCCAACCAACCTCACCAATTATTTGAGAGAGGGGGTAGGTTGATCAGTAGATTTGCGATACCCAACTGATCAAGTCATTGAAGATTATAAATTTGAAACACCTGTCCAATCCAACCAGAAACACCAATACAAAAAATTGGATCTTTTAAACATTCCAAAAAATTCAGGCTCCTTTTTCTATATAATTCCAATTCCCACACCTTAAATAGGAACCTAATTTCAACAGACCTAAGATCTCATCTGCCATCTCCTTAGTTCTTTCATCATCTCTATGTCTCTCTCAAAGAATCTCCTCATCTTTGAGGATATCTTGGTTCTCACGTCATGAGAGCACAAAACTCTTATTTTCTCTCTGGCTTTGGTGGTTTTCTCCTCTCGACTTCTTATGACATTTCAGTAATCTGTCCCTAACATACATTTGTTTTCTTTGTAAAATGAATGTGGTTTGTATTGGAGAAATGAGCTGAACTGGAGAGTGGAAATCAGTGGCTGGTTTTGATGATGCTAGTTTTACACTTTAATGGTTAAACATTTTCTCAGTAATGCAGTAGGGTAAGAGAAATATGAAACTGGAGGTGGTTGTTTCTTCATTCTATTAGTGCTAATGGTTTTCCATTTGTAACAGGCGGTTGACTTGGGATTGGAATTGGGGTTGTATGTGATTCACATAAGTAGCATTTGATGATGGAACCCGGGTGAAAAACTGGTGATTTCCACATTACAAGCAATGCAAAGTGGGCTTGCTTGGGATTGTGAAATAGGAGAGAGAAAAATTTGCAGGATGCAGTTTAGCAATGCCAGGAACAATTATGCAGATACTCATCCAAACTGCCAACAGCAAATCAGATCCTGTTTAACCTGGCCCTACCAATTTAGAAAGTTTGGGTCATTTCTCGAATATTCATTACCACAAGTTTCAGAAGGTAAAAAATATAAGGTCAAAACCAATTTATCCTACTTGTGAACACTCCTAGTAAGAGTACTGAGCCAAAAAGGCTAATGTGTGATGATATGTTTAGAAAGCACAGGCAAACAGAAAGGATCTAGTTATAATAGCCTCACTAGACTTGAGAGAGTACAGTGCAGAATAGATGATTTTCTGCTGTCCAATTACACATGCCATACAAGCTTCACTCACAATTTCCAATGTCATGAAAAATAATTTAGTGGTTCACCACATTAAGCAGAAAAGGAAATACATGAAACCAATAGTGAAAAAAAATGAATCTGCTACCATAGCATTAAGTAAAAAGTTACCAAAAGAATCTGCATTGTCGGCGGGTGAACTGATCCTTCATAGAGAAGCCCAGCTGAAACTAGTGCTGCTGACTGGAATGCAACAGAATAGAATGTGAGGTCAAATCAATATTCCAACTACTGCCAAATAAATCTCATGACTATTTTTTACACCTTAGCAAATTGATCAATCATTCAAGACTCAATTTTAGCAACAACTGTAACCAAGTAGAGAGTCAACTGCAATATGATGAAGAAACTGGAATTCACTAACTACAGCAAAAAAGTCCACAAAATAAGCTTATACCAATTTAGAACAGAGTCTGGAAAGTGCTTCTCAAGAAAATAGTGTTCTGAAGAATTATTTTTGTATGCTAATGAACACATCTATGGATGCATCAATGCACACCTTTTAAGTTTTAGCAAACAATTAAACTTTGCCTTCCTTGTAGAAGAAACAAATATATTCATTTCCAAATGTAAAACAAAAATCACAAATTATTTTATGATGTAATTCAAGTGACAGTGATAAATACCTGCACAAGGGTTGGTAACTCCAAATCCGGAAATGAAGAAGAATGCCGAGAAGGTATATGAAAATACAGAGACTGCCACACAGAGCAATTGAGTCAGTTTTGTGACTTAGACTAGTGAGTAAGTGACTAAGCAATATAGAGAAGAAGAATATTAAAGCAATGCTTAAAGTAATGTTCTATTCTTCACACGAACAAGTCACATCTACTAAAAAGTGTTCAAGTAGTTGGAGCCCCTAGTTAGTATCTGAAAAGGTCACTAAAATATAGGACACAAAAGATGCAGATTGAATGTTAAGATGCCAATTGGCATCCACTGCAGGAAACCATTGCAGGCTAGTTTATTGATTCTCATGCTTACAGAATTATATACCAATTCAATAAAAAAAATCAACAATCAAAAGAAATTCTGTCTTGGGGCAGAAGGCATCCTTCCATCCAAAACACAAAAGGCTAGGAAGACTTTAGCAACCAAAACTTCAATAGATGAAGAAGAGAATATTGAACCTTAACAGAATATCAGGTTTACATATGGTTTTTCATCATAAAAGAAAAAGAAATGAAGAGGTTTACATATGGTTTTTACCTTTGATATTGCTGGGTGCATTGTTTTCCTGTAAGAAGCTGCCAGACCAAGCATTAATCCTACCGTTGTACTTTCATGCTCCTGTTGATATGAAGCAGTAAGAAGCAAAACTAGACAAAAAAAGGACACAAACTGTAAATATATGAATAAAATGATTATAGATGATGCTAAAGCTATAGAATAATAAGATAAAGTAACTAATATCTAGATCCTTGGGTAGCTTTGAAGAATGATATGACCAGCTTCATTTCATGAAGAAAGTGGCGTAGGGAATATGATTTTAAACATACAAGCTATCTCACTCCCCTCTCAACACCAAAGTTCGAACCGGTACAATTATTTGATTTGCTGTCAGCACACTAATTACAAATTATGAACACAGCAAATTACAAGGCAAAAAAAAGAGAGCAAAAGGTGGTCAAACCTGTGTGAAATACGTGTATATGTCGCTAATCACTAAAACACGCAGATATCCATGTAATCCTAATGCAAGGAGGAGACCAGCATGGATCGCATTTGGTTCCTCAGGTTTGTTGTATATTATCCATGTCCTTGACACTTTTCCCTGCATGTGAAAGGGAAAAATACTTCAAAACAAGTTTTCTAAAAATGTTTTTCAAGGTAAAATAGTATATAACAGAAGTAATATTAAAAACAGCTGAGAAATAAAGGGAACAAGAAAATTGGAACAGTCAAATCAATAATAAAGAGTAATAAATATATGCCCATTTTTACTAGAGCAAGTGCATCTCACATTAAGTAAAATGATAAACTGCATTTTAATGTCACATCAATAATAAAGAGTAATAAATATATACCTGTTTTTTTCTAAAGCAAGTGCATGTCACATTAAGCAAAATGATTAGCTACATTTTAATGTCATTAAAAAGTGAAATAAGAATTTCATAATGCAGAAAAACTTGGTAACAAATGGGTAAAGTAATTGATGAACTTGAACTAGGGGGAGAAAAACATGATCTCAAAAGGATACAAAAATAAACCTGAAGGGGAGCCAGCCTTAGTCCAGCAGCAACAGCATTGTGAAACTCTGACCAAGATTTAAGTTCTTGTATATTCCTTATATTTGGGTCTAGATTTACCTATCAAAAGAAAGAACATGCAAGACAGAAAAACAAGAAAGAAGGAGATGTTCAGAAGAAAAATGATGACGAGACAAAGCTCCCACTGCAAACTCAAGGAAAACAGAATAATTTATTTTTTATTATTTATTATGTTAAAGTTCGTTCATCAAGATTCATCGTATGAAATGAAACTACCCAACCATTACAAAATGTTAGTTACGAGAACATAGCAAGTAACATGTAACCAAGAGAACAGAAACACATAGACAGCAGAAGTTTAAAAGTTTATTACTTAATACAACAACAACAACATACAGTTGCATTTTGTTGAGCCGGCAACCGACCTGCTAAAACAAGCTTTGGCACTGTGAAGGCCTGCAGAAAGAGATTAAATATGAAACAGAATTGCATCATCAAAAATCAATTTAGTTGCAAAAGCCCAAGAAATTAAACAGTAAAACAGAATGAATACCTCCGTTAAAAGGGTAGATATGGTTGCTAGAGTAAATGCCCCACGGCCAAGAGGAAGAGCAGTGGTCCTTTGTGCCAGGTGCCACAGTTGAGCCTTCACAAGCAAAAGGGAGAGAGGAAGACACAATAAGATAAGGATTTGAACCACAAGTAAAACAGGAAGAAAGTAATAATAAAAGACTGCAGAACTTTTAAGGTCTCTCATCCTCATTACTGAAATTCTCCATGTGTATTGTAGTGATCATAACTTTGAAAAATTCCCATGTGCAGCACAGCACGTTAATCACCCAAACACATTGTTTTCTTGTAGTAGCATTTAGCATTTCAATCTATACTAGGAAGTTAATAACTACTAAAACACCTAGAAATAAATAATTTACAGCTTTCAAATAGACAGCAAGTGAGGTATACCTGCTGTATATCCTGGTCAGAGGCGCTGGGGTTAACAGATGTTTGGATAGCCACAGGTCTAGTGGAGCACAAGAGTCGTCTAACCTGGTTGAAGTGAAAATAGATAATAAGGAAACACAGAAGAGTACAGAACTTTTCATAATGCAACAATTACATGAGTGCAATTTAAGAAAACTGATTCAAAACCTAGTGCAACAAACTAATAGACTCTGCTGGATTCAAAATGATTGAATAGCATCCATGAACTGATATAAAACTTCTTTTATCAGCAATGAAGTGATATGAGACTTTATCATACAAAAATTGCATCAGGAAGCATTTCAAACCTTAGGTGAACCTTAAATCATAAATCATTTCCCTGCACTTATAATTTGAACAGTTCAATATTGATGGGTGAGCTTAAGGGCAAGAGCAAACCTCATTCAACCGCTGATCTCGACCATACTGCAATTGAGTGCTGGAGTTGAAGATATGTTCCATACCATCCATCATAGACCCATCAGCAGAATCTGAATCTTCAAACTTGGCACTTTCCAGTCCAGTAGTATCAGAAACTGTAGAAGGAATTGACACCGGATGCAAATGTAGCATGTAAGGTGTCGACATGGAGATCAGATTCACATTGGGTTGAGTTTCAAGTTCCCCAGATTTGCATGGCAGAGCTGAACGAGACAAAGCCAGATCCTCTCTACCAAGAAGAACATATGCAGCAGCAGACCAATCAGTTGGAGGGGATTCCCGGCACTTGTCTAGGGCCTAAAGGTGAAGAAAATCATTAGTGTAGATAAAAGTAGGACCATCACCTTTTCCGAACAATTATTCCATAGATAAACCTGCCGCTAGACATAATATCCCAACTTTTCACTACCTTCACTTGACTTGCTAGGTCACTATGCAACAATATGAACTTACCATTTCAAAAGATAATACAGGAATTTACGAAGTTCTATGGATCTATTTGCTTGCAGAGCTTCCCATACCCAGCAAAGTACTACAATCAACTTACATGTCGCAGAGGAAGGGATACACCAGAAGGTAGTGAGTCAAGCTGCTGCTGTCCAAATCTTTCCCCAACCATTGCCAAAACCGTGAGCTCCTCACTAGTGCAACATGAACCGATAGCAATATTACAGTAAACACCAGATGACAGCTTCTTGCCTATTTGTTTACCACCACATAATAAACTGTAGAAGGAAACTATCTTTCTTGCCCAGCTCACAACAGAGTTTCCATCTTTACAAATTAAAGGCGGAAGATCATCCGTATTAGCAGAACTACAACCATGTTGCATGCAGTTTTCAAGCCATCTGAATAAACTAGGAGGAGTTTTCTGGGAGAAAGGCATCTCACATGTCCCAATTTTCGAAATCAGACCAGGAAAATCACGAATATAATGATCCAAATAATTTCCCTCACCAAGAAACTTGGCAATATTGCATAGAAGAACTGCCACAAGCTCCAAGTCCCTACAAGCAAATGTTTTAGGCAAAAGATGTTAATGAAACTTTTGAGTTATATACATCAAACAAATAAAATGAAAAGGCTGAGCCTTAGATTACTTATGCAATTTAAACTTCAGCGAGTCATTTAGCTTAGAAAACTATACCAGAATGTCTTTGTTCAAAAAATATTTAAATAGACTCAAAATGTTTGCAACAATAGTCTAAATAATAAACTAGACTTACCGTTTGCGAAGTTTATCCAGTTTCAGACTTTCATATAATGCATGTAGACAATCCAAGCTCTCCTGTAATAGCTCAAAGTAAAATGACTTTTCTGAACTTCGATTACCTTCCATATTTGATCCAAAGGAATCCATTTTCTCCATATCAAAGGACAATTCTGATGAAGAAACCCTAGAAATAAAATTAAGTTTATGGTAGTTCTTGTGAAATTTGCTGTTAACAAGAAACTCCCAGGATGAATGCTGCTCCAAGTTCTCTAAGTCCGAATGCTTCTGAGAAGTGGCACTAGGCTTCCTACACATTTGAAGTATGATATTACAAAATGAGTTCCATTCAGAATCAACACTAGAATCGGCCCTGGACAAATAGTCAGAGTTGCTATCTCCCCAGAGAAGAGCAAGGAAATGGTTATAGAAGCCAGAACTGAGCCCCTCAGCCATTGCTGTGATGCAATCATTAACTAATGAAGACGAAGGGCTTCTTCGTAATGTGCATCGAAACATCTGAAAACAAAAAATCAAGGGCATGATATTATTAACAGGGTAACTGTGATTGACAGAATTGTAGAAGGTTAAAAATTCTGGTGGGTAGCAAGAACAAATTAACAGGGTCGGCCAATTAGCTAATCTGCATAATTAAATACTGTTACTGTATAGATAGATCTCATTGTAAAACTTCATTAACAAATACAATCACTATTGCAAGTTTCTTAAAAGCATGAACATGCTATTAGCAATATGAAGCTACAACCAACTCAATTAAACTAATCCCAAACTAATGTGGGGTGAACATTAATCTTTTTACTCCATTCCACCAGCATGGGACTGTATGAAACTATACTGTAAATTATGAAACAATAATCCAGAACAAAATGCGCAGCATATAGGTAGGAGAAAAGTAAAGAAAACAAAAAAAGTTGCAGAGCAGCACAGCTAAACAACAAACATTAAAGTAGATGAGCATGCAAAAAAAAAAAGTGGTGACAATAACAATGGTAATTGTGATTAGAGTAATCAGATTTGGCTCAAAAAAGAACTTTCTGCGTACATATTAACAAACCTGGCCACTATTTAATATTAGATTAACACGCCCCTCCACTGCATCAGTCAATCCTAAAATCTTTGAGTCAAGCTGAACAGATGCAGTCTCTGAGAATTCCAAATTATGTGAAAGATGGCCTTTTCCAAAAAAAGACGGCAACAAATACTTACACAATAATTGCTTCCCTGACTGCAACATAACATGTGAGTTAATATTACCCATATAGCCAAATCATATGAAGAAAAGAACATGAATTAATTTTGCAAATCACTCATCACTGCTCTGACAAAAAATATTATCAAAAGACTGATAGACAACACATAGTGCAGTTCATAGAGCAAGCAATGTACCGGAATGTCTCACAGAAGAAAACTAAATTTGCTTTTTGTTACTAAGAATGATGAGATTACCAAAAAAAATTTATCATACGCAAGGAATCTTAGTTAGTGAAGAGGAATTATTTCTCCTATAAAAATTGAAGTACTGAAAAACACACACACAAGTTGGACATGTAACAAATAGAGCTGCTAGGATAAAGAAAAGATTCAAACCCAACCAGTTGAAATTGGTTATCAATCTTCATAAACAAACTCTGAAGCTATATAATTATCAAGGGCAAGTGAGTCAAACTTCTGGTTGGGAACGCTACTGCCCATTTTTAAACTAAAAACTGCCTGTAAAAATGTATTGACTTTTTGGCATAACAAGAAATGATGATGATGATGATTGAAATGGATAATTGTAGATGGCAGTATTGATTGAATATCTGTATAAATGTTAGCAAGAAATCCCAGAAATACAGAGGAAAAGATATCACCTTATGCTGGACACAAGAAAATTACAGGGAGAAAGCATCCAAACAGACAAAAAGTTGCTCTTTACATGAAGAGGTATAGAAAAACAAATAAAAGCTAAACAGATTATTATGATGTCAAGATTAATGCAGGCCACCAGGGCATGCAGCTTACAATAAGGAGAAGCGAGTTGTCAGGAGACAAAACAACAATGTCTGTATAAGGCAGGAGTCCTACTTTCACTCTGAAAAAGAAAGAGAAGCCAAAAGTGGAAAAGTGTGATTTATAAGAAAAGATGATGACCTGGTCAGGATGAAGCATATAAAGACAGAAAAGAAAGGCCAGCTCTACCTTGGGTGTGTAACACTCACAGGTGCAGCTGCAACTGCAGCAACACTCCAGCTCACATCAGGTTTGATATCAAAAATAATCTCATTATTAATTTCAAGACTTTGAAGCTTTACAGACAACAACTTCTTCTGTTCTTGAAGAAGAAAGCAAATAACAGGAGCAGCATCGTCGTCAGTCGCGAGAAAAACCTTTAACATGAAAAAGAAACAAATTGTGTAAGCAGCATATATCATAAATTCCCAGAAGGAAAATAGTATGATAGACATCAAACTCAATTGAATGAAATGCGGGTCAGATACACCAGTTCAGAATAATGGCAAAAAATTGGAGGCAAACTCTATTTGGAAGAGCAACTCCAACCATGGTAGGTGAAATCTCTTCAACCGAACTTTGATTTTGAAGAAAGAAGGGGTTAAAAAAAATGAGTTGGAAAGAATAATCATGGTTTTGTAAGGGTTTTATTTTCTTTTCATAGACTTAGGTACAGACTAAGTTCCGGAACCATAAGGTGCCAAGAACTGATGTAAGGCACCTTACTAGCAGCTGTCTGGGCACCCTTCCCCTGCCATATTCTACGAAAGGAGAAATTTTTATCTAATACATCATCAAGAGCTGCACCACTTAGACTGGCATTTTTGGCTTCAAAATTAGAATTGATGATTTCAGCAACCCACAGTGAATGCTGCATCTTCCCTGCATATAAAGCAAAACGCTATACATGATAACATGAGAAAGGAGATAAAAGTAAAAGAGACATGGAATAATCCACTCAAAGGCAATACGAGAAACCTTTATTATATGATGCCATTAGAGGAATTTGATTGCTAGTCCAAATTGTTCTTTCATCAAAATCCTTCATTATGGTCAATTTTCCTCTTTCTTCAACATACATCAACTGAGAAAGATCAAAGCAGTATAGTTTGTGATGATCACAGAATACAAAAATAAAAGGAACCTAACTACATAACTTCAAAATTGACAAGGCAAGCAATTGTTCTTTTCATTCGGCAAAAGCAACTATACATACATGTGGCTCTTCCAACAGGTCCTTCAAAATGAGATGTGAGGACATTATAACTGAATCTCCTTTGATCACATGATCAAATGTCCCCAAAACACCGAAGTTATGGTGTGGGCTATGCACAATCTCTCGTTTAGCACGGGACATATCACACACACCAAATAAAGGGCTTGGGGATGAGAAGTGATTTTGCATTGGGGAATTCTCAGAGGCTGACTGGAGTAGCAAACCGAATGGAAGAGGCCATATTGATGTGATAGTACAAGGGAGGGGAATGGATACTACTTCACCTGTGTGTGAGAGAGAGAAAGATTAAGAGATTGAGAATATCAACTTAATTTCAGAAAACAAATATCAGCTCAATCGATGCAATGAAATGTCTAGGCTAAAAAAAAATTGAAATTCCTGGATAAAGTACAACCAGATACGTATAAACTGCACAGTACAATATGCTCCTCTCTAGTAGATATGCGACACTTTGTATTCATGGGCACTGGCTCTGAGATACCCATGTCAACACAAAAACAAAAAAGTGCACCACCAAGCAGCACAAGGCAATAATAAAATGACAATGATTATGTATATCCTAACAAACATTAATTTTCTTCTGTGTACAATATGCTGCATTTTTTTTGTAATTGAAACAACTGGAGTGATTGCATGTTGATGCCCTGGGACGCCTGTGAATTAGGTGATATGCACCAAGTTTTGCAATAGCATGCTAAACAGGAATGACTATTTCAGGAAAAAATAAAATGTTAGTTGAAAGAAGATATCATATTGCATTATCACCAAAAAAAATAAAACATCTCAGTCTTCTTACCTGATATGTTATATATTGTTAAGGAATCAGTAAGCAATATGCAAAGCAGAGCTTCAGAAAGATCACCCAGATGACACCAGCACGCCTGTAACATGATAAAGAAGTCGTGGTAGAGATCAAATACTGTAAAGGGGTGTATTATAACAACATAATCTGATAACGAGCCAAATGTAGTATCACTTTGTACCATGATAACTGGGGAGGGCAACGTGAATCTCTTGAAAACTCTTGCACCAGTAGACCATATAATCCTATTAAGCCACCGGAGAGAGAGGAGATAAATGGGAATTCTATAAAAAATGATAGCAATAAAAGCAGTGGATGATATTCGTGGAAAAAAAGCTATTAAATTTAATTTAGTTAGTTACAACATTACTGTAAATGGAATCAATTTCTGGCTAAGTAGGATGAACAGAATTAGACATCAAACTTCGATCAGATATGCAGATACTTATAACTCAAGAAAATAGGAGTCGTATAATTAAACAAATTGACCTAAAATTAACGGTAATCTCATTCCAAAAAAGAAATTTTTCGAAGAAAAAAAAAAGGCAGTATCAGTATGATGTACTTGTTTCCTCTAATGAAGAGCTCGTGGTCGCTGCGATCTCTGAGCGCGGATCCGCATGTATCGGTTTCGTCGATTTCGTTGCGGTCTCGGGCGATTTCGGGATCGAAGAGGAAATAGTCGTAGTCATCAGGGTCGGTGTCTGGAGGTTTACCGTCCAGAGCTTCAGCAATCAGGCCAAATGGCTTGAACTCTCCAAGAACTGTGAGTTCACAAACCCTAACGGCCATTTAGAAAATCGAGTTGCGACTGAGTTAGTTGAGCGAGTGATAGAAATTTTGGATCATTAAACGTTTAGTTTCTCACTCCCGCTCTTTTTCGTGTTTTTAGTAAATGGTGTGGTTGTTCTTTTAAAGCCTTAAACCCTAGCGAACTAGATTATGATAACCCGACCCCAAAATGACGAGCCGAACTCGCATGACCCGGTCCAGTATGTTTTGTGTTTGTTGGGAGTAAAAAATTGAGGTTAAATACGTTTGTTTTATGTTTAAAATAAATTATTTTATTTGTTTCAAATTAATTTTTTTTATTTTTATATTGTTTTGATGTATTAATATCAAGCATAATTTTAAATATATATATATAATTTTAATATATTTTCAAACAAAAAACAATTGTTACTATAATGTTAAATGAGCATTGAGAGGTTAATAGCATGTTTGGTAATGTGCTTTCAACTGTATTTATATACATTTAAAATATGTGTTTATCTTAAAAAAAAATAAATTAATATTTTTAAATGATTTTGATATGTTTATATTAAGAAAATAAAAAAAATTATTTAAATATATTTTTATATAAAAAATACTATTAAAAAATATTTTACATCACGATATCATATATTTACTAAGAGAGTATTTAACACAACTCTTGCTTGTGCTTCTAGGAGCTCTTCAAATATGTTTTTGACTTGGAGAAACATGAAATTGATTGTTTTTTAGTGTTTTTTAATGTTTTTATAAAAAAATTATTTTTATATATTTTTAAATAAAAAATTATTTTAAAAAATACTATATATCATCCAATGATGCAAGAAAACTATTGGAAGATAAGGTATTAATGATATTTGACAGGGGTTAGGTGAGATAAATATTTGTACGATCGAATAATTTGTAAATCAATAATCAAACAAAATATATAAAAAATAACATGGGATAGTGTCGTTTATTTGCTTGAATATTAAAAATTACGTGGGAATGTGGTTGAGATTATATTTCTTTAAATTTTTTTAAAAATATTAAAATATATTTTTATATCATTTTAATATGTTAATTTTAAAAATAATAAAAAAAATATTATTTTAATATATTTTTAAGTATAAAGCACTTTAAATTACCACAATTCCAAATATATAACGAGGGAGAGAAGTTTTTGAAAGGAAAAAAAAAGAAGAAGAAGCATGAAGATCAAAAATCATCCCTCAGAGTTTTTGATGCTTCCCTTAACTTTCCCTCCTCCTCGTTCTGGGGGCTAAATGCTAGATTAAATATTGTAATTCTAGAATGTTGGGGTACTGTTTCAATAAATTTTAATTGATTAGTCGTCGCCGTGGATCGCGAAAAAAAAATCTTATCAAGGGTAAGTTTCGCGGGGCGGTTCAACTTACAAAAAAAAAAGATTTTTTTAAAAACATAATTTTTTATATTTCCAGGTTATTTTAATATATTAGTATAAAAAATAATTATTTTAATATATTTTTAAATAATAAATATTTAAAAAAGCAAATGCTACTACATTTTTAAATACCTTTTTAATAAATAATTTGAGTTAATTTTTTTTTTCCGAGTTATCAAAATCTACTCATGAAAAATCCATTGAGATAATTCCGTATCTATAAAATATAAAACCAGAAAACTCATTCTAACTTTTACCTGACATCATCAGCAGGTTTGAGTTTCTAGGCATTGAAGAATTAAAGGATTTTTTTGTCGAGACATAAACAATTTTATAGCTTGAATCTAAATTTAGACAGGTAAATACTAAAATTGATTCAAATTAAAATTTAAACAACTCAAATTTCAAATCATAGGTTAACTATGTTAGCCCATGAAATCAAGTTTCTATCTCAAATTATATTATATTTTAAAACACGTTGGAAAAATATAGTGCAAGTACTATAAATATAGATTTACTATATTATGTACCACACTATATACATGAAATGTTTGCACTGTAGACGACATTATAGCATCACAAGAGCATTGTCTTTGCAGTTTTTTATGCAAAGAGTTGTTGGGTCTGGCTCGACTGTCCAATCCAGAGTTATTAGGTCTGGTTTGGTCATCGAACCAAGGGCTACTAGGTATGGTATGACCACCAAACACAGGACTATTGCATATGGCCTGGTCGCCAAGCCCAACTGCGATGGGTGTGGCATGACCATCAAACCCAATATTTTTGTGTTTGGCAAGTCGTTGTATCCAAGGGTCAAGATAATAAAAAAAACATTTTAAAAAATTATAATTTAATATTTTTTCAAATTAAAAATCCTTCAAAACATATTTAACAACAAACTTGTAAATATATCCAGATTCTTAAAAAGTAACAGTTGTTACTTTCTAAAAGTCAATTCAATGATATTTACTCATATCTTCTAAAATATCTCGTGAACCAAATATTCATCTATTTTTTGCGCGTAAATGAATAGTAATATTGATCTAAATTTTTTATTTTATATAAAACAATCCATGGATCTTATTATTATTATTGTTGTTATTGTTATTATATTAGTTAAATTTGTGAATTAAATGAACCAGGGTAGTTTAAGAATTGTCTCCTTCATCCTTTACCTTCGTTTTAATCAATTTCATAATCCAAATAGTAAATACCTTGTCATGTGAGAAAAATGAAAGTGAGTCGCACTAGAAGTATCCACAAAATTTATTTGACTTGTTTTTGGAAACAAATCACGAAGAATACAAAAGGTTTAAACAATCCAACTCATTTAATTTGTTAATGTGATTTGTCATGTTATCGTGCATGATGTTTGTATTAATTATGATTTATATTTAAGATTCTTAAAGGACAGTTAAATATTTTTTAATAAAAAAATTAATTAATATTTCGGTTTAGAATTAAAGGGTATTTTAAATATTTTTTTATAATAAATAATTTTTTTAATAAAAATATAATGAAACACAATCACTAGATCCAAAACTATTAGTTCTTGCTTAATTGCTAGATCCAAGATCCTGGGTCTAGAATTACTCCCGGATCCAAGGCTACTAGATTTGATTTCCCCGCTAAATTTGTGATTTTGAATCTCAAATTGCCTCTAAATTTAAGATTATTGGATTTGACTTGACGAGTTACAGCTAAGATTATTATGATTTAAAGCAATTAAAATATTTTTTATATCCTTAACCTTTATTTTATATTTGAAATAAATACTATTATTAACCTGTTCTGAGCGTGGACCACTGTAATAGTTTGTTTAATTTAATGTTAATTTCTTTAAAAAAAATTTACCATCGCTGTCCAAATATTGTCCAACCAGAACCAGCAACGTGTTCCTTCGAAAAGAAAAGGGAAGAAAATAAAGTACTGTTTCTATTTATTATTTTTCTCAGAGGAAAAATAAAGCGAAAAGAACCGGTCTCCGACCAAGAGCCAGAGAGATAAACGTGTTTGACACGATGAGTATTGAAGGACTTAGTCGTCAAGATTGATAAATTTACCTAATGACAATGAAACCCACCCACTTAAGAAAACCTTCCCTTTCATTTTCAAGTACAAACACCCTCGTCCATGGAGTGTGCAGAACACATCACTGTCTGTTTTCGCAAATTCAGCTAATCAACCCGTCCAAACTCTAATCCCTGCACGCTCTCTCAAAAAGAGCGTGACTACGTGAGCAATCGTCGCATTAAAAACAAGGAGAAAAAATCAACCCCTGCCCAAGGCAGTCAACTCCAGGTCGGTTTCTGAACACGACGCCGTCACATACCATTTCAACATCTCCATAGGTATCTCAGCAATACCGGCACATGCTCTGTTGATCACATCCTATCCTTACCAAAAGAGAGAAACCAGGGAGAGACATAAACAAAAGAAAGGCGAAGAGAAATCGGAAACTTTTTAAGCTTAAAAGAAAAACAAAAAGACATGTCCTGCACTGTAGCATTGGCGATTCCAAACTCACCAGCATTTCAATCACCGAGACTTCCTTCAATATTTTGCAAGCCATGTCCATCTCCTAGCATCATCCATGGTCCACAACCCCCGGCACCATCATCGTCTTTATCGTTGCCACCGTCTTCTTCATCATCGTTTTCACCGGGGCTGTCCTCACCAAAGTCACCTCTATCTCTTCGAGTTAACAAGACAAAATTAGAATCAAAGACTGACAAGTTGTTGAAGAGGAAGAGGCCGGGAATATTAGATATACCAGTGGCGGGAGTTTTGGGGTTTGGTTTAGAGACCCCTAAAAGAAAGAAGGAGAAAGTGGAGGTTGTAGAAGTTGAAGGAGATGGTTATTTTGTCTGTAGCAAGAGAGGACGGAGAGGTGGGATCTTGGAGGACCGGTACTCTGTTTTTGTTGATGTTAATGGATATTCTAAACAGGTATCCTACCCTTATATTTTATTTTTGTAACGATGGATTTTTGTTGAAACGAAAAAACCGATTAAATGTATAATTCCTTGGTTACAGGCTTTGTTTGGTGTTTTTGATGGGCATGGAGGGCCAAAAGCGGCTGAATTTGCAGCCAAGAATTTGAATAAAAACATCATGGATGAAGTTTCGAGTAGATGTCAAGAGGGAACTGAAACAGCAATTAGAAATGGCTACTTGACCACGGACGAAGAGTTTTTAAAACAAAATGTTAATGGTGGTGCTTGTTGTGTGACTGCATTGATACATCAAGGCAACCTTGTGGTTTCAAATACTGGTGATTGCCGTGCAGTTATGAGTCGAGGAGGGGTTGCGGAGGCTCTCACGTCTGATCACCAACCTTCGCGCAAAGATGAGAAAGACAGAATCGAAGCCTTAGTAAGTAGCTACTTCGATTACTGGTGATCATGCCATTTAAGAAAGTGAAAGTGAACATCTACCAATGTATATCGTAGCTAAATCTTTTCTTTTGCTGTCATTTTTTTATAGGGTGGTTATGTAGATTGTTGCCATGGTGTGTGGAGAATACAGGGGTCACTTGCTGTAACAAGAGGGATTGGAGATGGACATCTAAAACAATGGGTGATAGCAGAACCAGAGACCAAGGTTTTAAAGATTGAGCCCGAATGCGAGTTCTTGATCTTAGCGTCGGATGGTCTTTGGGACAAGGTAAATTCTTGCAATTTCAGGTTCATCTAGGATGATCCTGGTCATTAATTACGTATATGGATTAAATTTTGATTTTTTTTTCTTTACCAGGTTACTAATCAGGAGGCAGTAGATGCAGTTCACCCCTCATGCGTAGGTGTTGGCAAGCTAGATCCTTTATCTGCCTGTAAAAAGCTAGTCGAGTTGTCATTAAGCAGGGGCTCGGTTGATGATACTAGTGTGATGATAATTCAGTTAGATCGCTTTGTTCCATAACTTGCCTCTGGGAAAGGAACTTACGAGAAACCTGGTGAATTCTGCTGATCCTACAAGGTGTTTTTATAAGAAAGTTGCAGTCTCGGAAGCTGGAAGGCCAACTCTTTAAAATTCTATGTTTACTATCAAGTTGGGTGTTAGTTGAAGAAGGCGGTAAGTTTAGCAGATGATCGCGTTCAAGAGGAGTTGTGGTGGAGGAATATGAGGGTCATGTTCTTGTAAATTGTAGTATATGAAAAGCTGGTTCAACTGAATCAGTTTTCCATTGAAGTAAATCTGAAGTCGAGCCTCGTACTCGAGTGCTCAAATATGCATACATTAATGTTAGATTAATACAAATCCTGATTATAATGTAGATATCCTAATATCGGCTGCTTTAGTTTTGGGATGAAATAATAGCGTGAGGCATGTAGGTACAGTTGCTGCTACTCACTGTTGACCCTTCAAATTGCCATTTATAAAGTTTTGAAAAAGTCGTCTTGCATTATCCTTGCGGTGCAAGTCAACCAGTGGAGCATTTGTTTTTGTTTTGTTATTGGACCAGGTCAGTCTTTGTTTGGCAGCCGCCCGCTAAGTGTGTTTGTCTTACAAGCGTTTCTTTTAAGCTGGATGCCATTTTGACTGATGAGTGGTTTCTGGACATTTTTGTTGATTTGTGGTGTGCCGTTGCTCTCAGTTCCGAACTAGCAGTCAAATCCTGTCTCAGCTCTCCTTGATTCGTTGGCGTTGGAGCAGCCAGTGTTGTTTGATTTAATCATAATATTGGCTTAACTATAGTGTCTTTTCTAGAGATTTCGAGTTTGAGAGTACTCTTTTTTAATATAACAAAAGTATGTTATATAACATGTGTTGGCTAAATGATAGATCTAGCATCCATGATTCCATGTGATCAAAGGTAACTAGTTTGATATCGAGCACTTGATTGATTTTGTACGATTAAACTAGCAAACCATGGAAAGACTTTTGCTCATAGTTTAAGATCCGGTTTAGTCCAGGACTCGGGTTCGGGTTTTGACCGGGTCGGTCGGGTCAATTTTTTTTTAAAATCAAAATGATATTGTTTTAGTAAAAAAATAACAAAAAAAATAAAAGTCAATGGATTTATGGTCGGCTCTTGACTGGGGTCAGCTGGGTCACCGGGTTACACCAGATTTTTTATTTTTTTTTCAATCCATCTAGTTCCAGCCCCAGTCCTGAATCAACCCTCAAAGTCAGGCTGGGATTTCAAAACTATGCTTTTGCTACTCTTCAATGATTCTATGCTTGAATGTGGAATGTCAGCAGGGACTCCTTATAACAAACCGAGCTTCTTTGCTTCATTAATTAATTCTTCGAGTGAAGTTAAGTTATGAAATATTTCATAGTCATATAACAATAGTTTCAAAGTTGATCCATGATTAACTAAGTTTTCAGCAGTATATTTTTATAAAAAAATATCAAATAAAAAAAATTAAAAAAAAAGCACGCTCTAATCAGCTACTGGGTACAACCCTAACCAGACCCGACGTGTTGTGCTAGGTAGAGTGCTAAGCCTTGTGACGTTGGTCTTGAGACTAGCTATACCCAATTGTGATTGAGCTTGATAGTATGCAATGTCCCATGAACTCTAGATTTGGCACTAGTTAGACCTAAATGTGATTGAGTTTAATGATATATCAAGCCCAAACAACTCTAAAAAAATAACCATTATTTTTTGATATGTTTAAGAAAATGACTATCCCTTCTTAACATGTTTATGGAAACTACCATCCTTTCTTTGGTATAAACTACTTTTTATAGGTATTAATCACAAGTTATCTTGACCTATCAAATATAAATAAAAGTTATTAATTATCTTGGCCAGAATAAATAAATAAAATTACTATAATCAATTAATCATTAATGGATGATTATGTAACTTGAAAGCTCTATTCTTAAACTATTTTTAGGACATCATGAATCCTCCTTTCTCTTATCCTTGTTCGGGAAATTATCTACTTCATTGCTGAGGGATTATGAATGCAACGGGGCACCAGGTTATCAATTGGATATCGACTCTAACTTGAGCTGGTTTGGTCCTTTGGATTTTAATCTACACCACAAATTTGTCACTGAAGTGTTTTTTTTAGCTTAAAACTAAGCACGTAGAGGGGGCTTGCTATCACAATGATTTCGGTTCGTAGACCATTAAAATTTGTTAGGCTACTGCAATTTACAATTTTCTTTTCTCCCAGTTCGAGTACTATCATACTGTCATCATGGTACAGTAACAGAATCGTAGATGATCCTCGTATGTGTCTCAGAAGCAGGATGCTGGCATTCAAGTTTTGCAGCAACTCCTGCCCCGCAGTCTGAAACCAATCACAGCCTTATTTGTTTGGCTTGAATGTCAATTGAACACCAGCTTCCAAGTCACAGAGCAGCACGTTTGTAAGAAGTTTAGCCTTTCCTTTTCATCACCCGAAAAATGAACATCTCAGCTGAAGTCATGTATCATGCTACCACGACAAATAACCTGTAATAATCTCGCTAATTCAGGTCGATAACAATAGTATTTTTATTAAATTAAAAGAAATTAATTACAAATAACTAATTGAAAAAATAAATAAAAGATGGTTTATGAGCATATTTGAAGTTGCTCGGGCCTTCATAAGAGCATATTCGAGGCTGCTTAATTCTTTCATGACCTGATAAAAAGCCCCTGCGAGTTTTTTCATTGCTTTTTATACAGCCTAAAATTCTACTTGAATAGAAAGCAAAAATCAAATTCAAATTAAATAATTAAATATATAGCTCAATTCTTTTTAGGTTACTGTAGAAAACATGTTTTGAAGTTGTTGATATATTTATATCCAAATCAAAACCTCCCTTTCGATATCTTCGTTTGTTTTGAGAGACAGCATGCCGAGCTTTGACATGTAATTAATGCCTTCACTGCATTTTTAGGAGTATCAGTTATCCCCTCAGTAATTGTTTCAAATATACCAGGTTGTGAAGTTGATGAAATTCCTTCCGGGCTGTCATCAGCTGCAGGGGATCCAGGAGACAAGCGCAGTCCAAACCCAGTAGTAGAACGTGCAAAGATTGTTTTTCCAGGTAGGCGAGAAATCAATGGCTGCGGGATTGTAATGCCATCACCATCTCCAATTTCCATGTTGTTAAGACCATTTATTGTACTGTTCAGAGAAATTGTTTGAGCTAACATGGGCTCATCCACATGTAAATCTTCACCTACATCACTGAATAAAAACCAAGAATCAACCTGCTTATTGCTGGGAATGCTTTCAGTTGTTGGATGAGAGGCAGATAACGGGTAACTTCATCGCCGCCATTTTCTTGTCGAGCTTCAGTTTGCTGATTGTTGGTGTTATCACCATAAGTTGGCCTCTTCCTTTTAATTTTAATAAAATGATCTGTCTGGGTTGACGTGTTTTGTAATTGTTGAGCTATTTCTTTAGCTGCAACATTCGGGTTTCAACATCCTGACTCGTCTGATTCTGATATCAATTAGTTCATGTTGATTTATTGAATTAAACGAAATTAATTATAAATAATTAGTTGAAAAAGAAAAAGATAAATAATAGTTTTGAGTATATTCGAGGTTACTCGCCCTCCATCAAAATATATTCGAAGCTGCCCGGTTCTTTTATAACTTAAGAAAAAGTCCCTAAAAGTTTTTCGATTACTTTTTATATAGCCTAAAACTATACTTAAATAGAAGAGAAAAACAAATTCAAATTCAAATTAAAAAAGTTAGGTAACCTTACATTTAAATAAAAGTAAATTAAGGCGAGGATGGTTTGGTAACCATTCCAGTATGCTTAAGAGCAGTTTGAGTTTTGATTTTGTAAATGTACAGGAAATTTTTTTGTTCTTTTGATGAGCTATTGTAAATGAACTTGTTGAGGACACATGTGCCTAGCTTGATGACATTCCGTGCACCTCATTAACGCTCAAGCATCAATGATTCCAATGTAGAAGGTAAAATTAAGATGCCTTTTCTATCTCAGGACGTACTTTGGACGCCGGCGGGCAGGATTGGACCGTACCATCACTTATTCTCATTCCCTTGCCACATTTCCTTCATATCCCTGAGCGGGCTGAGTTAACAAATAACAAGCCATAGCTGCTCTCGCTGAACTGACGCCAAGATTTGAAGTGAAGAAAAGGGCATCACGGGCAAGCTTTGAAGTGAAGTGAAAAAAGTTATTTTATTTTCTATCTTTTGCGTCTAGCTAGTGTGATGCTGTGAAATCAGAACAACTCCGCCCTATCCTCCGCGCAGTTTCCGTGGCATCTTTGCAGGGGCCATGGAAAAAAAGAGAAAATAGCATTGCACCTGTTATGCCGGATTAAAAAGCCCAAGGCATCGGCGAAGTCCATCGGAAAATACACAGTTGGTAAACACGCCTTCAATGGAGAACAGAGTCAAGCCCACGGTCCAAGTATGGACTCCACACAAAACGCAGAAACGTCGCAAACAAGAGAACAAGTGAAAAGACGGACACCCAGAACCCGAACCACCACCACTGAAAAACAGAAAATTCCTTACCTCGTTTTGTGTAATACTAAAGACTGATGATTGCACCGGACAAGGCTGGAATCTCAAGGAGGAGCACAATTTTTCCTTTAATTTTTCAAAATAATAATTCTAATCCCCATTGGTTCTAGTAGTTCAAAATTTCCTTTGTTTGTAGAAACTTGCTTCTCACATTTTTGCAAAACTTTCTTTAACCATGGAAGTACAGCGCTTTGCACGGGGGTGGGTTCTAAGTTCTAACATGAATCCAACGAAATTTACTTGAAGGAAAAAGAGGATGGCTGAAGGGGAAATGAGTTCCGACACGTCATCCACGCATGATGCTCTCATGGAGTCAACTTGGTTTGGCTTTATGTCCAGTCCAAAGGTGGTCACCGGAGGTGAAGCTAGGTCTCCGTTTTAATTCTACCTGGCACCGTCACATTTTACTACACCTGACACCAGCGGCGAGCGGCGGTGGCATGATCTAAAACTCTGTTATCATTGGCATAAAAAGATACCAAGAAATAATCGATACTCGTCTTAAATAAACATTCGATGTGGGACAAGTACATAACATACACGACGTAGCTAAACATTTATTCTCAATTATACGGCGCTCCGTATATTGCTGGAGTAGACCTTAACATTTCTTCAACAGCTTAAAACAATTCAAGCAAAAAACCCCATCAGGAAAAAAAGAGAGTCTATCCAACCATTCAAACCTCCAATTTATCAAAATCTAGTATCAAATAAAAACGTACCTGCAAAAAAAACATACACGAAAGACACAGCATACTTTGAGAGTACCCGATAATCCACTAAACGAATTCTGGGCAGATCTTCTTCTTCTGTTTTTTTTCTTCTCCCTGAGAATTCATACCAGTTAAAATGAAACCAATCGTCCTTTCCTTTTCCCGATGATGAACTCAATCGCCATTAAGATTTAAGAAGCTTAGTAGAAAAATCTTAGGACATAATCTATATTAATTAATATTCACCCATAATTATGCACCAGATGCGCCTACAAGCCGAAAGCGAAAACAAGAGGGGTCGGGTCATGGACTCACGGGCGAGGTCCGAATCTGATGCCAATAAAAAAAATCCCAGAAAGAATTTTAACTTTTTTAGTAACCAAAGCGCACATCATAACACGTCTTGTCGTCGTTAAGCAGGATTTTTTTTTTTAATCTGTCCTTTTCTCGTTTCTTGAACAAGAGAGATCTCCTGCTTCTTGTCTAAGTATTCACATTCCATTTCTTTTCATTCTTACTAGTCCATCTAGCTCGCAGGGACACACCTCCCTTCCTCTCCTCTAGATCTCTCTTTCTTTTCTTTTGATTGTGAAAGAATATTCCAGGGTTTAATCGCTGCTCTAGACCTTGCAGCGATTTGAATCCCCAACTTTGCTGACTCTCAAGTCGACGGTTCAAGTTCAATCACAGACCTGATTAGCTGATTTTGAGCCGTCGATCTAATCAGCAACCATGGCGGCAGCTAACGCCCCGATCACCATGAAAGAAGTCTTAATTGTAACTACACTTTCACCTGCTTCTGTCTATCCGCTCATTTTTCATTTCTTTCTGAATTTAAGCTCAGTTTAGATAAGTAATTGTGCATCAAACTGAAGTATGCATGCTTGTGATTAAAGTAACAGAGTGATCAATCATCTGTTGCTACATTTTGGATCTAGAATGTGCTGATTTGTAATTTAGCTTGACTTGACATTTAAAAAGTAAGCCGGTGTTGCTAAAGATCTGATACTTTATTTCCATGTTTAGATCTATTGATTATATTATTATGGAGCTTGTTAGTGCTTAGTTGCTGTAATTATTTGAATTTTGTGTGATATGGAGGAACTGAGATGGTGACTTTTGTGTGATCTGTTGTTTTTGCAGTTACCGTCTATCGGTATTAGCCCTCAATTTATTACGTTTACGAATGTAACGATGGAATCGGAGAAGTATATATGTGTACGTGAAACAGCTCCGCAAAATAGTGTTGTAATTATTGACATGCACATGCCAATGCAACCGCTGAGACGGCCTATCACTGCAGATTCTGCACTCATGAATCCAAATTCTAGAATCCTTGCTTTGAAAGGTAGTGAATCATCTGGCTCTTCTATTTGTCGATACTGAATCATGCACGTATCTGTTACTGTGATTGAATATTGGTATACATAACATTTTGTATTTATTTAAATGCATGTTTTTCCTTTTCTGGTAGTTTGTGGATAATCGCTTTATAGCAGTGCTTGAGAGCAGATGGCCCAAGTCCTTCTCCTTTCCAAAGTTTGTTTTTATTCCTTGGAAATGCATGTTATCTACTCTAAAGAACTCAACCAAGAGGTCTATACTGTCTTTTAAATTTTGTTCTCCATTCTCTAGATGTGCCAGACTGACCACCAACTCATTTATCCCTTTTTTTCCCTCCGAAAACTAGGCAACAACTGGTGGAGTGCGCATTACTTACTATGTGTCTTCACTCTTATACTGCTTACCATTTCTTTTCACGTTCATTTTTCTTTAATCATACCAGAAACTGTGTTTGTCATCAATTAACATCAGGTTGAAACTATGTTGCATTTACATAGTTCTTGATTATTCGAAATCTTCTATATCAATTGTAAAATTGTTTTCTTCATCTTTTCCGGTACTAAACTCTGTGACTGGCTAAAAATCATTGCCACATTAGGAACTAATGAAATTGATGCTTGACTCACCAAAACATCATCCCGTCGAAGATTAAAAGCAAACAGGATATGTATGTATCTTTTAACGGTTCATTTTTTTATCCAACTTTATTCTGCAACCAAGCATATGGTATTTTAATGTAAACAGGGTACTATGACGTGGAGTTCATTCATTGTTTTGATTGCCATCCTAGCTACAATGATAATGTGTTGATGATGAATTTTAATCTGATTTGATCAATCAGACCTGGATGTCATATGCAGATTTCTTTGGTTCCTGTCTGTCTAGGATTTGTTTATTAAGCAACATAGAGAAGTTTTGATTGCTTTTAAATCATATGTTTATCTTTTAATTGCTTGTATCCCTCCCTCCCCTCCCCGCCTTTGTGCTACAATTTGAACACGGCTGCATGGGCTTTTATCTAGATTTGTTCCTTTTGCTGATGAATTGTGGGATTCTTTTAAAGCCCAACTTCCAGGAACTACTCAGGATCACTTGCAAATATTTAACATTGAGATGAAAGCAAAAATGAAGTCATACCAGATGCCTGAGCAGGTATTAGCTTTTCTAATCTTCCTCAGAACATCCCGTGACTTGCTATTTGATGGTTGGTATTGTTTCCCACGGATGCTGTAGTGATTTTGGTTATTTGAACTGTCTCTTTGCTTTGTGCCTAGATTGTCTTTTGGAAGTGGATAACCCCAAAGATGCTGGGCCTGGTCACACAGACCTCCGTTTATCATTGGTCAATTGAAGGTGAGGATCCTTTTGCAGCGCTAACCTTGTGGCATATCTTGCACTTCTTCTTCGATGGCTTCTTTAGTCTTACTTCCTTGCATGCTTTCTAATTCATGCTGTTATTCTGGCCAATATTATTTTCAAATTGTTCTCTTATATGAATGCAATTGCTTTGTTCTATTTAGGTGATTCTGAACCAGTGAAGATGTTTGAAAGAACAGCTAATTTGCAAAGCAATCAGATTATAAACTATAAATGTGACCCTTCTGAGAAATGGTTGGTTTTGATTGGAATTGCTCCTGGTTCACCTGAGGTATGATGCTGTCTATTTTAATTTACTATTTTTTTGACCTGTTAAATCATGATCTCCTTTTCTTAAAGAAGATATCTCTTTCCATTTTCTTAGGGAGAAGTTTAGAGCTTCCATGACTAGGAAGAACTTTTTTTATGTTAAACAAAGGTGGCTGTAGTACTTCTATTTTGGATCTTCAGGACAGCAGGGGCTTCTGATGTGGAGCTCGTTTAATATCGAACTAGGTGGGGTTGGGCTAGCCAACATAGTGACCAGTCCTCTGGCTGGGGTGTTTGTGGTCTTGGTATCCAGGCTGCTACACTGAGCTGGTGTGAATTAGGGAAGAACTCTTTCTGACTGTTTTTTAGCTGTCTTGTTTCATCATTTGAAGTGCTTAATTCCCTCTGCCATTTTGCCTCACAGTGGTTATGTTGCTTGTTTATCTTTTTCAACAGTCTTAACTCCTAGTCTGTTAGGGACAGCCTTTATATAGTTTTAGCGCATGAGGTTTATTTCTTTATGAATGTTTTTAACAACCTGATGGTGCTAATGGTTTTGATTTCACAAATCTTTACAGAGGCAACAATTGGTTAAAGGGAACATGCAACTTTTCTCTGTGGATCAACAACGTAGCCAAGCTCTTGAAGCACATGCTGCATCATTTGCACAATTTAAGGTATGGGTGTCTCTGAATATAATCCTCAATTTTTTTTTTGTTGCATTTATTGCCTTTTCATAACAGTCGTTTCTTCTATGTATGGTATTGAGCAGGTTCCAGGAAATGAGAACCCTTCCACTCTCATTTCTTTTGCCACAAAATCTTTCAATGCTGGACAGGTTACATCGAAATTGCATGTTATTGAGCTTGGTGCCCAGCCAGGTTGGTTTTCTTCTCTGGTTCACTACTGCCATGTCTGTGGTTTCTCTATTTTCTTTTATCTATCTTTCTTTGGTTCCTCTTTGTGTAGTTTTGGAGCAACATGTTTAGAATCTGCATGACTTGTCTTTGTGTTCATGATCAGTTATCTTGAAATGACTCCCCCCTATTACATTACCTTACACCTCTGAGTTCTGAATCATTGATTCCTGGTTTTAACATTTGCAAACCTGTTACAGGGAAGCCATCATTTACAAAGAAACAGGCAGATCTGTTCTTTCCTCCTGATTTTGTCGATGACTTTCCTGTGGCAATGCAGGTATCTGCTGTACCTCTTTTTTCAAAATTCCTTTTATTGATTAGCAGTTCCTTGATATGTCATAATCTGTTAAATGTCAGATATCCCACAAATACAGTTTGATTTATGTGATCACAAAGCTTGGGCTACTATTTGTTTACGATTTGGAGACAGCTACTGCTGTGTACAGAAACAGAATTAGTCCAGATCCAATATTTTTGACAGCCGAGGCTTCAGTGGCGGGGGGCTTTTATGCCATTAATAGGCGAGGCCAGGTGTTACTTGCTACTGTAAACGAGGCTATGATTGTGCCATTTGTTAGTGCCCAGGTTTGCTCATATGCTTCTTTTCATTCTTTGTAATACTCAACAAAATGTTCTTTGGTTTTGGGTTAACTTGATTGTCTTTGTTATAGTTGAACAATCTGGAGCTTGCTGTCAATCTTGCCAAAAGAGGAAACCTTCCTGGTGCTGAGAATCTGGCAAGTCATAAGTTTCTCTTCATGCTTTTTTGTTTTTGCCATAATTTACTTTGTGCTTCTCATTTGAAGAGAACTCTGTTGCTTGTTATCTTGGGGATCTTAGGTTGTCCAGCGTTTCCAAGAACTGTTTGCTCAAACAAAGTATAAAGAAGCCGCTGAGCTTGCCGCTGAGTCTCCACAAGGAATTCTCCGAACTCCTGACACAGTTGCCAAGTTTCAGGTTTTCCCCTTGTTTTAATTTAATGCTAATGTTTTTTCTTCATGAATTTTACTTTCCATTCAAAGACTTCGATGAAATTAACCATAGCAAGTTGTTTCCATCCATTCTAAATGTGCAGAGTGTACCTGTGCAACCTGGGCAAACTCCTCCCTTATTACAATATTTTGGGACCCTTTTAACAAGAGGAAAGCTCAATGCATTTGAGTCGTTGGAATTGTCCCGCCTTGTGGTCAATCAGAACAAAAAGAACCTTTTGGAGAACTGGCTGGCAGAGGACAAATTGGAGTGCACCGAGGAACTGGGAGACCTTGTGAAGGTTTGGTTTGCAATAGATTTTTGGATCCTTAATTGTTGAACTTCTGATAGGATGCCTCAGTTTTATTCAAAAAGTTCTCACTTGTTTTTGATGATCTGTTGTTATTGATCATGTTGCCTTTGTAGACTGTGGATAATGATCTTGCGCTGAAAATATACATTAAAGCCAGGGCAACTCCTAAAGTTGTTGCTGCTTTTGCTGAGAGAAGGGAGTTTGACAAAATCTTGATTTACTCAAAGCAGGTAAAGGACATCTTTTTTCCCCTTGCATAGCATAATTATATGTTATATTGATAAGAAGTTTCCTATTGTTTCTGTTATAACTTCCTTTTCAGAACGCCTCCTTTCTTTCTGTTCTTATTGTACTGGTTTTGATCAGTTACGGGTCTGATGCCTTTTGTGTTCTCATTTGTTGCTCTAGGTTGGGTATTCTCCTGACTATTTGTTCCTTCTGCAAGCAATGCTCCGTTCAGATCCACAGGTATCGTGTCCCAGTGAGTTTGATTTGTATTTGTTTGGTTCCAGACATAAATTTTTTCTGTATGTGCTGGCCCTTTAATTTATTCATCGCATTATAATTTTTTTACGGGATTGTTTTAAATAAACTAAAGGTTCATCTTGATTGTGGACTGTAGGGAGCAGTTAACTTTGCTTTGATGATGTCCCAAATGGAAGGTGGCTGTCCAGTTGACTACAACACAATTACTGATCTGTTTCTTCAGGTTTGTTTTTGATGTTCACTTTGGTTAATATTCTGATTTTTAGAAAATGAAGATCATTGAAAGTCCTTTTTGATTGTCTCAAAGTTTATCGTACTGGCATTCTATGCGAATAAATTCATTAGATTCCTTATAACTCTAATGGATTTGTCCTTGCTTTTCTTAGAGGAACTTGATCCGCGAGGCAACAGCCTTTCTGTTGGATGTTTTGAAGCCAAATTTACCAGAACACAGTTACCTCCAAACAAAGGTTATTGATTGATTTAGTTTTAAAGGAGCAATTTGATTTATATTTCTATATGTTCACCCATGTTTGGCTTTGAAACCTTTTTTGTTTTTTGATCAGGTTCTGGAGATAAATCTGGTAACATTTCCTAATGTAGCTGATGCTATTCTAGCCAATGGAATGTTTAGCCACTATGATCGCCCTCGAATTGCACAACTCTGTGAAAAAGCTGGTCTCTACATCCGAGCCCTGCAAGTAATTGGCTTCTCTTTTTTCCATATTCCATGCATAACAATTGCTGTTCCCTTGAGTGAAAATTTTACCTCCTCTGCAGCATTATACGGAGTTGCCTGATATTAAACGTGTGATTGTGAATACACATGCAATAGAGCCACAGGTGTGTTCTGTCAAGTTCTTACATGTTATTCCAGGATTGGAAATGGCAAGCTTCTTATGAAAATGTGCTGTTCTTTGCAGGCTCTTGTTGAGTTTTTTGGAACTCTTTCACGAGAATGGGCTTTGGAATGCATGAAGGATCTTCTACTGGTCAATCTAAGAGGCAACCTTCAGATAATTGTTCAGGTACATCATGTTTCTTTTGAGTTGCATGTCAAGAGCTTTCACATATTATGATGCCAACTATGTGCATCTGTGCAGGCTGCCAAGGAATATTGTGAGCAGTTGGGTGTTGATGCATGCGTTAAACTTTTTGAGCAATTCAAGTCATATGAAGGGCTGTACTTTTTCTTGGGGTCATATCTGAGTTCCAGGTGCTATGTCTAGTGATTCAGAATCCCCCCCCTCCATGTTAACTTGGTTGTTTAAATTTTTGATTTCCGTTTTTCCTGTGAATTATGGGGCAGTGAGAATCCTGATATACATTTTAAGTACATCGAGGCTGCTGCTAGAACAGGACAAATAAAGGAGGTTGAGCGTGTTACTAGGGAATCAAATTTTTATGATCCTGAAAAGACAAGGAACTTTCTAATGGAAGCCAAGCTTCCAGATGCAAGGCCTTTGATTAATGTTTGTGACCGGTTTGGCTTTGTTGCTGATCTCACTCACTACCTCTACTCAAACAACATGCTTCGCTATATAGAAGGTTATGTTCAAAAGGTATGCTGTATTTTGCCTGCCATGTTGACTGTTCAAAATCATTGTCTGTCTTATGAATTTGCTCAATTTTAGGTGTTCGGAAATTTGCATGTTTTCTCTTGACAGGTGAACCCAGGGAATGCACCTTTAGTTGTGGGGCAGCTGTTAGATGATGAATGCTCTGAAGACTTTATCAAGGGTCTTATTCTTTCTGTCCGTTCTTTGCTTCCAGTGGAGCCCCTTGTGGAGGAATGTGAGAAGAGGTAGCTCCCTGTCTACCCCTGACACTTGGTCATTGTTCCTTTTTATTTATTGTTCTAATTCTTTGCTTGTGGTTTCAGAAATCGACTTCGTTTGCTTACTCAGTTCTTGGAACATCTTGTGAGTGAGGGAAGCCAAGATGTACATGTTCATAATGCTCTCGGTAAAATCATTATTGATAGCAATAACAACCCAGAACACTTCCTTACCACCAATCCTTACTATGATCCACGGGTTGTGGGCAAGTATTGTGAGAAACGTGATCCTACCCTGGCTGTTGTGGCTTACCGGAGAGGACAATGCGATGACGAACTCATCAATGTCACAAATAAGAACTCTTTGTTCAAGTTGCAAGCAAGGTTGGTTGAGCTCAACTTTTTTTCTTTTTTGGTGTGTTTTTTTAATGGGAACATCTCATTCTCAAAGGCTCATGCTCATATACTTGTACTATGGTTTCAGATATGTGGTTGAAAGGATGGACGGTGATCTTTGGGAGAAGGTTCTTAATCCTGAAAATGAATACCGAAGACTGCTTATTGATCAAGTTGTATCTACTGCTTTGCCAGAAAGCAAGAGCCCAGAACAAGTTTCTGCTGCTGTTAAAGCTTTCATGACAGCTGATCTGCCCCATGAATTGATTGAGCTTCTTGAAAAGATTGTTCTCCAAAACTCTGCTTTCAGTGGAAATTTCAATCTTCAAAACTTACTTATCTTGACAGCAATTAAGGCAGATCCTTCAAGGGTCATGGATTATATTAATAGATTAGATAACTTTGATGGACCTGCTGTTGGGGAAGTGGCAGTTGAAGCTCAGTTATATGAGGAAGCATTTGCAATTTTCAAGAAGTTCAACTTGAATGTTCAGGCTGTAGATGTCTTATTGGATAACATCCAAAGCATTGACCGTGCTGTGGAGTTTGCATTCCGTGTTGAAGAAGATGCTGTTTGGAGCCAGGTGGCGAAGGCCCAACTCAGAGAGGGGCTCTTGAGTGATGCAATTGAGTCATTTATCCGTGCAGATGACGCTACTCAATTCCTGGAAGTCATTCGTGCTGCTGAGGATGCAAATGTATATCATGACTTGGTGAAGTACCTTCTCATGGTTAGGCAGAAGGCAAAAGAGCCGAAGGTAGACAGTGAGCTTATTTTTGCATATGCAAAGACTGATAAGTTGACTGACATTGAGGAGTTCATTCTCATGCCTAATGTGGCTAATCTCCAAAATGTTGGTGATCGCTTATATAACGAAACTCTATATGAGGCTGCAAGAATAATATTCCAATTTATAGCAAACTGGGCCAAATTGGCAATCACATTAGTGAAGTTGAAACAGTTCCAAAGTGCTGTTGATGCAGCTCGGAAAGCCAACAGTGCGAAGACATGGAAGGAAGTTTGCTTTGCTTGTGTTGATGCTGAGGAGTTCCGTTTGGCTCAGATATGTGGTCTTAACATCATTATACAGGTATTTTTTTTATCAGCATTCTGTTGCGAATGAAATGATATCTGAGTCTATTTCTAGTTGTGTGGATCTATTAAAGTCAAACTTTGAGATAATTTCTTTGTTCCTGATAAACTTTTCAAATTAAATTTTAAACCCACATCAAGATCCTAGTTGTCCTTACATTTATACATTTTAATAATAAGTTCTCTTTGGCATGAAAATGCATGATGTCCAGTACTTTTCTTTTATAATGAATTTAGCATTTTCTTTCTTTCAAATTTTGCATTGGCACTGATATGTGCCCGTCTTGTTTATCTCAAATTAACAAGTTGATTTGTCCTATTTGTTCAATTCATTTCTCAATTTTGTTGTGGGTTTGGAATTTGTAGGTGGATGATTTGGAGGAGGTCAGTGAATATTACCAGAACAGAGGATACTTCAATGAATTGATCTCTCTCATGGAGAGTGGTTTAGGTTTAGAACGTGCACATATGGGCATTTTCACAGAGTTGGGAGTGCTGTATGCTAGATATCGTCCTGAGAAGCTTATGGAGCACATTAAATTATTCTCAACTCGTCTCAATATTCCCAAGCTTATACGAGCATGTGATGAACAGCAACATTGGAAGGAACTTACCTATCTGTACATTCAATATGATGAATTTGATAATGCTGCAACTACCATTATGAACCATTCTCCTGTGGCCTGGGATCACATGCAATTCAAAGATGTTGCTGTCAAAGTTGCTAACGTGGAGCTATATTATAAGGCTGTGCATTTCTACTTGCAAGAACATCCTGATCTTATCAATGATCTTCTCAATGTGCTGGCACTCCGTGTGGACCATACTCGTGTTGTTGACATAATGCGAAAGGTTTTTACCCGTGCTATGACATGTTATTTTAAGAAGCAGCAAATCATGAATCTCTTCTGATGGCTCTAACACTATTAATAAGTGATTTTTTTTATTTTTTTATTTTTATGGTTTTTAGGCAGGTCATTTGCTTCTTGTGAAGCCATATATGATTGCAGTTCAGAGCAACAACGTGTCTGCTGTGAATGAGGCTTTGAATCAAATTTACATGGAGGAGGAAGACTATGAAAGATTGCGTGAATCCATTGATTTGCATGATAACTTTGATCAGATAGGCCTTGCACAGAAGGTGAGGTGCATTGATATTATTGTTTTTCATCATTGGTTTAAACTGTCTTTGTAATCCATTTTGGTACTAATTTTCCCAGGTTGAGAAACATGAGCTTCTTGAAATGAGACGTGTGGCTGCATACATTTACAAGAAGGCTGGAAGATGGAAGCAATCCATTGCATTGTCAAAGAAAGATAACCTATACAAAGATGCCATGGAGACAGCATCACAGTCTGGTGATCGTGAACTTGCAGAGGAGTTGCTGGTTTATTTCATTGAAAAGGTATCAACTGCAGTGTTAGACTATACCTTTTTCGCAATGCATAAATGATATGGCATCTTTTGTAGATGTGGCTGACTGACCATTTTTAGGAAGTCCTCCATTTTTTCCTTCCACAAAAATTAGGGTGAGTTTGCTTGGTTGCACTGAGGGGTGTTATGTTACCTTTTCTTGGTGCGACACTTCACTAGAAATGATTCCACCTCTTGAACATCCCAAGTTTGAGGGTTCTGATTTATGGGAAGGACAAGACTTTTTAGGATTTCAAAAATCGATTATTTTTATGTTGTCTCCTGTTCGTACACCCCTATATTTGCCATGTCATTTGGGCACTGTTAAATATTTTTTCCTGAGTCATTGACTGCTTTTATTTGTGGTTGTGTAGGGCAAGAAGGAATGCTTTGCATCATGCCTCTTTGTTTGTTATGATTTAATTCGGCCAGACATTGCTCTTGAGCTTGCCTGGATGAATAATATGATCGACTTTGCCTTCCCATACCTTTTGCAGGTGATTTCTTTAGCTGCTGGGTCTCTAATCTCTAGCATGTGATTGTTTGCATCCTATGAGCAAGCCAACCCTTTTCAGCTACTTGGCCATCATACCTGGAAGTTTGAAGTTTATGCATGATGATTCACTTGTCTTTATTTCTTTTCTTGCAGTTTGTTCGTGAATACACGGGCAAAGTTGATGAACTTGTGAAGGACAAAATTAATGCACAGAATGAAGTCAAGACCAAAGAGCAGGAAGAGAAGGATGTCATTGCTCAGCAGGTAATTATTTTGCATCCTATTGCTGTCAAAGGGATATGGTCTCAGAGGTGGCACATTTAGTGTTACGAAAACATCTTTGAATTGGGTTTATCTGGAAGAGTTGGTCTTCCTTATAACGTTGAGTTTTACATCCTACTTAGATGGGTTTTCTCATGTTTTTTTATTGTTAGATATTACATTGACTGATTCATGTGATTTGTTGCAGAACATGTATGCTCAGTTACTTCCTCTTGCTTTGCCTGCGCCGCCAATGCCTGGTATGGGTGGAACAACAATGGGAGGAGGTTTTGCTCCACCACCACCCATGGGTGGAATGGGGATGCCTCCAATGCCATCTTTTGGCATGCCACCAATGGGCAGCTATTGATACGCAAACCACCATTTTTTTGTAGAATTAGCTGGAAATTCCCAGTTGCTTCAAGAAAAGAAGTATACTAGTTGTTTGAGCATTTGATATGTTTTTTATGGACTTTGGTGCCTTCATTCATTCTTGTAGCGTTTGTTTTGATGGGATGGAGGTGTACTTGAAATCATGAACTTGCCAATTTTCCTTGGTCTTAGGTGTGTGTATAAGTGTTGTAATATTCTTTTGGTTGGAGTCATTTTTTGGCTGCTGGTAGAGAGCAAGCTGAGGATTTCCTGTATCTATCTTATTTTTTCCCTTGCGGTCTAGAAGCTAGCCCGAGTATAGTGCGAATTGTTTCATACAAATCATAAAACCACCTACTTAATCTGTAATGGTTTTTAGTTTAATTCCATCTTTCTTCTAGTACGTCAACTATTTTCCTTTAAATTTAGGAGCTTGTTTTTTTTTCGACCACGTATTCTTTACATTACATGTTTGTAAAGGTTTATCCGTTAGAATCTTGAATTCCAGATTAACGATGTTATTATGTCCGTTGGCTTGTCCTTTTCTTTCATTGGGCTTATAGCTTTTCTTAGAGAATAAAGGAGTTCGGATATGAATAATTTATTTAAAATATATATATAGTTTTAAAAGGTATGAAAATGATCTGATTACTAAAAACCTAAAATAATAAATAGATAAAAAATTTCAACTCTTTGAAAGACAAGATCGTGATGAAAAGGTAAAATTATTTGTTTTAAATTGAATACACGAGTTTTAAGTTTAAACCCCACTTTTGTAGAATATATATATAGTTTTTTTTGTTTTTTTTTCATTTCCTTACTAAATGATTGATTCATCAAGGGAAAAGAAAGGGAGTGAAGGCAAGCATGAAGTATACGAGAACATCCTCATACGTGTATTTGAATGAAATAGAGATCATAAAAAAATAGAAAGTGATGTAGGGGAATGTCTTTAAAGTCCACATTTATTCTCTAATCAATAGTTGATAAAAGAATAAATAACAATACAGTTTATTTATTTATTTATCTATTTAGATTAATATAGATGTCCGAATCAATTTGCATGTGTCTTAATTAATTTTCCAAGCTTTAAAATTAATAACTATATAAATTTTAAGTTTAAAATTGTTTCAAACAACAATACTATTATCGCCAGTTTCGGTGAAAAAGGAGAGAGAAGTACAGGAAAATATTCTGATCTCAAGCAAAAAATGTTCGACACCTTCTTGCAAATTGCTCTTCCCTGCTCTCTTCAAAACAGTAGCTTTCACATGGAGTATATTTTACATCCAGAAAACCCCCTTCCGATCAAAACACACTTTACTGGACTTTGGCGAGAGTTTTGGGAGGTTCCATCACCGGAATGCATGCCGTGAAAAATGAACACCTGGGCATTAGTGTAGATAGTTACATGGCTGCAGGCGCCGTACCAATTGGTGGGTTTCAAATGACCTGTTGATACTTTTCTTTCTGCTTCCATGAAAATGCTTTAAATGAAATTACATTACCGAGGTAATATTGAGTTTTTCATGAATCTCAGAAATGAGTTTGAAATTCACACGCAATTCTCTTTAATTATTGGCAGAATGGACGGAAATGAACAGAGGCCGGAAATTTAAATTACATTGAAGTTGTGGGGGGTGATTGCGATGAAATCGAGACACGGGCAAATTAAAATTCAGCCAAGATATATGGTCACAAGAAATCCAGGTCATTTTTTTTAGAAAATAAAAACATAAAACAACTTTTTTTTTTTTTTTTTAATCATAGGTTTCTTCCCATCATGTATTGAATATCATGATATTTTTTAATTAAAAATATATTAAAATAATATTTTTTATATTTTTAATATTATAATATCAAAATCATTAAAAACGTCTAATGAAAATTCTCTTCATTGCACTGGCTGCATTAATCAATGAGCCGCCAAGTTAACCTTCCGAATCGGGCAATTCTTATAACAATGATGATAGTGTCGTGTCAGCATAATAAGCGGGAATTGGACGGTGGATTACACGCTTTGTAAATGAAAGTGGTGGTAGCAAATCAGCTAATCTCCTTGGATTGGTTACAAGGTCATCCACTCTTCTTCGCACAAGCACAGCTGCTGGACTCACTGAAATCACAAAACTCTCTATGTCTATTACTGAATGTTACAAGGTCGGGACGTAAAAGGGAGGAGACGATGTCAATTTCTCTAAATTCTGCTGTTGGCTTCAAATCAACGGTAATCTCCTTTCTGCTATTTGGCTCCTCAAGATTTGCCGTCTTATTTACTGTTATTTCTTTTGGGTTTTCTTCATTAAGTTCTTGTACTAAAACTGTACTGCTGCTTTTATCTTTTCTCCTCATGTTTTTTCCTTGACAGTACTTCTTGCTAATTGCCTAGGTTTCTTTGAGGTACTTGAAAAAATTAACTCTCAGATTAGAGTTCTAAAAATAATTAACTTATTGATTTATTAATAGTTGAAGAATGATATAGCTAATTGGGCTGTCCTAATAACGATTGAACGGGAATCTTGGCCTCAAATTAGAATTGATGTAGTAACTCATTGGTTTATTCAGTTAATTCAATACCCATTTTCATCATTCTCTTGCAAAATGAAACACGATTTTCCAGTTGTCTGGCTAAAGATTCTATGAAGATCACAATTTTATGATATCGAAGTTAATTTTTTGGTTCGCACTATTAAGTCTCTTGTGACATTCATCTCTAATTCTCCATCCCTTCTTGGTCTACTTCCTATTAGTATTTCAGTAACCATTTAATTCATGGAGAATAATAGTGTGTTGGAAAAAAGTGTATAGTCAATGCTTAATGAAAAACTCCTTTTCTTCTTCTTCTTTTTTTCCCTTTCTGCATGGAAACATGACCTGTCTGAAATTAATGTTGGTGGAAATCTTTTCCTTCAATTAATCTTCTGCAATGTTTCTCCTAGCACGTGAAATAAGGTGATTTTGCTCGTGAAAGTTCATTGAAGCTATTCGTTCGTAAAAAAAAGTAACAGGTAGTTGCTCCATTTGTGCACATTTTTTTGTCACCCCCCCCCCCCCCCAACGTTCTGGTTAAATGAGCCTGGGATATAATTATCCTGATCCTGCAAGATTTGCAATTGCGAGTACTTTTTTCTGCATCAATGATGCTTGGTGCTTTTCTTTTAATTCTGTTTCATGTTGATCTTTGATAGTTCAAGGACCTTTATTTTTATCAGTTATAAGGGGAAAAAAGACATGGTTCTAACGGTTCAAGTTAACTTTTACTCTAATAAAACAAATTTATACTTTCTTTTATTTTTTGTTTTTATTTTCTTATTTCTTTTGCATATTTTCCGTTCAGCAGCCTTAATATCTATGCACTGGATTATTTCAATTGATGCGGTTTAAACATTTTTGGTGACTGTTATTTCTCGAGATTATTTACCAAAGTTTTTCTCTGGTAAAAGCTGCAAACCAAATACCATCATGTGTCTAGACCAAAGGCCGCCTCCTTGGGTATGCTTGCTTCAAGGATATAAATAAATGGAAGAAGAAGAGGGTTATTTGTTTCAGCTGTGGATAATGATTGTCTTGTCACAGACACTGGCGTTAAGGGTCATGGAGGTGCTGCGAGCTCAATTTATGACAATCAGCTGTCAGCAGTGAATTCTCCAATTGAGGATTCTCCAGTAGGAAACAATGTTGGTGAGGAGTCAGGACCTCGAACCTCTGGAGCTTCCAATGGCTCAACAATTTCGGTGGATATGAAGTCTATGCCAAAAAGGTTGCCTCTAACGGCAAGAGAGAGACTAAAGGCTGCGAGAGTTATCAGCTGTTACACAGAATCAAAAACATCAAAATCAGAGATGGGCAGGAAAGTATGGATGCCCTGAGAGAAAGTGACAAGGGCAAGAAAAGATCTGGCCTTCCAGAAGCTCCTGAAAACTTGTTTGATGACAGCAAGCGAGGGTTGCCAACGGAGGGATGAACCTTTCAATTTCCAGGGGGTTCAGAACTCTTTTTCATTGTTGTTTCATTTATTTTGATCAGCACAATAATGTTGGCAACGACTTACATTGTCTGGAAAGTTGGTGCAATCCATTTTGATGAGTATTAAGGTGGAATTTGGTGGGATTCCGCTATTTAGGTGAGCTACCTCTTCAGATACATTCATAGAAAGATCACAAACTATTTGGATTCAGGTATTTACACAAGTTTCTTATATTCGTTAGTAATTTCATGTCATTTAGACAAGATACATGCATGGATGTACAAAGAATTGCTTGGCTGGCATTTATGTATCAAAGGAAAATGTATCAGGATGCCCTTTTGGTTGTCTTACTCTTACATGAATGACATAGTTTTCAAATTTTATTTTATTATTTATTTGATGATAATGATGCTTAAGCTTAACCCATATTATACCGTCATTCTGTATGTTATATGTACATAAGCGGGCTGATCCCATAAGTGAGGTTTTTATAGTGTAGAAGGAGCATCTCTTTGCCAGTGGCACACAAGTTTTGATCTTTTTTGAGTGCAATATTGTAACGTAGCATTCAGTTGTGTCGTTATTTGTGTCCTTAACGGTGATGTCTCCCTCTCCCCATCTCTTTTCCTGTTCTTTTAATAAATTGCCGTTATTTCTGACCAAAATCCAAGTAGATAGGCTTCCAACTAGATACATTACTGTGCTTGGCAAAAACGTATCTGGTTATATTCATTTCCTGACACGCACCTGGATTTGGGCACATTTTGTTCGTTTTTTTTGGTGTCTCTTCTTAAGTTTGGTGCGTTTGTTGAAGCAATCTTTTAGGGAGGAAAGGAGAAAACGAGGAAAACACTGCACGGGTAAGCTTTAAACAGAATAACGCAGAATTATGGACACCACACAATCCTGAGAGAGAAAAGTTTGAACGTGAGTGGTTGATCGAAGGTCGTATCAATCTTTAACCCACTTTATGGTGAGCTGCAGTGTTTGTGTGCTATTGGGGCCACTGGTGATGGTAATCGTAGGGCTCTTGTTTGCTTGTGCAGGACACAGGGACAGTCTTTAACACTGAACAGTTGAAGGTGGACAAAACAAGCCACCAAAATGAAAGGGCCTTAGATTTTCTAGATGATCCAGCTGGGATAGCAAGAGAGCTGAAAGCAAAACAGAAGTGAATGATGGATAAGTTGAAATCGAAGACACAAGAGCTATCCTTTAGTTTGTTTCGTTGCTAAACCCTACCCCTCCATTGCAATTTGCAGCACTTGAACAAAATTGTAGATGTAAAGACATGAGATCAAGGATACGATGCATGACAGGACACATGAACATGATGCCAGTTTCAATCCGTAGAGCAAGTGGTTGTGGGCTCAATGGTACTTCATTCTTTAAGAAACTTGCACAAGGACAAGGAAAAAGAAAACAATTCATGGATAAATAGTAGGAAATAAAACTACTAATTATTACTCAAGTGCGCAGAATCTGAGAATTTTAGCGTCGCAAGTCTGTAGAGACAGAATGATGCACGGATGATCACAAAACAGAAACAGAGCGATGCCCTAGATAGTAGATAGGTAGATCAACCACCACAGCAAGGTCAATCTATGATTTCCCACCACCAAAGAAGTTATTTACGCTTCGTCTGAATTTGATTTCACGCAACTGTTCCCTTTCAGTACGATGTTTTAGCCACACGGAGTTACTTTGTTGGGCATGAAGTTATCCAAGTAAATTCATGTTGAGGTGACAGCCTAATATGGCCAAACATGATTTTCATCTGACCATTAAAGTTAACTAGACATCACGCCAATCACCATCACGATATGCAGATCACACATTATTAGTGCAGATACAGTAGCTGTACAATGAATGCAGGATAAAAAGAAGGAAGAGTCATAGCTTAGATTTTACAAAGAAAGCTTGCTTTTTTGCTTGGACATGGAAGATCACTGTTCTCCTTGTTGGCCTGCTGCTCCTGCAGAGGCAAACTGGGTTCAAACAGGTGCTGCAGTATATGACGAGTCCTTTTTAGTGCCATGCCCATCCCATGCCTCTGCTTCTGCCAACTATCAAGTTAATGGATTCCCTTCGTGGTCTCTAGACTCTCTACCGATTCAGGAGGCTTCGGAGAATAAAGCTGCTTCTAATTCCAAGAGCCATAGCCAAGCTGAGAAGCGGCGCCGGGACAGGATTAATGCACAGCTGGGAATTCTTAGGAAACTCATTCCCAAATCAGAAAAGGTACACGAACCCCTGTCTTAACCTTACATAAACATGCGCTAATCAACATAACCTTAACGGCTTGGCTAGATATTTCTGTCAATTACTCAAGGATGTCCTCTTGTAGCATCAAATAAGGGAGCGAATTTTACATATTTCCCAACACATACTCTCACTAGTAACGGTTTTTGGTTTCAATCCCGTCAATCTTTGTTAATGGTACAAGAGAGATCATGCATCTAAATTATTTAGCTCCTTCGACAAAATATGGTAAAATTAGTATAGAGTTTGCTGATTCTGTATTAGATTTTCACTGACAACAGAACTTGAGATGAATCAATCTTTCCTTGCACAGATGGACAAGGCAGCTCTGCTAGGAAGCGCGATTGATCATGTGAAGGATCTCAAGCAAAAAGCAACGGAAATCAGCAGAACTTTCACAATCCCAACTGAAGTTGATGAAGTAACGGTTGATTGTGATGTTTCTCAAGCGACAAACCCTTCTAGCACCAACAAAGACAAGGACAGCACGTTCATCAGGGCTTCTGTTTGCTGCGATGATCGGCCAGAACTGTTTTCGGAGCTCATTCGAGTGCTCAAGGGCCTTAGGCTAACCATTGTTAGAGCCGATATTGCCAGTGTAGGAGGAAGGGTTAAAAGCATACTAGTACTTTGCAACAAGTGCAGTAAAGAGGGAGGTGTTTCAATCAGCACTATTAAACAGTCACTTAATCTTGTTTTGAGTAGAATTGCTTCATCATCGGTGCCATCAAATTATCGTATTAGAAGCAAGAGGCAGAGGTTCTTTTTGCCTTCTCATCTGTCACAGCAATATACATAATCAGATATATTGAAATTTCTTTTTTTCTAATGGTACGCCTCTTTCCTTTGTAACCTTATGCTTTCTCTCCCATGCCACCATTCCAAGAAACTCTGTTGGCGTTGGCGGTGCCGTGGCGGTGGCGCAGGCATAGAACGCCAGTTATTTTGTGGATTCTCACTTCATTTACAGAGAAAAAGTGGAGTTCAATTTCCATAGAAGGGATCCTTTTGCTTCCCATAAAGCAACTTTACGTCCCCAAAAAAAATCAATTGTAGGTTGGTACCCCGTTAGTTGAAATTACTGGATATTTTTTTGAAAGAATTTCGCTCACTCCTAAGATGTGAAAGAAGCCGCACCAGTCATAACAATCCCCGGATAACTTTTTTTTTTTTTAGAGCAGAATCTTTCGACTCCATGCTACTCATAATTGTGTTGAGAAATCCATCAATTAATTTGGTATGTGATGTATTTGCAAATAAGAAAAAATGAACCTGTTTTTATACTGGAAGTTCGGAATATTTTCTTTTCTTCATAAGTGAACGTTGTTCGGTTTTTTTATATAAGAATTCTAGATCCCTTTGGAGTGCTCTATAATTTTATTATAAATTAAACCAGGGATAAATTCAAGGGCCTGGTGGCCTTGTGCCCCAAAGTTACAGAAACTCCAAGAAAAATCCCTAATTCTGGGAAATGCCCCCTAGCTCCAAAGTAAAATCTAAACCCCCCCACCTAAATTTTCATAACTATTATTTTCTTGATACAACAGTGCTGATATTATAATATTTTTTTATATAAAAAAATAGTAATATTATAACATAAGTACTATCACTACTGCTAATAGTAAGCGAATTTGATCCCACCCCTTACTGAGAGCGATGCCAACTTCAGTAAAATTATTGAACAGAGAATTATCAATTAATTCCCGAAAAATAGGGTTTTTAGGATGAGTCGATTGTGAATTATAAATTAATATAAAATTAGGAAGAAAACAGTATAAATTGATAGAATAATGTACATGAGATGCAGCTGTCAAGATGATGAAGTTTTAATTACAGACTATTGTGATTCATGCCATGCGAGCACTGTGGAGATCGAAAATGGAGTCAATATGTGGGCCAGCTCGCACATGTGGTTTCTTATCAAATATCAGGATATCATATGAAATATTAGCCGATGGAGTCATAAAGTCCCTCCTGCTTGCTTTCCGAAGCTGGATGGTCCTTTGCTGCAATGATGAAACGAACGAATACCAAGCCTTGTCCCTTTTTCAGTGTAGAATTGTAAACAGTTGCAGATCTGAGGATCAAGATTTAATTATGATATATATATTTTTATATATTATTATTTATATATATATATATATAAAGGGCTTTCATAATTACTGGAGAATTTACGCGTACGAGCATGGATAGATTTTGTGTGCGAATATCTTCTAGAAAATCGAATCTAGCAAAGGCAAGAAAAAATGTCAAGAAATAATGGCTTTAATTATTTCTTTTAGACTTGCTAAAGATTGAAAATGAAAAGGGAAGAAAAAGAAGATAATGAAAGGGAAGAAAAAGAAGTCAGCTACAGTGGCTAATGTCTTTGTAGTTCCTTAACAAAGTTGTAATACTAATAGTCTTTAATTATTAAACAAATATAATGACAATTAATTGATATTTTATTTTTATTTTTTTTGGCGCGTCAGCTTGACAGTGCAAATCTTTACAAATATGTAAAATTCAGGAGGTAGAATGTAATTTTTAAAAGAATAGAGATAAAAAAAGAGAGTAAACTACATGTTTTTTTTTAATATAATTATCACTATATTTATTTATATATAATTAGTCAAATTTAAAGTATGTTATTAATTTAATGCACAATATACCATGACATTTGTTAAGCTTAATATTCCATTTATTTATTTATAGAAGATATCATGGTAGTTAAATTGTAGAGCACCACCATATATAAATACCTTTATTTGCCGATTATTATTGGTAGGAATATTCAACAAACAAGTATAAAAAAATAAGAAATTAATTCTCAAAATTAACATCGATCTATAGAATAGTTTTTTGGTAGGATCGATCCAATATATAATTTTAATTTTCTTTTTTTTCTTGCATCTATAGAATATTAATTATTGATATTTACTCTTTTCAGAGCTCTAAAATATTGTATCAACTATAGTGGTTAAAAAGAAGAAGGCATAACTAATTAATATTATAATAACGGCAACATGTGAATTCCGTTGCAACTCTCTCTTTCTCTTGCGCAGTTCAGTTCAGCTAACTCCCTTGATAACCGTGTGCAGTTCTTTGACAATTCTTTGGTCTCCCTCCTCAAGTACTCTCTCTAACCGCCGGTCGTTATTATATTTAATAGTTTCCGAGATAAACACAAAAAGAAAACCTAACCGCCACAGTTTCGGAGCCCTAATTTCAGCCATTGAATGCAAGTATTAACCTAACCGTTCTGTTAACAAATACCAATTTCTTTCTCTTTAAGAACATCCATCTCACCCACGCCACCTTCAAAACAGAAAGCACTCTTCTATGATCAACAACTTATCAAACCAAATTAAGGAAACATTAATTATCAAATAATTTTATTTTATTTATTTTATAAAAAGAAAGGGGCGTGTAACTAGCAAAATAGTCATGGCAACGTGCGGTTTTACGGCTCACACACAACAACCCTCTCCTCTTCTTATAAACGTTATTATCTCTCTCTCTCTCTCACTCTCTCCACATTAATTCTAACCCTCCTCCTCCATAAATAAACCTCCCACGAACGAATTCGTACTCAAAACAAATTAAACATAAACATCTAAATTAACAACTTATTTTATTTGACCTCTCTCGTCTTCTTCATGGGTTCTGTTAATGGTGGTGACAGGATCAAAGGTTCTTGGAGCCCACAAGAAGATGCCACTCTGATCAAGCTTGTAGAGCAACATGGACCAAGAAACTGGTCTATGATAAGCACTGGTATACCAGGCCGGTCAGGGAAATCTTGCAGGCTAAGGTGGTGCAATCAGCTTTCACCCGAGGTGCAACATCGCCCATTTACGCCAGCGGAGGATGCCAAGATCGTCCAGGCACACGCCATCCACGGCAATAAGTGGGCTACGATTGCCAGACTATTGCCTGGCCGGACTGATAATGCTATAAAGAATCATTGGAACTCTACTTTACGTAGAAAACGTGGGAGCGTGTCATCTGCGTCATCTGAGTCGAATTCAGTTTTCAAACGCTCGACTTTGGAGGTGTCGGTTGTGTCTGAGTCTGAGTCGGATTCGGGGTCCAAGAGACAGTGCTTGCATGCTTCGCCGGGGCATAATAGTGTTAATGGAGACGTGGGAGTGGATGGGCCTGAGACGTCCTTGACACTATCTCCGCCGGGAGATGGTTTTGTTTCGATGGCTGTGGCGGAGAAATTGAAGGAGGGTGTGGCAGTAAATGGCAGAGGAAAGGATCTTGGTGAGTCAATCATGAAAGATGCTGAGAAGAGATGTACAGAGGAGATGGACGAGGCTTGCGTGAGGGGTCTCATACAGAAAATAATACAAGAAGAAGTTAGGATTTATTTTGATAGATTAAAGACTCGAAATGGAGTTGCAATTGGATCTCTAAAGGATATATGAGAACTGCATCGATCCTTGCTGCTTTTAGTTTATAAATATTATTTTTAAATACAAATAGGACTAGTCGTTCCTATTTTTATTTGATGCCTAGTTAATCAACTGGGCAGTCCTAAGTTGTCGCCAGCCTGGCTTGTTCTTCATGTTACAGTTTTATTTGAGATCACAGTTTTGATCTCGTATTCTGCTGGGCAGTCTACCATAATTCGTGCGTTCTGTACAGGCGTTGCCCTAATCCTTGCTATGCTTGAAAACGGGGAAACCTACTGTCTTTGGAGAACGTCAATGAGATATACCATCACAATCAGTCAACACCACGCAAGGCTCAACTCGAGAGAGATCAGAACATGTTAAAATTTGCTCCCCCCCCAGAAAACTCAAATGTAATAACATTTTCTATTCTGACAACAGTCAAGATGTAGTTTAAACTAAAAAAAGGTGCAATTATTTTAACGTTAATATATCAAAATCTTTCAAAATCACAGAAAAACCATCCCTTTTCCAGTCTAAAACATTACCAAATGCATGCTCATACTCACTCCCAAGTGGGAAATGAGGGATAAACACCAATTAAGCTACAGTCATCAATGCAATTCTCAAATTGATCGATTGATTCCTTTCTGATTAGGGATTGTTTGAAAACGGGGGTATCATGTTTTCAAAAAATTTAACTTTTGTTTTGTTAAAATTATTTTTTATATATATTTTAGCATCGTTTTAATATACTGATTTTAGAAATAATTTAAAAAAAATAAAAAATATATAATTTTAATATATTTTTAAATAAAAAATACTTTAAAACTGAAATATAATTTTAGCGTCCGCTGTGCAATTATTAAGACACTCAACACTTCGACTACCCACCTCGGCCCAACACCCATTAATAGCCTCAGCGACATCCATTTCGATTCGGAAACAACATTCGAATGGTGTAATATGGATCAGAAGATGCGAGGTTGCTCTCAACATGTAACAGTTCACACGTTACAAAAATGACAGCCTTGTTTTGCAAGCGCCGAATCACAGGCTATCATATTAACATTGTTTTTCAAGATTTTATTGCTTTTGTCTTAAAACAAAAACAAAAACAATTCAGATTTTGAAAATTTTAAGAGTGAAAAATGATTTTTTATAGATTTTAAAGAGTGAAAAATGTCAACATGTAACAGTTCACACGTTAAATGCTTATTGTATTTAAAATAATGTTAAAGATTTTAAAATTTACTAACTTCGATAATTTTTATTTATACATAATCACCAACTAAAATTTAATAACATAGTTAATAATCATTAATATGTTAGAATGAAATAAGTACTAATCTGTTAATCATTTAATAATTCTATTTAATAAAAATACCACACAATGCCTTCATTACTGTTTCTATTTTACCTCTAATATTTGTGTTCTTCGCATAAAAAAATGATTTCTAAAGCAATTCATCAGTTTTTTTCTTTTTTAATATTTAATTCAAGTTTACAATCAACACAACTCATTATCAAATCCAAATAATTTGAGCTATGTAACAGGCATATTGGGAGCCATTTAATATTGAGATTTAATATTGAGATGCATGATTTTTATTTTAAAATACATCAAAATATTTTATTTTTTTTCAGATTTTTTTGATTGAACATTTAAATCATTAGAAAATATTAAAAAAAAAATATCAAACACTTTTTCAAATGAAACGCAACGAAATGCATGTCCAATCGCAATGACAAACAGGCTAGATCCATTAAAATCAGGGTATCCTCTCATCCTTCACCATACTGAATCATTGCAGCACCAAGTTAATCACAGATTCCAGCATCCTCGGTAATTATTCCCAAGATTGGCAAAGAGCATTTGCGAAAAATTATTTCTGATAACTTCTTCCCTAGTAATCCATACCTAGATTCAGCGAGCGCCAACACTGACATTTAACCACACCCCAATGAATCAACAACAATCATCACCATACCCCAGTTTAGGGGTCTAGCAAACAGAACTGGTGTCAATCCGTCGACACCAATTCAAACAAGAAAAAGAGCAGCAAGAGATCATCGTAATAACAAAGCATTGAAGCCCGATAAGCAAAACCAAAATCCCATTCCCATCCAGGTTGAAAGTCTAACAAAATCATGAAATTTAAAACGGAAATAATCTACTCAGTTGAAAGTAGTACTGATAACAGAAACAAGAAATACTAAAACGAACGACAACTTTCACTATTATTGATAAAATAGAAAACTACTTGGATCTCTGCCTCATCTTTCGGCGCTTCCTCTTCAACCTCCTCATACGCTTCTTCTTCCACTGTTTGTTTAAATAAACACAACAGAAACAATCGATCAATTTTGTACCAACTAAACAAGAATACATAAGATGCTAATGAATTCGTTAAATTCCTGAGAGAAGAAGAGAGGATTACCTTGGCTCTCATGGTGACAAAGTATCCAAGCCCTGTGTTCCTTCTTTCTTTTGATTCAGAATCGTAGAGGCTGCGGAGAATGATAGAGAGAGCTGCTACGTTTAGGGGCTTCGCCGGTAGTTAAATACTAATGATACGAAACCCTAATTTGATTGGGCTATGTTGCCGAGATGGGCTCAATTAGCTAGAGGACTATACCCTAATTTGAATGTAATCTAATCAACTTTGGAAAGCCCGATAAGCCCACATCTAATACCGTTACAAAAGCGTACATGAAAAACAGGATGTAAGAAATGCCATCTTACGATAGTGAGCCCAAATCCAGGACCAGGAGTCAATAATTAGAAAAATATTAATGGAGGACTAAAGTTGTTTCAATTTCCAATTTGTTTTTTGGGAAAGTTTAGGTGGCCGCATTTATAGGATTGGTAGATCAAGAGCAGGAAAAAAAGTTGAAAATTGCCTTGCCGATCAATCACGTGAATCTAGTAACTGAAGCCCATTCTGCTAGGTGGGCATTTCATTTCTAGCAAGCGGTATGTTCAGGAACACACCAGTTTGCAGTAGAATTTTGTGCTAAGAAGTTAATGCTGGCTATAAATGCTGAAAAAGATACAGAAATTGTTTTTTTTTATCCTTTTCTTTTTAGCTGAAAATGATTTAGAAATTTTCGTCACTTTGGGCTTCGGTTTGTTTAAAAAATTTAAGGTGTTGTAACAACTTTGTCTGGGTTATGAATATATTTATAAGAGCTAGAACTCTTTTGCAGATATGGAACGAGAATTTACATATAATTGATGGGAAAAAAGAAAGGCTTGTGTGATCACTCTGTTCGTAACCGAGCTGCGAATTTCTCAACTTTATCAGTGCAAGAATTACAAGATATCTTGCAATATGTATTGATTGCCATCTGTTCGATGAATTTTCTCAAAAACATTCGTGATTTAATACAACAATCTAGTTCATTTAAAGACATAATATACAGAAATAGAAATCTGGGCTGTGTTGTTTACTCTGTTATGATCGATAAAACAGCCGATTCAGCTCGGATAGAAGCTCTACAGAGTGGGCAACTTGACTGAGTGACAAGCCACTTATCGACGCAGTCACAGTGAAAACAATGCTGACACTGCGGCAAGACTTTCAGCCTATCACCATCTTCAAACACACCAAGGCATATACAGCACTCGCTTTCGACTGCAGTGCCATTATTACTGGTACCCAAATTTGAATTGTGCAAAGTTATCGGCAAAGCCTTGATGATCGTGGATTCGAGGCCTCTTGGAGGAAGGCGAGGCGCGTGGTGCACAGGAAGCCTAGAGGGAAGGTTATTCCGCGTGTTTTCAAGGCAGACCCAGCGGGCGTAGATGGAGAGGAGGGCGATAAGGATGATCATGGAGCCGACGATCAGTACATAAAAGAGAGCGCGGCCACGGACTTGGAAGTCATTTTCGTCGAGTTCTTCGTAGTGCCAGTGGAATGGTTGGGAATCTTGTGATGCCATCTAACTTGCAAGTGAACTGGTAATGGTGATGAGGGTATTGATGGCCGTGGAGGTAGCAGTGGCAGCAGGGTAGTGGGAATTTGGCCAGGAGAAAAGAGCTGGTTCGGCCTTTAAAGTGTAGTTCCAAACCACTTTCAACTGTTGTGGCCTTCAAATGGTAGCGCGTGGCAGGCAATACACTGGCTTTAAGTGAAGACCTAATAAGTGAGAAGATTGATTTCCAAGTAGCAAAGATCAGCGATTATAATTTTATTGAATATTGATCTTAACCGATTATTTTTTAATTAATTGATTTTTTAATAGCTAATTTATTGGATGAGTATTAATAAAATATAAATATGGTTATCTCTCTCTCTCTCTCTATTTTAAGTTAAATAATAAACAACATTTAGATAATAAATACATTTATAAATATCCAATAATGAAATATAAATATTTAATTTGTATTCATCGAACAATACAAAAATATAGATATAGTAAAAACTAGATCCATAAATATTCATTATAATATCTAAGAGCTCTTTTCTAGCAAATAAAATATTTTTCATTATTCAATATAAAGTCATTATATAATAAGGAAATGAATTCATCCTTTATCTCGACATGAAGCTACAGCCTAGGAAGGGAAATTACATAAAAAAAAGGTAGGGATATATGTGTAATTAACATTTGATGGATGCTGGGTTGAGAATAATAAATGGAGGTTAATTTACTAGTTAGTCAATTATTTTTATTTATACATCTGTAGTAATTCATACAAAATTTCATACATGTTTTTGCAGAAATTCAAAAATTCGAGTGATGTGTGGCTTTTGTAAACAAAAAAAAAAAAAAAAACAAGTGGCTTTCTTTTCCATTCAAACTTAACTGAGGTCAATTATGATCGAACTTTCTCCATTCGAACTTACATGAAATCCTAGTTAGCCTCTACATCTTTAATGGTGCTACCTTAAACCTCGATAAATGTCATAATTTCCTTAGTCCTTTCATCAAATTCTTATTTTCCAACCACCAAACTTTTGCACGCGAGATTGCCAATTACACATGACATTAATTGACTACACGCCTCACACGCTAATTTTCTAGTTGAGGACCAGGGAAAAGTTAACGGATCAAACAAAAAAAAAATGAAAATACATATATATTTTTTATTATTAATAACATGAGTGTTCGGATTAACTTGTACATCTTAACTAATACTATAAATTCTAAAATTAATAACTATAATATTAATAATTACAAGATTTAAACTTAAAATTAAATAAATTTATTAATTTCAAACTCTTACTGTTAATCAATCTCAGGTAATTTTTTCAGCTTTGAGCTTTGATGAAATCGCAGTGGAAGGGAAATCGGCCCATTGAGAAATGGAAAATGCCTCACAAGGCCTTCCTCAAACAGGCCTCCGAGATTTGAAAGGCCCAATCCTAAGAAGTATCCAAAACCTTGTCGGTAAACATTTCATGTTAACTGAGAGCATTAGAAAAATTACATGGAAGCGAACATATTCTAGGAAAATACGAGTGTTCATGTTCTTACACGAGAGAGAGAGTATACTTCTTCTTTTTTAACTCTAGTTTAACCCAAGTGCTGAGAGAGATGGTAAATCTTAACTGCCTAGTTAGCGAACCAGACACGAAGAATTAATCTTGTGTGCTGAAATCAATTCCTGAAAGACTGGAAATTCAAATTTTATATTTTTTTAAATGTGAAGGTAAAAAAACTGTTGGATTTACATGGAAATGGTTACCAATAATTCCATGGAAGGATATTATAGCCCAAGAGCTTTGCAAAAGTGCATGCATAGCAACTCAAACATTGCATTCGGAATTGCCAGGGACGACATCCAGAAATGGCCGATATCTCTTATTAATCTTTTTGCATGCATATATACCCACATGCAAGTGCCGAGGAGAGATTAATTTTCACACAAAATCAAGTAAATCTGATAGAATTAATAATTCTCGCGCATTAAGGTTAGCTCTGATAGGATCAAATTCTAGAATAACAGAGTAACTCACAGCTGACTCTTGCTATTTTTTTTTGTCCAGTCTTTGTTCTCTTTTTTAAGTTGCAGCAGCCGTGCTTTTATGGCTTCTTTTTTTCTTCTCTCCGTTGGTGCCCTTCTTTCTACTTCTTTGGCCATGCATCTGCTTAATTATTAGCCAAAAGGTAATAAAATCTCAACTATTATTTAAAAAAACAATTGCACTTATCTGTCGTGGGACGACAACCGCAGGTCCTATTTTATAAAAATACAGAAACCCTTCAGGTCCTAAGGAAACAAGCCTGCTTATGAATCTACGTATTTCTTTGAAATTTAAAGTTGTTGACGTAATTGCTCATGATTTGTTTCTGAATTATGTTTTCCCAACAAATTAAGATTCACTGGGTCAACAATCAACATGTACCACGAACACCCAATAACAGGATAAAAAGTTCTAAACGCAGGAGGAGCCGGACAAAGCATCACCATGTACAGTCCATGAAGCATATATCAACTTTTTTCCACCACAGCATTGTGGATTAATTACTGGTTTAATGTTCCAACATATGTATATGTTGATTCCCTAGTTAATTTATTCATTGTCCGTCTCTCTTTTATTAGTATATACAGAAATGCAAGGTATAGAAGAACTCTATGATCCTTACGAGTCCACAATCCCCTATATATAATCTCATCATTCTTAAGATGGTTCGTTATTAGCGCGACAACAACTCTTCAAACTTTCCTTTGGCAACATCCACATAGAATCATCAATAGGAATCTAAACGTTCTCCTCCTCTTCTACATCACTAATTAATGCCAGTGTTTAATTTTTCCATCAATAATTAATATTAATACTTCCCAGCATTTGTTGCTTCCAAAGGTCGCCCATATTTTATCTGACGAGTATATAGGCGGTAGACCTGTGCACCACGAAGACTTAATTAATTGCATAAATGTAAGAAAATAAACATCTCCATTAACCCAAAAATTCAAGCTATTCTTCCGATATATATATTTTGAGGACTATCTTTATTGCAGATAAAACCAGAACGGCTCCCATGATCATCACGATAATCAAGAAGATGAATTTGGAAACTAAAACAAAACACGAAACAAGACATAAATCCATAGATCTAGATTAGATTAGGCACCGCCTATTGTTCTTGATTGGGAAAATGATGTTTGTAGAAGCTACAACGAAGGACAAAACCTCAGGAAAAACAAGGATCATAAACAGTCCTGCAATATATCCACAAAGCATGCACCATCTGTCCCCAAACCCTTGTCAAAAGTACTCCCAGCGATGCAACTCATCAAAACCCTAATAAAATTTATGGTTTTCTTCAAATAAAAAGGAGGAAAGAGTGGAAATAGCACACCTGATAAGATCATAACAGGAATGTCGAACCGGAAGCTGTTGCCCAAAGGGAAAACTCATTGAAGTATGAACACTATTTGGATGTTCTAAATTTGAACACACATGCAACGTAATTTAATCACGTCATTGTGTATAATTCACAAATTTCTTTTCTAAATAAATATATTCTTGCGGTGTCATATTAATTTGACATAGTAATTCTGGATCTATAATCAATTCCAACGAATCCATTTGATAATTTTTTAAGCCTCTCGAGAGATTCAACCATATAGCTCGAGTACTAGTGATCCTGATAAAAAAAAAAGTTTTTCAAACTTCCTACTCATGTATGATCTATGCCAAATTAATCAACACTAATTGTATGAGAGTCTTGAGGATTGAAAATGGTGACTGCAAAAAGAAATTGGAATAACAGCTGATCCTACACTTCAAGGTGTTTCGGTGTAAACAAAATTACAGAAACTTACCTAACATATTAACTTACAACTGCTAATGCTTAAAGCAAGGGACATTCTCATGAAATGTAATCAATTTTCTCACAACTAATTGAAGAAATAGAAATTTTACTCTTTATAATTCGCTTTTTTTTTTTTTTTTCAATAGCGAATCAATAAAATCTTTCATTGTGAATCTGAATTACCTGGATAAGCAGCCTTGATCACCTGAGATCTCTCGCGGACTTAATTATGAAGCCAACATGTAAAAATAAATCTAACAACATCTCTTGCCGACAAACCCTAGATCTATTGATTATAACCTTACTTTCAGAAGAAACGCCTCTTTCAAATTTCTTTCATCTTAAGAATTCCATCTCTAATAACCAGTTTAACCCCCAATAATAGCACCCGAATCCAGTAAATATAATTACCATCGGAAACAATGGAAAGAGAACTAGAGTAACTTATACCCAAGAGCAAAAACTTGCACGTACGTACCGGCCTTTGATGGATTAGGCCCCCCTTGAAATCGTTGGTGCACCAAAAGAAATCCTCATGAATATCCCCACCAGCTCTCAAAAATCAAACAAGAAAGGATCCTCATCGTCCCAAATACTAGGCGGCGGGTACTCATCATCATTCCACACAGATGGAGATCCAGCTCCAACATGCATTACCGGATCCTGAAGATGACCCACCGGTGCAACAATAGGTTGAGTATTCCAACCAGACAAAGAGAAACTCGAACCGACGGAGCCCATCAATGAACTAACATCATCGCACGCATGATGCTGCGGCAGACAGTGACTATGATTTTGATACGAGGGCGTAGTTGGTGTGGCTACACCAGAACTATCAAATATATTATCTGGGTTGCTTGTATTAGCCCCATATTGATTAAGATAGCGTTGTAAGATAACTTGCTGGTGATTTTGAATTAGCATGTCACTAGTACTAAGACATGGTAAGCCCGACCCAGCAACATTATTCGAATGATAATTAACCCCGGGTGGCGTAAATCCTGACGAAGCTGCCGTAACAGAAGGAGAAGCCATTGAATTTGAGAGAGAGAAAGTGAAAACAAATCCAGGGGGACGTGGGAGCAAAGGGCGAAGTGTCTGGCTAGAGGAAGAGGCAGAGTTGAGAGAAGTTGGTCGGGATTGAGCAGAAGAAGAGGAACCTGAGGGTTGGAGATTGAGTTGAGCCTTAGAACCATAAAGGATGATGGCAGCTCGATCGTAGGCTCGTGCTGCGTCCTCTGCTGTGGCAAAAGTGCCAAGCCATTTACGGGTTCGTGTTCTTGGCTCACGGATCTCTGCTACCCATTTGCCCCAGCTTCTTTGCCTAACTCCTCTGTATCTAAATTTGCCGTTGTCTGGTCCTCCTTTGGCGCCTTTGCACTTCCTGCTACTGCCACTGCTGTTGATGTTACTGTTTGTGTCACTTGTTGTGGTGGTAGTGGGGGTGGTTGCGGTGGTGTTGTTATCAATGTTTTTTTCATTGGATGATATTTTGATGGCGGTGGTGCCGGTGGGTTCTTGGGGAGGGTGAGATGAATTGTCCATTAGAAAGTGAATGGCTTTTAAGACTTTATTAAGACTGAGAGGGCCTCGTTCTTTGGCTATTGATCTGTCGAAGTATAGAGGAGCCTTCGCCTGTGTGATGATTTGAATGTCATGTATGTGAATGGTGGATGAGGGCGGTGGTCTCGACCATAACTGCATGCTATTTATATTTTTATATTCGGAGAGAGACAGAGAGTCGCTGCTTACTACTCGAGTAAACAGGCACCAGTGCGGAATTGGAAGCATTTGTAAGTATTTTGTATATTGTGATTTTAATTCTTCTTTTGTGGATTTTTTTTTTATAAAAAAAACTTTTGAGTTTTTCTTGGAAATTAAAATTACTGAGCTAAGCTCTGATTCTGCCTAAGAAATCCTCCCAAATGATCTTAGTGTGAATGTGGGTTTTTTCTTTGAGCAACTAATTAATTCTGAATTTGGGTTTTGATTCTTGATAGTCAATCTCTTGAAATAAACTAAAAATAGTCTTAGCATGTGGATGATTTATAATAATTTCTACGAATGATTTATCTCTAATTAAAATAGGTATTAAGTGAATTCACTCTAGATGCATCTTTTAGATGTGAGCTCTGGGTTCTTTGTATATTTTTTTCCTTTCCTTTCCTTATTCTATTTCTCTATCATCGATCATATATATCATTGACGTCTACACAAAGTTATGACTTGCAACCAGAAAAGAAAAAAAAAATCTAGCGGTCAATTCATCACGTGAGATAATATTAAAAAGAATATTACTTTCTAAACCCAAATATTTTTCAATGAAATATTGGTTTTTGCAGATTAATTCATCCGATTGTTTGATCGGTACTTTCATATATATATATATATATATATATATATATATATATATATATATATATATATATATATATATATATATATATTTCTTGCTTATTGATGCATGGTTAATGTTTATTAGATAAAAAATCTAAAACATGTGGGCTAATTACCATGGAGCCAGCGTTGTTCACTCACACACAAAACAGTGGATGGCAATGCATATTTTTTTATATAATTAAATCTGGTTATTAAATTATTTGGTTTTGGATGATTTAATCCTAATTAAAAATCAATTGATTTAGATGTTTTAGATGAGGGTGGAATTGGAAGAATAAATATTGAAACTAAAAGGGCGTCAAGTATGGGTGATGTGCCAAAGAATATGTAAAAAATACATTTAGATCCTCAAACTTTAAAAATAACATAAATTATAAAATTTAGGTTCCTTAAAAAGATTTAAAAATAGTTTTGGTGCAAGAGTTTATTTATACTATTTTTCAATCTCTGATTAAAAAGAGAAGAGAGAAAAAGAGAGAAGTCATTAAATTCTAGTACTGAGAAAAAAAAAGTTATTGTTTGAGTTATTCCAGACCATCAAAATGAATTTTCTTGATGTACACGTTAGATGAAAGGAGAGGGATTTAATGGTAGTTGCTTAAACCCACAATGTTACTTGAAAAAATAGATTTAAGTCAAGGAAGTTAATTCTAACTTGGTTTGATTTCATGTTCCTATACTCTTTCTTGGATAGATTAAGTTGATGGATTATTTTGTGGGTATATCAAAGGTGTTAGTGAGATGCATATTGGGTTGAAATGACTTAAATTTGAGTTTTTTTTAACAAAAAAAATGTTATTTTAATTTTTCAACCACCATTGTGATGGCCAGAATTTAGGCTTGCATGTGACATGTTATCTATGTAATTTTTCCCGCATAAACTTGTCGTCCACCCCTTCAAAATAAAATAAAATAAAATAAAACAACCCTAAGTGTGTGGGCCTGATCTTGAAGGCTCACCCATGCACGGGGGCCTATGGCCCAATGCTAGGGCTATTTTTTGGATTTTAATATATATATATTAGGTATAAATTTAAGATAAAAATATCATTTTATCCAGTTGAGTACATGATCCAAATCACAGTTTAAGCCATAATATATAGACTAATTTTTTTTAATTAATGCTTTTTTTATGTCTTTTTGTAAAATATTTTTTTATTTTATGTTTCAATTGGTATCGCTCATCTATAATTTTTTTAATTTTTAATTTATTCTTTTTTGGATAGAGATTTTTGTACAAATATTTTGTGTGTATTTAATTTTTCAAGAGATTTGTTTATTTCATCTATATATAATTTTCTTTTTATCTTTTGTATAGACTAACTTAATTTTTAAATTTTTTTTAGATAATATTTATGCTATGTACAACCTTGTATAATTATGTTTTTATTTTATTTTATTTAATCAATCTAATGTCTGTGTTTATTTCTATTACAGTTTGATTAAATAAAAAATATATTTGAATAAACAAAATTTAGAAAACATAACAAGGTAAATTTTTTGTCTTGTGATATTGAATATCTTGATTTACACCTGTTTTTTTAATTTTTTTGTTGTTATTAAAGACTTATTTATTTATTTATTAATAAGCTTAGTTCTCAATTTATTTAATTCACACTTCTAATTTTTTTAATTATAGAAATATGTTGAAAAAACATATATATAAATTTTTACAAAAAATAATATTTAACCCGTAACGTAAGCTCTAACAAATAACTAATAGATATCTCTTCAATGAAATCTAGCTTAACACGAAAATGACATGAAGAGGAAAATATTTTTATTTAACATTTCAACTGTCACCATACACATCATCAACCTTAGTGGCTAGGAAAAGGTTTACGACAAATCATTCACATCTAAATTTATTATAAATTACTTGGTAATAAACTCCTTTGAAGCAAAACTAGCTAACACATAATTGCATAAACTTAGCACTCTTATGAGAACTTAAGATCCAGAATTCACAAGAAGTGGCCTTGAATACATTTTTATTATTAATTTGAAGGATTGATCTATTGATTGAAAACTTAGTTACTTGAATTATGTTTAATTAGCCAGATATGCAAAGCATCCGTTACTGATCACAAATGCAATCTAAAAACTATCTATATGAGGTGGATTTGATAAAATTGTAATTTTAAGCCAAACCAATGCTTTAAGCACTCTATAATTTTACTTCTAATCGATCAAAAACATATGCAGCTCCCGTTCCTGTGGGGGAAAAAGATCTACACAACTCCAACGACAGTGGATCTCGACATCGATTTCATGGTGCAAGTTTTCATGCATATGTATACACCCTACAAAACCGCAGAATTACAAGCAACTCCACGCATATGTATTGTATTTAGCTGCAGCTCGTCAGCACCTCGATCGGCATTTGAAAGCGAAAAGGGACCACTGCTAAACTAGTTAATTATTACAAAAAATCTGGAGACAGTTTAACGGGTTAAAAATATTTGATCCAATAATTAATTCACCTCTTGAATCGATGAAGTTCTTCCTTCTTGGCTGAAACCCTGTTGATGCTTGTTCTTCTTCCCTCTGTGTCGCCGCCGCTTCATGTTTACTTCTTGAGGAACTTGCTTCATCATGAGATTAAATCTGCATGATCAGAGATCCAATGATATATAAAAGCACAGTAAGCAATACAAATTCTCTCTTGAAAGCGGTGGGTTCGGGTTTAAAAATAAAACAGGAGGAAATTGAAGTCAGGGTCCTGCTTGTTGGGGATCGACGACGACCTAATTCTCCAGTGTCTAGGTTTTTACTGTTGTTAAATTACAATATACTGGAATCCAGGATTAACATTGGACCGATTTATGAACTGCCGGTGCAAGACTCTAGCCACCTGACCAGATGCTTGCACCTAGGCGTGCATAAAGCTCCATAGCATCTTCTGATCTCATCACATTGCATATTATATTCATCAGATGCTGCCATCATCCAGCACTCTCTGTATTCAAGAAAAATAAGATTTGTGACGATGGCAAATTTACCAGATTAACAGGAGACTTTACATCATCCAATCCATGGCTTTTTATCAGATCCGACTCGGGTCAAAGCAGGTTGGATAAAAGTCCAACTTGATTCCCCTCAATTCAGATACGAGGAAGGGTAAACAATTCACATGAGCCATCACACGAACTATACTTAACATGATATTCTCACTATATTTTTAAATTTTGTTTTATCAACAATGTAATCATTACATATATACCTTATAAAACAAACCCAATTATTGAAGCTTTATTTATTAACTAAACTTTGTTCAGTAAGTAAAAAAAAAATCTTTGATTTTTTTTTATATAATTCTCATTCCAGTATTATATTACAACCCGTATAAGAAAATCAATTTTAATCTATAATTGGATTTTAATTTTATAGTTATAAACATATGATAATAATGATTAATCAAGAAGATGCAAAAATAAATGTTAATGTCTTTTAGTGATATATGATGTAAATTGGGTGCAAAGCTGACGTGTTCATTTTAATGTCCATGGTAGATCACTTGACAGATATGGTGTTCTGTTCATCCATCTTCTTCTGTTCTTGTGTCTCTTGGCTCTCTGTCCACTGGTTTTCAAGCTCTCTGTTTAATTACTTCTTTGCAATCTTCTTTGATGTCTGTAAGTTCTTTCGCTCCTCCTGTGTGCCTACCCTATTTTTAATATAGTAACAATAAATTTTAAAAATATTTTTTATTTTAAAATATATTAAAATAATATTTTTTTTATTTTTTATTTTAAATTTATTTTTAATATCACTATATCAAAACAATTTAAAAATATAAAAATTAATTTAAAAAAAAAATCAAACTTTTCCCGTTGAAACACAATATAAAATGGGATGTGTTAATATTTTTTGGCCTGCGCCCTAGCACTAATTTTATATTAGCTTGATGAATTATGAGAGGCATGCTGAAAGTAATATGTCTCTTGCGTAAGTGCAAAAAGTTCGTAGAATCTAATTTCAAAATGTACTTTTAATATTAGACCTTTACAACCACCTTCAAGGCTGCAAGATCACAGGACAGTAATCATGGCAGCAACAGCCCCAAATCATGCACAGCCTGCAGTTACAACTGAAGTTTCGACACTTACAATTAGATTACAAGCAATTAATTCAAGGAATCCTAGCTCTAATATCATAACTACACAGCCCACAATTCCAGCAAGATCACAGGCGATTCCAACAATCACAGGCTTCAGTTACAGATCCAGGACGATATTATCCTCCCCGTGAATCACTTAAAATTATGATGGTTTATGCTACAATATGACAAGGTGGTGTGATTAATTTTAATTAATGGGTTAAGAGCCATCGACTAAACAGCTAATTAGCAAAGGAAAGACTCTGTTTTTGGTTTCAGAAGACTTCTTTACCTGGTCCTCACAACAACGTTCTAAAATATTGCCACGAAATATTTAATACAGATTCAAAATAACTCCATGGCAAAGCAAGGTGGGAGAGTTTATGGTTAATTTTGCATGTAAGGACGAGGCGTTAGCGGGTAAGAGGGGGTTAGCCACTACACTAGGAACTGTTGGAAGAAGATATGTGGAGCATGTGGTGGCCACTGGCTAGCAAATGCCTCGTAACTCACAGAGGCGAGGGTATTAAAGTGTAAAGAGGCCCGTCAAGAGGGTGAGAGAGAAGAAAGAGTCTGACTCGATGCTCTGATGAATGATGAGCTGGGCGACTTTTTCTTGTTCCTTTGTCGTCTGACCTTGGCGGGTTCGTAATGTTCGAGGGGAGCTGTTCCATTGAGAGCCCATTTTGGTGCTCTCCAAAGCTAATTATTTCATTTTTTTTGTGAAGAAAAATACCTTTAGATTAGATGATATGAAGTTGTGGATGTTATGTTAATTATTGTTTAATTGCGTCTGTAAATGAAAACGTTGTGTGCAGCTCTTCCTTGATGCACCTGACATGATCCATCAGCTGGTCTTTCTCGACTAGCCAGGCATTTTTCTCAAGTACTGTCACGCCCCAAATTCTTATTATTCAAAAAGGCAAGCTCGACCTCTAGGACATAATCAAGAATAACTCCCACAGGATCACGACCAAAGACCTCAGTGTTGAAACACCGATCAATCCTCCGCCTCAATAGCTGCCAGACCGTTACTCCAAAAAGAAGCCGCCACCGAGTCACACCTTGACTATTAAAATCTGCTTCCAGATTACGCAAAAACCAATTCTCAGATGAACCTTGAGAAAATCCAACCCATTTATCTTGATCTACCAGCCTCTCCCAAATTGTTCTAGCCCGCCAGCAATCGCGAAAGACGTGAAGCATATACTCCTTTGTCTGTGCACAATCCAAAAGGCAAGGGTTCTTAGTCAAACGTTTATGGAACCGAAGCCCGTTAGTCTGTAATTTCCCATAGCCATCGACCATAGGTGAGTCCAAATGCGCCGGGGAGCCTCCCATTTCTACACTGACTGCCAAATCCTATCACTCTCCAATCCACCATCGTCCAACGAAAAATCATTTGCAGACTTGGTAGAAAAGAGTCCACAATAAGGGAAAGAGATATGAATGACCCAGTATGGGTGAGCTTCCCTGAACTGCCATGTCCATTTTGTTTTTCAATGATATTGGGCCTCGTTACTACCGCAAAAAGTTGTTTGGAGTCTGATTGGCCCATGAGCTACCACCAAAAAAAGGGCCCTTTCTTTTTGCTTTTAAAAAAAAAAAAAAAACTAATCCTTCAACAATCTAATTTTTTGTTTCTTGTCCTTTTATCATATTAGATTGTTTTAAAAATTACTCTTCATGATTTTTTTATTTTTAAAATTTCTTTTTATCAATCTTATAAATTTAGTCTTTTTTTTCAATTTCAATCCCTGATATTAGATCTCTTAGAAGTACAACTTCATAAATTTTTTTTATAGATTTATTGTTATATCATGATCTGGATCACAGATTTAAAAGGTCAGTTCAAGTTTATTCAAGTCGTTTTTTGAGTTGTTTTTTATAATTAATGAATTTTTTATTTTAATATTAGGATGGTTGAAAATTATTTTTTTTTTCTTTCTATAAAATTATCTCAATCTTATATTTTAAATAATGGGTTAGGTAGGCTAACATGAGTTGACTTTATTTATTTCTTTTATCATTTTTTAATTGAAATTATTTTTAATTGAACTTGTTAGTTTATTTATTTATATTTTATGAGATTATCTCGAGTTCCTAACTAGAGTTGTGGGTTTAGCAAGTTGATCTGAGTTAACTAGATTTATTTTTTAATTAATATTTTTTCAACTCACCCTCTAACAACTCAAGCTTTTTTTTTTTTCATCCTTCAATATTAAGTTGTTTAAGAATTGAATTTCGTAATTTTTTTCAATTTATTTTAAATAAAGTTATCCCAGTTTTATAGATTTAGTTTTTTTTTCTTGATTTTAACATTGAATCTATTAGAAATGGAGATTCATATTTTTGTTTTCATTTTCTTTTTATGAAATTATCTTAGTCTAATAACTTGGGTTATATCTTTTTTTTAGATTTTTTTTTATTTCATCGTTCAACATTAGGTTAATTAGAAATTATATATAATAACCTTTTATTTTTTTTATGAGATTATCTCAATATCATAACTCGGGTTACAAATTAGATATGTTAACCGAAATTAATTCAAGTAGTTTTTCTTATCTTATTTTGATTTACTTTTTTTTTTAATTTGTCCTTCAACAATAAGTTGTTTAGAAATCAAACTTTATAATTTATTTTATATATTTTTTAATAGGATTTCACGGTATCATAACATAGATCTCAAATTTAACAGTTTAACATGAATCAATCATATTGCCTTTATCAACTTCTCAAAAGAAGGTTCCTAAAATGATCAAATCAATAAGCAACATGTGTTGGATGTGTATACATAACCCTCATTCTAGCTATTACTTGTGTTTAAAGGAAAATTTATGCACTATTTATTTTTATGTTTTAAAAGCGTTTTTAAAAATTTTAAATTTATTTTATTTTTTTCTTTACTTTAAATTAATATTTTTTTATTATTTTTAGATTTTTTTATGCGTTGATGTCAGAATGATTTTTTAAAAAAAAAAAATATTATTTTGATATATTTTTAAATAAAAAATATTTTAAAAAATAACCACAACCACATTTCTAAAAAAATCCTTAACCAAATAGAATTACTTAGGCACCTTTCTAATAATCACGGAAACGCCTATGTATATTATATATTCTGAGGAAAATTCCGACGTCACTCTCCCTTATACCAAACCATCTTCTTTCTCAAATATACACTTGTTATGCCATTCAACTTGGAAAAATGTTCGTATGAAAAACTTGTACTGTATTCGATCTGAGTTTTTTTCACACCACTAGTGCGATGTGATCAAAAACAAGATATTTAGCATGAAATGTACTTGACTTTTGCGATTACAACGTAAAAAAAGCAAACGTGAAAGAAAAAATTGGTGAATGGGAGGTTTGTTTGATTAAGATGCGTTGTTGATATGACATAACAGCAATTGTAATATATTAAAGAATGGAATGTGTTCTTCAACGTGAAGATAAAATAATTAAACTATAGCTTATTTTAAGATGGAGAAAACACCAATTTAGGTTAAACTAAGTATCCCATCACCATATAACTTCTACAAATACTATCGTATTTCAACCATAATATCAGACACGTTTCTATATTGCTTGGTTGATATATACATGCACTTGATTTATGCTTACCTGATGCTATCTCAGATCTTAATTTTGTTGAATGAGCATAGTTAATTTTCTCCCATCGGTTTAAGCCAAGATCTTTAAATTATGAGTCAAGCGATAATTAATTAATGTGTTAAATAAGCTAAAAAAATTATAAATTCACACACTTTAGTTACCTAGGGCCTTCATGGTGTGAATCAAGAGACAAACTTCCGTTGATCATTATAATTTACACACGCAAGATAGTCTATTAGTTGTATATATCCAGTAACTTATTTCCGTTAAAATAGATACGAAGTATAATTTGCTTCAATTTATTTATTTTTGATGAGTCCAAAAAATTCAAAAATCCAAGTAGTTTATGAATAAGATTTATATATTAAATAATTTGTTAATTTTTTGGTTCTAATATTAACCTGATTTATTTTTTTTAATTAAAATGATTGGTAATTTATACCCGGTAGATGAAGGTTATAACTAGTGATCACATTTACTTATGAAATATCTTTTTCGATGGATTTGAGAATTTTTAGATATTTAAGCAAGTATTTTTTTTAAATACAATTATATTCTAGAGAAATAGATTTTAAAAATACATATGTTAAAAATATTGAAAATAAAAAAATTATTAACATGAAAATTGAAAGATTAATAAGATATTTATATCTCATAAGTCTTGTATTTTAATGAAAAAAAAGATTGAATTACATCAATGCAATGAAAAAAAATAACGAGTCACTAAAGTTTTTACACATATAGAGATATAAAGATAATATAATACAAAAAATAATTGAACTCTATGGAACTTGGCTCTTCCCTTGATAATGCATAAAGAAACCTAAGACTATAGGTTTTTAAATTTTCAGGATTTTTTTGGTCCGTTCAGTTATTAATATATAATGGTCTATCAAGAATTACTTTTTAAAACGTAGAGGAGCCAAATTCCATTCATATTGAAGTATTGAGCGGGGGAGGTGAACGCAGGCAATAATGGTTAAAAGTGAATAATTTCTAAACTCGGGCGTGACCACCACGCTCCTCAAAAAGATAAAAAAGATAGCGATTAATATTTAATACTACTACAAGTAGAGTTCTTATTAGACCAGGATTGGAATTAACGAGCATCAGTTCAAAGAAGCGTAGAGTGTCAAAAACTAATAAAACAAGTCAACGAAAGAGCCCAAACTCCAATTGTCCTCAAGAACATGGACTCTTGACCAGATACTCATACTTGTCAGCAACGCTTGCTGGGACAGCTACCGTCACTTTAACAGCATCCGGTTGATTATAAACAGGTAAAACCAAACAGTACCTATCACTACATATTGGACCCACATGAACCGGCTTCCCTATTCCAAAGTCAACCCTCTCTAACCCTAGCCTTGACCACTGCGACATGATCAACACTCCCACTGAGTCGGGACAAGCTCTTGACTGGCTCACTGATTCTATCACTGATCTTACGTACTCGTTATCCACTCTTTCTTTAGCTCTTTTTATTAACATTGCTGCATAACCTAAACCCTTCTCTGCCAAATCCTTAACAGTTGTTTGCGCGCACCCTAGAACAAATGCATTGCCGTAGTACCCACTGGGTACACTAGGTTTGACTCGGTTTCTGATATTTATGCTAAAAAGAAGCTTCAAGATTTGGTTTGATGGTAAGTTTAGAGCTCTCGCCCAGCTCCTCCATACATGAGCTGATAGTACCTCGTAAGACGTATATGTTAACCCAATAGGTCTACTCGTTGACAAAGCGAGTCTCTTTAACTCATTTAGCCATCTTTTATCGAAAATTATGGAGGTGGGGGCGAGTCTTTCATTAGAGAAGCGACTTGTAAAACCACAGAGGTCTGGAACTCGGTTGAACTCGAGATGAGTCGCTGAGTAATAACAACGAGAAGGCTTTGTGGGATCAAAAAGGTGGCGATCCCAAATGGGCTTGGGCTTCAAATCAGCTACTCGGTTTTGACTCGTGGCTAACTCAGCGAAAGAGTTGAGAAACTCGGCACTACCAATTCCATCGCAGACACTGTGGTTAAGACCAACACCTAACGTGGCATCTCCACCTCTGAGCCACGTAAGCTGGACAACAAGAGGTGGGGCCCCTTTAAGAACATCTGCCACGCTGAGAGACAAGAGCTTCCTCCATTGTGTCACGTACCGTGGGGCCCTATCAAAGTCGTTAATCGTGTGATCAGAGACAGCCTCCATAAACACCGCACCTTGGGCTCGACACACAACCTCCAGGCTTGAACCATCGAGCTTGGCCCTGACACGTCCTGCGAGTGGATAATAAGGCACCAAAATCTTAGCTAATGCAGCTTTGACACGAGCTGTGATTACACTTTGGTCTAAACCAGGACGAGCCTTGAAAACAAAGAGGTACTCCACAGTGAAACGTAGAAAAAGCTGAGAATCAAGGGCTGAGAGAGATAAAACTCGACTTGGGGTTGGCTCAGATGGTTTGATCACTACAACTTCTTTGACATGGACAGAGTTTTCCATATTTTGCACTTCTTTTTTTTCGTGGTTGTTACAACTTACATTTTGAGAAGAGGAGGTGCCTTTGGGACATATAAGGGGGGGAAATTGGTGCCTAGTGCCTACCTATTAATTATTGTTTCTTGTTGTTTTTAGCATCGATAATAATATTATTGCCACCTTGTGTATCTTTTCAATGTCTAACGGGAAAGATTTGTGCCAAGATTCTCCGGGCATAACTTTATGGGAAAAATTATATCAAAGCAACTGTTAACACCTTGTCTTTGCTTTCAGTCTGTTCGGCGGAATTGATAGCTACCTCTCTCTCTAATATTTCTCTAATATCTCACTTTTTTTCCTTGTTGGTTCCCTGGATATCGTCAGTTTTCTTTTCGGGGTAGATTATGAGTTGATGGACGTGGACGCTGATACCTGTCTAGCTAGTTGCTAACGTCTACGCAGTATCCATGTATAACGAAAGATTAACGTATAATATTAGTCTTGTTTGCTTGCTCGTTGCATGCATCAAGATGATGACAAGCTTTTGGAGGTGGGTTCAATTGAATTTTAGGAAGGATGCTGATTTTAGTCTTCGGAGTTCTTTGTTGGGACATCGGTGGGCCCATTAAATCAAAAAACCAAAGATTTGGAACAGTATTTTATAAAGACGCACAGCTTTGGTTTTGGAGCCCTGCTTGGATAGGTATTGTCCGACCATGTCAATTACTTTGGCTTTCTGCCTCTCTTGATTTGGTTCAAATAGTGCTTGCAGATGTATTAAAAAAACCCAAAGAAAAACAATTTATTGACGGTGATGACTTACATCAAATGAACATATAATAGCAGGAACGAAGATGTCTTGAGATCTGAAAAAAGGTCTTTCTTCGAATATTAGATGGATGTGTTATTTTTTATATAATTAACTAATTAAGTTGATATTATTATTATTATTATTAATTTTGTTTTGTTTTGTTTTGTTTTTGATGAAAAAAATGGAGCAGGTTGAACAAATATCTAGAAGATAAAATTATATATTTTTCAATCATATACAATAAACTCCTACTGCACATATATTATATTATAAAATGCATCTATATAAGAATTATTATATATAGAAAATATTATAATCATATTTTGTATGGTAACCTCCATCATTTATATATATAATTGGCTAATCAATAAAACAAGTATTCTAATTATTTTTAATTTGATATCAGAGTTGAGATAAAATTTAAAATATCTTTGTGAATAAAATTAATTGGATAAAAAAATAATTTCAATATTTAAATTAACCTTCTATCCATCTCCTGAATCATCCTTTAAGAGTTATGGTAAATTTATTATTTTTAACAGCAAAAGTTAGTAAAGCTCACGGTTGTATACAAAGCAAAACATGTGTGAATGCATGTGTGATGACATTAATCAGTGTTTTATGGAACACGCAAACATTTGTATCAACTGTCAAGCCAGTATGTATCAGCTTCTTCATCCCTAATGTTTTTTTTTTTATTATGTATTTGTTGACTTTTTTTTCTTTTTTTTTGTATTTGCTTTTTGTTATTGTGATTTTTAAAAAACTGCCAAGCCAATATTTAAATTGATCACCCGTTCTTCAAATTAAAGGGATTGGAATCGTAATTAAAATTAAATTCCAGAACTTCGAAGCTGTAAAAAATGAGAGAGTTGAATATGAAGATTGTATCAACCTTGTCATTTGAGCATTTGTATCAACTAGCAAGCCATACAATAATCCCATAGTTTGGAATAATTAATCTAAGTAATTAAAATAATATTTGTGTAGGTCAAAGAACCATTTCAAACTATTAGATAAGATCTCAAAATATAATTTATATATTTTTTTAATATATTAATTATTTTACTAGTAATCATCTCAAACTATATATAAAATCTCAAGAGACTATACTAGCTAAGCTAGCTCTTGTGGTCAGAATTACTGACAAACTCAATTAACTCCACCCACGCCACATACACCATGGCCTCTTGTTAACTGATAGGGATCAGCAGCAAGATAATTGAATTATTGGACCTCATATCTTGCTAGCCTGCAATATAATGGCACTATAGTTTATCGAAAAATAAAATTTATATGCGAGGGCATCAAGAAGCAAAATATGCGAGGCACACTGGTTTCTGTCGGGGCCGCGGACCCCAAGTGTCTCTAACGGTGATTAAAGCATTTCGGACGCCTATGACTAAGCAATACACTTGAACATGTTGATAACTATATAAATTTTCTTTCACTTTATTTTCTCCTACGGAAAGAATAATATCTAAAATATGTCCCATCCTTCCTTTTTTATTGTCCTAACCTAGATCATAAATAACGATACAAAAGCAAAATCTAGGATACCAGCTAACACTTAGCGATACGTGTCTGTGTATATGCTTGCTAAATGCTACTCCCGTTCTTCTTTCTTTCTTTTTTTTTTTTTTTTTTTTTTTTTTCTGCTTTCTTTACGCGGTTTGAGTCCTCTTACGTGGGCTAAAAAGAAAAATGTATCATACATCATATGTACAGTACATGCACGTTCACGGCAAATGAGCATGTGGCGGGACCTAATCTATCGGTTCTTTCCTGGTATATTTAACTGAGTTGATTCCTACCGAAACGAGGAAGATATTGAGTGGAACATGTATACAGATAAAGCAGTCAAGATTCTGGGATGTAATTTACTGTTTTATTGCTAGGAATTATGATAGCTAGACTAAGGGTGTCGGGATAAAAGGGTATTATTAAAATTTACTAATATATCTCTTATATATTTAGGATTTATTATAAATACACTTTATGTAATTCTAATTTTATAGACAATGAAAATATAGTTCCTCATTTATGTAAATCTATAGTTTCTCATTTATGTAAATCTAGGCATATTATCAAACCATGTTAAATTAATCTCTGTGTTTTTTCATTTATCTCTTTTATATTATTCATTATTATTGCCGCAGGTATCATAACAACCAACAACTATACATCACCAATATCTAGTCAAGGCTACTGTTGATACTTATAATTATTCGATATTCTTTTGAGAACCCAGCAGCTAATTAATTTAACCTTATAGACAGATTCCCCAAACCAATTACAGGTATACTTTTGCAAATTTGACTCCCTTATGTTGGACCGTGGACGACGTATTGTCTAGAAGATTTGTGGTATATATTGGCTAAGAAAACAATGTCGAAAAATTTTCTTTTCTGGATAGGCTATGCAGATTTTCTGCTAGTGCTAGCCAAAGAGGGCACCCTCAAGCTTCCTTTATTCCCATGGTAGATATGGACTATATATCATTATTTCCCTCTTACAAGCTATATCTATTTATTTTGTTAAGAGAACTTTATAAATAATCCCTAGTTATTAGGTTTTCATGTGATCATAAAAGATGCACATCACTGAAATACGAAAGCTGCCTTTTATTTTTTTTATTTTTTGACGAACGAAAGCTGCTTTTTAATTTTCAGCTGACAAAAATTTTTAGCTGTGATTTATAAGTGTTAACTGCTATCATGCCTCGCTTATGATAATTTTTCTGGCCTGCCGATGCAGTGGTGGAGCCAAAAAAATTTAAATGAAGGGACAAATTACTAACAAATATTTAATATTATATATTATATAAACATGTGTTATATATATATAAAAAAATTAATTTGAAATACATGTACTAACTCATGTCAAATAAAATTAATTTAAAAATATTTTTAAAATAAAAAAATTTATATTATAATTATTTTTTCAAGTTTTTATATTTTAAAACTGTTTCATAATAACTTTATTTTTAATTTTATTAAAGATATTCTTTCTAAATATATACAATTAAACTTTTATTTATCTATTTCTAAATCTTTCAGGAAATAGTGAAATTATTGGCAACAATTCTTTATTGACTTGTTGTTTTATACAAGTGGGTTAAATATAAATATTAATATATTTTTTTAATTTTTTTTATTGTATCTCTAATTTTTTGAGTTGTTGAGTACTTCATTTTTAATTATTAGTAAGTTGATCACCATTATTTTTCATGTGAAATTCATAACAAAATATATATTAATTCATCAAAACTCATTTCAATTTATATTCATATGCATATAATATTTATTCATGTACATATTAATTTAACAAATCTATAAATTATGATAAACTCTAACATTTTTAATAACTAATTATTAAGGAATAAAACTAAAATTAGACAATGAAATAAATTAAAAAAAAATGAAAGAAACCCACCTAAAACATAACTTAACTAATTAATAGTTTAGGATTTGAAGAAAAATTTTATAAAAGAAAAGGAGGGAGGAACAATAATTCAAAAAAAAAAATAGATTAATTAGTAATTAATAAATAAAATTAAACTTGTTAAGTTATTATATTAAAATTATATATATATATAAAGATTAAGGGGGCAATTGCCCCCTTAATCTCCATTGTGGCTCCGCCACTGTGCCGATGTTGTAAGGATCTTTCGGAGAAAACTGCTTCATACATAGCGCTAATATATATATATATATATATAAAAGCAAACAAAACTATAATTGAAAAATCATGACAAGGACCCATTTATTTAGGTTTGTTTGGGTTTAGGTTAAAAGGGTTAAGGGTTAAAGGACTAATATATTTACATATAAATTAAGGGATTAAATTCGAATTATAGTTTCCATGTTTCCTTTGATGATTGTTAAATCAGAGTAACAAGCTACACTCCAAGTTGCCTTGGGCATCTTGTCTTTAATTTGCCTAGCTAGCTAGTATTCTGCAATATGAATAAAAAAGGGGATTAAAAAAGCCATAGAAAATAGAAAAACAACAACGGCCCCAAGTTATTACAAATTAAGCTACGTACGTTAGTTTGGGAGGTCTGCGTCCACATTTATATAATTGAGTCAATCAGTATGCGCTCCTTCTCTATATATGTAGATACATCCTGATTGCTAGACGACAGCGCCGAGCCATTGATTTCAAACCTTTGAATACCAAAAGTAGTATTGTACTTCCATGAAGATCCGGTGAACCGTGATAAAATTCTCGGTGACTTCCGTTCCAAGTTTTATATGTGATCTGACGCTGACACGTGTACAATCTACAACGTTGAGTTTGAAAGAATATTATTGTTGGCTTGTAATTGTATAGTTAAGAATGCTGAGGATTCGATCAGTTGCTAAAGCCAGCGATATGGGACAAGGACAAAAGGTGCTTGTAACAAAGTCAGTTTATGTGGTTTCAAAAAAGGAGCGAGATGCGTGTGGCTTTCCACGTTTTGATGACATAAATAAATTTTGAAATGTTTAAGGGTGTACGTTTGTGTTTGTTTTTTCCCCCCTTTCTTTTTAGCCAAAAATCGATATGATGGTGTTGGTGATCAGAAAGGGAGGAGACTAAATTGACCATTATTATTATTATTATTATTATTATTATTATTTGTAATTTTAGTGTCTAAATCAATTTACATATATCTCGATTAATTTTTTAAAATTTTAAAATTAATAACCATATAAATCTTAAATGACCTTAAAATTTATAGTATTCAAATAAATATGATTAATCAAGCCACATCCTTTATATTTGATCGCTACCAAACTGAAAGTTGTGGTGTTTTTGTCAACGCCAACTAGTTGGTACTCACTGCTTGCTGCTTAAGCAGCACAAAGAAGCTATGCAAATCTTTTAAATATATATATAAAAGAAATTAAAACCTTAACGTTTGGATAAAAACCAAGAGGCACTATCGGTGAATTAGCGGAAAACCCATTTCAGGGGACATCGTCAGCTCTTAGATTAGCTGAAGTTTATCAGAATATACCGAGTTAAGAAAAATTAAAGGATTTAAAATACATTGCAGATGCTAACAGAATATATTCCTAGCTGTCTCTGTAAATCTATAAAGTGTGTTGGGTAGCTGGGCATCTGCAAACAAGAAGGCATTTAGTTGAGTGACAGTGACAATATCCATGACATAACTAGAGATTCCTTTGTCCTATATATCCTCGCCTATCACCGCACATATTTAACTTCTTTGCAGAAACTTTGGAGAGAGGCAACGAGGAGAATATTTTTCATGCAAGGAATTGTACAAGGATGATAATATCAATGTAAAGGAAACAAAATAAAAATAAATTATTTCAAGGCTAGATATATAGGATATTGGGGTATTATTTTAGGTCAAAACCAAGGGCCTATGGGACCAAAGATGTTGCAAATCTCTAAAGTTATATAAATGTTTTAAGAAACACATTTGATTAGATATGAGGCTTAACCTTTCTTCTTCTTCTTCTTCTTTTTTTTTTTTTTTTTTTTTTTGTTTTTTTGGATTTGCATGATCTGCATGCTTATGCTTATTTCTTGATCCTGATCAACCATCCTCCGTTTCCTTTTTGCCAGCTGGTGCACACGTCTTTTCACGAAAGCATATATCGACAAGATATACTTAAGAAAAAAGATTCTATAATTTAATCATAATGTCGTTACACTAGAAAAGCTACTATTTCCAATTGTCTGCCATAAAAGACACAGCATGATGTCAGGGTGCGGGGAAGAAAAGGGAAAGATTGCCCGAATTTGTGTAAGTTTTTAACCCAAATGAGCAGGTAATTAAGCAGGATTCTATACAAGGTGGAGGGATAGATATAACAATTACTATTATCTGGCAAGACTTGATATCAATTCATTTCCATATCGGGCTTAATTGTATTATTGTAGTTCTGTTTTGGACGTAATTTCAAATTTTTATACCCCCAAAGTTCGACAATAAAAAGTATTCTCAAATTGGTTTGTATATAATTGATATTAAATTTGTTTACGACTAATTTAGAACGAATCTCTCACATCAGTCCAACGTATTTATAATAATTTAATATTTTTTTAAATGCTGATTTTAAAAATTAAATTCGAAAAATCAGTAAAAATATACGTTTCTTTAATCAAAAGGTCAACTCTTTAAACAGATGATAAATATGCTAAGTCAAATATATAGTGATCTTTTCTGTAAAAAAGTGATTTTGATTAGTTTTTAAAGTGTGTTTGCTATTGTAGCGTAAAATTCTTTTTACTTGAAAATATATTAAAATATTTTTTTAAAATTATTATATTTTTAATATCTGTACATCAAAAATATTAAAATATAAAAAAATAATTGAATTTTTTTATGTCAAACATGTTTTTTACAACATACACAAATTAACTATAACTAAAACTAATCAGAGTTTTACTGTAACATGGAATATTGTTCATTGTGAGTGAATTCACTGTGAATTGCAATGTTATGCACTGTAGCTCAAGTATTGGAGACTATGAGAGCTTTAACTATAAATTGCACTATTTGATAGGGACATGTATGAGGCTGTAGCCAGTAGACCTCAAGCGCCAGGCTAAAGGTGCACCCCTAGAGCTGTGTATATGTGGCGCTTGGGTTGCCTGCCTGGAGATTGGGTGGGCACCCACAATGCATACAGAGCGCTTGGACACACCCAGACCCAATTATCCTTGAACCCTGTATGTTGCAGAACCCAAAGTAGTTTTAGGTCATGCCAGCATTAACATCTAACTTATTAAAAAAATAAAAGGTTAGATAATACAAAATACATTGCCAAGCACCCTCTGCAAGATAATACATGTGATTCTTCAAAGCTTGTCGCCTAACTGATCAATAATATCTATATCAGTGAAGAGATCCGTCACCGATAATGTTTTTGAGAGGATGAGAAATTGTGCTTCTTTGTTTTGCCAATGATTACCAAAAGGACTCTTGTTAATTACTTGGCTGATGATAACTACTGTACCACCTGGGAAAGTCGTCAATTTAGTATTTAATGAACATTTACCCATTAAAGTTTCAAAGTCTAGGACAGATAGATATTGCTCCGATCCTTTATTTTTGAAGATAATCAAATTCTCTACATTAAAATCTTGGATTGATAGAATTCTCGGACAGTGTGATGGGTGAATTCATCAATGATTCATAAGTTTTGGTCTCCAGCCAGCCGAATTCAATATGATCATAGGATTGTTTCTCTACCAGAAAACACGTCTTAACAATCTTAATCCAGCTCATAATCGAGCACAACAACATATGTGACGGGTTGTCTGAAAGGAGGAAAGCAAAAAACTTAGCATAGATGAGTGACCCGTCCATCTTGGATAACGTCTTTCTGAGCTTGTTTCCTAAAATCCACGGGCAGCTATCTATTGCTTTTTGACTGCTGTGTTAGTTTTTATTTCACACCTCAGATTATCCCTGGGTTTACAGCATCTTGCCACTACAAAATGAACCCACCACTACCAGTTTTGCTCAGGCCATTGACTCAGAGTTAAGACAGGTTCGACAGACAGGCCGAATTCTCTTTTATGGCCCAACTGTGAACTGTCCAAGATCATACAATTCTGGCCCTTGGTATAGATGGAGAAACCACCTAGAGCGGTGGCTATTGAACATCGCTGCGATTATTCCGGTATAGATGGAGAAACCACCTAGAGCGGTGGCTATTGAACATCGCTGCGATTATTCCACCTCAATCATGTATTTTGGTGGTAATCTTTCTCTTGAAAATGAAACGGGAGAATCAACCACCATGGTCTTGAAAAGATGGTAAGCCTCAAGGCCCAGCCCCTACTCCTAAAATCATCTTTCTCGAATTGCTACATTAGCCGAAACTCGTAACATCTTACATCATCAAGGCCCAAAAAAGCTCAAACGAAAACCACTTCCAAACATCTTTTCAAGTTTCCACTTCCAACAATGCAAACCTATGTGCAGATGTAATAGTCTGATAATAATAATAATGTTAACAATCCAATTATTGATGTCCAAAAACAAAAACATTTCCCCTCCAACCCCATTACGGGAGCTGACGTCACCGCCGGTCACAATGCACGGCCATCACCCTCATCCATATCCTCTTTCCTTTCTCCTTCCAATCCTACAATTCCTTCTTTTCTCTTATTACCCTACACTCCCCTCCCCCTCCGGAGCACTTTAGCACCCAAAACCACCACTCCCACCATGGACCCCAGCCCCTCCGCCGCCATCACCCGGCCTCACCACGGTGGTCGCGAAGATTGTTGGAGCGATGGCGCCACTGGGACACTAGTCGAAGCCTGGGGTGACCGTTACGTAAATCTTAACAGAGGTAACCTCCGTCAAAAAGACTGGAAAGAAGTCGCTGACGCCGTCAACAACCATCGAAACGGCGGCAAACCTAAAAAGACCGACATCCAGTGTAAAAACCGAATCGACACATTGAAGAAAAAATACAAGATCGAAAAATCCAAGCCCCCTCCGTCGACTTGGCCGTTTTATCATCGGCTCGATTCTCTCCTCGGCACTAACAGTAACGCTACTAACACTTTCAAGAAACCTACCTCCGTTACTTTCACGGTGAAGTCAAAGACAAAGCCTCAAAATGATGTTTATCCAGGCTTGGCAAGTTGTGGGGAGAGCTCTTCTGACGACGACGACGACGATATGGCGTGGTTTGATGAGAGAGTGAAAAAGAAACGGCATAGAATGGAGGATGTAGATTTATCTGATGGGGCTGCGTGTAGGGAATTAGCGAGAGCGATATTGAAGTTTGGAGAGATATATGAGAGAATTGAGAGTTCGAAACAGCAGCAAATGATGGAGTTGGAGAAACAGAGAATGGAGTTAACTAAAGAAGTTGAGTTTGAAAGAATGAATTTGTTTGTTGATGCTCAATTGGAGCTCAAAAAGAAGTCTTTCAGCCGCGATAAATTTGCTTCCAGTTCAGGTTTGTTCAATGAAATATTGGAAGTTGTTTGTCTTTTCTTGATCTGGGGTTCGCTGATATTGAGTTTTCTCATTTGGTCTGTTGCTAATGTGATTGCTTGATTATTTTTTTTCGTGGTTAAATTCTACCATTTGCATGTATTGGAGTTGTGCTACAGGTCTAGTGTATCAGTCTCGCTTGTGGTTCTGTGTCAAAATTCTTTTAGCGGTGCAAAGATTTTCTCATTTTTAGGAGAGCCCTGCACCCTTACATTTATGTTCAACCATTAGAGTGTAAAAACTGGATAGTTTGCATTTGAACATATTAGGAAGGGGCCGCATGCTAAAAATGGCTACTTTATGAATTGCCGATGGTTGTACTTCTTAGTTCCTAGGTGAAGTGAATTGAGGAAATAAGAGTAATTTGGGGGTTAGAAATAACTTTCATGTCAAATCTTTGTAATTCTGCCCATCGTATGTTTAGGAAAGCAAGGGATGTGGATATTCAAGACCCATTCTCTTCAGTTAACAATGTTGGTAAATTTGCAGTTCACACTAAAATTTGTGATTCATGGATTTTCCCCCGCAATCAAGGGTAGAGGAGTTTAAGTCATCTAATGTGGGTTTAAGGGTGGTCAAACTTAGTCATTTGACTCAAATCAGGCTCAGGCTCAGGCTCAGTAACTCAGCTAGTGTGTTTTGGGGTGGTCACTCTTAGTCATTTGGACATGAATTAGATTCAGACAACTTGTTATAGGTGACTTGGTTGTACGTCTGAATGGGCTTAATAGTAACCAGAAAGAGTTCCCTTTGGGATGAAGGTGCAAACTGCTGAATCTGTAAAATTGGATTTCCACTAGTCTTTTAATCTGTCCCAATGCGAAACCTACCTGAGTGGGATCTTTGTTGCCAGAAATGCTCTAATGTATTTAAACACCTGCTTCACAATTTACTCCATGCTCCTGTCCTGCAAAATATTGATTCATTGCTCATTGTAGTTTGATGAGCTACTAATACCATTTGAAGTTGTTGATAAGCTTAGAAGACTCAAATTTGACTGATGTGTTTGGTGTCCTTGCTGGTGATGGTAATGTGCAATGTTTCATACCTGTTAGTTTCTATGCCAATCTTGAATTTTGCCTCACCTCATCCTGCAATCACAATGTTCTCGTTTCATCATTCAGAATCAGAAACTGTTGTTCAACTCTTGGCTCTCTGTGTACTCATGTTGTGTAACTGAAGAAAGTCCAGATCAAGCATTTGATCTCCAACTATGAAATTTGAAGCACGCTGTTCATGCATACACATGAACCATGATGTATTTCTTTTTCGATGGAAAAATTTGAAGTACTCTGTTCATGCATGCACGTGATTATTTATTGATATACAACTTTATCAGATTTGATTAAAATCTGATTGGATTTAATAAAATCTGATTATTAAGACATTAGCTTTAATCAGATTGGATTTGGTACAGAATTGTGGTTAAGATGGGTTTTGTTTGAGCATTGGATCTGTCTCCCTCTCTCCATCCCTCCGAGATGCTATTCTATGTGTATGCACTCATAGCGACACTCAGACACATGCATGTGCTTGGGCATGCACGCATGTATCACAAAAATTATTTCTTCTGTATATATAATAACTGGGTTCACAATCCTGGCCTGATATCCTCTTACTGTGTCAATGTTGGTTCTAGACTTTAAATTGTATTCCGGTTGGGATTTAAATGATTTTTGGACACTTTGAACAGGGAAGAAGTTGTAGTTGATATTGCTCAAAAATCTAATTTTCAAAAGGGGACTTCAGTGTGTAAATCTCCATGAAAGCCCTCCTTTGATCTCTAGCTGAAGAGTGGAAGTCCTCTACCGCATCATCCCGAGTCTGTCACATCTTCAACTGATTCAACTTTGAAGCTTTTAAAGAATGATCATGACCAACCTCTGCCGTATCCATGGCTGTAACATTATTCTGCATGCATCATAAGTTGTTATGCTGAAGATTTTCTGTACTCTGTAATCTTCCAAACTGTAACCTGTGTCAGCTCCTTACATTCTTAAGCATCGTATTCTCCATTGAGTGATATAAATATATGATCACCTTGTATCTCAGCAAAGGCACTCCTTGCTGATTGAGCTTGTCTCTCGTGCAAATGATGTTCATGGGACACCAGAGGATAAAAAGGGCAATGAATGATTACCTCTTACTGTTCATATCTTTACTATTATCAAACTTGTTTAGGTGGAAATTGAATTTCTGTGGAAGCTTTGGCTGTGGCCTATGTGAAATTGTGAATAGGTTGTTTGCAAACCTGCATGCCCACTCATGTGATCAAAGTGTCCTGTGAAGTTATTTATGGACCTTCTAAACACAAAGTAATACTTTATTTTTTTGGAAAAATAAGTAAGAAAAAGTTCTTGTTCAAATGTAATGGTTTTTCATTTTTTTTTTTTTAAATAGTATTTTAATTTTTTAAATTTATACTGAGTTTGGAAAACACATTTTAGGAGCTTTTTATAGTATTTTTCTTACATGTCTTTTAAATAAATAAAAAAACGAACAATACAATTTGTTTTATATACATGTATTTTTTAGAAATGTAAAATATTGATTTTTTTACATTTTTTATATTTAGCCGGTGTGATAAATTTAATTTTTATTGTAGGTTCAATATAAAAATTTACATTTTTTTTAAACTAACAAAATGTAATTTTTCTATGATAATTTTTAATTTTAATGAAATAAAATTAATTTTCTATAATCATCAGAATATAAAATAGTAAGATGAATATTATAAATTATAGTTTTGATATTTTTATGAAAAATAATTGTAATCATTGATGAAAAAAATAAAAGCATACATTTTTTAATTTTTTCTTATTAAAAATCGGAAAACTAGAAAGCTTTCGGAAGCTGGGTGGGGTCCTCCCGATTCTGGCGGAGGGAAAGTGCTGTTAGTGTGTATGAACTCACTTGCCTTCAAAGCCTCAACGTTAAGCTTTGGATTCGCATTGCACCAACTAAAGTGGATGGGCATGTTGTGGGGTTGGTTGCATCATTAGCCAATGCTCGGTCTGGCTGATTACAGGAGGCTTTCCATGATGCCAGTTTTGATGTTTTAATGCGCGCCACTGTTGGCTCTTGACGGAAATTCTAGTCACTGTTCCGATCAACTCAGTACACTACGACGGCTCAAAAGTCTCTGCTATCCGGCCAGTCCGGCGGATAGACGATGACGGCAGGATAGCCAGGGCATAAGGGGATGTTTTTCAAGATTCGATTTGGTTGGGTTTTTCTGAAATTAATCGAATAATCAGCAGAAACTAATTAAGCAGTACATAAGAGTACCAACAGCATCCAGTTCAATTACCATCCACGGTCCCAACAATTCAAAGAAATCTTAATTCTTGATTGGGTACATAAACTGAACCGCAAGTTCTTCAAATTTACAATACATGAACAATAGGAGAGCGAGAAACGGGATAATCTATTAAAATATAAATGGGAATTGGCTGAAATCATTCATGGTATCGGATGAACTGATCTGGCTAAAACTGTCAACCAATCCACCACAAGCAGGGAATTCAGCCAAGGTTGGTATCATGCTACCATGATCATTCAAGATAGGAGGAGAATTGGCAGCGTACCGAGCTAGACGAGCTCTAGCAATGGCAAGATCAACTTGTAGCTCAACCATTTTTCTTTGCAACAGAGCTATGGCACCAATGCAACCGTAGACTGGATCTGTGAGCCTTGCCTCAGCCTCATAAGCTAGAGAATTCACCGTGTCTTCGCGTTGCTCTTCGGGCACTTCAATCAGTATCTTGCTCACATTGCTTGCTCCAAAAACCTTGTGTACTCTGGCAAACTTCTTAGGTTCATCTGAGCGAAAATAAGGAGCAAATATGCAAGTAGGAATGCATCTTCTTTTCAAGAACTTACAAGCTGCACATGAAGAGCTCGCACGAGGCTCCTGATTTCTCATGTCTTCATATCACGTCTACTTCTGCAATGTCCTTTCCTTCCTGTCTACCTCGTATAAATAGGCTCGCGCATAGGGTTAAAGTAACAGTTCTGTAGGTAGGTATTCTAACTGTAGGTTGGGCTTTTATCCTGTCAGTACACTTTTCGTAGGTCACATGTTCGAGTACATGCCTTGAAGCCCCAAATATTTTCTTTCAACTGCACGTGTTTTGCCGCAGGTTGAAGTAAATTTTTTAATGTCAAAAAACAAATATTATGTTTTTTTATATCAAGAGACTTTTTTTAATGCAAATAGTAAAACTAGTGTGGATATTTAATTAAATAAATTGAGAATTATATGTATTAATTAACAAATAAAAATTTGCTAACTAAAAACTAAATAAAAAAAATTAAAAAATAAATTTAAACTCAGATATTTAATTTCATATCATGCAAATAGTAAAACTAATGTGCGCATTCAATTAGAGAATAACAAAAATAAACATATAAATTAGATTTAGACTCAGATATTTAATTTCATATTATGGATTACAGACCTGGTTAGGTCTAATAATTTGGTTTATTGAAATTAATTATTCATTTAATTAGAGAATAACAAAAATAAAAATGTAAAAGGAAAGTTATTGAATAAAAATAAAGGAAACAATTATGTAGGTTTGTACAAAAAGAAGCCCTACTAATATTCTTATAGGTTTTTCCTTTTCTCTTGTCTAGGCAAAGAGTTTGCCCCAATTTTTTTTTTAAATAAATAAATAATATAGATGATGCATCATTTGTCTATTTAGTTTTTGACCACCGGAGAGGTAGTTAGAAAATCAGACAAGTATTTTTTTTTATCAAAAAATCTATTTTTCATCTTATTTTCATAAAAACAAAAACCTTAAAACCCCAATAGACCAATTAACGAGCCCAAAAAATCAAATCTAAAGTACAAAATCAAATTAGGAGGAATTCTTCTCTCAACCATGATGAAGGTTCAAAAAAACACTTTAATAAGACTCTTTTCGTTAAACAAAACTTGTTGACATTAATACTGATTTTTTTTAATGTTGGAACATTGTCGATCAATGCTTTTTTCTCTTTTTTGTTTTTAATTTTTAGATGAGTTTCTCTCTCCTCTTTCAAGACGAGGAACAAAAAATAAAAAAAAAAGATAAAGTTTTGAATAAAAAAAATATATTTAAAAAGTCAAAGGACTATAATGAAAGAAGGAAAAAAATAAAAGGACTAGAATATTTTTATCATGCATTCTAGATTAGACATGCTATTTTTCCATGTCTTACCCTTTTTATCCCAATTCTTTTGTTTTGATTGGAATGAAAAAAGAAAATGATAATAAAAATATATATATATATAAACAATGTGCGGGGCTATAGTGAAAACCCCTCCACTTTTACTATTACTTGTAATTATAATGTTATTTTTTAACGAAATCTCTGCGAAATTTCACAGACAAGCAAATTCGGGCCTGGATAATATAACGTGGGGGCAACATTATATTTCTAGCGGTAGTTCCTGATGAGACATGATGGTTCATCAACAAGGATGGGATATTTCATTGAATTTGATTGATTAAGAGAAACCTCACAGGAAAAAGTAAACACCCTTCAAGAAAGTTGGCCCTATCCACAAGATGGAAAACCTGGAGGCTGAAAAGACCAGTTCGGAATCTACATCGGTCAGTGGCGGTGGAGCCGAGAGAAAAAATCACCACAGAGACAGAACCACAGACCATGCCGGGTTGTTCCTCGATATAAAGCTTTTTCCCCCTTCATATTTCAGGAAAAACCCTAATATGGCTACCTCTGCTCTCACAAGAAGGCAATAAGATTTTGATGCAGTTTTTGATTCAGAACTTGTTAAATTAATGGATCTAGAGAGTTGCAGGGAACCCAAACTTCTTGCAGGAGACGCATTTCCTAATCTAGGCAATGAAAGAATTTATTTACTGGCTCGATTTGTACCGTTTGGCATTGCGTTTGCACCTGTGTTTTATCAAATTTTAAATTTTTTTTTTTTTGCTAAAATTAAGTGCGGTTTGTACTTTTTGGATCGTTTTGATGTGTTGATGTCAAAAATAAATTTTAAAAAATGAAAAAACATTACTGGCATGTATTTCAGCACGAAAAGCTATTTGAAAAGCAACCGCTACCACACTGCCAAACACGCTCTTAAAACGTTTTTAAAAAGTTAAATAGTTAAACTTTTGTTTTTAAAAAATTATTACTGGCAATGCGAGATGGGTAGAATAACTTTCATTGAATTTCCAGTGTAATGGAATTATGAACCAATAATTTTCGTTTTATGTTTCATCCTTTTCAATCACGTCAAGGAAGGGATGAGTTACATAAATATCACATCAGACATTTTGTGGTAGGGAGTTGAAAAGGGAGCATATGATAAAGCTTCCATTCCCCTTCAAGAGGTCCACTTGTTTAATGCCCGTCGTTTTCCTAAGAACAAAACCAGTCCAAGGAAAAGCGTGTCTAGCATCGTGTTTCACGCGCCACCACTCGACTCTATCACAGCCAAAATCACGGACAGGCCACAAAACCAATGGGCAGTGCTTTACACGAGCTAAATCGGAGGATGGGACAAGTTTGATAGAGAGGGATAATGGGCCGGCCCGAATAGTGTACTGATCACAGATAGTAGAGGTCCACTTTTCTTTGATTTTTTTGGGTATTGATGTGTTGTGTGGGGGACGCTATTGCAAAATTCTCCCCCGCCACCTCCCCTCCAGAAAATAAATAAATAATTGCAGTGTGATAAAGCACTTGCACGTTTGTGACATGACTTTTGGAGCACCACCACTTGCAGCGGGGTGATCGTGCTCACCACCTCAACCAAAAAAAAAAGTGCTGCATCTTTGCCTGCCTTGTTTGTTATTTTGAAAAAAAAAAATATATTTTTTATTATTTTATTTTAAATTATTTTAATATGTTGATATCAAAAATAATTTTTAAAAAATAAAAAAATATATTAATTTAATATATTTTTAAATAACAAAATATTTTAAAAAACAACTTCTATTATTCTTTCAAATACCTTTATATAAAATAGGTTAGATACTTCCCGAGAAGCCATCCAATTTTGAGCATGCGGCAATCACTTCAGACATCTAAGTTTAGCTAGTAAGATATTTTGGTTATCTTTGATCTGGATTTTCTTTTTTAGTGTTAATAGCAAGAATATCCTCAGCCTCGGGTCAGACACTACTCCCTCTGTAAAATTTCAAGTGATTCAGGTGCGTGTTCATGTGAAAGTTTCTCTGCATCTTCTCTAAAATCTGAGATGAGGACATAAGAAACAAGCCCCCTGCTGGTTATTAGCTGCTACTTACCACCTACCTTCAAGGGGATCTTTTATCTGATTGTTGTGTGGATTTGAAAGATAATAAAAAATTATTTTTTAAATGTTTTTTTTTTTAATATATTCAAACAATATATTTTTTATTTTTAAAAAATTATTTTAATATTAAAATATAAAATAATATAAAAACATAAAAAAATATTAATTTAAAATAAAAATAAAAAATTTTAACTTTTTAAAAATATTTTTGAAACACAAAAATAAATAATAAAAGATACACATGTAACTCTTTGACCAGTGCTGGCCCAGTCCAGACAATGGGGGCTAAAGGCTCTCATTTAATTGGTGTTACGACGAGCTAAAGCCCACGTGCTTTTCGTTTCCCAGTCTATTGGTTTTTGTCTACAGTGGGATACCCTAGTTAGTAGTTACTTCCCTATTAACTGACCTGGCACTCACCAGAGTTTTATTTTTTTATATCACGCCCCAGGGTTTTTTTTTTTTGTGGGTATAAAATTTAAGACAGAATCTCCGAAGTACATAGATAAGATCAAGACAAGCATCCTCCGTTGATTTTTCTTGTCTTTTTTTTCCAAAAAAAAAAGAGCGTATTCTCAGCACATAATTTTTGAAGAATTGTTATGATTATACATTAGTTAAATATCGTTATATTACTTTAAAAAGTTTTTCCAGGTTCCTTGGGTAGTGGGTATGCGTCTACTGTCTCATATGCTATCGCCAAGCATTTTGGCGTGTACCAAATTTCAGATTTCTAGTAGATTAATTAATGGATTGAACAAAATAGAGATGAGAAAGAAATTAAGTATAAACTAAAAGATGAGGAGTTTTACTGTAACAGTGCTTCTTTTTTTTTTTAATTAATGCTTATTTTTTTTAATTTTCTTTTTATTGGGTTACTAACACTTTTATAACACGAATCACGGATTTAAAAGGTTAATCTGATTTAGCGAGTTAACTCTGTTAGCTCAAGCTTTTTTTCTTAATTATTTTTTTTTCAATCTCATTCTTTAATATTAAGAATTAAACTTCTTGATTTGTTTTATTTACTTTTAATTATATAATATCGGTCTCATGACTAGAAAATAATGCTTAAAGAGTTAATACCGAGTATACTTGAGTTATTTTTTGTGTTTTAATTTTAATTGAGTTTTTTTTATCCCAATTTAATTATCAAACACTAGGTTAGTTGTGAATTGAGTTTCATAATGTATTTTGATTTATTTTTTATGAGGATATCTTGATTTCACGATGAAGACTACTGGTTTTGATATTTTAACCCTGATTACATTGAATTGTTCCTTTTATTTTATTTTTAAGAGATTATCTTAGTTTCATGACTCGAGTCATGAGTTCTTTAACATTGAATTTTTTTTATTAGTTTGTCCCCGTCTCATTATCCAAGTAGTGGGTTTGGCGAGTTAACTCAGTTGCTTAGGTTTTTTAATTAATATTTTTTTTTCTCAATTTCATCATTTAATATTATTGTGTTTAATTGAGATTAGATTTTATAATTTATTTTGGTTTGTTTTTTATTAGGTTATCTCGGTCACATGACTTAGGAATAGTGTTTAACAAGTTAACTAAGATTGACTTTGTATTTTGTTTTGCACATTTCATCTTTCAACATTTTTTCTGAAAAGAACGATTGAAATTGAGTTTTATAATTTGTTTTGATTTGCTATCTCTAGAGTTATCTTAAACTCATGATCAAAGTCGCGAATTTAATAGGTTAACCTAGATAAAATCAAGATATTTTTTTATGAGGTTATCTCGGTCTGATGACCTGAGTCATAGGTTTGATGGATTAACTCAGGTTATTTTTTAATTAATTTATTTTCTATGAGTTTATCTCAGTTTTATGACCCGAGTCGCATGTGTTAACTGGTTAACTCGAGTCACTTTTTTAAGCCCCTTTTTAATTAATTTTTGTTCATTTTCATACTTCAGTATTGGTTTAATTAAGAATTAAGTTTCATAATTTTATTTTGATTCAGTTTCTATAAAATTATCATAGTCTCATAACCTAGGTCGCCGATTTGACATTTTAACCTGGAGCGACTCAAATTAATTCAATATGTTTTTATTTTAATATTAAAAAAACATGTAATTTTTAATTTTATTTAGTCAAATTATATTTTTACAAGTTGTGTGAATTATTTTTGAACTCACAAATTCATTCGGATTATATTAGATAAACCTTCACATGATTAAAAAAAAACTTTCTAAAAAAAAAATTGTAGAGCATCTAAATTTTTTCTAAAATTTTTTTTACATTAAAAAAAATTAATTTAGTTCGCAACATAACACTGATCAACGATTGAACTAGATTAAAAATTGGTAGACCTGATTCCCCCGTAACCTTACCATCAGAAACCAATTCATAAGCAAGAGTCGAATTCAGGATCGCATACATCCTCATGCTTTCTACAGCTCTCACATATATAACGATTGTTCAGAACATAACCTGCCAACAACAAAGAAATTTTAATTTGAATTAAATGAGATCCTAAACACTCTGAGATTAGTATCCTGCACCCATACAAAATCAATACAGAAATGTTGCATGTAACGTAGAAAAGTTTATTACACACCACAAATACAGACAAAAATAAAATAAAATTCTGGAAAATATTCATTTTGTTGGTTAAGGTATATATTTCTTCTCCCCCCTTTCTAAACCCCTTATTTTAATCCTTTCCCCCCCTTCCTCCAGGTGAACTTATTCTGAGGCAATTAAGAGCGAAATAAAACGATTATAAGAAAATGAATCCATTTTGTGGCCAGTTTACAAAGGGTCAAGTTGAAGTGCTTCAAAATCCGAAATTAAGTCAGTGCAGTTGCCTGTCACAACCCAAAAAATCAATTTAAAAATAAAATAAAATAAAAGATAGTAATGTGGAGAAAGCAAATCAAGAAGGACTACAAAAATCAAGCTGTAATTTTTGGAGAAAATTCAAGGCATAATTATACGTCATTATGCTCAAAATAGAGAAAACAATGCAAATTCAAGGTCAAATTAAATGATTATTGGATGAATTTGCATAAAAATTAAGTCTAAGGACATAATTAAATTTTTAATAGGCCAATTTGATTTAATCATGGGCCAAATTGAATTTTAATTATATTTAAGAATTAATTTGGGTCCAATTGAAGGATTTAATTAAGTACAAAGACTTAATTATACTTTAAATGGGTCAAATTAATTTTATTTAGAGCTTAATTTATGAAAAATTAAGTTTGAGAGCCTAATTTAGGCTTAATTGAGAATATTGAATTTTTAAGAGACCAGATTGAATTTTTACTAAATTAATTGATCGAAATAAGAGGCACAATTGTAAGAAAATTGAAGTTTCGGGGCCAATTAGGGGTTAAATTGAAGAAATTCACAGTCAAAGACTAATCTGCAAAAGGAGCAAAATTATAGGGGCTTAATTGACAAAAACGAGGGTGAAATTGAAGAAATTGAAAGTTTATTGGTCAATTAGGGGTTAAATTGCATAAATCAGATATCATGGACCATATTGCAAAAGACGTGTAAATACAAGGCTGCAATTGAAGTTCATCAGGGGCTTAATTGCAATAAAATCAAAAGTTTATAGTCAATTAGAGGTTCAATTGAAAGGAAGTGAAAGATGGAGGACTATATTGAAAATCAGTTTAAATCACTAATTCAAACCTAAAATGACACCATTTTGAGTATATATATATAAAAAAGGACCAAACGATGCGTCGTCTGTTTACTATTCATTATCTTCTTCTTTTACCTGGTTAATGCTGGTCCGGTTACCTAAATGCATCTAATGTCCAGCAAATTTAACCAAACTTGCACGAAAATGATTCTCTGCAGTTCCTCTACAACTACATGTGAATAGGTCAGTCGGAATGACAACCCATCGGCACCGGTGCCGGCCTAAACGAGTTAACTCAATCAGCCTTTTCTACAGAATTGACAACTTAGAATGCCTACTTTTAGCCAACGGTTGAGATCCTTCCCAACTGAATCAATGGCTAAAATGTTTTCCTTGTATAGACGAGATTGACCTCTTCCACCTCTTATAAATAGAGGTGGATTTGATGGCTTGAGGGGAGAAAATTGGATCCAAAAATCACAAAAAATCAGCCTTTTCCCTAAATTTTTTTTTCTATAAGTCCTCTCTTTTTTCTCTCTCTGCCGTGGCTTTCGGCCACCACCACCCTCTTCATCGATCTTCCTACCATCAGCTCCACCACAGGAAGCCACCCAACCGACCACCGAGAGCCACCGTGAACCTTTCTTTCTCCTATCTGCAACCCCTCCCATTTTCTTCTTCTTCTTCTTCTTCTACTTCCTCTGTCACAGCCTCAGCCTTAGCCTCAACCACTGTCCTCACATCAGCCCCTCCCCATCTCAACCAGCCAGGCCTTCATTTAGTCACTCAGGTGTCAGGTAGTGCGACCTCTCCATTGTTGCAACTAAGTTGCTGCATGCAGCATAATTACTATGCATGGTTGTTGGGTCGGGCCAACAACCATGGGGCCTAGGCCGACCATTTGGGTCCGGCCTGGCCCAAAAAAGAAAAGAGAAAAGGTTGGGTTGGGTTGGGTCGAGATCGGCCCAACCCAAAGTTCCTAGGCTCAGCCCATGTATATTTACTGTATATATATATATTTATAATAATATATAATATTATAGTATTAAAAAAAAATTCAAAAAATCCTTTCAAAAATTTTTTTTCTACACTGTAAAATACAAATCTGGTATTAAAATACTTGGTTTTCTCCAAAAATTGTCAAAAAAATATATTCAAAACATTTTAATATATATATATATATAATATATATATATATATATATATATATATATATATTGTTGCATACGGCCAAATCCTAAAATTTTTCCAATCATTTTTTTCATTAAAAAAAAACACAAAATTGCATCTTTTTCATGTTTAAAAAAAATTCTAAAATCGGATATCATAACCAGTTTATGATTATCCATTAGAGTTTGGCCAAAATATTTAAAACTTTTTTTTCATTTTTTTTAGGGTCAAATGTAGACTTTAATACTTGTAGGATGTAAAATTACACAATAAAATACACCCTCAGATATTAAAGATATAAGGTGTAAATAAATACAATGCTAAAATTCAAACTTTAGAACGATTAGGATTTAACCCGATAAAATAGAGACTCTCTCATGAAAAGAAATCCACCTTGAACCTTAGAAAAGATTAACAAAAAGAAACACGATTTAGAAAACACAATCAAATAACAATGTAACTTATCTTAAACAAGGTGCATTGAGGGTAATGCATCTTTTTCTTACATAACCAGTCTCTTATTCAGATTCTCATAAGCTATAGATTTTTAATAATTATAATAATAGACAATAACTCCTAAACTTTAATTATAATTTTATAATTAAATCTAAAAACTTTTTCATCATACCACACCTCATGCAAGAAATACGACAATAACCTCCTGCCATCACTAGACAATGTCGTGCCGGCTCGCACCCTGCGACAGCCCCAAAGCCTCGAATTAGCTACCTAATCAGATACGCTAAATCTGGACACGCGTATTTGCAAGCAACCAACGAGGCTTGTTCAATGCAACTCATTTTGAATATTTATAAAATTGTCTGGGGAATATCAACTAACCGACTGAACCCTGTGCTTCTTCCAAGTGGCAGCATCCCAACAAGTATCCGTTCCTCTTCCACTATCCTTCCTGTTGTCTCTTATGTTGACTGTACGAAAAGGAAACAGTAAAAAATGCATGCAAATAATCTAATATTTTCTCGGTAGCTGAAAATCAGAGGGAAGACAGTTCCTCCAAGTGATCTAACTCGTAACTAAGAGCTTCGACTTGATAATAAAAATGAACAACTGTTCAACTCAAATAGTGTAAGAGGCCATGGATGTAGTTCTTCCTCCTATCATGATCTCATCAGGTTTAATGCCAACTGGGCCTTTGATGAAATCGTTGATTCATATATCCAATGAAGTTGCATCAGTGGAAAAGCTTCCTTTTTCACAGTTTAGGAACATTTCAACCATGATAAGGAGGATCAAATTTCTTTCGTTTTTGTTTGAAGATATAAGGGAAACAAATAGCCCACTTCCTCCATCTTCCCTCCTGTGTCTCACCGAGCTCTTTTCTGTGATCCAAAGAGTCAAGCTTTTGATTCAACGGTGCAAGGGTGGTAGCTCTCTTTGGGGTCTTATACAGACAGAGTTTTTATCTAATCAATTCCATGCGCTAGTGAAGGAGATGGGCGGGGCACTTGATATTCTTCCTTTAAACTTGCTTAATTTAAGCACCGACACAAGAGAGCAAGTTGAACTTCTTCGCAAGCAAGCAAAGAGGGTTGATTTGCTTGTTGATCCTCAAGAACTTCAAAGAAGAGAGGAGCTTCTACAAATAATGGCCAGCAACAATCAGAAGAACAGCAGGAACAAGGGATTCGTTGATTTTGTCAAAGTGAAAGAAGTTTTCAGCTGCATTGGTTTGAGAAGTCCATTGGATTATGAAGAAGAAATTTCGAAGCTTGAGGCAGAAGCGGAGAAGCAGGCAGGCACGGGAGGATTGATTGTGATTTCCAATATAAACAATCTCATCTCTCTGCTAACATATTCCAAGTCCGTGATTTTTATTGACAGACATAGAGAGGAGATCAAGGAAAACTTCAAGCAGCTGTCTGCGTCCTTGAATAGAAATCAAGATGTTTCTTCATCTTCTCAGTCAATACTTTCAAATATACCAGATGAATTCCGGTGCCCTATTTCCCTTGACTTGATGAAAGACCCTGTGATAGTTGCATCTGGGCACACTTACGATCGCAATTCAATTGCTCAGTGGATCAACTCAGGGCACCATACGTGTCCTAAGAGTGGGAAAAGACTAATTCACAGGGCCCTGATACCTAATTATGCACTTAAGAGTCTGGTGCATCAGTGGTGCCAAGATAACAATGTCCCATTAATAGAGAATTCAACTTCGTCTTCCTCAAAATTTGAGAGAAGCAGCAGCAAGAGCAAATTAAGTGAGAAAGCTACTGAACACATTTCTGCTACAAAAGCTGCCATGGATGCAGTCAAAATGACAGCTGAATTTTTGGTCGGTAAGCTAGCAATGGGATCCCCAGAAATTCAACGGCAGGCGGCTTATGAGCTGAGATTATTAGCAAAGACTGGAATGGATAACCGCAGGATAATTGCTGAGGCAGGAGCCATACCCTTTCTGGTGACGTTACTGAGTTCCACTGATCCAAGAATTCAAGAAAATGCAGTCACTGCCTTGCTTAACCTTTCCATATTTGACAACAACAAGTTATTAATTATGGCTGCTGGTTCAATTGACAGCATAATAAACGTTCTTGAATCAGGGAAAACTATGGAGGCAAGAGAAAATGCAGCGGCAACAATCTTTAGCCTGTCGATCATAAGCGATTGTAGGGTGACTATAGGCACCCGTCCTAGAGCATTCTCAGCCTTGGTTGGGCTTCTGAGAGAAGGCACAGCAACTGGAAAAAAGGATGCTGCAAGTGCACTATTCAATCTATCAGTCTATAATGCTAACAAGGCAAGTGTTGTTTTTGCTGGGGCAGTTCCTTTGCTCATTGAATTATTGATGGATGACAAGACAGGCATAACTGATGATGCCTTGGCATTGCTGGTTTTGCTCTCGGGTTGCTCTGAAGGACTGGAGGAGATAAGACAGAGCAGAATTCTTATGCCTATGGTTATAGATCTCTTGAGATTTGGATCCACCAAAGGGAAGGAGAACTTGATAACTCTGTTGCTGGGGCTGTGCAAAGATGGAGGAGAGGAGGTTGCAAGGTGTCTGTTAATAAATCCGAGATGTATTCCTTCCCTTCAAAGCTTGTCCTCAGATGGTTCTCTAAAAGCCAGAAGAAAAGCTGATGCATTGGTCAGATTACTGAATAGGTGCTGCTCCCAATCCCACAATCCTGTTGCTTAAAAAGAGAAAGAGAACATACAAAAAGGAGAGTAAATTTCTGGAAATCATACAATTATACTGGTGTTCACTTGTTTCTGTAGTTTACTCTCAAAGCTTCATTTGAAAGAACTTGCACTACATGTTTGTAAATCGTCCCTAGCACGGGCTACCTTGCACCAAAAAGAATAAATAGTGAAGTTTCAATGCGAACCATGCCCATTTCCTTCAACCTTCATAGCTTTCATCCTCATGACACTGGCTCAGACCCAACCTGGTATAAAATCAAATGTACTAATCCCGAGCTGTTACAATATTTAGAGTTGGTGCATTTTGTGTAAGGATATACAAAGAAATAGCAAGTTAAGTTGTTCGATTTTCAAATTGATGAAACACAGAAATCAGAGCAGCAGCAAATCCAATTAAAGAGTTGAATTGAAAGCTGTAGTAAAAATTAGTTTTCAGGCAGCTTGAACAAGCGAAAGTAAACTCCAAAGATGAACTCAAAACAATTGGTACTGGTCAGATCGATCACAAAGAGTTAATAACCAATATACTTGCAACGAAGAACGTTTCAATCTTTTATATCAATTCCTCGCTGCGATCACTTCAATCCTCCCCATAGCTTTGTCTCAGCAGCACCCACGGCGCTTTTTTTTTCCAATGTTTTCTTTGGTTCTCTCGTCATATATACCAGTAAAGCCCGCGACTTACCTACAGTAGCTGATGTTAGAATCGAATATAATTCAATCTGGAATAGAAAAGGGCATAACCACGTTACACAATTTAGATAAATCAAAGATTCAACTGCAGCTGATCGGCCCTCCAAAAATAACTATAAACCAATTCAATATATTTTCTCATGGAAAGAAAAAAAGGTAAAAAGAGAGAGACATGCACACTTATAAGATCCAACCCCGGGGTTCACCTGGCATAAGGTCCGGGTTGACCCGAGTGTTGACCCATAAGTCAACGGGTCAACCCAAGCTATAATTTGAAAAAAAAAAAAAAAAAAAACAAACGAAATGACAGTATTTTGGTAGAAAAAATTGGTTCGAGGTAAAACCCAGCTCAGGCTCGGGCTGGTGGGTCATCGAGTTGATTTATTAGGCTTTACCAAGTTTTATAACTACGGAAATATTACTTTTATTGCTTGAATTCTTACATTGTTTGTACACTGGATGTACATTATTATATCACAGAAGGGAAAAAAGTGTGTATTTATAATGAAGAAAGTTACAAGAGCTAGCCGATGCGGAGCAGGCTTTACAAGGCTCTAATTCAAAGCATTACTGCAAAAAGGATCCTATGAGTAAGTGGTTCAACATTTTAACTTGTGTTTAACCAGTTAATACTACAAAGGTGAGCTTTTCAGTTCATTTTTGAACCATGATTCATATTGCGAACGACTGTCAACTTTTACATCTCTACCAATTCCAACTAAATATGAGCGACATTTATATATCTTGTAATTCCAGTGCCAGCTTGATTATTAAATGCCTCAATAAAGCAGTACAAGCTGATTTTCACGAAAAAATCAACAGGACATCATGAGTTTCATTATAGTTTCCCTACACCTATGTCACCTAAATCTGGACAAACCAGAAAGCGATGTGCATGTTTGGGACCCGTGTACCAGATCAAATTGACCAAGATAACAGTATGATCTCCGAAATTCTAAGTTTTTCTATAGTATAAAAGCAAAAACCACTCCTGCTATCCTAGTAGACTAAAAACTACATACCATGGACACCTACTTGGACAGAAGCTGCCATCTTGTGACAAATGACCTCAGAAAGTAGTATGCAGCAATTCTTGGCCCCTTTCACTCAGAAACAATGCCAGATAAAGGGGGAAACCAATACGTTTTATCAACTGTCGAAGAGAATAATGGTCTTGTAAAACATCGAACTGTATAAATGCAGTCTATTTTAATATACAAAAGCAGATCATATGTAAGTGTGCACAGACGCTACACATGTATGAATCTCAGGATGGTTTGAATGCTCGTATGTGATCAACTGCAAAAAACAAAAAGGATCAATTTTATCCAAACGGATTCTGGATTCTGAATTTTAATTTGCATGTTAAGTTTAAACTTGAAGCGTGGCTTTTGAGGTATTTTTCATATTTTTTACGATTGCTTAATATCTTTATTGTAATCATGAACACCACAAAGGTTATCCAATGCGGGAGGGCGTGGGTTGACGGTGGTGGGTCTGCCATCGAATGGGTGCTTGCCGATGCAATTGACAGAAGGCAGTTTGTTGCCCAGCAAACTCATGCTTCAACGTGCGAGTGTCAAGCATTGCGTATATGGACATCTACAATCCCATCACGGACATGATTAAGAACCCAGATAAGTATCGTGAGAAATAATCCAGACCTTTTGAAAATTGTCACTTTCAATGCCTGTTTTCTGAATTGGACAACGTTTGGAGTGTTCTCCAATAGTTTGAAGCATAAATTTCTTTCCGCCCTTTTCGTTATCTGGGTTGTTGCCGGCCGCCACAGGCCTGGATGGACCTAACCTGGATTTGGGCAAAATATTGTTTACTGCCATACAGGCTCGAATTTGATTTGATAGTAACTGTAAATTCATAAGTTCCCGCGGGCCCAAGTCTACTGCTTTCAGATGGGAATATTTTCTCCGAGCCTTCCTTGAAAAAGTAGAATTTCAGATCACTTCGGAGTTCACATCAAAGCAGCATTCAGTTAGGTTTTAATTTTAGTTTTTTAATTAGCTTTAAGTGAGGCTGGTCGGTCTCGTTTTAATTGGCCATAAGGAAATTATAATTATTAAATAATCGGTAGTATCATGTTAGGAAGCCTTTTCTTCTGTTCTAGCCCTGGCGGGCAGCATGCTTGCCACTTAATTCTCCTTGAGGATTTCAGTAATGTCATCACATTTTTTAAATTCCCAGTGTGATTTCGTTTTTCAAATCCTTAAATTACTAAATAATTTTATCACAATATCAAAACACGTTATTATGCTGTTGATTAATACTTAATTGTTATCATATAATCAATCGTTCTCTGCATATATAGAGAGGATTACATAGACTTTTCTTGATTTTAAATTAATTGCTAGATCCAAAGTGACAAAATAATTCCAATCATGTGTGCAAAATGAGGGTTTTTAAAAAACTCTCCAAAACACACGCATTTCCTTCTGTGTTTTTTCCTCTTCAATGTCTCCGTCTGTACTTAATATGTACATAATTAATAATAAATTGTCATTTTTTTCTTTTTGGTTTTGGTGTTGCTGTGTCGTGAAAATCTCGCAGCAGAATCCGGATTTTTTTTTTTTCATTTCTCAAACTGTGCAAAACCTGAAACTGAAAGTATACTATGCTCTTCAATTTTCCAGTTTTTTTTCTTGAGGAATATGGCCTACAGTATATTTTTTAAAAAAAAAAAACTCGGAAGACAATGAACATTGTCCCGCGGCAAGTGCGGGCTCCTCGGCTTGTATTCTTATAATTTGAAGCAGCTAGCACATGCGTTTTATATTCTTAATTACCATCATATATCTTGACAGATAGTGCTTTGGAATCTTGTGAGGCGTTGGTTATAATTTTCTTTTCTTCGAGGTCTTCGACCAATAATTGATTAATCCATTTCTTCAGTCCCGTATGATTAAAATGGATGCGTTGCCCGTTCATAAATATAGCACCATCTATTGTGTCTTTCATTTGAAAAATTTAAGTGTTTTTTTTCCTCGCGGTTACAAGAAAAATCTAAGTCGTTTAAGCAAAGCCGAGCCTGATATAAAATTGGATTGCGATGAAGATGCTCTCTCTCTCTCTCTCTCTCTCTCACACACACACACACGAGTTTGTTTTTTCAAATGACTATGAGACAACTCAATTTTATGGCAAACCACTCATCGTGCTGCGTATTGAATCTGGGACACGAGTTTAAGGTTGTGGAATATATGAATATATGAAATTATTATTCCTGAACGTAAATTCGAAAATTTCAAAGCAAACAACAATTTTATGGCAAACCAACTCCTTACACTTTTACACCCGTTTATCACATTATCCTTGACTTTCTGTCACGAGGACAAAAATCCAATCAATCAACTTGATACCCAGAATCAAATCCCAAAAACAAAAATCCAAATTCTCTTCATAGGAAAACACATCCAAGCATTGAATACAGGGTGGGGGGGGGGGGGGGGAAGCCACATGCATGATGATAACAGCGAATCCTTATCTTTCAATATCCAGAATTTAGTTTTCTTATAGATTTTCTATTCCATTCTCTTATATTTTCAATATTCGTTCTACACATAATTATTTTCTGCACAAAAACAGCAGTTATCATGAAACTAATCTTGCTTAATTACTGTTGAAGAAAACTTAGGCTGCTGAAAAAGCTAAGGAAAAGCATTGAATGGCAGAACATTGTTTCTCCTTCGTATTAAGATTTCAATGTTATTTCTTAATTAGAAGACCATCTTGCCTCAAGCTTGATCTTGTGAGATGTTAAGATTGTCATCAGACTCAACAATTCCTGCATTTATGAATATCTGAAAAACCAAACACGAATAATTGGAAACTAAATGAGTTACTTGCTGAGTAGACGCAGACCCGTACATGCTGCCCTACTCTTTATGGTTTAGGATTACTTGCATGTGAGAGAGAGGTTTGTCTTTTAACTCTTCTGTCTCTCCAATCTCCATGCATCATTAGTCGTTATTGGTTTTCCAGTATAGGAACTGATCAGACATTTTCATCAACACATGCAGTGCGAAAAGCGCTGAGCTATATTCCATTGGAAAACCATCCCCAGCTCCCTCTGGAAAATTAATCTATCTCACTTCCTAAATTATAAGAAGGATTTGGCAAACATATATGTTTAGAAAATTAAAAAGAAGTGAAATCACTAGATAGGGTCTTTTTTTTTTCTTTACTTTACAATGGGTACGCGCGATTTTCACTTTCTTTGTGACTCTTGTTGAAAATTAATTGGCTTTACAAATTAAGAAAGTGGAGATATTAAGCCCCTATATGTTACTCCTCAGAGCCCCCTAAATAAACAAGTGTAAATGCATGTCCCCTGGATTGACATAACTAAAAAAACTACTTAATTTTAACTCTATCCACTATACTTCTAGGCTTACAAGAATACAGAGAAAGAGTTTAACATAGCTATAGCTACGTCACATTATAGATAACATAATTAAACGATTTCCATTCATATGATTTGAGTAGTTCAATGTCATTTTTATTTTTATTTTGTTTGATATTTTGTTTTCAAGGTAGCTAGCTAATCAAGCAAGAGTGGCTAAATTATTGGAGACCTATAGGCTATACATACATCCATAAATATATTCACTGATCAGAAAACAATTCCCAGAACCCAATGTGCATGCTTTGTAACGCTAAAAATACTCATCTCTATTCATTGGTAACACCAAACTAAAGCCTACAACTAGCTTGTGATGTAAACAAACAGAAAAACAACAACAAAAGATCAAATAATGAGTACTATTACCTTGTATGCAGGTAAGGAAATTATCTTCAAGCATGTTGTTCCTGGAAAAGTAAGTACCTCAAGATCTCACTCAGAATTGTCTCATTCATAAAGTCAGATCTAGAGTACTTGCCATCCTTGCATGCTTCCCACTTTCATCTCCTTCCATTGATCCGCCAAGCTTTGAGGATGAAGATGAAGACAACGAAAGAGACAAACTACCATCAACTTCACAACCTTCCACACACTTTTCAAGTTCATCATCATCTTTTGTTGCTAGTTTCAGTGACAAGTTCAAATCCAAGTTGCAATCTGGATCCAAAGTCTTTCTCTTTAAACCCTTTTGCATTTCTTGAATTGTTCTCCAATTTTTGTCAGCGGAACTAGAGGTGTTCAAAAAATCCACTTGATCTAACATTCCTGATCTCTCTTGCAATTTGGTTATGAAATCGGACTCCATTGAGCTGGGTGTACTTTCATTCTGTCGGGATACTTGGAACAACTCGACCGCTTCAAGAGATTGATGAGTTCTACCTGTAGCTTTCCCATTCAGAGAAAGAATGTGGACACTCGAACCATAATTAAGTGAATTGTGATTGTTACATCCAATTACTGAGCCATACAGTCCATGTTTGACTCTATTGAGTGCAGTGATTCCTCCCATATAAGCGCTGCACATCATGTGGTCATGACCTCTCCAAGAAGCATCTCCATATCTTGAAGGCGGGAAAAGGAGGGAGAGAGAAAGAGATCATAGTTAGGATATACCAATTATTAGAATCTCAAATTGGTTAGTTATTGGAATAGGAGTATAAGGAGTTAAGATTTCCATACCTTAAATTGAAAGGAGATCTTTGATTGAAATCTTGTGGCATGGCAAGTTGCCTAAGGTTGCAGATATGGTCATCCCCGCCTTCAAATAAAAGCCCTTGGCCTATCAAGAGTGTCTCCTAAGTCAGAGAGAGTACAGCCCCCAAGAGAAACCCTAATTTTCTCTCTATTTGTAAAGGAAAGGTTACTTCTTTGATAAAAAGAAAGGGATCAATTAATAATTTACCTTGACCGGGATCATCACTCCTCTTGCTTCTGTACATCTAACCAAACAATACATGCGCAAAATTAATTAGGGAAATCAGGCTAAATACATCAACAAACACTGTTACTTGTGTAATAGCATAGATGAAAATACCTGAAGATGGCTTTTCACATGAGCAATGTTAAGGCCCTTGATATTCATCATCTGAAGAACAAGCTTTGGTGTTGCTCCTGCACAGATCAACACAGTTAAGGCCACCATCAGAAGCAAATTCCTCTTAGAATTCTCCCGTTATCAATTAACAAGAACAAATTAAATCATTTAACGAAAAAAACCAAATAGAAAAAAGAAGATGATTAGAGAGTAGTAACCAAGTACTAACTGTCTTGTCCTCCTAGTCTTTCAATAGCATGAACAAAGCAAAGATGAAGATCCGGCGTCCATCGGAGCCTTGGCATCTTAGAACGAATATATTGCCGGAAGGATCCATTAGCTGCCTTCTTTTTATTTTCTTCAATTGAGCTGTTGCTTGTGCTCTGTCCTTCATTTTTTGATTTAAAACTAATTCCTTCCACCTCCTCCTCATCTCCTTCATCTTGTCCAACTTTCTTGTCAGAATAGCTTGACTTGGAGCCTTCAAAACTATCACTTCCCTTCATCTTTCTTAGCTTAGCTGTCTTCCTTATCAATTCTATGTGAATGATCAAGAAATAGTGATTAGGAATTTTAGTTTCGTCTTATAAAATGACTTTTGATGTTTCAGTTTATATATATTCTTTTGGAATAAAATCAGATAAGCATCGGTAATAATAATATTTACAAGACTTGGAATTCAAGACCCTAGCCCTTGAATATGTAGTTCTAGCTGACTCTTTGAACTGTCTTGCTAATAGCTTGTCTACTTTTTTTATACTTATTTATGACATACATGCATATATAATGTAGTTTGTCATGCATTTATTATACCATGTATGTATGCATGTAGATGAATGAATGATAGATAATTGAATATGTGTGTGTGGACAATGGCATTTAGCATGTACAATAGCTTGTATTTCTAATTCTTTTTCAAAATAATAAGTACATATATATAATTACTATATCTAAATAATTGAGTCATAGTTTATTTATTAGCCTGGTTCATTAATTGCCGAGGCTCGGTGAATTTGGACAGCATAATATGATACATAGAAGTAGCTTTTTATTTTTTTTCTATTCTTCAAACTCATGTTTCCATATTAATTTGGATCTCTGATAATGCATAATGTAATGGAATTTCTATGCACTTATTTGAAAGGGTTTCTTTATGGCATTAACTCACAAAGAAAAAGTTATGCTCATATGGTCAGCCTGTGACTCGTAGATCGAGGAAGGCATGCTGCGTTTGCTACAAATTAATGATATATAGGGGAGAAATTAAGGCAGTATGCGCATGTGTGCAAAAAAGAAAATCATAGCTCATCGATCAATGGAGGATATCCCTATCAAACTTTGCTGGCTGTCACTCATCAGTCATCACACACAACTTAACTTGGAAAAATGCATGCCCCAGTACTGGCTTTGCGTCGAGAATCACGGATTTTGTCTTTCTTTATCCAAGACTGCTTGCCCTGGCACCCATGTCAACAACTCTTCGATTTCTCTTGGGTCTTTGTGAGTATAGGAGTACATTTGTTACGCCGTAAGTCTCTTGTTAATTATGATATTAATCTTGACATATAGGAGTACATTAATTGTGAATATAGGAGCTAGTACATTAATTGTTACGCCCTAAGTCTCTTGTTAATTATGATATTAATCTTGACATATTACTCCGAATTAATTATAAGAATCCACACCTAACGAAAACCACGCCAAACATGACTGCTCTTGGTGGGGCACTTGAATTATAGTTTGGACAAGAGAATGTTCGTGTTATTTGACTATGTATAGTAAATATTAAAAATTAAAGAGAAGAAATTTGGAAAAAGATGCTCTTTCACTCTCTCTGTCCAGGTTAAAAGAAACTAAAAATACCGCAAAGTGTTAATTTAACTATCTGTACGCCGCAAAGAAAAATAACACTGATGAGAACCAATTGGTGATGAGTTTTTTCAGATATGCAAGTGTAATGTGCTAATTTGCACGCCGCAAAGAAAAAAGCCAATTGAATCACCATACCGGGTTTAATTGGTGATTTTGATCGGAGATTCGTCCTCTGTAAAACTTTAGATATTATTTAGTGTCAATTATTAGCAATATCCAATGTCAGATATGGTTTTCTTTTTCTTTTTGATAAGCAAAATAAAGCCTGTTATAGGCTGGACAAGCATCCCAAAGGGTTGTGAGTTTAATAAATCCAGCATACAATTAAAACAAACAGATAAATAGGCCTTCTCATTTCAATCTCCTGGCAATTGCCATTTCCATAACCTAATGCACCACAGTAGTCATGAACAATAATACCCTAGAAGAAGCAAATTGTGGAGAGGAGCCATGGCAGTTTCAAATCCAAGCGTGAAACTCACACTCTATTCACCCCTTGTTTAGCAAGGTTGTCAGCCATATAGTTTGCCTCTCTTGAAACAGCCAGAGTTGGTTTAGGAAAATTGTTCCGAGATCATGATTATGAAAGTTAAATACCCAAAGATAACATTAAGATTAAGAAAATAACTAGCTAGACAAAGCTGGGAACTCCATTTACAGGAAACTTGAGCGATGGTCAGTCGCTGACTAAGAACAACAACTCGATTGGATGTGCATGCTCCATCATGACCTTACGGCCGGTTTTGGCATGGGCCAGCATTTGAAAATTGAGAAAAGATTATAAAACTACAGGATGCATACATATTAGTGAGGAAATTAACTAAATAAAGACCCAAATAATAGACTAGAGCTAGCAAGTCTAAAAGGATATTATAACTATTAACTACAGCCTTGACTTCCATCTTTATTCAAAATTAGTTGCGCGTTTTCGCATCAATGAGTTGAATTTAATTAATTAGAGTTTGTCTAGAATAATTTGTAGCTCGGTTCTTGTACTTCATGGTTTCCTTGTCAAATCCAATTGTTGGGAATTGCTTAGCATATTTTCCGTCTCGGAGGGGCCTCCCTCTCTAATTATATATAGACGAATATTCTGCGCCAGTCCAGAAATAATTGATCAGGGCGAGCAACATTGGCTTGGGAAAATGATGAAACGATAGTAGAATAATTCTGTGCACAAAAGTAAAATTCATTACTAGTGTCAAGAGCTCCAAATTCCAATAATTACATCCTCAGCCTTCAACTTCGATTTGATTATTGAGAAAAGAAAGGATTTTCCTTTCTAACAAAGAATCGATTTGATTATTGTGATGTCTGGCTTCCATACCAATCTAGTTCTTGAATTTCATTTGGAAAACGATCGATCTTGTAATTTAATCAAACTGCACAGTCCATTCAACCAGAAAAATTTAGACTTGGGAAGCATTTTGATGCGGTCAACAAGTTCCATCGGAGGGTCCTGTCGAATAGTCCATTCAACCAGAAAATTAATATAAAAAAAAAAAAAACTCATTTTCAAATTTAGATAGATATAGAAGGCTTTATGACAAACTAGCAGTGTCTCAAGATCCCGAGTTTTCCTCCGTTATTTAATTTAATGGTTGAGTAATTATATATATATATATATATATATATATATATATATATATATATATATATATATATATATATTGCAATGACTTTTCAATTTAATTTAATTTTGTTTAAGTTCTCTCACTTTCATCCCACTTAAAATATAATTGCGATCAATAGCATGCATGTGGGTGTAAAAACCAAAACTTCTCTAAAAAACACAAATGTATGATACAATAATTACTCGGCCTATGTGTTGTTTGTCCTAAACTTGTTCTTAGGTGGTTATAGGCCGCGATAGTTTTATGATTTTTTATAGTTAATGTCAAAAGATCATCGTCGTTTAACAAGTGACTCGATGTTCAAGAAAATTGCACTTGATTTCACCCACACGAACCATTTAATTTCAGGTTTTGACATGTAAGGAAAAGTAGCATATAGTATTAATTCTTCAGGAAACCTAATATTCCATCCTCGTGTACTCTAACTACATTTAGAGCTACGTGTATATGTAATGAAATCTTTACATGACATATAACGTAACTAAAGATTTTTCTACTTTCTTTTTGCTAAAAAAAAAAATACCCAGCATCACGAGGGTCTTGAGAGAAATCAAAGCCGCCCAAGAATCAGTGGTTTCTTTTGGAAAAGTCATCTTTTGATATAGTTGGCTGGTGTCAAAATTAAATTTATTAGGCGTGGGGCGTAACTAAGAATGTCTCTGAATGAAAAAAGAACTTGAAATTAATCCATCTATATATAGATTTAATGAGTCAATTCAACTTTGATATAAGAAAAAAAACAAAGCTAAAATGAGTTTATTCACGGATGAACTTGATTAATAGTTTTATATAAATATATATAAAAAAAATCAACTCAACCAAATTGTCTAATTTATTCAACATGCAACAAGAGTTATTTGCAAGCTGTGGTTTGTTGCATAACTAATACATAGTTAACTTTAATCTCATTTAAGTCTTACTTAAAGGCATGCTATTACCTCCTAGTAATAATTGCACCTATTTGTTTATTTATATATTTTAAAAATATTTTTAAAATAAATTAAAATTTTTTATTTTTTTATTAATTTCAAAGTAATATATTTTTAGTGTTTTTAAATTATTTTAATGTATTAATATCACAAATAATTTTTTTAGAAATTATTTTAATGTATTGATATCACAAAAAAATTATTAACTACACTTCAATCAAACTTAACTAGTTGAAAAGAGATTAGGTGTCGCCATTTTTTTGTTCACTTCTTCCTAGGAGAGTTTGGGATCACAGCACAACATATCAGATGAAATGAAATGTACTTGATAAGAAATTCTAAGATATCAATGCTACTGCTAGCTAGCATCCAATAAAAAAAAAAGGAATAATTAATTAACAGATGCTGTTTCGAAATATATGTGTGTGTAGATCATTTCTAAATCATTAGCAATCGTATAGGCTGGTTTCCCTGTGAGAACTATTAAAATAAAGCTAGAAAAAGGTTGGGTCTGGGGCTGGGAGATGCAGCATCGAACACCTAACCTGTGAAGTCAACTCGCAACAGGACCTTTGTTTTTCTTCTTTTTGCCCACTGTTTCTTTAATCTACTTTTCTATTGTGCATGAGAATACGTGAACCTATTAATGCGGATCTGCCATCCTTTGAGAACGAGGATGTCTGTCTTTTTCCTGGCTACATATGCAACACACAACTGTATTTAACACCACCACCATGATGATGATGATGATCATCATCATCATCATGTAGAGTCCATGCATGATGATCGGCAACATGATATATGCATGTGATATGGCGACCATATTCAACACTAGCAGCTGCCCTTTCAAGTTTTTCATCAATGAAAGCTTCATTTTCAAACGAGAGCATAACAACTAATTAAGCTTCATCAATTAACTGGTCAATTTTAGATGGAAGTTCCTGACGTTGTGAGATGGGATATATGCTTACTAATTAACATTGTGTGTTAGATTAAGCAGAAGAAAACGCTAGTTAATTGATTAATTGAGTTGCCTTCACATAGGAAACGTATGCATGGGCTGAAAGGAAATTTATAATATTGAACATTAATCTTGCAATATGCAGAATATGCTAGTTGATCTCATAGGCATGTTTTGTCTCCTTTTCAAGCATTTTTTTTTCCCACCACAGCGACGGCCGTGACAAATTACCGGTCATTTGTATTTCCCTAGTTAATAGTTATATAGGCTAGTTGCATGGATCTCGTGGTTGCAATTTTCAACGTTGAACTAGCACTTCTCTCTTCTTTTTTTAAGTTGAAAGAACTAGCACTTCTTCAAGCACCATGTTAACAATATCCACTGTCGGGCCATTAATTAGTTACGGCAGGAAAAGGAGTGAAATTACTTTTTTATTAGTCAATTAGGCTGTTACTAACTAGTTTGATTTAGGCAATTTACTATTTTTTTTATAGCTAGACAGGCCCCATTCATAAAAGAAGACCAAAAACAGAAGGAAAGAAAGATTGATAGAAATGCCGAGAGTGATTGGCAGTTCTTTTCTTTTCCACACAACAATTGAAAGTATAGTTTGGAATCCAGTGAGGATCATTAATTTTCCCGATGGTCTCTTCAAATTAGGTCTTGCTTCTTGACTTAGCAGACCCTGTATAGAGCTGGCTTCCTCTACATGGATTTGATTGACGGCGAAACTGCTGGCTCTAGTTCAATGACCTTGTAACCTCATGTAGTCCATTTTTTACAGAACAATTAGATTTCAAGTCCTTAGAGGGGACCATGTGAAATGAATGTGCCAGCAAGAGATTCATCATGGCCTGGCGCAAATTGACTGCCAAAATCAGCAGTTAATTTTGACAAGCGAAACGTTGCAAGCCTAGCTATGTCTACAGTAAAACCTTTTCATCTCAACCCCAAGAGACTCTATAACTTCCCATTCACTAATTATCATCTTCGATTGACTATAACCTCAATGGACCATGCATGAATTCGTCACCTTAGCGGAGAAAAAATAAAGGAAAGAGGCAGGAGATTAAAAGCATTGGCTATATGTATTGACGTACCTTCCCTCAAGCTGCTATTGGACTCCATCTTAAGTGATGATTTCGTCTTCCTTCAGCTTCTCAAATACTCGAGAAGCGAGTGTTGAACTAATTCACTTGAAAGTTCTGGGATCGAAGACCATTAACTAATTCACTTGAAAGTTCTGGTATCGAAGACCATTAAAACACAGCTTATTGTGAAAAGGTGGGAAACTATTCGCTAATTGGGCCAACAAAAAGAAAGCCCAGCTTAAAAGGACACAGTCCATCCTCAAACAAAGGCAGGCGGCTTTCTGACCAGGGGTACCTCGTGAATTTCTGGGCCATTCAATTTAGACTTGCCGGGTCTACTATTTCCCTGGAAGCCTACCATCTCAGGTTAGGCCCGCTACCCGCATGTGTTTATATTTTGTATCAATCTACTTCCCCTTAATTGGAATTCCTTTCATCAAAATTTCCTGCTTTATATTTCAACCTCTTCAAGAAGATAATGAGCTTAGGTCCTCTAGCAACAAGATCAGGTCTAGCACACATGACTCCTACCCATCCTATCTGCCCTCCTTATAGGTTTATAGGTCTCCTAGCTAAAACAGTCAGCATTACCGAGATATGCACCCTCCTGAAGTACATTTCACAGTTTCAGCAAATTCAAAGACCATATTAAAATGAATAATCCCGCAGTTCAAGCACATAAAAAGATTATCTGATTCCCGAGTCGTGACAGGCAATCAACAAATGGCATGGATAACGATCTAAATACTTTGCCACTCAATGGTTTCATGGAATACCTTATAACATTTGCCTACGTCAACGTTTTGTTTTATCATATTATTTCCCTCTTTTTGTGCACCATAAAATTCCGGACCGACTTTCCACCATCAAAATTACATTTGAAACAAAAAAATGAAGGCTGTCTAATGTGTGATTTTCTTCGCAAGGCCAAAAACAAATGGAGAAAAGAAAAGGAAACTCAACCACCTGGCATGGAGGACTTTCTGTATTCTATGATGGAGAAGAAAAGCTGACACGGAATCCTGACTTGCCACGGTCCTCGCCAAATTTCTTAAAGATGTTGCAATAATTCAGCTGGAAATGAAATCAAACTCATTAGAGATGAAATGCCTCTGAGGTCTTGTAGAAATAAATAAAAGAATAATAATAATAAAAAAAAAAAAAACAGATTAAAACAGGAGATATCACTATGAAGTTTTCATTCCCACCTCCCCCGTGAGAATAAGAAAAAAAACAAATAAATTTTCATTTCCATTCCCACTCTTCATTTCCATCCCCCATTGATTCCTTTCAACCAAACAACTTCAAAATGGAAACTTTCATTCCCATCATCCATTTCTTGTTACTAAACAACATGTAAGTGGCACAAATTATAATAGTACATTCCATTTATTTGGTATAACAAGAAGAATAAATATTTCATTGAGAGAAACCCTTCCATGACTCTTTAAGTTCTTTGGTCAATGTCTTGACGAGATAGCTCACATTTTCATGACATTTAAATTTTTTGATGTCGACTCTCCCACTGTTTCAATAGGATTGTGCTCAACAGCTACAATTTAAAGCCCAAAATGTCCTCTACTGCTTAGGCACAAAATGAAAAAGTAAGAAAATTACTCACCTCCATTCGGAAGAGATTTGTAGGAATAACAACTCCAACTCCTACAGAGCTACGGAATGATTGAGTGAACTTTTGCAAAGAAAAATTCCGATATGAATTTTCTGTTAGTTTGTCGACATTCCCAGCAGAAGCAAAAAAGTGTCCGTGGATTCCTTTTGCACTTAACCACTTTGATGGAAAATCAAAAGAAAAATCTGCAAAAGCAGCAACAGCAAGATCTCCTCCGAGATAATCCCTTCCAGAATCAGCATTCTCATCAGCTGGGTTATTTTGCAATTGTCTTCGAGGCTCAGTAGGGCCAAGACCTTTAGTCCTAAACCCCCATAATGATGTTGGACCACCCAAAGTGCAAACTGGAGATAAGTTGCCACCAAGGAAGAACCTTTCTGGCAGTGGTGAAGGCATGCTTAAAAATCCAGATCCCCAGGGAAAAACAACACCAGCAGATATTCCCAGGTTCAGTGCAGAACGGTAAAATCCAAGAGGTATAGCACAACGAAGATCAAGCTCCTGTTTTAAGTAAGAAAAGAATGGAAAGCACACAAGATTTAAAAGTGCAAGTAATGGAGATGGAACAAAAAAAAACAGGCATCTCATATTCTAATGAGGTATCCAATAGCTAAGTATAATCAACATAGTAGCATAAAGCAGACCAATTTGTTTTAAAATAGAAACCATAGCAAATACAACCTCATATACATATATGATGTAAACAGAGAAGACCAGTTGAAAACCTGAAGCTCTTAACCATGCTTAAAATTAAATTTATTAATGAAAAATAGCTCATTATCGAACAAATACAGCTCAAGAAACAAGAGGTGTGAATTATTCCCAAGTAACATGCAACAACTAATCCATGCTTAATTAACCACTTAACAAACAAAGATTGAGCAGATCCTCGTGCATGAATTTAAAATGTTGAGAATGACATGTTAGCTTTCAAGTTTAGGACAAACAAATCGAAATGCTAGCTTTTGTGTGAACATTTATTTTGTTCCCCAATTTAAATTATTTGAGATTGGTATTCTAGAAAGGTACACATGAAAGGTTTTTCAAACCCAGACAATCTTCATACTCTAACACAACAAAAAGAAAATTCAAAATTTTCTTTTTAAATTCTTTTGACTTTTGTTGGTATATATTTCTCTATTTTTTATGGTGAACCACATCTGAACAGTTAGTATATATAGTGTACTTGCTCTCTAGATAAAACCTGTATTGGCAGCCACTGGCGGAACCAGAAAATTTTAGGATGGGAATGAGAGCAAGAATATGATTAGTTCTTTTTTCTTCAACAAGGAAGCTGGTAATCGAATATGTTTTCCTTACAAATCTAACAAAAAGAGGCCATGGAACTTTGTTTGTCATTGTTTTCTTAACGAAAAAGGAAAGAATACGTAAAAAAAGGCATGGCATGTAGCTTGTCATTTAGAAGTTATGCAGTTTTGGTGCTTCCAACTTCCATGCTTGTACAAGTAGGCATGGAGTTGTCCAAGTGGGGACAATGTTAGCCAGTGCAAGGGATCAACATTAAGCATTCTAGTTGTTGCCTGCTAGACTAAAGGACTCAAATATTTCAGTGCAGAATAGTTGACTCCACCATCCATGTACTTTATCCCCCACAAAGCTAGCGGCAAGACAATTACTGATTATCATTAATGGAGTTTGAGTTGACCTGGAGAAAAACTAAAGCCTAGTACTTAGATCTGTTAGCATGAAAAAAATTGAAGTAAAAAATTTGTTTGCTTCTCCTGGAAAAAGGCAAAGTGAGCCCCGACACACAGTCAAAAGAACACCTCAAAAACATAGCTTGCATTAAAATACAGCAGATGGCCATTATTTTCTATGCCAAAATCATGAATGGGAAAGTTTCAGAGATGCAGGGAGAAAAGTTGTAAGGTGTTATTAACACATAATAAAAATTACAAGCCATCAATAACTGTGAGGAATAAAAAGTGACCAACAGAGCTTTTCCAGAATCTAAATGGCTGGCCTGAGAGAAAAACAAGAGTACATTTCAGTATGATCTAATCCCACAGCATTGAGATTCAAAACACCACAGACATTTAGTTTTTATGGTAAAAGAGAACTGACAAAGCTAAGCTACATAAAAACAAATGACATATAGAGAGAGGTGGAGACTTGAGCAAAGAAGGCAGTCAAAACAAGCTTGCATACAGCCAAAAAGTGGCAGTATTGCCAGGAAAGAAAAATGCTTGAAAGAACTGAATAAAACAGCTACTAGGAAAACCAGAAGATCAAACATGAAATGAGTATCAAACCTGGCGCAAAAATCGTAAGCTGCGACTACCAGGTGCAAGGCCACCAATTTGGGTAGTAGAAACAAAAGCAAATCCACGTGTTGGCCTCAGAGGTGAATTTCTCCTGTCAATCTTAAATGTGTACTTTAAAGATGAAAGTAAACCATGACCAAGCTGCCCCATTACTGAACTCGAAGCTGTTCGTGATGGATCTGTCAATGTACGCCAGGCAAGATTGTACACCACATCATGGTTCCTGGTTGAGAATAAGCCAAGAGATAGCCCTAGTGATCGCTCTTTGAAAGAGGAAAACTTTAGGCAGTCTTGAGATTGCAGGAATAGTCGTGCTGTTACCGGGTTCACAAGTCCTTTGAATCTTGGCAAAAACACACCAGCACTTACCTCTGCCTTGTGGTCACAATCATAAGCCAGAGAGCCATCCCAAAGATCCCCATAACCAAATATGTTTTTGTACTTGAGTGTACCCTCCAATGTTGATGATGAAGCCTACAAAACCAACTTACAATTTCAGGAACCCCTTAGTTTCCAATAAATCTTGAGAAATGAACCTATAGTGTAAAAACGTGAATCAAACTCAGTAGAGATTTTATAATTATGCAAATGCAGAATATTCAGCTATCTAATGCCCTACTGATACGAATTATAACATTAAACATATGCATGCCATTATGAGCCCACATCAACCACCTTACACTAGACATGTTCAGTTCCATGCTCCTAGTCACTAATACGAATATGTAATGACACAAACCAGTTAAGCCACTAAAATCTTTCTATTTCCCCTGTTTTTCAGCAACCAAACACAGCACCGAATCATTAATCGCAATTCCAAAAAATTGAAACAAAGTATAAAAATGCCGTTTTATGTGTGCCTAGATGGTAGACACTAGACAGTGACCAATTATAGCACCATATTAAACAAAACCAACTACAGAAATGCAATTCCTCCCTTCCACTGTTATCATTTCCCGTTTAACAGACGCGCATCGTTATTCAGTCATCAATTAAACAAGCACCAATTTCCCCACATTTCTATCAAAATCACTCACAATCACTAGAACAAAATCAACCACAAGAAATCGAAGCTACAAAGACGCACATTATAACATTATTCAATTACCCAAACACCGCCAATTCCAACTAGAACAAGAATACATTCAAGATGTATACCTCGCCTTTGTTGAAAACCCCAATTTCACCCAAGAGAGGGCTCTTAGTTTCCACAACATCGACAATCACGTTAGCAGTCCCAGGCAACTCCGCCGGGCCCGAATCAAGCGTGATCTTCACCGAATCAAAAATCTCAAGTGCTTGTAACCTAAAATTCACATCGCTTGAAGCCGCAAACAACTCTTTAAAGGTAGACGCATCTTTAAGCGACGCCGTTTCTGCTTCAATCAAAGTGTCTTTAGTTTTCGTGTTTCCTTTGATTACAACATCATGAACACGAATTGGGACCGATTCGTGTTGTATTCGGCGAAAGAAATTCTGAAATCGGCTTCGGAGCTTCGCCTTATGGGATTCGAGGTCCTCGTCTTCGTCCTCGTCCTCGTCCTCGTCCTCATCGTCGTCCTCGACGTCGTCGCTTTGTTCGTAGAGATCTTCTTCGTCTTCATTGTTAGGATTTTGTACGACCGGGTCGGAAATGTCGGGTTCTGGTTCTGCCATAGTGAGGGAGAATTGAGGGAGGCGAGGAGGGAAATAGAGCGAGGGTTTAGGTGGAGAAGAGTCGAAATTTTGAATTTTTTTTTTTATTTGCTAAAGTTCAGTTTATATTTTTTTAAATTATTTTAATGTACTATGTTAAAAATAATTTTTAAAATATAAAAATATATTATTAACATATATTTTGATATAAAAAATTATTTGAAAATCAACCACTATTATATTGCTAAATATACTCTTAAGAAGGAGATGAAGGTGACTTGAGTTTGGTTCTATGGCGTACCACTATTTTTTTAAGTATTTTTTAATTAAAAATATAAAAATATTATTATTATTTTTATATTAACATATTAAAATTATATAACTAGTTTTTAAAAAAACAATTTAATGTTTATAGATGACCTTGGTGTACGCCCTTGTGTCCTAGTGTGTGTTTTATACAGTAGGGTAAGATATTTTTTTAAAATATTTATATTAAAATCATTAAAAAAAATCAGAAACACGTTTTTTTATACGCCCCGAGAAGTCGAGAACAGATGTTTGTCAAGCTCCCTGAACTGCCTTCTGCGTTATTAAACATTTGGTGTAGTTGAAATTCAGATTTTTTTAGTGGAATGCCTGAAAAGGGTTGAACTGGGATTAGAGAAATATGATAAATCAGTGTTTTTGTTTTTTCTTTTACTATTCTATTTATTTTACTGTTTATATACATGTTAAATTTTTTATTAACATAAATGTTCAGATCAACTTGTGTGTATCTCAACTAATTTTATAAATTTTAAAATTAATAATTATATAAATCTACAGTGATTATTATATTATCAATTATAAAATTTTAACTTAAAATAACGTATTTTTAAGTTTTTATCACCGTACTATTATTTATATATAGTCAAATATTTTTTTTTTTTTTTACTTTGAGTTTTTAGCTTTTAAGTTTTTAATCCTCTGTAGCTTTTTAGAAACTGGTCCTACATGATCAATTTGCTCCTGTTTCGTGTCAACGCTTTAGAGGCAAGAGACCGCGGCACATGCCTCCAAATATCATTTTTGGCGCTCAATATGATGTCCATCCCGTATCATCTTTATTAGATTTAAAATTAAAAATAAATACACAAATAAAGGGCATCAATGCAGTGTTTTCACCGTGTCATGTGAGGGATTTTAGTGTAGTATTTTTTTTTCCGTTACATTTTTTTCATTTTGGTACCTTGATTATTTTTTTAAATTTGATCCTATTTTTTAAGAATTGATTGTTGTGATTTGTTTGTATGATTGTGTGTTCCTGATGTTATAGGAATATTTCTTTACTTGATTTGACAAAATAAAATTTAACTTCATTAATTTACAAGAATTAGAGCTTTGAAGACCAAATTTAGAGCTTAAATAAATACCAGGTTCCTTTTATTTGTTAGCATTAGAAACTGATTTACACGGTTAAAGAAATTTTTTTTGTCACTGGATATTTTTTTTAATTTGATCCTTTCACACAGATTTTGTTTGAGATTTGATTTTGTATTTTTATTTTAGATGCTTGGATATGGAGTTCTCGCAATGTCGCAACAAGATTCAAGTGTTTGATTTTAAAAAAATTAAATAAAATCATGTTTATCTCAAACAGCTAAGAGTTAAGAAATCAAAATTAAAACCGAAATAAATTTGGTGGATAATGATAAACAGACAGAGTAAAGTGATCAACATGTGCATTGCACGCACTAACATACAGGAGTTATCCACTACAAACAAACAATGTGTGAGGTTACTTATGGTGGTCAATCATGACAAGATGGTGGTGTGCTTTTCTTTTATTTCTTCTTCTCCATCTTTTTTCTCTCATCTCATTAAGATTCAAAAAATAAAAAGTGTTTTGACATTTTGTTTTTATTTCAAATTTAATTATTGTTATTTTAATTGATTTTTTTTTATTTTAAGTTTTTTTAATTGATTTATATTTTTTAAAATTTATCACTTAACACTTGGTTTAATGTCGTTTTTAGATAAATTTTATTCTCATTTTTTTATTTAGATCATTCTATTAGTTGTTTTTTTTTTTTTTAAATTTCACCAATCGACATTTTATTTCTATTTTTAGGTCAAAATTATTTTGATTATTGTTTGTTTTGTTGTAAATTTTATTTTATTGATTTTTTCTCATTTTTATCTCTCGGCATCTAATTGATTATGAATCTGATTTTTTTTTTCAGGTTTACCTTCCATGAGGTAATCTCAACCTCATGATTTGGGTTATAAGTTTTAAAAATTAAGCTGAGTTAACTCTATTTTCTAGGTTTTTCAATATTTTTTTTTACCATTCAATATTGGGTTAGCTTCATAATTTGATTTGATTTGACTTTTTATGAAATTATTTTTAATCTCACGGTTAAATAATAGATTTAACAGACTAACTTAAGTACACTTGAGTTATTTTTTAAACTTTTTTTTCCCCTAATTTTCCATCTAATAAATTTTATTTTATTTTATTTTCTATTTGATCAGTTGTTTGAACTTTTTCTCTCAAAACACGCCCTCAGCCACCGATCTCCTTTTTCTTTCTCCTTTCCTGTCCATAAATGGGATTATATAATATCGATCGATGTTCTAATTCAGTGAAAAATCCCAATAATTGACGGGGAAGGTCTTAGTGATGCATGAACTTGATGGTTTTTTCCTGGCTACAGTATCATGGGCAGGGCCCGGGCTTATGAACCAGCCTGAATAACATGGTCGGTCCGGGCTTTGGACTTATAAAGATAAGTCTGGCCTGACCCAGACCCAAATCGAACCCAGTCAGGTTCAGCCATGAACAAAGTAACAGGTTACAGGTCTATACTCTGATTATAGTAGTTTCATAAAAAAATTCAAAAACCCACAATCCTCCGCGCTCCTCCCTCTTCTTCTCTCTGGTTGCTTCTTTTCAACTTAACTTGGTGTTCTATCAACAAAACAAAGCAACTAATCAACTCTTGTATTTCCAAATGGAAACAAAGAAGTCAATAACCCACAAACACAATGATCTCTTCTCTTCTTTAATATCGGACATCAAATCTTACACTGGCAATGACCCTCTTCTTCCTTGGCTCCGGTACTCCTAATCTTTCTCTTTTCTCTTCTTTGCTTGTTTTAATAATAATATTGCCGCTGCTTTTGTTAACCAAACTTTATTATCTGTTCTTAAACAGGGGGATTAAGAAACTGAAGGAGTGTCTGCTTCCGGATGCACTGAAACAAAAGCTGCCTCGTTTTTTGCAAAAATGCACACAGAGTTTTGAGTCGGATAGGCGTTACAGAAATGACTTGCGCTACCTTCGTGTTTGGTTACAGCTGGTGAATTTCAGAATCCGTCTCTTTCCCTTTTTTTATGTTTTTGTCTAATTTATTGGTTTTTGGATTGGTTTATTAGATAACTCTGATTTTTGAACTTGGGCTGTTTATTTTCTTGCTTGATTTCTCTGTTTTTGTTTAGTGTTTGAGTAAAATGGGCAAACAGAATAGAAAATGAAATCGGAGAAAATAAAAGTGTATTAAAGGTTAAGAAAGACTGGCTGTATTTTATCATTGTAATTTTGGTTATTTGTTTATTTTGAATGGGATTGAGTAGATGGATTATGTGAATGATCCAAGAGCGCTGTTGAGCACCATGGAAATGAATCGCATAGGAACAAAGCGGTCGTTATTCTACCAGGCATATGCTCTGTATTATGAGAAGATGAAGAAATTTGAAGAGGCTGAGAACATGTACCGTTTAGGGGTTCAGAAGTAAGTTTCTGCATTTCAAAATACATCTCAATATTTGAATGGAAGAGAACCTTTGATGTTTAGTTCTACTGCACATTATCAGTAAATGCTTACAACACATCTGAATGAGTGGTACATGGATTTTGTAACGCAACACTTTGGAAGCATGAGGCCGATTAGCAGTTTAGTGACTTCCCAGTTCTGCATCTAGACAGTGGGCATGTTTTTTTTTTTTTCTCGGCAATGTAGTTTTTAGGTGGGACTACTCTTACCTGTTGGCTAAAGGTTGAGAATGTCAAGGTTTCTGAGAAAATAGTGGATTACGAGCTTAGATGAAAGCCTCTTTCCCTTTCAACTGGGTTTCTTAGCCACTTTCACCTTTCATTTGATGCAGCTGGCTTGATTGAGCACTCACACATACACACATATATTTATCTAAATGGACTGCAAAATGCAGTCATTTTACTGAGTATTTGCATTTTGTTCATGTGATTGGCTTCACCTCTTGGTTCCTGAGGGAATGCTAGAAGCTATATTTTGTTTTTTTTTGTTCTCCCCTTCCTGTCAATATAAGCTAAACCTCACTCTGAACTCATGTGAGAATGAAAACCTTATTCATTATTTGACCATCTACCTCTACCATGCAAAGAACATATTATGGCTGCTAATTACTAGCTTTATTGCATTACAAAAAGAATAGCAACTTGCCAAATACACCATTTACTAAAATAGTAACTTTTGTATGTCATTATGTTACATAGCCCTTTGATGGTTTTGGGTGGTGTGTGATTTTTTCTTTTGAAAATAGAACTAAGCAATATCCTCCATCTGAAACAACTTCTGAACAGCCTCGCCGAGCCTGTTGATGAATTGCAGAAATCATATGAGCAGTTCCTTCATCGCATGGAGAAACACAAGAAAAAGGACATCCAGGTGGTGTTCATTTTGTTTTAGATGTTGACCGTCCTTCATTATTCGTAGAGGTCTTCTGTCATCTAACTTTTCACAGAGGTCTTGCAGCACCAGACAGGAAGGAGTGATAAAAGACCTCAATCTACCAGGAAGACAGAAGAGAACGATGAGAATGTATACAGAATTGAGGATAGACCTAAAAAGATACCGGATGGGAGTTCTCAGGATGTAAAGCCAATGAAGGAATCTAATCATGTTGGATTTTCAGGAAATTCATGTGAATTTGGCTTGGGCAGTGATCTGTCCACGAAGAAGGAGCATGTGAAAAAGATTGGACCGAGAGATGCATCTAAGAAGCAAGGGGATACAGGAGAGTCAGATGAATCCAAGATGTGTCACAGAGATGACACGGTCGTGGTAAAGTTTGTAGACACTGCAATAGTTGGGAAGCAAGAAGCAGAAGATGCCTGCCATCATGGACTCTTGGACCCTACAATAAATATGAAGGAGGCCATGAACGCCATCAATAGCATGTTTCGAGAGCCTTTAGAGATTGCTCCAATAAGTAGATCACGAAGAAGTCGACCAAAAGAAGAGCATAGTTTGAACAGTGAATTTGATGTCTTTATTGATGAAAATTTGGACAATGGAACCGAATCATTACATCGAAAAAAAGAAAAGAGTATTTCCCTGAAGGTGCATGGTAGAGCTCAAATTTCCTGGATTCATCAAGAACCATTCCAAATATTCATTGATGATGAAGAAAGCGGTGAAAATGGTGACAGAACTCAGAAGAATAAATTAAAGGAGAGTAAGACTCGAAATCTGGCAGAAGGTTCTCGGTCATCTGCTTTACCTTTAAATGCTTTTGTCTTCCCAAGTCCGAAGGATCTTCCAACTGGAAGCTCTGATTATATGGATGATGAGAGCTTGCCTCGAATAAAGCATAGAGAGGATACAGTTGTTCACAGGTTTGTCGGGTCTACCATCTTAGATGCGGCGGCGGTGGAGAATGTTTGCCACCACGGATTAGTAGATCCTACAGTCAATTTGAAGGAGGCTATGGATGATATCAACAACATGTTTGGGAAACCAATGGATTTTGTAAGAACCAAGAGACCAAAGCAGGATAAAACACCGGTTATGAAACAAGACGTTTGCGGATTTTCAATACTTCCTGATGATGATCCGGAACATCAACAAGGTCAGCCACCACCCAAGTCCTCCAGAGTAAGCAACACTGATTTGTTTGAGCCAACAGTTTTTACAAAAGCGGCCATGGATGACATAAATAAAATGTTTGGAATGCCATTGGACTTTTAGGAACAGTTATTATTAATGGCACATAAGATTTCAATCTGTAGCTTATTTAATGTGTTGTGATTTACCACAACATTTGCCTTGTGCTTGAATTCGTTAAAATTTGATCACGTTGATCATGCTTCGTATCAAAATCTTCGAATGTGGTTTAGCGTTTGCCTGCACTATCTTTATTCCAATCTCTGTTGCAGCTCATTATCTTTGAGCTTATTTTGAATTGTGGCAACGGTTCTGGTTTAAAATAATTTTTATTTAGAAATATATTAAAATAAATTTTTTTTAAAAAAAAATTATTTTTGATATCAACACATGATTTGGACTGTGTTTCGAAACATGCTTTTCATCTGCATTGTGCTGTGATCTGTCATCGGAGTCCTTGTGATGTCTGCAAATACAGCCTGGGCCCTAGAGAAAGAAATTTCTAAACAACGACTTTGTAATAGATAAAATGCAACTCTTTATGCCAGGGAATTCAATTTATTGAAGAAATACAACAAATCGCCACCATTGCCGGATAAAACTGCTAAAATCAACAGAAGAGGGATTAAAACAGGAATCAAAGCGAAAATGACGATTGATCATCTTCATCTGCATCGTGGCGTGATCTATGTCATTATAATACTTTCGCAAATACAGCCAAGAAAAAGAAATAGCTTACAACAACATTGTGATTGTAAAGAAGTAACACTTCATGCAAAGGAAACAAAGTCGTTGAATAAATGGAACAGATAGCCACCATTCCTAGATTATAGTTAAAATCAACAGGGGAGGGAACAAAACAAGAATAAAAACAGAGATGAAGATAAGTCACGACCTAAAAGATCAGTGAAAGAGCAGTAATATCAGACATGAGTTTCAGGAGTGCATTGAGCTGGTCGGAAAGCCAAGGGACCGGCAGCATAGATCACAGCTTCGTAATGACTTCCTCGCAACACCTTGTTCTCGAATCGAAGTGGAGCACCATAGAGTCCATAGTTAACATTGGAGAGGAGGCTGCAGTTTGCAAGACTAGATGAAATGAGTTTCACATGGCAACCATGGAGGGGATGGTCCAAAATATTGTTGCTCATCTTGAAGTCATCAAGCTGTGCATAGAAGTAACCATATGCATTGGTTTCATATGCCTTGTAGTAAGTGACCTGTTTCTTGAAATTTTTGCAAATGACACTGACTTTAGCTGAAGGGATTGGCTCGGCCTCTGTCAAAGACCATGATCCAGAATACTTACAGCTTTGGCAATAGACCATGCCTTCAACCACCACATCGACTTTCTTCTCTACCGGCTTGGTTGGAGTAGTTTCATCATGGGCAGCTGTTGAAAGGAAGGCTAATGGGAGCAGCAACAGAGAGCAGACGACAATTGTGAGCTGGTTGCTTGCCATATTCTCTGTGGAGGTTGTTGCAGCTTAAGCAGAGAGCAAAAGTGATTTGTAATTGTGTGAGGGTAGATTTGAATATGCAGGTATTTATAAGCACTGGAAATTTGTTGGTCCATGATCATATTTCTGTTTGAAGATTCTGATAGACGTGGGGACTACTAAGTTGCGGCATGTCAACTGCTAACTTCGATCCTTTAAAGCTCGTGTTAACGTGAAGACCACCTTCCTTCCTGAATAAAAAATAACACGAAGAAAGAAATACGTCTTCCATTTTTTTCTTCTGTCGCATGAGAGAGATTTATGCAGTATCTTATTTGTTCTGAAAAGCACGAAGACGTATGATTTTTGCCTCTGTTGCTTGAAAGAATGGAGCCCAAGATTCACAGGTGGGAATAATCGAACCCTCGCATGTGCCCACCAACACCATGATTGTGGAGAATTCTTCGGCCTGCATATTTTCAAACAGATTTTAGGTTTTTTCCCGTAAAATATGTTCAAAAGGGCTGTGGACTTGGGCCTGCTGTTTATGGCTGTGCTAATTCTATAGAACTTTTGATCCATAAAGATCTGTATATTGGTATTTCGAGAATGACAAGTGTATACTCTTCTTTCTTTCTTTTTTTCCCTCCCTTTGAAATGCATTTTGAGAATGCTGAAAATGAAAGTAGTATACCCTGGTTTCAGTTTTAATAATAAGAGATGATAACTTTGATTAAAATCCTGTTTGTTTTTTTATTTTAAAAATATTTTGAAATTTTTTTTTTTTTTTTATATTTTTATATTTTTTTTCTTTATTTTAAATTATTTTTTTATATGTTTTCATATCGTTTTGATGTGATAATATAAAAAATAAATTTTAAAAAATAAAAATATTGTTTCAATGTATTTTCAAGTAAAAAACACTTTGAAAAACAACTGTTACAAGAATACCAAACAAACTCTAACTTTTCTTCCATACATAGCACCATTGAGTTTTGAAAGATAATGGTGTATGAATTAATATAAAATTATTTTTATTTTTTTCAATAAGAAATAAAAAGATGCATTCATTTGATGAGAATGAAAATGGTTTTTTTCATAAAAAAGTCAAGATTACAACTGTTTTTCATAAAAAATCAAAACTATAATTTAATTTATAATAGCTCTCTTAATATTTTGTATTCATGACAATCTAATTACAAAATATTTATTTTATTTTATTTTATTCAAATTTAAAAACCATCATTATCTAAAAAAGGAAATTTTTATATTAGATTTATGATAAAAAAAATTTATAACACTAATTAAATGAAAAAAATAATTTTAATATTTTACATTACTAAAAAGTGCTTGTATGTAAGAACAAATTGTATTATTCATTTTCTTTATTTGAAAAACAGTAAAACTTAGTACAAAACTGAAAAAAAAATAAAAATATTTTTTAAAGAGAAATATTGTACCTGAATATGAAGTTTCAATGTTCCAAAAAACATATTACTATATTTATGAACATCTTACATGTTTACGTCCTTCACCTTGTTTTTTTTTTAAAAAAAAGGAAGCCCCTTCCGTGCCTATCTGGAAAAGCAATCAAAATCCACTGGGATGAGAGAAAGCCACCGTGTTGAGCATTGACCGCAGCCCCAAACGGGGCAGATTCGTTGAACTTTCGTGGATATTGTGCTCCATAGTTGATCTTTACATTTTATTTTGGCAGCCAGAGTCATCACAAATCACAGTATATTTATTTAGACAGGGATGCTTTGAATCGTCATACTATGGTTAAAGGTAAAAAGAAAAAAGAAAAAAAGAATTAATCTGGCGCTGCTCGCTCTATGCCTCTAATCTTCAGTTGAAGTCCATCACCATCAGAATTCAACGAGTGAAAGATAGAGAGAGGAGAGGAGGAACAAGAACAACTGGAATATTAACTAATTTACGTGTGGTTGTGCTTATGGCTCATTTCCCAGCCAATTTCCAACCTAAAAAAGAAAGAAATTACAGATATATGTATAGAACAGGGAGAGAGAGGCACACCAACTCGGGTATATACAAGTAACTGATCTCCCTTCCCTATGATAGGTACAAGCGGGGAAAAACCTCCAGGCAACTGGTTTTGTGCCTCTATAACTAAAAACAGTGAGAAATTGAGCTCATACTTACAGCCCGATCATATTTTAGCAGGCTTCTGCGGACGAAATTTCAAGCTCTGCCCACCACAGAGGAGAAAGTTTTGGGATTGCTGCATCTGGTGTTAATGTAGTTATCTCTCTTAACCTTCCAGTAACTTCTCTCATTGTTGGTCTTTGTTTTGGATCCGGGTGCACACAAGATTTTATTACTTCACCAATTCTCTCCAGCTTTTCCTCTTCGAACGAGTCCAGAGTTGGATCCACCTTTTCCCTGAGGGGTTGGTACCCTCTCAAATAGTCTGATGCCCAGGCTTCAAGTGAGACATTGTCCACCGAGTATGGTAGCCTACCAGTAACCATTTCAAATAACAAGACACCAAAATTGTAAACATCACTTTCTGGGAGTGCCGAAGGCACATCTGGGAGCTTCTTGCCAGATAGTTTCATCTCATTTGCAATTATGTCATTTGAGAAGGTGAAGTCTGAGATTTTGGATGCATAGTCCTCAGTTAGAGAGATCACCGAAGAGGTCAGGTTGCTGTGAGCTATTGGTGGATTCAGCTGGTGCATATGCTCAAGGCAGTATGCCATGCCCATTGCGATTCTTAGCCGCATCCCCCAGTCCAAGTGTTCAGATTCTTTAACTGCAAGATGAAACTTAATAATAAGATTTACAATCTACAACAAAACCAAACACAAAGCAAACGGAGAGAGGAAATTTTCTTTTTCTAGGGGCAAGAACTAAAGATAGATTATGATTTTCAAATGCCTGACCCGCTGGCCATCTCAAGATCCTAAGCACATAAAACTTCCATAACCTCAGTGCAGCAAAGTAAATCTCTTATTCACAAAGTGATGAAACCCATACAAGGGAAAAAGAAACCTGTAAAGTTGCACTCCGTTTAATCAACATTCATTTTCTTTACACTATCTTCTCAATATCGGAGGTTAATGGATCGTTTGCATATGAAAGACTCGACTCAGGATACAAGGTAGATCTAAGAAAATAAGAGAAATCAATAGTTTTAATATGAATATTAATGAGGCAATACTTGCAAACATCATTTGTTTTAAAAATATACTTCATATAAAGTTTTTGCATTAACTCTACAAGTTGATTAGGCTCCATTTAGCATTGCAGTTTAGGTGCTTATTAAAGTGATTTTACAAAGTGCTTTTTGTCTGAAAAGGCACCAAAATTATTGTTTTTTTATAGTTTTGATATGAGAAAGTCAAAATCATAGCACTTGAAAAATTAATTTTATGCATTTTCAGATGAAACACACTTTGAAAAAACACTTTCAACTGCCTTACCAAACACACACTAAATGATGATCTTTATGTTTTTATTTAATGAATCTCAACAACAAAGATCTTATTTTTGGTATGTGTTCTGCAACAAGGATGCCAATAACAAATGATTCTCACTCACTGTGTAAATGCTCGAAGAGTGTCCCATTTGGAGCATATTCAAATACCATCATTCTTGTGAATGGCTCCTCCTCCTCACAGTACCCAATAAGGTTAACAAAATTCTTGTGGTTCACTTTTGATAATGTCTCGATCTGAAGCATAAAATGAGAAAACAATTAGCAAATGCCAGATCACACCATAAGCACATATTGTTCAATGGGAGTTAAACGTAGATTACCTTCTGTCTAAACTGAACTTCTAGATTCTTTGACCAATCCTTGGCAGATGTTATTGCAACAGATGCCACAGCTAGCACAGCTATTTCAACTCCACTAGATAACGTCCCTTTGTATAGTGTGCCAATTGGTGAAGAACCAATTACATTACTAAAATCTTCACAGCCCGCTTCAAGCTCAGATCTCTTAAGCTTTGGCACACCTGAAATGTAAATCTAAATCATGTTAGTGCAAAGACAAGGTTAAAACATGAACACGGAAATATAAAACACTCGTGTTGGTCAAGAGTTGAACATTTATGACATCAAATACAGAAATATGATGGTAATCATCACAAAAGCATGCAAGATTAACACCAAATTAACTCAACTTAGTCAAACTCAATATCATCACGTCATATTATCCGGTTCAGGTTTTCAGATAATATATTTATGGAATAGATGTAGGAACAAGAATACTTCTTTCCAATGTGGAAATGGAGTCCCAATAAATACTTGATTATTTTACCAAGAAGAAAGACTTGCCAGTTACAAATGCTTTCTGAAGCTGTCCACTCAATCCTGTGGCCCAAGGTTTGACAGAAGCCTTGCTGGTTTTGCAGATATATATACTGATGATTGAAATGAGAATAACTAGGGTGCCCCCTATAGCTCCAGCTATGATTGCAACATAAGATTCAGATGGTATTCCCGGAGAACGAGCTGGAGCTGAATTGGAAGTTGAATTAGAACCATTTGAGGATGGATCACTTGTGGAACCATTCTTAGGAGGAGGAGGAGGAGGAGTCACAGTTGATATTGGTGCTGCATGCTTTGGAGATGGCGGTAGGGGAGGCCCTCGTGTACTGTTATTATTTTTTTGCAGCTGTCGTCTGTGAACTGCATTTTCTATATGCACAAGATTCCTATCAAAAAATGAAAAAAAAAAAAAGCATTATATTATAAAAGCATGGAGCACTTAAAACATTGTGAACAAAGAAGATCAAGAAACACAAGATAAACTCAAGAAAAATTCTTAAGGTATGACAATTCAGAGGTCCCTTCAATGTCAAAGACACTAGGGAAATTTTTCACCCCATGGTCTAAAGAGCCCATACAAGAACCTCACTAGGACCCATCTCCTGGAGTTTACCCCAGACATCCAGAGTGATATCACCCACAAGAGTGTATCATCAAGTTGATCATAGTGACGTACCATGTAATGGATCTTTTGTTGCAGGATGAACCTTTAGCTGCATTAGATAACTCGTTCTCGTCTACTTGAAATTCAGAAAGCGTCTCCAGATGTTGAATTTCAGATGATAAGCTTCTGAGTCGCTCATTGTTGTCCAGCAGACTGGATATAGGTAGAAAATAAGTTAATATATCGACAGAAGCAGAAGATAACTTCGTTGACCATAAAAATTGTTTGACACTCACAGGATTGCCAGGGAGGGATTACTGCCAAGATCAGGTGGAAGGGGCCCATTGAAGTTATTGTACCCAAAATCTAGCACTTCCAACTCCTTCAGCTCTCCAATCCCTTCAGGGATGATCCCAGAAAATGAGTTGTTGCGTAAAATACTGCAATTAAACATTAAGAGACAATGCTAGAGATTAAAATTTAGAGCATAAAACAGAAGGAAGGGCTCTAAATATCAGTCACCTAATGAATACTCACATAGACTTTATGTGGACAAGGTTTGTGATTTCAGGTGCCAGTGTTCCTTCAAGACAAAGATGTTTCAAGTTCCTGCGAATTATATGACAAACTCACCTTTAGAACAAGAACTTAAAAATAATCCTACTGAGAGAATGACCACATGAAATCAATACCAACTGCTGAAGAGAAAATTTGTATGTAAATACAACAGCAAAAAGTCATCTTTACAGCAAATCAAATAAAATATTTAGAAGTATCGCAAGGAATTTAAAGAGAATTACTTTGTTCTAACATGTTTTTCGAAAAGAATTACAAAGAACCACTACTTCCTCATTGACTTACTTGATTAATTACATAACTAACAATAACAAAGTTGACCAAATCATAAATTTTAACATCCTAAATTTTAAAGTAACCTTGAATTCTCAAAACAAAAATACTATGAAGTTAGTAAATTAGTAAGCCTTAACTTTACAGCTTCTTTCAAACTCCTTCATTTCCCTAAATTTCCCAGAAACCAAACATAACATAACAGAAAAGTCAAAATCTCTTAAAAACAAGATGAGGGAAGAAGAAAAAAAACTTACAAAACTACAACTTTGCCATCATAAGAGCACTCAACACCGAACCAGGAACAGGGATTAATCACTCCAAAATCCATTTTCCAGCTCTTCAACGCACCGTATGGATCACTCACAATTCCCTCTCTCAACTTCAACAACGCCATACCTGCATCATCATCATCGTTTGCTCTTTTTATCACTTGTTCCACTACTTACTTTCTCGAGAGCTTAACCCAGAAACGAACAACACAAGCATAGACACACTTACTTACCTTCATCATTAAGCGAAAAGCAGAGAATCAAGTTTTGATATACCAAAAACAAGATTAGAACTCCAAACCGACTGATTTTCCAGTTATTGATCTCCATGAGAACAACAGTGCCCAAACACCAGCTGTATTGAATTGTAAACAGGTAGAGAAACAAGGAAAGGAAGAAGAAGATAACATTCAAAAACTATGTTCTCTCTCGCGTGTGTGCTTGGATTTTTTAGACATGTTTAGACCCCTGAGAGACGCTTTTGATTTTTGAAAACGCGTCTTCTCTTTTTCTTTTAAATTTCTGGTACTGGACTTCTTTTTTACTGCTGTAAAATACATTATTTATTTAATTCCTGAAAAATAATTTGTTTTTATGTTTGGTGTTATTGTAAAAAAATAAGCTGAATAATATTTTTTTTAGTATTTAATTAAAAAATAAATTATTAAATTAAAAATAAATTAAAAATTTTTATTAAAAAAATTTTAATTTATTAAAAAAAGGAGAACCTCATCTTATATGTAAAAGAGTTAAATAAAAATAAAATTAAAAAAACAATAATATAATAAATTATTCAAATAAAATAATAAAGATTAAATCTAACAAAAAAAATTGAAAAATAATAAAATTAAAAAATATATAATTTAAGAAATTATTTTAAAAAAATAAGATGTAATCAAAATAATAAATATCAAACTTAGTAGATAAAAAAATTTAATTAAAAAAAAGATAAGGAAAAAAAAATAACAATTAAAATATCAATATCTAAAATTAATATAAAAATCAAATTAAATCAAGTTTTAAGGGATAAAAAAAAAACAAATATATATATAGCAATTAAAAAATTAAAAATTAAATTTTATATAATTAACAAATAATAAAATATTTTTGAATTTCTCACATCTTTTATAAAGTAATTTTTATCTAAAATAAAATGATGATATTTTTCTAAGCATAAATCAAATTTATTTTAATTAAAATATTTTTTTTATTGAGAACTTTTGTAACGATAAACAGCACGTTCTGAAAAATAATATCCCGTACTTTCCATGAAATAATCAGGCATTACTGTTAATTTTGGAGTCCTTCCAGTCAGGTGCCGTCAATGTTATAGACTTTTTGATCGGTAAGAAGAAGTAAATAAAGGTAACCGGGAAATTCGGTCGCTTTCCTAACTAATTGCTGTCCAAGTAATCATGCGGCCTACTGCCTGGACATTAATTGGAATATTTTAGAAGAATAGTAAAATGATATTGATGGATAGTGATTCCTAGGTTGGTCACCGCACTATGCCGTGGAATTTTTTTTTAGCATAAAAATTATACGTATAAAAACTTAAAACCAAAAAATATTGAACCTATCTATAAAACTAGATAAAAGAGCCTACTACAACAACTGATCCAAAAATAACATTTATAATATAAATAATAATATTTTTAATATTAATAATAATATTAAACTTATTTGATTCAACTTTACTATAACATCAAACCCAAAAGCTTTGGATGTGGATTTGGTTGTAAGGCCGTGCCATAAAAATATGATAATTAAAAAAATAATAATTTAAAAGAAAAATATATATATATATATATATATATATAATAATACAAAGTATTATTACAATGAATAATGCTATGGAATGAGGAATATGATAAAAACTCTCCTGAGATCAGAATAATCAAATAAAAAAAAATTAAAAAAATTATAAATTTTAATTTTCAATTAAATCAATATTAAAATATATAATTAAAAAAAAAACTCATTAAATTTTTTTTTTGAATCAACTAAATTAACTCATTAAATCAAATTAACTTGTTAAACCTGAGATTTATATTACGAGAGTATAATAACTAAATAGAAAAAAAATAAAATTTAAAAACCAAATTAAACAGAAAAAAATATAACTAAAAAGCAAATCAATTGAAAAACTAAAAACATTCGTCATAAACTGTAAATTTATACAGTAAAAAGCTGAACTCGCCCTGTAATTGGATTCAGTGGGAGCTTCGGTTGTTTCCTTGATGTCTCTATTAAAGTCGAGGCTGATGTTATCTCGGGGTCGAGGCAAACTTAATGACACTATTATACTGATTAATTAGCAGCGTTTTCTTGTTTCGTAGTCATAATCTCATTTTCAACGTTTTCCATGTAGTTATGGGTAATGATCAGTTTTTTTTTGATAAATTCGACAAATACGGGAAAGATCTTCTATTTCCATGATTATTATTTTTTTATTTTAAAAAAATTCATAGGTATTAAAAACCATGCAATGCTCACTGTAAGAATTTTCTTTAGCATCTTAGGTTAAAGAAATTTAATAGGTGATGGATTTAAGCTTAAATAATTATAATTGATCTTATTTTATTTGATAGTTTGGTTGCTTTTCAAATAATTTTTCGTGCAAAAATATATGCCAATAATATTTTTTTAAAATTATTTTTGATATCTGCACATCAAAATGATTTGAAAACATTAAACAAATTAATTTGAAGTTAATACAAAATATATTAATTTGAAGTTAATAAAAAATTTAAAAATTTTTAAATTTTTTTTAAAATACAAAAACAAACATATTAATTCAACTATTTTAATCGATAGAGTAATGGAAAACTTTTTGCCAGCCCGGGAAGAAAGAAAGAAACTTGTTTAATGAATTATTTACTCAGAAAAATAAATTTATTTCACTTTATTTATATGTATTCAGAATTATAATAGTAATTATTTTTTTAAAAAATTAATTTTAAAATAAATTAAAATAATATTTTTTTAATATTAACACATTAAAATGATTTAAAATTATAAAATAAATTCAAAAAATTTTAAAAATGCTTTTTGAATAAAAAAAACAAAAACAAACTTAAATACTTGCCTATGGATGGACCTATAGTAGTCACCCCGCGGGTTTTAAAAAAATTAATTTTAAGGTTTTAGTTTTTAAATTTAATTTTTTTTATAATAATTATGCATTTAGGTTTATTAAAAACGAAATATTTATTCTTTAGCTCTGCTTACCCTTTAATCGAAAGATAGATCCTAACCAGTAAAGAATAAAATAAGCAGGCATGAGACTGCATGGTGAATGGGTGCGCCTCATCATAAGCACCAACAAAAGAAAAATTAAGAAAATAAATAAAAATTGCTTTTATGAGCAACCCAATCAGTTGCCACGTATTTTCCTAAAGTTTGGCACCTTCAAAGTCTTCTTTAAATCGCTTTCAGATTACTCCTTCCATCTTCCACCAGAAACATTACTTGTGAAAATAGAATATCCGGGCCCACCTTCTACAGCGTCAGCAAGGATTAACAAAATATTAATAAAAATACAAGCAATCATGATATAATTAAATAAATATATGATTGATTTGCTCCATAATTTCAAGAGAAGTGGTCTCACCATTACACCGATCTCGCATGGCAACATTATTGTTGCCTTCTGAATTGTTATTCGACTAATTTTACAGGCTCTAAAGTTAACAATTATGTAAGTCTCCATGATTATGAGATTTGTGAGACTCAAACTGATAATTTTTATAAAATAAATTTAATATCTGACCAATTATACTATATTTTTTAAAATTATTTATGTAGGGTTTTAATCAAGAATTTATAGTGTTTTTCCTATTGCAGCAATCCTTATTACAATCGTTAATACATACAGTTGAATTAACCTCCCTTGTAGAAGCATATCCGGGCCCACCTTCTACAGCGTCAGCAAGGATTAACAAAATATTAATAAAAATACAAGCAATCATGATATAATTAAATAAATATATGATTGATTTGCTCCATAATTTCAAGAGAAGTGGTCTCACCATTACACCGATCTCGCATAGCAACATTATTGTTGCCTTCTGTAGGGTTTTTATTTTTATTAAATTGGTATTGAATTGTAGGTATTTCGACTAATTTTACAGGCTCTAAAGTTAACAATTATGTAAGTCTCTAGTGATTATGAGATTTGTGAGACTCAAACTGATAATTTTTATAAAATAAATTTAATATCTGACCAATTATACTATATTTTTTAAAATTATTTATGTAGGGTTTTAATCAAGAATTTATAGTGTTTTTCCTATTTGCAGCAATCCTTATTACAATCGTTAATACCATACAGCTGAATTAACCTCCCTTGTAGAAGCCTGATTAGACTTTTGCACTTTATTAGTGCGAAAAAGTAGTTCTTACTACGTGTTCATCAATATTAAAAAGGAAATTGCTAGCTATTTTGAAAAGTATGTTGCTTATGTTAGCAAAGTCGAAACCTGGGAAGTAAGTTAACCAGCAAATTGACTACCAAACAAAACATGGTAGACCTCGTCTTTTTTATATATTTATAATTACAAACGTAAATTGCAAACTTCAATCGGCTCTGTGATTTTAAGATCTTATATAGTGATAAGCCACACCTACCGGACCTTTGTACCGTATAATCTTCCAAATAATAATGATTCTATCTCAAAGTTTTTGAGAACGTGATTTTAAAAATTCAAAATTTTGTTTTATTTTTTTAAATTTTTTTTTTTATATTTTCAAATTATTTTAATATATTATTAATTTTTTTTAAAAATATTATTTTAATATATTTTTAAATAAAAAAAAACCTTAACACCACCGCCGCCTCGTAACCATCCTGTGCTCTTCAGCGTGGGTGGCCAAGAATTTCTGAAGCAGAAGACTGAGTCTTAGCGCGTGTAATGCGAATTCAAGATTTGTACTTTGCGAAGATGATAAAAATAACGAACCAGCGCGTGGGTTTCAATCACCAATCAAATGATATATGCTGGAAAATCTTATTTCGCTCGTGTTCTTCATTTTGTTTTCTAATAGCTGGCCGCTTGCTCTTTAACATGATTTATGAGAGATAACATCATCTTTTTACTTGAAACATCGAGCATGCATATGGTTCGTGTTCCGGTTCAGTACTGTTTGGTGTTAATCAGGAGTAGACCGGTGCTATACATCCACCTCCGATCTTCCATGCTTGTGTTGGAAAAACATGATTAAATAAACTGTTTGGTTTTAATTAGATTGGAAGGGAAGCACTGAGCAGACAACGAAAGGGAAATGATGTCTGTATATGGAGAAAGAACGCAATGGGGTCCACCCTCTCTTTAACCAAAGCGCACGTCAAAGCCAATAATTCCAACCAGCTTTATCCAGATTTTGAACGAAAAAAACACGGGGGTCGTCTATGGGTATTTAGCAGTCCCGAGTCATGACCGTGTCAATGAATCATATGCAGTCACACTCCTGAGGTGACGGGTCGAGTTACTGGAGGACTTGTAATTTAAGTTATCATTTTGAATTTAAAGATTAAGAGAAATTAATAAATTCATTTCGAACAGGATTCTAATTCAGGTATAGCGATTTGTCTAAAACTAGATTAGAGAACGGTTTAATCTTCTAAAAAATAATATAAACTATTTAAAAAGACTCTGAAGCATAATCTGTATTGACTGATGAACTGAACCCAGATCACTTGCAATCCAAGATATAATAAAAGCACCCTCGTACGTCTCCTCTGACACGAGGAATAATTAGGAAAAATCAAAATCACATAGAATCTGTAATCAACCTAAATGCTGTGCAGTCGAAGAAATTAAACGCGCAAATTAGTTATCGGAATATAAGACCTAATTAAAATCTGTGAGTTGAATTTAATCTTGAAAATTGGCTCGTCGGATAAAGAATTAAAGCCGTTTGAAGTTAAGTTGCGTGTTTGTTCTCATTTGAAGTTAAGTCAATACAGATTAAACCAACAAATTAATTTAAATAAAGTAATGGGAAGCGATCTTTAAATTCAGATTTATTTTATAATGTAATAAGTATAAGCATTTATAGATGCCTGCGTTCTAATATCTGTAAAAACATGCATGCATCAGAAAAGTACTGAGCTGAGCTGTCTTGTATTGTTAGTGTTAAAAATTCAATCTAATAATTTAAATGGTTAAATGAATTTTAAGTTATGATTTTATATTATTTTTTAAAATAAAATTTTTTAGACTTAAAACTTGTATAAGTTTATATTATCTTGTGCTTGATTTTTTTTATTAAATAAATAGAGATAATAAGATTATGATCACTTGGTCATTAAGATTCTGATACCATATCAGAGAATCATTTCAATTCAGTAATTTAAGTTGTTAAGTGAAATTTCAAGATATAATTTATATTATCCTCTACCAATTAAAAGGTATAAGAAATACAGGCGTGATAATTACATTAAATTGTGTAGTTTACTTGGTAGGTAAATCCATGGGGCATTCCTCCGAGACTTTAAATTTATAGATGATCAATAAATTTATAGATGAAGCTGTGACATTGAATAATCCACCAGCCTCACCCGCAATCTGCTGGCATTGGACTTTATACCAAAACCATCACGTTCGAGGTTTGAGACTGATGAAGAGAGAAGATTAAAAAGAAATTGAATAATCTATTAAACGATTGCCAGTCATGGCAGATATATGTCACAGTCATTCACTTAGAACCAGTCATGCCCTTACTCCCAAGGCATGAGAATTAAGTAAGGTTTGCAGATATGTTGGGTACAGCTTGAGTGTCGAACTGGTTTTATTAGATGAATATTCATCTTGATTTCTTCTTCTGATCTTTATCCTTACAGCAGACAAATGTAACTTGGACAAAGGTAGTAGTGACTTGGATCTTACCATGTTTTTTTCTTCCTTTTTCAGGAACAGTATGCTAGTAACCATGGTAGAAATTATCTAATCAGCAACGTCTAGGAAGTGAGTTGACTGGTTTTCTTTTCGTCCAGAACACATAAACCGAAAAGCCAACAGATTCCTTCGCGGTTGGTGTTTGGAAAAGACCTGGCTAGCAACGGACAAATTAAGAAATCAAAAGATACGAATTATATATTAACTTAATTGTTTTTTTGTTAATGTCGTCCTTGTTGAACTAGTCAGAAGTTAGAACCCCTGGTTGAAATCAAGTCTCCTCTCAATGTTCATGTCTTAATTTTCCACTGCGCGCAATGTCATTTTTATGAACCAGACATAACAGTGTTTCATGGATGGTTGAGAAACAGTGGAAGAATTGCAAGTCGATAAGGGCTTTTGTTTGGAGGTGCTTCGTGTTGCTGTTTTGAGGCCTGTAGCCACACAAAGCTTTATCTCTTTGAGGTCGATGATTTTTTTAGTGCTTTCATTGTACAGTATCTAACACGACACCAGATATTTCTCGGAAAACCATTCCTTTTTTTTTTTTTTTATCTCTCACAAATTCGTTCTGAAACGTTATCAACCGAATACGGGTATTTTAATGAGTTTATATGCATTTTAATTAATTTTATAAGTTTTGAAGTTAATAATTATATAAATTTTTGATAATTTTAAAGGATTTGAATTTATAATTATTGAAGAAAAAACCAAAAACTTAATCAGTTAAATTATCCTTAAATATGTCCCTGTTATTTTTATATTATATTAGTGTAGTCTTTCAACTATTTTTAGTTGAGTTGCTAATATCAGTCCTCGAACCTCTTTAATTTCTTATAATTACTTCAGTGTCCCTTTCTTCTTTATAAGCATGAGATACAAGATAACGCCTGGAATAGGCAAATAAGAAACTAAAAGAGGGGTTCTGCAGAAGAGCCAAAACAGAGGAAAAGAAGAACCATGAAATTATTTCAGTCCTTTAATACTGAAATATAACTCAATACTCTAACCACGCCTTTTGAATATGGAAATATGTTAATATTAATTTGAGCATTTAATTTCATGATTAACAATTTGATCACAACAAAAAATTGTAGATCACTTGTAAAACGAAGAAACTGTCTGGTTTTTCACGAAACAGATAGCTAAAGGTTTATCAATTTAAAACGAACTGAAGAGCTGGAGAGCTTGTTCTCTGCAGCTCTGCAAATTGGAAGTGGAAAGACGAGAACGTTGATTTAAGAAACCGCTAGTGACTAAATCATCAGAACTTAAAATCTGATCACCGAAGTGCAAGCACTAAGACACCATAGCTTTTTGTACCAATAAGATCCATATTAATTAGCCATAAAAACACTATTTCACGAAGAATAATGCCATTTAAACGACCTATTTACTGGATTGTGTTGCGGAATAGATACAAAGACAGAGCTTGTTAGTTAAATGTGCTAACGTGGATAAACAAAATAAGCTTGCAGATTTGATGGAGAAAAACTTGCAACATTGTAAGAGATTGTTTATTTTGAGCTGGGGAAAGGCGAAGGAACGAGGAGGAGATGGGCCTGGGATAGATGATTAATTGGGGATTTTGTGGAGGATCTCGAGAACCATGGCTTGAGGTTTAAGCCTACAAGAGAATGGGGAGGAGAGAAATCCGGACCTTTTTTGTGCACATGCTGGTTTTAAAAGAGTTTGATCTAGCAAAGCCCATTCGACAAATGCACGTCCCTGTGGAGCCTGATTTTCCTTGGATTTAGGGATTTTGTTTCTCATAAAAAATATTTTTAAACTATTTTTTATTTAAAAAATATATATATAATAATATATATATATATATATTATTTTTTAAAAATTTATTTTTTTATTAACACATAAAAATAATTAAAAAACTAAAACATTAATTTAAAACAAAAAAAATATAATTTAATAAAAAATTGATTTAGTCTCAACTTCAAATACGGTAATTAAAAATAAGAATAATAAACCCGATTAAGCTAGTATTGAACAAAAAAGAAAAAATGAGAATTCTCAACAATATTTTATTGGATCCTTTATAAATATAATATTGCATTTTATTTAATAACAACCCCTTGTCAGTTAATGTCATTAGAACTTAGCAATTGATGACCAATGTACATGTATGTTTTAATTTGAGTAAGCTTAGCACATCTTATTTTTTTATAAGGATTTTTCCGATGATAGTTTAGAATTTATATTTATTTTGGTGTTGCCACTTCTAAATAAATAGTAATAAAAACAACTAGATTAAATTTGTTGACCTTATTACCGATTTTCTATAACCAAGTATATTTAATGGCAAGGAAGATCGACAAAATGTTCATGCGTGTTGAGAAACAAGGGCGGAGGCACGGGAGCTGGCAGGCCCGGCACCTGCAAGTCTTTTTTTTTTTTTTTTTTTTCCATGCCTCTTTCTTGAATAACTTTAATTTTTAACTTCGAACTTTTGACACTCTAGAAATATTTTTTTTTATTATTAATTTGCCCCCAACAAAATTTCTTGCATCCGCCCTGTTGAGAAAGGAGTGCAGTTGTGGGAATAAGTAAAACTTACATCTATTTATTTTTGTATTTTAAAAATATTTTTGAAAAAAATTAAATTTTTTTTTGAAATTAAAATTTTTTTAATATTTTCATATTATTTTAATGCCCTAGTATAAAAAATAATTTATCATGCATGGTGCCTATTTAACTCAGAAGTTTTTATTAAATTTATCATCGAAAAAATAGGAGTGGAAACAGTGGTGATATGATCCTCCCATCATTCCCATGTTCTCCCTGTAAGTATTAATTATCATAATTATTGAAAGTCTTAAATATCAACAAAGGGAAAAACTATAAATAATTGAAAATTATTGATGGGCTTTAAGAGAAATAAAGGGAAAGAAAAGAGATCAGTAGAGGGAAAGGCCATAATTGAAAATCGAGACTAAACATTAGGATTGTAAAATAGAAATAAAATAAGATTTACAGGGAAGCTGTTGAGAAAACTCTACAACATTGCCTAAATTATGATAAAAATACGTTGGTTGTAAAATTCTGTTTTATGGCACTATTGATTAAAAAACTATTTTTTCTTACAAAAATGGAATGGTTCAAACATGTCTTGTGGATGTGTGATGAAAACAAAGCCGATCATTGTCAATTATCAAATAGAACCAAAACTATGAGCAGAACATGAATTTACAAAGATGATATGGGTTTTCAAATTTGATCCCAATTTGTTTGAGATTTTTCTGGATTGTGTTTTTTTTAATTGAAAATATTTGATATGATTTTAACTCTTATTCACCAAAAGAAAAAGAAAAAAGAAAAATTGAAAACCAAAAAGATCACATGAACCTGTTTTTGATATCTGATACTAATTTTTTTAATAAGTTAAGGTATCCTAGTCAGCTTACGTGTATCATGACTAATCTCAGGCTCACTGAACATCATGCAAGCCCAACAAATAGATAAAACACCACATTGAATGATAAGCATACACAAAAAAAATCAAAAACCCGAGTGCAAAAAAAAAAAAAACAATTACCTTCGATCACCTCAAGCGCTATCTGATATGACTTTTAAAATGCCTAGTCATAACAATATATGTGAACCAGCAACCTTGTCTTGATATCTGATAAGTTATTCAACTGCGTGCAATCAAGAAATATGTAAAAATGCTTACTTTTCATAAGCGATTCGAGATCAAAGCTAAATTTGCACCTCGACCAGCAACCTTTGTCTTGACAAATCTTATGGAATGTGATTGCTATGTAAATTTGTCTCTGGCTCAAAGTAAATGTGCCGAGGAGATGCACATTGTCAGGACAGCACAAATGGAGTAGTAATTGTAAATATGTTGTTTTTATCAAGATTGGTGTATTTGGTGGTCGAATCTTAGAATTCAAAGATAGATTTATGACTATCATACATTAATTCAATAATTTTTGATACGTACGAAATTTTTTTTTTGTGCTACAACCTTTCATTCAGAGTTAATACTACTGTTTAGTTAGCATGATGTTTAGATTTTAATTTTTTATATATAGTTTTTAATTTTTTTAATTGAATGCGTTTATGGATTGCCTATATTATGGTACCAGAAGTTCGTTAAATTATTTTTGAGACAATCCCTTTTAAGCAAATAAATATGGATCATGATACATGCAAGATATCATGTATATCAGCTTGATTCCTATCAATAAATCAAAACTATTTTTTGGCAATAGCAATACCAGTAATACATTTACTTTGAAGGTGTTTGTAAGCCTTCTGAGGTTTTGGGGGTAGGGGCGGGGGGGGGGGGTTTCGCTTTGACTCGGTGCAACTTTTTTCGAAGATATAATTATAACATTTATTTATGTACTTTTCCCTCCACCTCTTACTTTGGAACCCTAAAAAATAAATTATAATATATCTTATCCTTTTAGCATCGGTTTTTTAGATTTTTATCTCCATGCCTAGAGCAATCAAGGAATAATAAATATTCCACTCAATGAATGCCTTGGAAAAGCGCTGGGATGAGATGAAAAGGTTTTTTTTTAAGCACAAATTCATGAGAAAATGCAAACTGAATTCAACACGACTTAATGAATCTCTAACATTTTAAAAGTGATTTTATTTAGAACTGTCGAAGTTTTCAAGAAAAGGATGATAAAACTCAAGACGACATTAAAATATGCGACTTACCCCTGATTGGCTACTTACCATTGATCTAAACTATAAGCTCAAATACATTCCACATTCCACATAACAACATAAGTTTTTTTTTTTTGGTTGTCTGAACTAGCAAAATAAACCTTGGTGGTAAGATTAAAAAAAAAGAACTAAAGAAATAATAATAATAAAAAAAAGAATTGTTGGGACTACGAAACATCTAAAGAAACAAATCCCACAAAATAAATGTAAGCCGTTAAAATACACACGGGATTTCCCATAAATAAACAACACTGTCCTCTATAATTTTAGTTTGACTTTCTGGGCTAATATGATGATGACCCGCGCCTACGTAGCGAAGGAACGCAAGTGGGGCATCTAATCAGACCGTTAACATTGCAAGCAGTGCAGTTTTTGAACCCATACTTGGCGGTGTAGATCTTGTGGCTCCCACTACACTGTTCGCAGAGAACAAATCTGAGCCCTCCACATGTATCACAGGCATTGGTGACAGAAAGCGGTAACCCACCAATCAGCTTCTTCAAATCTCCACTCTCATGTAATTCGGTGATTTCCTTGACCCCGCCAATATATTTTCCTCCGATGAAAACAATCGGTAAAGTAACTCTTTTTGACCCAATAATATCATGTAACTCGTCTAAATACATACCGTCCATCGATAAATCACGTTCGTCTATCTGGACACGAAAACCACGGAGGATGGATCTGACGGTCCTGCAATCCTCAAAGGTTCTGCGGACAATGCGGAGACTAGTAAAGTATAGAATGATGTGCTGGTCCAGGTGGGTCGGCGGTGAAATAGATAGCTTGGTCGATGGGTGTGCATGGCGGTGGGCCCATGAACGGAGGACTGAAGTGGAGATCCGGGCCCGGTGGAAAAGGGAGGGCGATTTGGGGGAAATGGGTTCGGGTTCTTCAGTGACGAGGGTTTGGATATCCTTGAAGGAAGAGCAACAGAATCTTGGTGATGGAGATTGTGATCTCGGGGAGGAGGGAAATCTTGAGGGCGATCTTAACCAGTTGAGCCACATGAATGGAAGAGAGGAGTAAGGAAGGTTTTTAGGGAAGTGGAAGACTGCTAAGCGAGGAAGGGTTTGCTGGGGGCTATTGAGAAAACGATGACGGAGATATTGTGATTTGTGATTATGTGTTATTGAAGACGTGGGGGGAACAAAGTATAAATAAGTGCTTTTCTGTTATGGAGTTACAAGAAATTAATATGGTATGTTCTTTAATGCCCCTTTTTGTTTCTTTTTTTTTTTTCTACAAGAAACTTTTGTGTAAACATTGGTAAATCCGCTGTTTGTTTCACAGAGTAAATGGCAGGGATTTTAAATCTTTTACCCACACTTACTTTATTTGCATGTAAATTTACTAATTTATAGACATAACATCATTTTTTTTTATGAAAGTCGTCCTCTATCTATTGATAAGTTTTGTTTTTCCTACAAATATATAATATAAAAATAAACTAAATTAAATCGGTTGGCTACTCAAAGGATTACCCAGTAAAAAAATATCGAAGGCTTCAAGGTAAAAAAAAAATCTAGCATAAATAACCCAACAAGTTTTCTCATTAAGAATTATACAATATCTTCAAAGTTGTATTCCTCTCTTTATATATACATATAGAATCTATAATTATGACTTTTATAAAATGATTTCAATTTAGTACAGATCACTGGGATGGAATTATATGCGCGCGCGCTAATCTCAATGCATATTACCTAATAAAAAATGCAAAAATGGTTTAATTTTATTAGTGTTTAAATAATAATTGTTGACAAGCTATTAATGCTATCCGCTTGATTGCTATTGTGCTATTAGTTATTTTTTTTTAAAAATCATTTATAGAGTCTGAGTTGTCATGACTTTGCAACCATTTGCCCTGCCTCACTCGCCACAACGTTCTCACCACTGAAACCCCACCAATACGTGGCGGTGTTCACGGCCCGGTTTAAGCTAACTGAACCGGAATTTTTAATTTTTAGAATTTTTGACCCGAACAGAGCTTAAAACCGGTTCAAACCGAACCGGGTCGGGCCGGTCTTTTTGCTTGAAAACCGGGAAACCCATTGTCTGCACAGATGGTGCCAAAAACTTCACCAGTTCCCGGAACACTCCTCGAGACCATAAGGCTAAAAAGGCCATGGAATTCATGAATCAATAGAGAAAAAGCAGGCAACCCAGTTCAACTTTCAGCATAAATGGTGGGGATCTTAGGATTAAAAGGTTGAATAACTCTTTTCATGAGTGGCATGCCCAATTGGATTTGCAATGGCATTGCCAATAGGAAGGCTTGGGGGAGGTGGCGGCAGTGGATGCAGTCGCAAAAAAATTTGCATCCTACGCTTGTGCCTTTTTTGCAAATGCTTCTGCCTTCTAGTATCAGAGAGAGAGGGCAAGGGAGGGGCGGCTGAAAGGAAAAAATGATTTAGGTTTAGCATAAGTTTGTATTTGTACTTTGTTTCTTGCTCTATTAAATAAATAAGTTCAAAATAAATAAGATTGATCTGGTTTGGTTAGCTCAATCAGTTTCAATTTTATAAAACTAAAACCAGATCAAAACCAAATTGACTTTTAAATTGGTTTCTTTAGTTTTTTTTTCATAATTAATTCTTTTGTTTAACTGATTGATTAGTTTTTTAAAACTTCCCTAATACAATTTAAATACAAATACCAATAAACCTTCTTTTTTAGGAAGGCCCTGGCTAAAGATGCAATGGATCCAGGTTATTTTGAACTCGGCCCTGTTGTTACCAAAATAATAGTAGTATTAATACTATTTATCTCACGCTTCGTTATGTCAAATTATTTTTTTCAAAATTTAAAAATTAATATCCATGCATTGGTAAACATATTTTTTAAGAGAATAATTTTCAAATTATAAATTCAAAATCCAACATATATTAAAAGATATTTTTTAAAAAAATATCAAGACAATATCTTATTAAATAATATTTTTTAAAAATATTTATACGACAACATATTGAATCGATTTACATCAACTTAGTTTTACTAGCTTAACTCACAAGTCAAGTCATGAAAATTTAATCATCTCATAAAAATAAATCAAATAAATTATAATGTATTAATTTCCATCATCAAGGTTAAATGTTAAAGAATATAATTTAAATAAAATATATGTTTAATTAAAAAATAACTAAAAGATACTCAAGTGAACCCGAATTTAATTTATCTAAATCATGCACTATCTTGATTTGATAACTTTTTATTTAAAATTTATCTTATATATTAAACACAACTAAGGTGTGCGAGACTTTTATGTCAAAAAATATTCTTGAAAAAAAAAAAAAAGATTAAAGCTTATGCGACAAAATAAAAAAGCTTCTTTCTATGGTCAAATAACAATAATAAAAAAAAACCTTTAAATGATAAAGGATCAATTTTGTAATTCAAGTGGCTGAAAATGCCCTGGAAATCAGCGACCAGAGATTTGCTGGAAAGTTTGGAGCTTTGATTTTTTTAAAAAAATATATATATTTTTCAACACAGTTTTTATTTTTTATTAAAAATATTTTTTTAACATACTTTAAATAACTTTATAAACTCATCTATGACCTTAAAACATTCAAAATGATCTCAAAAATTCAAAATTAATTTAAAATAAAAAACCCACTTTTAAGCTGGGATTTACCCTCACAAATATTTGAAAAAAGTTAAAAGAACTTTCTAGTTCAACTTTTCGTATCAAATGAAATTTAATAGCATTGTAATTGATTTTTTTGTGGTTAAAATCTATTTCAAGCGATAATGTTTTTGTTATTTAATTGAAATATGATGATTTTCTCTTTTATTTTTTAAACTTAATGACTAAAAAATAACAAAAAATTTAAAGTTTTAAATCAAAATTAAGTTTTTCAAAAACTAAAAGTACCAAAAGTTATCAATTGAAAAATAAAGTATCAGAAGTAAACTTTTTTAAGCTAATATTGACTTATCTTTCTTTTTTTTTTCACTTTAATCCCTTTTCTTTTAAATCTTATCTTTCCCTAGGAAATAATAATAATAAAAAAATCATTAATTTTGATCACACAGGAATCAAATTGTAGAAAAAAGAGTTTGATAATTTAAAATGAAAAAAAATAAAATTGCAACAATCCATAATAACCTACAAAAGTTTCTACAACTGTGTATACTAGTGAATACACCATGTCTTTATGTGCTTGTTAATAATAATTTCAGCCGCATAAAAATCATACATAATTCTCGAATGTCATTTCTTACAAAAAAAATTTTAAGAGTTCAGATGGAAAACTTAAGTACTCTAGGATTGTGTATATCACTCCACGCTTCATGGATTTTAAATTAAGTCATGCATATCATAGTTGATATATGATTTTCTTCTTTCTAAAATCAATGAAATTATAGGCAGTTTCAAATGATTTATTAATTAATATATATAATTCAATATAAATGGATAAAGTATGAAGTAGTGGGAAAATTTTTTCCTTTTGTTTGCCTATTGTTATCTGCTCATGAATCATCCATGCATTGGCAACCGAAGCTACACCAGTTTCAAGTCTGGTCATGCTTATTTTTAAAATTACTTTTCATGATAAAATATATTAAAATAATATTTTTTAATTTTTTTTAAAAAATTATTTTTTAAGATGAGCTCATTAAAATAATTCAAAAAATATATAAAAAAAAATTAATATTTTAGCAATTTTTTTTAATTTTTTAAAAACAACATAACCATATTTCCAAATACTGTTGAAATATCTCATGTGCATCATATGTTTTCCTGCCTTTAATTAATTTCATGACAACGTAGACATATTCTATGATTATAAATTGCACCAGTCATGCTTCAAGAAAATAAAAAACACGAGAAAACCTATTCATGAATTAAAAAAAAATATAAAAAATGAAATGAAGTTCGGTTTGATGTTGTTGAAAGTCATGTACAGGCAAATTACGAAGTATTTGGTAAATTAAGTCTCTGCTTCTATCTTCAACCTCTAATATACAAGGGATTGTTTGTTAAAGAAACAGAAACAGAATATACCATCCCAATTGGCTATTATTTTTTACTCTATGTCTCCTGGTTTTTTAATTAATTGCGTCTTATATAGCAAATTCATTTATTTCACCAAAACAATGTATTCATATGTAGCTATACATATACATATACATATACATATACATATACATCTATATATATATACATATACATATAATTGGCTATTATTTTTTACTTTATGTCTCCTGGTTTTTTTAATTAATTGCGTCTTATATATAGCAAATTCATTTATTTCACCAAAACAATTATTCATATGTAGCTATACATATACATATACATATACCATATACATATACATATACATATATTGTATATGCATATGTATTTTTTTTACTCGAGAAACTATATATATCCATCTTTTTGTTTTTAATAGGAGGGATGGCAAAAACAAATTGGTTCTTTTTATTTTTTTTAATTTATTCTTAATATTTTTTTATATCCAATTATATACTCACACCAATAGACAAAAAAAATTATTCATATTCTTATTGTCATTTTACTTTTCAACAATATTTCTAATATAAGATTAATCAAGCATTTATTGCTTTTGCCAACGGGATTGCTTCCAGAAGACATAAATAAGAGAAAAAGCTCGTGGTAACATTTTAGAGTGCAGTCATTGAACCACATTTTACATTCTTAATCAGCGGCTAAGTGATTGTTTTTAGCGTATTTGAAGGTGTAGTTGTTATTATATTTAAAAATATATTTTATTTGAAAATATATTAAAATAATATATTTTTTATTTTTAAAAAAAATAATTTTTGATATTAAATGATATCAAAATGATATAAAAACATAAAAAAAATTAATTTAAAGTAAAAAATTAAAAAAATTTTAAATTTTTTCAAAAACGCTTTTAAAACGCAAATCAAACAAAAATAATCAATTGAAATAATTTAATTTTTTTAATTTAAAAATTAATAATTTTTATATTTTTAAAATAAATTTTGAATATATTAATATCAAACATAATTTTAAAAAATTAAAAAATATATTATTTTAATGCAAAACAATTGATACACCATCACTCAAGCAGTCCTTAATTTCAGGAACACAGTAGCGTTCTTACTTCATAACAATGTTCTTAATTTAACGTTAGCAGGCCAAAGACAGATTATTGGGAAAGAGAACCCCCTTGCTCGCTTTTGCACTAAGCAATTTTGGTTCCCTTGCAGTCTTTCTAAAAATGTCTTAAATCTCCGTGTGCATGTGAGAAATATAGTTTTTGATCTATTGAGCACAGGGAACCCCAATCACCAATCTAAATTCAATAGTTATAAAATATTGGAAAAAACATGAATACAACATGTTTATAATGCAAGGAAGAAGAGTAAAATCCTGATTACATTAGAGTCCAGAACAGTTTAATACTATAAAAACTGTCCTGAGAAGAGAGGAGATTCCTTTGCTATTTATGCTATCTCACCGTTGGCGAATCTCACAGGAATGTGAACTCCTGCTCTCCAATAAAACAGTAAGCTGCATAAAACAAACATTGTGAGTTATTTGTAAGACCATCATCCTAAAAATGTCCGAAGAGAAGGAAAAGAAGGTACACATACAAGATGATGACCTATTAATGCATCTTGGCTCCTTTAGAGATGAGAATATCCCCATAAGGCACCTTTTGTTCAACTCTTAGGAAATCACGGGACGCAAGAACTGCATACAATTTATCCAAGTTTCAATCAAATCAGGTCAAGAAAAAAAAAATCACAGTTTCAGTCAGTTGGAATTATGTCAAGCTAGCATTTGATTTTAAAAATTAAAGAGCAACTGCTGCTGATGACACGAGAAAGAAGATACCGCAAGTTTGATAGAACAGCAGAGCTGCTGCTTTTGTGTTCATCCCAGCAGACAGGTTGTTCAGGGATTCTACTTGAGGGGCTCCTGGCGTTTCAAAATGCGTTTTCATTTGCCTGTGCACATTTAAGTATGGTCAATGAGTTTAATGATCATATGACAAACGCAAGAACTAAATAAATTCAACAAAAGGCCAGATAAGAGCAATACATTCGGATAGAATCAGCTATCTTGTCAACAGGCTGACCAACAAACAGATGTTGGGTTTGTGTAGGTTCAGTTTCAACCAACAGTTCTGTGGAAAATTTAACAGGGGGGAATTAGGATTTAGGTTCAAATTTAACAGGGGGGAATTAGGATTTAGGTTCTTTGATTGGAAAAGGTAGAACCAAATAGCCAAAGCACCGCAGCCAAAGACATGAATTGCCATTGCATTTACCTTGATCAGGTGTTGGGCCATTCTCAGACAGCCTTGATAACTCAAAATTTGGATCAGCAAACCGCCAAGGATCCTCTTCAACTACTGTCTCAAGACTACTGCCACTGTGTCTGGATGAGGAATGACGTCCTTTCTTACTTGATCTGTCGATAGTCAGTACATTAAATACCAAATGCATCATTTCTCTTTTATCTGAAGAGCATAATGAGTCTTAACTCTTAAAAGCTAACTCCACAGTGATCCCAATGAAACGTTCCTACACAGTCATTCATCACTCTAGCTAAATTTATATGTGTTCCACTAACCGTCCTAAATTGACTTCCAAATAATGTGGTGGAATGCCATGTCCTGATCCAGAGCTTGGAATAGACCCCACTCCATCTCCTGTAATTCAGATCAAGAAAAGAACTTTGAGAAGTGTAATCATAATCCTCTAACTACCTTGAAGCAGAGGAGATAGACGCAACATACCAGAATTCCTAGGTGTTGCCATATTGGCTTCAGTCATCCTCACACCATTGTTCCCAAGGTTGGCTTTTAGTTCTTCCATGAGGATATCCATGGATAACCCATCATTCACAACGTTTGTTCTTAGCTTCTCTATCGAAGTACCCAGTGACTGAGAGCCAACTCCACTATGAACATCATCAAAGGTCTACACTCCAAACAATCAACATAGAAAGGCTATAGTGTTTCTACTGAAAAAAGAAAAAAACAAAGAACCAAGCCACTGCTGCTGGGACTTACATATCCAACTGTATCTTGATAATTTACTCCTTGTGGTGACGATTTTGATGGTTCTGGTGGCGGTGGTGCAGAAGTCCTTTCTTCTTACACAAGTACAAAACGAATTTCTAATCATTGTTAGGAAAATCTTCTTGGATAACAATCTTAAAAGTTATAATGTTTAAATCTCACCAGAAGGGGAGTCATGAGGAGGTTGGGTACTTTTGTTCCAAAGTTCCAGAAGAGGAGCTGGATAATAGATTTCTCTATTTCCATTATCATCAATAAGAACAGTAGGTGGGAGCTCCATGAGGTTAGATATTTTTGTAGTGGACATAATACCCATGCATGCCTGAAAAAAAAGCAGAATAGGGAACTTATCGATAGAGCATCAAGATAATTTTTTTTTTCCCTTCCCTTTTGCTCTCCATTTCAAAAGGGTAACAATTTCAAGATTTTTTAAAATTTGACGATTACAAGTATCATAGAGCACTCATGCACCCATTACAATTAGCAATTCTTAAACTATGTAATTCGTATGATGGTAAGTCACAAAGTTTTCCTCGCACAAGCTTAGTTGGTGAACCTTCGCTGAAATGCGAATCATATTGGAAATCGAGATCTGACCTTCCTCTTTCTTCCTCTCCTTGAGACAATGTCAGAAGCATTTTGAATCCATGACTGGTATACATGACCTGGAATAATGGTTTGTTCATAATCAACGGTAGTAGTTGCTTGTCTTCTTGTTTTCCTTTTAATTGGCCTTCGCTTCTGCTGATCCTGTTGCATCCATACTTTGAAGTTTGTTGTACTTGTATTGTTCTTTTATTATAAAATGATATTATCAGTGCAGGAGATGTTACAATTAATTACCTGCCTGGCTCCTTTGCATTCATTAAATTGTTGATTGACTTGGAATTCTGGATGATGGTCTTGGTTTTCTTCCGCTGCAGGAAGACCTTAACATAAGCACGTGTACCCAGGTTGATAGTTTCTTTGCTGAATGCTCTTTATCAGTATAAGTAGTCTCCGAAAACTTTTAAGCATAAAATCGCTAAAGAGTTACAAATAAATGAAGTTAATGGGGCTAGTCACGCAACCAGTTAACTTAGATTAGGTAGGATCTCAGTGGAAGGAGCCATGCATGTAAATCAAGAATAATTTACAAAGGTTACATATACTGGCACATCCGTGACAAGGACCCAGGCATTCTCTCAAATCAAGGACAAAACTTAGAAAGAAGACAACAACAGTATAACATCTTAATAAATAATAACTTTAATTGGGCATTTGATGATTGACCATCCAGCATGTCAACTCCCATATCTGAAATAATTCAATTGTTTAATGATTGGCTTCTACCCAGAAAATCACTAAGTCATATATACAGGCTTCTGGATTAAAGAGGTAGAAAGAAAAAGGGAGGCAAGGGAATTAGAGAGCCATCCTTTTGATTGATCTTCCTCTCTCTGAAGTACATGTTTAGACATGATGTTTGTGGGTTAATGAAGCGATGACATCAAGCCAGTTACAAGCTTCATAAAGAAATTTATTAATAAGTCAAAAACAATAAAACATAAAATAAAATGAGGTGCTGTTTCATTTCCAATTCAGTCTGCAAGACATAACACTTTTAATAAGGTGTCATTCAAGAGCATCCTCTTGTTTCTATCATTTTTGTGTTTTCCTACGATTTGCATACTGATGTCAATGGGCAAGGAGATTGAGACGGTGGATACTATCCTCACCAAGCATATTGATAAATCAACTCGAAGGACTTAAGCTTGAAAAAGCAAGCAACACAAACATAAAATGATGTGCAGCTTAATTATAACCAGGTTCTATCATGACAATCATAGAAGGAGAAGGGTTGGTAAAAAGAAAAAGAGGAAAATAGCTCGATTTGGTGGGATGTATATATCAATTCAAAGTGCTTGTCGCATAACCTTCTATTGGAATATATAGATGTCGAAGGACAAAGGTCAATCAAGGTGGAAGTATACACTATATCAACTTCAAAATCATTCAATAAAAGTAATTAATCAAAAAACAAGCAGCAGTTGTCTAACATGCATTTTATATTGCTGACCTCTTTGAGCTTCGTCTTGTTTATGTGGGGAGGGTATGAGAGTAGTTGGGATATCCATATGATCTGCTGAAGTGAAGTTCACCTGTGTCTCTTCATCCCCTTCAATATCAAATCTGCCACACCATCGTCCAAGATCAGCATATGAGAATATAATGAAAACCCAATAAGATTAAAGTAAGGGAAATGCCTTGTCAACCACAAGGAGAGAATTTTAACTTCCATGCACACAATTTTACTAGAATGAACCACATTATGCACAGGCAGCGGCAAAGCCCTTTATGAAAAGCATGAACTAATTATGCAAATCAGAACCGATATTGCATCATGATTGAATTCACCTTTCAAAGCGATTGTACGCATCAGCATCAGCCTGGTATGAATCAAAACGTTCAAATAACGTGATGTTGTCGGCATCAGCTGAAAAGGCATCTTGAGTTAACTTAAGGGAACAATATCAGCATGCCAGAAAACTCATAACTAAAAGCTTGGATGGAGGAGAAGCCGGCAAGTAATAAATGGAAACCTTGATGTAAGTGATGGGATGCATCTCCCTCCCTGGTATCATTGTTAACAAACGGTTCATCCACATTGTCAAGCCGCTGAACAACATAGAGGGGTCAAAAAGTGATCAGCTGCATACCCTATTTTAGCAGGTATTCATTTTAACAACTTTTTTTTTCCCAGCGAGTGCATGTAGTTCTATTACCATTGATATGCTTTGATTCCTTAATAAATCACATGCAATGACTTAGGTTAGATCATGCATAGTTGTAAATTTGACTTCAATTTCACTGAATGTAAGATTAGAAATTTATACATTTGACATGCAAGCTAGTGTAGCACCATAAAAGCTGTATTATGAATTCTACCTCAATGACATAATATTAGTATAATCAATGCTAATTGCTATACATCCACAATAATATGCATTTTGTAACATGCACAAGGCATCTGAAGCAAAATCCATAACTGCAACCCAACAGCTTAGACAATGGACTAAACATAAATTTACCAGATAAAAGATAAGGCAACTAATTCGAATTTGTGTGGGTTAAAGACCTTTTGCGGCTTAATGCTTAATTGGGTTCGTTTATCAAACACCTTCCCATCAAACAAAATAAGGTCACCATTTGCTCATGCACAATAAAACCTACCAGATAGACAGTCCACAAGTTTTTGTGCGCTAATTTGCCACCAAGTAAACACAGCGTAGTTGACCACAAAAAATGCACAAGGCATAACTTCATATAACTCATTGATGTAGTGTTAATGAATAATGCTGGAGTTGTTTTATGTCTTTTTAAGAGTGATTAAACAATGTACCATCCTATAAAAGAATAAAATGAACAATTTACCATGGTGAAATAGGCTGTTTGTTGAAAACCCATGGTGGTGGTTGCAGCATTGGAGTAATTAAGGGATTGCTCAATTTCTCCCACATCTGTTTCTTGGTTCTCTGGTAAAGTCACTGCCTCTTTCCTTCAATCATAGACACACAGCATCACAAAGTAAACAAAACAAAATCCATGCACTTCGACTTTTACTACCCTTGCTTTAGCACCCAAAACTCACACTCAAAATTCATGAAGTATCGTTATCACTGTGAGGTGTGAACTGTCACCGGTGCTACAATGCGCGGAGGTCGTCCCCGTAAATTTGAACTAGTATGAAGTTTTTTTTTAAAAAAGTGCCAGGTTTTATCCATGCTAAAATACGCCACTCCTCCCAAACATGTGCTAAAAAACGCTGATTTAGAGCTTGGATAAGAATTTACAGTGACGGACCTGGCCTGTGATTTTCCCTTAGGAAGGACAGTGGGGTCTGGGGCTACCTTCACTTTCCATGCTTCGTTTATTTCAACCTGACGAAAATCAAATCAAGAAACGAGCAACGCGTCACGAAATAATAGTTGATCATAGCACGGAAATTGAAACGGAAAAACAATACGGAATTTAGATTTTTTTTTGTTGAATTATATGTTTTCAATGTATGTACCAGCAGGCGGGTTACATCATCTGCGAAGAAAACCAGAGTATAAAGAAGCATTATCAATAAGATTATGAAATTGAAATTCAAGTACTGGTCAATAAAAGAATGAAAGGAGATTCACCATAGAGGAGCTTCACTTTTCGTTCATAGACAATAACAACTCCACCTGAGAGGAAAAAAAAAACAAGAGAGGAAGAGAAATGTCTCTGTTACGAACTTAAACTTTGATTAAAAACAGATAGAAGTTAGAACTCCTAACTTGAAAGAAAAAGAAAACACTCTTAAATGAGAGAGACAAGACGAGTACCCATGAGAATTCCAGAGAGTCTAAGAGCCATAGGCACTGAGGGATTCAAAATCTCTTCACTGTAGAAACAGGCAAAAAGGAAGTCCGCTAAATCGGTTTAAGCGGATTTGGAAAAAGGAAAAGAAAATAGAGATGGTTTAAAAGTAAAATAACCAGATACGGATGATGTTGAGCTTATTGAGTTTCTTTCGGTTGATCTTTGCATGCATGGTTGCAGCCATCCTTCGTCAAACAGAAGAAACGCAGATTATCGTATAAACCCACTTCAGTTAACAGAGACAGAGAATATCATGCAAATACTACACTCCATATTTGCTTAAAATAAACCGCGTCCAGTCGCTCAGTTCAAAAAATGAACCGAAAATCCTTTCAATATAAGTAATCTATATTCACAATGAATACATTCCTTGTTTTTCCAGAAAAAAACAGGGTAATTATGTAAAAAAAAGAAGAAGATAATCAGCAGAAATAGAGCGTTGCTGAGTACCATAATTACTAATCACTTCAAAAAATAAATAGAGATAAATGCATAGAACAAAACAGAATTAAAATCCTAATAACAAAAAAGCGAAGCAAGCAGCTTATAGAATTCCAAAAAAAGGTGAAGAGGAGATCACCATATCTGGCCAAGAGGTGCTTTGCGAGCTAGAAGCTGGTGTGAGTAAAACATTTTTTATTGACACGGAGGATTTCACTCTGAAAACAAAAGAGAGAGAAGAAGTTTAAGAGAGGATCAGAGGTATTGACAATGGCGTTTTAAATAAAAAGCTAAGTCGTTTTGAAAGAGACGGGGGTGTTTTGGGGGGGGGGGCTATAGAAAGAGGTGAGTGTGGTGTGTATGTGTTGTTTCTTTTATTCTCTTTGAAACGGAAGGGGCATACCAGCCTTGGCAGCTGAGAGCGTTTTTTTGCGGGAAGGGAAGAAGAGTACGATGGAATGTTCCTGGCGATAAATTTACCTGCCTGTCATGAACGTTTCTGTGCTTTTTAGAAATTTGGAGCATCAAATGTTAACACGTGGGGGTGTTTAAGTGCCTGTCTGTCACCGGCATGCTGAAAATGAAAAGGCTCGCTCATAACGACTCTGGGTTGTTGTTTAGAAAAATGGCCGTGGGCTCCACCGGATCAGCTTGCTTGACACACTCTTTTTGCTCGGTGTCTTGTGCAGGCAATGAGCAATTGAGCATATCAAAAATTAAAATTAATGATCAGGATGATGAATTTATGATCCTGATCTTAATTTTTTCTTTTCTTTTTTACATGTTATTTGAAAAAATTAATATTTTAATAGAAATGAAATAGTTTAAATACTATTTATTTAATTTTATAATTTAAAAAGCTTTAAGCAACATGATTAACTTCTACAACTAATTAAAATTAAAGTTTTTATAACCATCTGATCTTGCTACACAAAGGATGTAGTCATAACTACATGAAGTTATTAGCAGCAGGGTTATGAAACGAAAGGGCAGGCCGCCAGACCCCAGGCTAGCGCCCTCGTTTGACTTCCAATGTATAAAATTTTGCCAGTACGCTTATGAAATAAAATTTACGATATTATTTGTTTTGTATTTTAAAAAATTAATTTTTTTATTTTAAATTAATATTTTTTTTTTGTTATTTTTAAATCATTTTAATACACTAATATCAAAAATAATTTTTTAAAAAATAAAAAAAATATTATTTTGATATATTTCTTGATAAAAAACACTTTAAAAAATAACCACAATTACACTTACAAACAAGCTCTAGTGTTTTAGGGGTGTTAAAGTTGTTTTTTTTTTAAAGCATAATTTTTTTATACATATATTTTAAACTATTTTAATATGTTAATATTGAAAATAAATTTAGAAAAATAAAAAAAATATATTATTTGAAAACATTTTCTTAAAGTGTAATTTTACTATAAATTTTAAGAAATTTTGATTTTTTAATGCATTGTTTAAAAGCTAATCAAATTTTTTTGTTTATTACTATAGTATACTAAAATTAAAAATATAAAAAATATTATTTTAATATATATTTTAAAATAATACTTTTAAAAAAACACACACGCAACTCTAACTCGGAGATAGCTCCAGGCCCATCATCCGTGATACAGCTAAAAGAAAGCCATATACACATGCATCAAAAGCCACTGTGACCCAATTCAAGCCCATGGCCGCAATGTTTTTCGTTAATTTTTTGCACTCATATTGCAATGATATAATATAAGTTTGCTTGGTTAAAATAATAAATATTTTAAACGTATCAATAAGTTATTTTTTTTATTTTAATTAATTATCAAATGTTTTTTTAGTCTTTTATATAGATGACTCGCCATTTATTAAAATAATTCTTAAAGTAATTTTTTAATTTATTATAATTTTACTAAAAACCAACATTAAAAATTAAATTTTTTTTGATTGAAACATTTAAAAAATATTGGTGTATCAAAATAAAAATAAAAAGTTAAAGTTTATATATTCGATTGACATAGAATTAAAGTTGGGTTACAAATGACAATTAAAAGCAGATGATAGTTCATCAAATAACAAAAAAATTGACACAGAGGGGAAAGAAGTTCGGTTGAGAATTAAGAAAAATAAAATTTAAATACTCAAATTAATGAAGAAGAAAAAAAGGTCTCCAGAAAAGACCCCTTCGTATTCACATGCACTGATCATCAAAAACCACAAACTTCACTGCCTGTTACCAACAAGACACCACTCCTCTTTCTCTACTCCGCACACCTGCAATGGAGAGATCGACTGGTAGAAATGTTAGACCCACATAAACTTCCTTTACTTGTTTATTTCTTTCGTGATTAATGTTAGTTTCTCTTAAATAATATATATTTTTACATTGCATAGCTGTGATGAGGAGCGTCAGCTTGTTTAATCACTCAAAGTTGAACCTGTGATTTTACTGTAAAAATCTCGAGCCCTTAAATTTTGTTATTCTGCTTTTACCTTTCTTATAGTTGATTTTTTCTTGCTTTTCAATTTGAAAGAACGCATAACAATGCAGGAGGGGGTTCTGGGGATTCTACAGTACTGTGGAGTATGGAGAACCAGTACTAATGGCCGCAAGACGAGGTGAGCTAGCGAGTCTTGAATCATTATGGTTTCACAACCTTTCACGCAGCAGCTGTGAAAGGGAGCAAGGACATAGTTTCGATGCTTGTTGGATTTGGAGTAGATTTAGAATGCCAAGACAATGAAGGTCATGCATGCCCCGTTGCATTTGGCAGTGGAGGGTGGCGACGTCGTTGGACGGTTGAGGTGGTGGTCGGCAAGGGAGCCAATGTTAAGGCCAAGAGCAGTCCAGCTGGTGCCACCCTCTCTGTATAGCTAAAGTCATCGGTTATTAGGGGATCGAGCACCAGTCTTGAGGGCAACACTTTATAACAGTCTCATTCTCAACTCGAACTTTTTATCATTTTCATACCTGATAGCAGGGGATATGGGGATCTAGAATGGATCATTGCAAGGAAATTATGTTGTGGAACTTCGTTGTGTGTGCTCATGGAGAAAACTAGTTATCAATTATAAAAAAATTAAATTATAATTATCCACTCTTAGAAATGAAGATTTTGCTGGTGAAATGTTTGAATTTTACGAACGCAACGTATCTGATACTACACTATAATAAATAATTTAAATTGAAATGGTTAATTTATTTGAAAAAATTACTGGTAAAAAACTACACAGCAATTGGTCAATGATTGGCATCTCCAACTACAAACAATGACAATATATCCAGCACTGTAGAGGTTATCTTCAATGAAAATATTAAATATAAAGATATTATATAAAAATTAACTAAATTAATTATATTAAGATCAGTTAAAGTAAGTGGTTGTATTAATATTAAATATATTAAAATAATATTTTTTATTGGAGTAAATATATATATAAAATGTTATATTTAAAATATAGTAACGTGCAAGGAAAGGGTCCAAAAGTGGTGTTGTGATAGACAAATCACTACGAAAACAGTAACATGCAAGGAAAATGTCATTAGTCTGGGGCCCACCACGTCTTATTAAAATTTTGCCTGCGCTAACTATCTTTAACTGGGTTTTCATTCCTCACCGTCGTCAGAAACGGAAAGACCCAAAAAAAAATTAAAAGAAAAAATGCAACCATTCCCCACTCTGTTTCTTCTCCTTTTCCTCACAGTGTCCCTTCCACTGACACACTCCACTTCACCAGAACGCTTCTTCAAACCATCCTCACCACCTCTGTCGTCATCGCACAAACCCAAACCCAAACCCAAATCCAAAGAATACTTCGAGCTCACCCATCCTCTACCGTCCGATCGTTTGAAGCCATCATGCGAACTGCTCATCATCCAGCATTCATTTGCCAACACAATGAACCAGCCTCCTTACTCCACCCCATACTTTCCACCATTCGAATGCCCCCCTCCTTGGTCCCACGTAGCCCTCGAATTCCACGTCAAATCCAAAGGTGATCAGCACGACCGCATCTCCGCCTTATGGCTCGGTGGCTCCGAGCTCCTCCGCACCAGCACCGCCGAACCCGGAAAACGCGGTATCTTCTGGAAGGTTCGAAAAGACATTACTAGATACTCCTCTCTCCTCCAACAAAACAACCTTAACTTTACTGTCATGCTCGAAAACATCGTCGACGATATCTACACTGGCGTCTACCATGTTGACGTCACTCTTTATTTCTACACGGATAACGCCATCAAGGTTCCGTTCACGGGTAAAAATCAAAATCTAATTGCTCCAGCTTTACAATTACCCTTCTTTGGAGACAAGAGCATGTATGACCCACCAGCTGATTTAATAATTCCGATTTCAGCTTCCGATAGCACTAAGGGTTATTGGTTTATAGTAGAGGGAGATTTTGATGTTAAGTTTGAGAAGGTTAGATTTCCGTTGAATACACGGAAGCTCGTTTTGGAATTATACGTGTCGTTTCATGGAACTGATGAGTTTTGGTATTCCAATCCGTCGAGTTCTTACATTAGAATGAATAACATGAGTAATCCGAGGGGTAATGGCGCGTTTAGGGAGGTTTTTGTTTCAATTGATGGGAAATTAGTAGGATCAGAAATGCCATTTCCGGTGATATTTACCGGAGGGATTAATCCTTTGTTTTGGAAACCTGTCGTAGCAATTGGTGCTTTTAATTTACCTTCGTATGATTTTGATTTGACGCCTTTTTTGGGCATGGTTTTAGACGAGAAAGATCATGTTTTCGGTGTTGGAGTTACGGATGGGATTGAGTACTGGCTTGTTGATGCGAATTTGCATATCTGGTTGGATTCATCCTCGACTATTGTGGAAGCGAAGAACGTTGTGAATGTTTATCCTGCATCAGAAATAAGTCGTGGTGAAGAGTTTCAATCACTTGATGGATTGTTTGAGATCAAGGCGGAGAAGTTTACGCGAATAGAAGGGTGGGTTAAGTCGAGTTCAGGAAATTTAACTACAAGTATATTGCAGGAGGTTAAGTTTAGGAGCGCCATAAAGTTCAAAAGGAAGGGGACTTATAACACTGTTAAACAGAATATCGAGGTGAGAAGAGAAGCGAGAGTGTTGAATGATGTGGGTGGATTGGTTAGTCGTGTTATTGTCAAGAGAAAGTATCCTCTTAAAGTGATTACTGTCACTCTCCCTGGGTTGAAGAATGATACTTTCGTGCTTGTTACTAATGTTACTCATGCAGTGAGTGAGAAGATTAAAAACGGGAAGTTGTCAAGCCATGTTATGAACAAGCAGGTTTCCAATGGTTGGATAGAGGTTAGGGATCATTCTGTTCTTTCAGGTGAAGCGATGACGAATCAAACTTACGTTTGCAGGGACGAGCTAGGTTGCTATGTTAGGACTGTTGGAACATTGAATGGAAAACTCGTCAAAGACGACACTGCTTATGCATGTCCATCACTTATGTAATGTAATCTGACTACGCTCATTTTAATGTTAGTTTCTCTTGTATTAAAATTTCCAAATAATCTCTGCCTGCTGCATTTGTACATGTCCATCTTTTCATTAATAGAAGTTTCCGGTGTCTATTTCGTTGCAAAATTTCTTGTTCAGCCAATCTTTGCTTGTTTTGGAGTCTTTTTGGGTGCTTGTTTCTTAACATAACATAGAGCTGACTGATATGTTATGCAACCCCTGGTGCTTCTGTGTCCAATTAAAGCTGCAATATCCTGGAAATACTTGATTAGCTATTGTGCCCTGCCATTCTATGTGAATTCCGTACATTCGTCTCGTTGATGATTTTTTGCAGATTCTCTTAAGTCTTACTATATAACATGTGCACTTGATTCAGGTTTTTATGCTCTGATTATTGTGCATTGATAAATCTTTACTAGTTGTTATGTACAACCGTAGGTTGTCATCTGTAGAGATTAGTAGTCATCAGTAAATGATTAGAAGGGAGATGATTGTGTAGATGGGAGAAGTGATGAATTAACCAATCTGCTTGATATTTTTAGTGTGTAGATGGGGAAATTGTCTCGATGAACTAATCTGCTCGATAATTTAATTTAGTTATTCGGTTATATAAAGATGTCCACGCAGCGAAGAAAGCTGAACAAGGATATCCCACCTGCCTGAAAATGATATCCTACCTGAGCTTGGGGGGGGGGGGGGGTGGACTGCATCGATAATGCCAAGAGACCAGCATCTATACATGAAGCTTCATGGAACTTGCCCCTATTGTCAGGATTCCCGAGCTATCGGAATTCAACTCGACGATAGACAAATGTGATACAGACCCGCATGCACATTAAGTTGTGTCAACGAGAAGCAAGTGCCTACGGATGCTGCTTCTGTTTCTTCAGTAGGATCTGTTCAGTCTGAGATCTCCGAGAACACAAGTTGTGTGGTTTGCATTTAAATGAATCCTTAAATTTAAATCTAATAGTCCAATAGATATCGGTGTTTGATGATATCGGCATGGTAGCAACTCCTTAAGATTGAGCAATTAAATGTTTTTTTTATACATCGAAAGAATAAGCACATAATTTTCAGTGATTGAATCAACCACTGGTATGTAATCCACTGCCGCCGCTCCTTTACACGCCTTCCATTTATTAATCTTCAAATCAACTAGTAAATTATAATTAGTGTTGGAATTATTTTCATAATCATTTGATGAATTGGGATCATTACAGTCAAACGCCCTTTGTACTATTGGCATCACCGACATCTTGGGCGGAGCCGAGTGAAAGTGGTGGCGTTTTGAGAGGGTTTTATGGTTAGGGTTTTAGGAAGCACAGACAGGATATGGCATTGGAGGATTTTAAATGTCGTTTTCTAGGAGGAGAAGAAAGAGAAAGGGTAAAGGGCCTTTTAAAAGTTTGCCTTCTAACTATATGGGCACTATCGTTGACCTTTTTTATTTTTACAAAGGAGAAAAGAAAACCCGTCCAGGTTAGCAAGAAAGAAATTTGCTGACATTTGGGCACTATCGCTGACATTTTTATTATAATTTTTTTAAAAAATTTTATTATTTTATTTTTCATATAACCATGTTAAAATTATAAATTCATATTTTTTTTATTGATAATGTTTTATTTCAAACCATACTAAAAAAAAACATGTTTTCATAAAAAAAAAAAAAAAAAAAACATAAATAAGGAAAGAGAGTTTTGATATAAAAAGGTGCATTTCCCCCCTAATTTAAACTATTAAAATTATTAGAAATATGTATTTTAATTTTTAAGCCTTTTATTCAAAAAAACATGTTTTTGATAAAAGAGAGATTGTCAAAAAAAAAAAAGATGCATTAGTAAGAAAGAGGAATTTGATTAAATCTTTTTTTTTCTCTAGAATGATTTTTTTTTTGTGAATATTTATTTTAAATTCATTGTAGTTTAATAAAAAAAAAAAAAAAAAAGGCCTCATTTAGCAGCCCACGGGCAAACGGGCTAGTACAGCTATGAGCATTGAATCCAGCCCCTCAAAAGGAAAAAGTTACGTGTGGTCTGCCTTGATTGGCGAGTTACCTACACAATGGTCAATTAAGAACCAAGAATCAATCTAATCAATGCATAAGCTAAACGTATAGTGAGAAGTTCCAGCCACAGGATTCCTACAAGTCGCGAATCTTACCTACAGTGGCGTACTTGTAATTTTTTTATTTATATCATCTTGGCAACCAAACCATTTCCTTTTTATGCAAAATAAATCTCGAAAGCAAATCAAAATAGAAAAGCCTCTCCCCACCATTTCAGTTTAGGACTTTTGTGGAAGACTACGAGGGGGAAAAAGAAGCAAAAGTTACAAGAATAATAGCAGGAGGGCAACACAGAGAATGATAGCAAATTGTTTAGCAGTTAGATCAATAACTTGTTCTGTATCCTCCTAAAAACTATCAATAATTCAGTAAACTGGTAAAATAACTCATCAATACAACGCTCCCAAAACCTTGTTAAAAAATTTGGGAAAACAATAAAAAAAAAAAAATAGCAGTATCCGTTGCCTTTTTCATTCCACTATGCCCGCTGAGTTCTCCACATCAGCATCTCCCATCCCTGTGTCTTCTTCATCGCCACTATCTTCATCGCCACTGATCTCTTCATTGGCACTCCGTAGCTTAAGCATGTGCTCAGCAAGTAATTTATCATCTCGTTCGCTCACCTAAAAGACAATACACCAAGTCAGAGAAGCCCAGAATGGAACTCAAGTTCTACATTAAGTAAACAAATAGTCCAAAACGAAGCCCTTTTGGACTGACATCAAAAGGTCAGAGTTGGATTCAAGTTTCACTAAGTGTTTAAAAAAATAAAAACCCTTGAGCAGATGAAAAATTGACACTCACTGCTCTCGGTGGCTCCTTCACAACAAGTTTCCCCTTCTGCCCCTCTATTGCTTCAGTGCAAGCAGCAATTGCTTGGCTGAGAATTTGTATTCCTTGTTCCTGCATAGACCAGTAGAAATCAGAGCATTTCATCAGCAACATACCAGCCATTCATCTGACAGCATCCCATAATTATCTCCGAGGAAGCGGCTAAAAATACGGTTGACAGGACCTTTGACTCTAGCTTGAAAACAAATCATAGGAATCAGAATGCTGGCCTGTAAACTGGCTAATCATCAACAGGTACCAGCCAAGTTCATATTGTGGCCTCCAACAAAATGTGCAACAATAGCTCAACATAAATTAAGTGAAACTACACGATAAAAATCCTAATTGATCAGAGTTCTTTTTTCTGAAGGATGATTTACCATGCCGGTGACAACTTGCCATCTTGCATGAATGACGACCTAGGAAATTTCAAAATCTGAAAATGAACTGGCCTTCACTTTATAAGGCAAGCTAATCACTCCCTACCAGGTGATTAAAAAGAAATGGGAAAACAAGTGAGGGGCAAAGCATTGTTGTCACCTCAAGTGCAAGGGAGGAGAATAAAAAACAATACACAGCAAGTTTGACCATTTACTTATATCCTCTAACATGTGTTAGTGCATCATTGTATAATCAATTAGACCTCTGCCTACTCGCTTTTATGTTGAGTAAAGCATCAAAGAATATAAAAGCAATGAGATTCAGCATGTAGACATAAGCATTACACAATTGCCATTCTCCCAAAGCATCACATCATCAGTTATTTGGGAGCTGGGACTTGCACATAAAATTTCACAGCTGCCTCCATGATTTTTTTTAAAAAGACAAATTTATCATCACCTAAGGCTCTCTAGTTTATCCCAAGAGAGTTCCCAAGATAAGGCTTACCTTGTCTAGGGTTTGTGTGGTGAGAACATAAAGAGGAGGGGCAACCAGTTTGATTTTCACAGGACAATCTGCATTGCCAACAGCCTCAGCTTTCCGCATTGCATCCTGCAAAGTCAAAGGTAGCTTTTGTAATTTAGAATAGCATCAAGAAACTAGAAAGTCTACATTCAGTAAACTTAGGTCATGTGCATTAACACCATCCATAGGAGAAGAATGAAGAAAAAACTAAGAGAAGAAAGTTGGACCTTAATGTGGAGAACACCATCAAACTGGAAACATTTCATCTCAATATCAGCCCGTATCTTCAGTGGCTGTGGGGTCATTCTTCTCCTAATATTCCTAATCAAGGCTTCTTTGATTTCCTCTGACACAGCAGGCACTACCTTGGTTACCTGTGCCATGAAGGAAATATTAGTAATCAACAGAGAATATGATAAAGACTTCATTGAACAATGATTACCTCCTGTCCGTCAGGGCCAGTTTCCTTGACTTCACGGGTGAGGGAACCCACAACTGAATCAGGGTCAGTCACCATGATTTTGAATGCCTGCATTCAACTCCTTAAGTACTGCATAACAGGTTAAGACGAAGGAAAAATCTCCACAAAGAAGAGCTTCAAATTCTCACCTCAAAAGCATGTCCATGTTTCCTGTACAAAGGCCAGCCAATATTGACATACAATTCCTGTAATAAGTACCGATTTTCTTTAGGCATGAACTATTTGAAAGCATTCAAATTCTTGACCATGACATACTGTTAAGTGTTATCAAAGGTCATGATGAACTCAAAAGAAAATCTGGGAAAGAAGAATGTCACTGAACAAAAACCACACATTACAGGAGCAGATGAATGGGATATACTCAAATCAAACAAATTATTATATTGGTTCAATTAAGTTCAGCCACCAATAAATTTCCCTTGTTTCCCTTGTGTACTCTTTGCAGTTAGGAGCACATCCAGAAACAAGAACAAGAAACCATCGCAGCAAATTAGCTGCATTGTAAAATAAATTAACCTCACTCCAAGTAAGATTCCCCATTCAATTTCTTGAAACAACAAAGATTTATAAATAAAAAAAAAGCACAAAATAGCCTAACCACCCCTTATTTTCAATAAATAGAAACTGTAACAATCTCGAATTTCAAAAAAATAATGTCACAAAACCCTAATATTACATCGAGAGAAAAAACCCAGAAATCTACTTCTGAATAGATACCTAAAATTTTATATATAAACACTAAAAAAAGCGCAGTATAGAATTTCACTAAACTGAAATCAAAATGACACAATTAACCACAAAAAACCTAAAATTCGAGATAAAAAATTACCTCCAAATCAATACCCAGAGTCTCAGCGACATGTCGCATGATAGAATGAACAAGCTTGCTCTTATTATACCTCTCTTCACAAGTCTGAATATCCTCTTCACTAACTCTTCTCTTACTCAAATCAATATAGCCTTTCTCTTTATCGACACGTAAGACCATGACAGGCTCGATGCGGCCAACCTTAATCAAACTACTAACACTCCGAATCCGACGGCGAGACAGCTCCGAAAACAAGATCATACCCTCGATGTTGTTGTACTCGAGTAAAGAAACATAAGCGCCCATGTCGGCGATGTTTTTCACTTGTATCATAACTGCCATATCAACCTCTGGGTATCGCGCTTCGTACATGCGACACTCCAGATTTGGTGAGTGCGTCGCCATGATTGCTTTGATTGATCGAAATGGGTATTTTGCGTCTTTGAAGATTTATTCTTGCAGTCTGTGTGTGTTTGGGGAGAGAGAAGTGGGGGTTAGGGTTTTGAGCAGGGGTGGTAGCTGGAGATGGTATTTTTAGTGAGAAACAGCGGCTTTTATGTAATTTACTCAGATATATATATATATTGCTTGCGTTTTTTTACAGCATTTTAAATATAAAATCTAAGATATAAATAAACGGAAAACTGAGATAATTCGTTTGTTTTGAGGGGTTGTATGGCTGTGATCTTGTAAGCCAATGTACACGTGGAGAGTGAAGGGTGGATTGATACTGTTATTACCCGTTGACAATTGACAAGCAGGAATAAGAATGTCCGTTGAGTATGAAATTAAATTGAAAATAATATTTAAGATGGTAAATCGTCACTGCAAAATGCAGGAGTGGATTGGGTTAGTAATTGTTGATGTGGGTTTTTTTTCATAAAGGCAGTTGATAGTGAGTAGAAACGAGGATTTAAGGGAAAAAATGAATTATTATTAATGAAATATATATATATATATATATATATATATTATTTTTTTTTTTTTTTTTTATTTTTATTTTTTTGCTTTATAACCTTTTTCTAATGTTCATGGTGTTTAGGATCGATTTCTTTCCTTCTTTTTTTTCAAACAACTTATGTACATTTTTCCAGAGCATCAGGCCCAAGTACAGGATGAATTTATATTTAAATTGAGATTTAAGACTTTCAATACATAATATTACGTGTACATTTTTAGGAAAAAAATTTCAAGTGTTTTTATTAATTAAAAAATCACAAAAAAAAAAAAAGTTAAAAGAACCTGGGTTGCCCTCAAAAGATTTGTTCAAACGGTGGGTAAAAGATTCATTCAGTTTAATTTTTTGGCTTTGAGTATTTTTTTGAAAGACAATGTATCTACTTCTAGTTAATCTACTTGGAAAAGGCGTTTTAAATTTAAGTTTAGTGGGTACTTTCAAGTATAAAAGAATGTTAAAAAATAAAATATTTGATTAACCAAACCGAATATTCATTTTTTTATTAAAAAAACGCAAATGTAAAAATCATAAATCATTAATGAAATCATTATTTTATTGGGAAAAAAATCATTTTAAAGTAGACTTAATTGGATCAAGATACACTTGTTGAAAAGTATTGGGAAAAAAATCATTTTTTTCTGAAATATAAAAATATATCAAGAATTAGTAAATTAAAATCATTATTTGATTTATTTATTTTTGAATATTGGTCCAAATGGATGGAGGGATTTACTCTGATTAGATTACAGGAGCACGTGATCTGCGTCTGTGATTAGATTACAAAAAAGAAATCGCCCACCGTGGGGCTCGAACCCACGACCACAAGGTTAAGAGCCTTGCGCTCTACCAACTGAGCTAGACGGGCTTCTCGAGACCAAAAAGTCACTTAAATAATAAAGTAATATCATTCTCTTTTGCACTCACCTTCAGCAATGCGTGTTGAGATACATCCCAGTTGAATTTGTTCGTGGAACTTCACAGGACTATGTAAACGGTATGAACCAGGAAAAGTTTTTTTCTAGATATAAAGAAGAAGAGCCATGCTTAGACAAAAAGGGGAACGTTAGAAGTGAAAAGAAACAAATTAAAGAGATTGGATAGTCGATTTTCAATTAGTCATCGTTATCTTAGCAAGCGATATATTATGGATAGGGTTAATTTTTTTATAACGAATAAAAAGATGCTCGGTTGATAATACTATTTTTTATAAAGTATGAAAGTTTTGGGACCGGGTTACTTTAATACTATAATTAAAAAAAAAAACTAGTGAAAAAATCAATGACTAGTGAAAAAATTAAACATTTATTAGTATTATAAAACAATATTCTTTAAATATTTTAAAAAAGTATTCAAAGCAAAGATCAGCAAAGTTTAAAATGAGAACAACATAACCTTCTAAATAAAAAAATAAAAGAAATTCAAAGCTTAATTATTAGCAAAACAAACGCTAAAAGACAAATTGAAATAAAAATTGAAAAAGGGACAACAAAACCCAATTCAATTCAACATGCCAAACTCATTAATCGATCATGAAACTAGGCTAATCTCACCCTACACAAAAGAAATAAAATAAAACAATCGATGTCAACTCTCAAGCAAACTAAATTATGAAAAATAAATATAAAAAAAATCATATTTTTTTTTTAAAAAAATTCAAGTCAACTCAACTAATTCGTGATCTAAGATATGAAATTAGGATGACCTCACATAAAGAAAAGCAAAAAAATCATGAAAGTCAAGGTTTGATCACTTAATATTGAAGGATTAAATTTAAAAAAATATTAAGAAAAAAATTTAAAAAAAAACAGGTTAATCTTCAAAACTCGTGAATTGAATATAAAAGAAAAACATGAAAAAAATCACGAAGCAAAGTTTCTAATCATCCAAATTTTTAAAACAATTAAAATAACAATTAAAATAACAAGTGCCAAACTTGGCATAAAAACTAAATGATGATCAAATCTGATACAAAAATTAAATGAAATGAAATATTGCAGAATAAAATTGAAAAAAAAAATAAGAAAAAGATATATATAAAAAAAGAAATAACAATAAAAAAAACAATGACTAAATTGAATACAAGAAATTAAATTAAAAGAATGAAGATTAAAATTAATACAAATACAAACTAACATGACACATTTGAGGTTTTGAAAGGGTTAGGATGAAAATCGAGGCAACGAGAGAGAAAAGGAAAAAGAAAGAAAAACATTTATTAGAGTACAATTGTTACTCCATCATACACGCGTGCATAACCACCAGAAAAAGGATGACGCGACTCTTCCAACATTATTGTAGAAGGCATTGTTTGATCACTGGAAGGTGTTGTGCACGCTGCTCAAATAGAATTAGTGCCTCCCCACTCACTAAGACGTGTGTGACACGCGCCAGCTAATGTTTTTTAATTATATTTATATTTGTTAAAATATCGAACTACATCTCATTTAAAATGATTATAACTATAAAAACCATGGTGAACATACAAAAATACCTTTGAATATCAATTTTTTTTAAGGGTAATTTAATCAATATAATTATAGTGCAATCAAAGAATTAAAAAACTGAAAAAGTTCATAGACACTCGTTTTTTGTTTTTCTTGCTTTAAAAGGTATTTAATTAACTATAAAATATAATATATCAATTTATCCTTGATTGATAAATTAATAACAAATAAACACTTTGGAAAATATTGTTCTAGCCCCTGGAAGATAATTAAATAATTTTATTTGAAAAAAACAAAACTATCATTTTCCTATTCCAATACACATGTACATTGAAATGTTGATCCTTTTTAGTTTTTTATCTTTAAATAATATTAGAAAAATAATTAAAGTGTGACTGGTTACCACCTCTGACAATGGTGCACCATTATCTTTATTACACTCACATCTACGATAAATCCAAATTACCATTTATCATGATTTATCATGAGTTATACTTGTACAAGTTTAGCCCGGAGATTGATAGATATCTTAGGCTCATGCCCTCTAGTCATGAGATAAAAACATATCCTAAGATATGCGGACTTGAAATTCTCTGTTTCAACTCGATGATCAATCTAAATCAACTTAAAAAATTAAAATTTTTTATTTAATTTTTAATATTTTATATAAAAATTTTTAAAAACAATCCATATAAATATAAACTATACATATTATAAATAATAAATTAAAAAATAAAAAAAAAATTATTTCACATTAAAAAAATACTATGTTAATACATTATCCTTTTAAGATAAAATATTTAAACAATTTCTTTTTTATTTCACATTAAAAAAACACAACTTTTTTTCATGAACATAAGTCTCAATCGAATGTTGCTCATTTTAGTTTTTTATCTTACCTAGACCTGACTACCGTGTCAAAAATCAACCAGCCAGACCGGTCCTAGTTTAATAACCATGCTCCAATACAAACGAAACTCTCACGATGAATCCGGTTCCCTGCAGATCGCCAAGAGCGAAAGATGATTCCTCCGCCTTACCAGCATATGAACCCTTATTCCCACACAATATGCTGCTCTCTACAAATTCTTGTAACTACATGTAGATACATGTACATAAAAATTTAAACGAAACCGCCGTTGCAGACAATGGCTAGATCCGTATTGTAGTTGATCGTGGAAAACGGGATACACGCAAAGTGAAGCCTATTAAAATCTAACCAGAATATAAGTTCCATATGGCAGAAAAGGGACGGTATTAAACTAAAGTCTAAAGCCATCAGGCGATCTACATGAAATTACAAGATTATCTCACTTTCAGATATACAAAAGGGAGTAGAACTGTTAAAAGGAGGCACAGATCTGTCAGGAAAAAAAACTTGAGCAGAATTCAGAATCGTGCCAGTAAGTTCAGTGCCGTGAGACAATCAGATCAATCCAAAAGAAACTCGGCTAAAGGGGAGAGATGGCCTTGGCTGAAAATCAGTATGCATGGAGGGGAGCACCAAGAAGGAAAAAGTAGCATGTAAGAAATCATCTTTCTTTGATTCTTCAAAAACAAACTATAAATCATCTTTCGAGGACGATGTATCATCATTCTGCATAGAGAAGAGCCAACGAAACAGTTGTGATAACTTACTGGCTACAGGCTTCTGCTCTGGTGCTTCCAGGTGTACAGTACACAAACTGTTATAGTCGTGCTTCAGATGAGGAGCAACTATTTTTTCCTGAAGAAGGAAAAAGAATATGCAATCAGCATAGGTGAATTCAATCATGTAAATTAGAAACAAAGCGTTGAATGATGCTAGTACCTTAAACTCTTCAAATGGGCAAAAATCAGAACCACAACCCTATTCACATAAACATAAAAGTTAGTATTTGATTTTTTTTTTTTTACTAGAAGAACGTATCAAGAAAGCACACAAAATCATAAGCATAATCAGCACGTGAACTAGAAAAGTATACCGCCATCAGAATGGGATGTTCATTGTGGAGAACTTGGACAAAGTACTTGCTTTCAGAATTTGCAGGACAGCTGTACAAGACCAGAATGTTGTTACCAGCAAAAGGAGCCACAGTGCTGCCCCGCCAATTTCTACTCTGGGGAGGTTTTGGAGGAAGTTCCAAAGGTTCTTCCCTTTGTATTTTTTGGAATTCTGAAAGTTTGTGAAAATAAATGGTGATTCAGTATACAACACAGACAGACTCCTTTATGGAGGTATTGCATCTGTGGCTGAATTGATAGGCATATAAATATAATCATGAAATTGTTTCATTCATGCAGAGACAGATGCTAAAAATGGAGTCCAAGGTTGAAATCAGCTCACCAGAACCATCAAGAAAAAGTCCAAGCAGACATGAAAATGGGACCACAGTCTCTGCATGTGCAAAACGCAGCCTTGCCTTCTCATAACTTCCAGGAGCATGCTTTTCTGATAACAATAATAATAAGATGACGACAATCAACAATATAAAAACAACAACAACAATAGAGCAAGAAAAGGTTCATCTTTATCATGTTTTGTTTCTCTTAGCACCACAGAAGAAAAATTTCCACCAAAAAGCCTTAACTAGTTCTTTGAAGATGACACCTATAACTCGTTTTTTTTTTTGGTAATCTATGAGGAACTGGGGTCTTTGCAGAACCTTGGGACACCAAAACAAATCCTCCACCACTCAGGATTGGAAGTGCCAGGCCCCAATTTGCACCGAGTGAGCCAAGCCCTTGCTTAACCCAGGCCCTTCAACTACCTGGTCCCATACATAGGATGGCGAGTGGCTATCCAAGGGTAGGAGTTTAAACCATGACCTAGGTTGTCACGGGCACTCAACTTACCACCTCATTTACACCCTTTGGTGCTGTAAATATCTTATTGAAATTGAATTAACAATAGCAACCAATGAAGACTTCAAACTTCGAACAAAATATAAGATGTAAAATAAGGTGGTCAAATAAATGACAAGGTAATCATATAACCGAGTGTTCATGGTCCTGGCACTCAATGTTGGGCTTTAGCTAGCTAGTTTTAGATTGTGCCAAATGCTAACCTGATCAAAAGGCAAATCTAAAAAAAAAAATCACAAAAAATGTCAATAGGTTGCTCCTTGGCCACAGCTCACTGATGCATATGAAAGAAAAAATATTTGTTCAACAAAGGGACTATGAAAGTTCAAATATGCTTTGTTCAACAAAGAGACACAACTGTGTAACCTAAAGAAAGGGACACAATTAACCAACGACATAAAACAAGAACACAGACTCCAGCATTTGACAACTTGTAATTACCTTCTTTTGCTTTAATGGCTTGCTCCATGGACTGAACAACATCTTCAAGCAATGGCACTCCCATTCGATAATTTATTGAATTACCATAACCCTTCAATATAAACATCTCCAGATCATCTGTCCACTCCAGCAAAGCAACCTAAGAATGTGTATAGGTTGCTGATCAATATCGATAAAGCAGAAAAGAGAAATACTTCTTTAGATTGTATCGAAAAATTACCATTGCAGGTTTCATATAAAAACACTCTATCATACAATTACAAATGCACCAATTTTCTGAAACTACCCAGCCATGTATAACTTTCTTGTCAATCCAGCATGAGCATTCTATTTTCTCATTTCTTTTAACACATGGACCAAAAAAAGAAGTATTCAAGTGATCATGCTAGACAGACTTCATGATTTTATTGACATACAGAAATCAGGGACAATTATTAAGGACAGCTCAAATTTTCCTATAAAAACCAAGTTGAAAAGTTGTGAACAGTATTCATTCATCACCAGCGCTAGCCAAAGGAGAAACAAGGACCTAAAACAACACAGCCCCAATATCCAGATTACCTCATAAGGGCTGAAGAGACCACAAGCTTGATCAGTTATATCCAAGACAGATGCTTCCTGCCGAATTGAAAATCCAACGGCACATTGCACCAGAAGTAAGTAAACTAAATAAATTAATTCAGGACCCATAACAGAATGAGATTTATTTCATACTATATAGTCAAAGAGACAGAGTCATCGTCACCTGTTTACACAGAAACCACAACATAGCAACATCCTGTCTAGTAAAATTGAGTCCATAGCGGCTCACTAATGCAGAAGTGATTTCATCCAGGACAGGTTCCTTGAGCTTATCGACAGCAGGCTCCTGCCTCTTCCTAAAAACCTGAACCCATACATGTAATTCTGAGAGGAAATTGACTGCATCATAACAACTCTGGGCAGAGAACATGGGCTAATATGCAAATCCACAACTTTTATGTATCTTATTAACTTCAATAAATTACAAATCCTATCCTAGTCATCACATAGTGTCCAAATCTACAAGTCCCATCTAAAATCCGTTTACAAAGAAATTAATTATTTTAAAGTAATGAAGCTATTATCATATTGGGCTCAGAAATTGGGAAGACAAAGTAAATAACCATACAAAATAAATATTGACTTGGAATGTACAAGTTGTTTGGATTGCATAAAAACATAAAACATGAACAAAAAAATAGTAAAACTGGACGGTACCTTATAGTTTCCACAACAATCATGAAACCTCAAAATTACATCACTCGCACGGCTTTCACTTGTAACAGCAAAAGCTCGTTGTCGTGCAGGTCCCAGACTTCCCTTCTCACTTAACAGCCCCATGCCAAATGCCACAGCACTAGCTGATGCGCGAGGAATCTATCAGATTGGAGAGAATAAAAAGGAAGTAAATGAAATTAACCGGACGAAAAAGTTAAAGACTACAAGAACAGCACAGGTATGAAATTGGGATTGATTGGAGAGAACAATCTCTCAGATTTAAAATCTAAAAAGATATTGAAAAGACAATTTTCCTTGTAGAGTATTTTAGAACAGAGCTCACTTGTGAAGCCTTTATAGGATAAACATCAGGGTGGTATTCCTCTTCAAATAATTCTGGAAATCTCTCTCTGATCCTGATTCCAAGATTGTACATTTCTTCTTCTCCATTCCTGATCAATTCTCCACCTTTCAATTTCCCTCTCCAAGGAGATTTCCATCCCCGTAACCATGAGGGAACTTTTTCCAAGGACAAATTTTGTTCTTCAGCATCTTTTATGAGCTCTTCCAAGTGAGAAGCCAGCATGTCTAACTCTCTCATTCGCTTTTTGGTAGGGGAACGAGTTCCATGTCTTGCCTAGGAAGTTCCAAAGGATTAAAATTCATTTTGGTTTTAAATACACAGTAATAACTTTTATCAGAGCACCTAATCACTACAAGAATTAGAAGAAATTAACATAAAAACCCAGAAAATTAAAAGGTTGAATCGGAAAGATGCCATCCAAAGTAACCAACAATGTAAAATGTCCAAGCAAAGGGTCATGCTATCATTAAAAAGGTACCAAGAAAGAAAGTGATAGCTCCAGATATCATCCCTTAAAAAAAAGGAAAAAGTCACAATGGTTTAAGCAAATTCTACAAGTGACACCTACTGTAGGAACAGATGCATGGCTCGTTCCAGCTGTCACACACTACGGCATGCTAACATACAAGTTACACTATATGATAACTCGCATGCTCCAGTTCTACAAATTTCAATAACTCAGAAACTACAATTAGTGCCTTTTTCCTGACTTTGGTAGGAAGTCCTTGATTTCAAGTGCATAATACATTATGTTCACACCTGAAAGTTTTCATTTATAAAGAAAAAATGATGCTTCAAGTAATTCTGAGGGCATCACAGCTTTTTTTTTAAAGAAGCCACACCTGAGTCCGGGGAATCATCTTCAGAGAAAGATGGGAAATTCAAATTTTTCCGTGACAACAAGTGCAAAATCATGCCCATAACCTAGAAACAAATCGTACCCCAAAGAAAAAAAAATTAAACCCAAGCATCTTTCAATATCAGTTAGTTACTTGAGCAGGTACTCGGCGGCAAATTAGCAAATCTTAATCAAAGTTTACAGACAATCTGCTACATTATCAGCTAGCTTAAACCCAAAATTTTAGCATTCCAACACCAACAGCCGTAAAGCAAAAACCATCAAGACAAACTCAAGCCATCTAGACGCCCTAGTTGCTCAAGCTACGGTATTGACTTTTAACATTTCAAATGAACGACAAGAAAACATCAATCTACAATTTTGCAAGAAAAAAATTACCACAAGGTTTAGGTGGATAGGAGTGCAACCATCAGGAGTGCTATTAGCAGAAGCTTTGACAATATCTTTCACTACATCATATCTGCACACAATTTATCAAACAAAATTAAATAATTACACTTAACTAATTAGCAATTCGCTTGTTTTCTCTTCTTCGAGAACACTGATTTGTGATCCTATGGCAGCGAGCACTAAGCAAGTTATTCCATAAACAAAATTAAATTAGATTATCTAGAGAAAGAGAGAGAAAGAGACGTTGTTACAGTGGACAGGTGGTGACGGACATCGAATCCATGATCAGCTTTTAATTGCGTCGTTATCGATAACAACACAAAGATCAGAATAGCAAACATTGTTGCGTCTATAGTTTTTCTCTCCTCTTTCTCTTTTTAGACGGTAGTAGAGTGGTAAAGAGAGAAGAATGTATAGTTGGGAATTGATCAACAGGGAAAGGATGCCTCCACGGTTTTCAAGAAGGAGAAGAAAGAAAACGCTGTTGATGCGGTGTATCGCTTGCGCCTTGCAGATTTTCGCCACGATTAAGATGCTTTTGTTTTTCGCCGTGATGCAAGTAACCCAATAATATGATGGCACGTGGTCTTTTTACCCTTTAGCTTGTTGTTGCAGTTGATTTTTAAATAATTTTTTGTTTTAAAATATATGTTAATAATATTTTTTAATGTTTTAAAAATTATTTTCGATATTAATATATTAAAATAATTTTAAAATATATTAATTTAAAAATTATTAAAAAAATAAAAAAATTTGAATTTTTTTTTAAATATTTTTAAAATATAGAAATAAAAAGACACATTTAAAAAGTATAATAAAATATTTAAAAAAATTAATACATTTTTAAACAAGAAAAATATTTTAAAAAGTATCGCAAAACATTTGCTTAAAACTCATTTATCTTACGCCTTGCAACTCCAAGATCTTGTCGTATTTTTCCCATCCATCATCCCTCTTATTATCCAATGAAGCTCAGTCGAAAGGGAACATGATCCGTTTCAATTTAGGGTTCAATAAAAAATATGAGACCTAGTGATGTTGTTGCGTAGGATGACGTTCACGGTACATGTGAGTTGTTATATTCTTTGTTGGTGATGAAGGGATTGTTTGGGATCAGATTTTAAATATTATTTTTTTATTTAGAATTATATTTTTATATTATTTTAATGTATCCATATTATAAATAATTTTTTATAAAAATAAAAAATATTATATTAATATATTTCTAAATAAAAATATTTTTAAAAATAACTATTACAATACTCTAAATACTTTAATATTTGGTTGCTGCAATTGTCGTACGTGGCTTGAATTTATACAGTGGCCGGCTTTGATGGTGACATCGTGGTGGCTTTACTTTAGAGAAGGAAAATAATGGAGATGAGATTTTAAATTTTGAGGTTTATATTTTTATTTAGCCTGTAGAAACGATTGAATTGTTATTATTTTTTATTATTTTAATATGTTAATATTAAAAATATTTTTTTATATATATTTTTAAATAAAAAACATTAAAAACAATATCTACTACCGTAATTTCCCTTGGTTTCATAATCATTTTTGCACATGTAATCCAGAAAATGGAAATAGATGACCTTTTCTGCTGCTTCAAAATGTTTCGCTGCTTCAAATTATCTGTCTCGAACCCGTGGAAAAAAAAAAAAAAAAAACTTCCAGTCTTATTTTTTTCTTTTTTTATTGGGGGGGGGGCAGATGACCAGATGTTGCTGTGATTGGTCTAGATTTTTTTCATGTAAAAAATTGTCAACAAGTGCTATATTTCAGCCCAAACCAAACCAAACCAAAGTCTTAATTTTTATCTGGGCCGATATCCTTGGACTGGTTCCGGTCCGTGGGCTACTTGTAATTTTCGCTTCATCATTGGATACTTGAAGATAAATGCTGTCGGCCCGAACAATTCACGTTCCAGGTGCAATCTCGATCTCTTGAACTGGTAGGAATAGAGATTAGGTACCATCAGCCTCGACATCCCCATCTGGCAAATAAGGATTTGCCAGGTGACAAGCACTTGAGAGTGGTGTCGCATCAAGAAATGTAATTGCATGTTTTCATATGGGGGGCAGATATGATGGATGATTATTGTATTGAAGACTAGGATTAGACAATCTTACCCTTCATGGGATAAAAAGAATGAATACGGTAAAGATTGAAATGCAATGATTCAAAAAACAACAGATAACAATATAAAAATAAATGTTTCTCTTATCATTTTAGAATTATTTTTTTATACTTTAAAATAAAAATATAAGATTACAGGTTTTGAGAGGTAATATTTATATTTTTTTTATTTCTAAAATATCACTTAAAAAAATTTAAATTTTAAAATGTTCAACTAAAACATATAAAAATAAAAAATAATTATTATTATAATTTTTAAAATTCAACTCAAATATTAATCAACGATAAGATGGAAAGGTCAACCCAAGTTTAACCCGTGTCAATATTAATATAAAAATAATAATTATTATAAATTCACAAACTTAAGATGATTAACCATAAATCCAGGTTAATATAAAATAAAAATTATTATTATTATTATATTTTAAAAACTCAACTCTTATATCAACTTGAAAGAGAATCTAAGTCACGAATTGAAAAGGTTCATTAAGTTAACTCTTGCTGACCGGTCAATATAAAAGTAAATAATTATTCTTATTATAATTTTAAAACCCATTTTAAAATCTAATCAGGAGCAAAACAAATAATAATTATTATAATTTTAAAATTTATTTTAAAAACTAACAGGAGCAAAACTTAGATCAGGTCATAAATCTCAACTCACGTAAAGATACAAATAATTATTTTTAACCCGAATCGAGATTCAATTCAGGTAAGGTATCATGGCACACGCACACGAGCCCACCAAGAATGTTTCAATTTATCCCGTATCAACTCGCCTCAGTTTCAACTTTCAACTTTCAACTTTATAATTCTGGGGAATCGTATCTTGGCACACGCACACGAGCCCACCAAGAATTCGACTCAGCATTCTGCGAGTAGAGCGGCTGAAGGTCTTTTAACCATTTCCCTTTACACTTTTCTTTCTGTAGTGGTTGCAATTGCAGAACAAGATACGCTAAAATTAGGAGTGAAGGATAACCATAAATTTTGAACCACCTTCAATCTCTAAGAACGATGGTTTAGCTCGTGTTCGATCCTGGACAACATTAAAGTATGTTTAACCAACCACTGAAACACATTCCAAGAACCTCTGAACAAAAACTAGATTAAAAAAAAAAGATTGCATAAAACGCTCTCATAAACGGTACGCTAAGCAAGATCGCTTCATCATTATGCAACCGCTTCTTCCCCACGGAGGAGCATCTGGTCGAAGTGCCATACTCCTGATAATTCAAAGAAAAAATAAATCAGTTCAAAGAAAGGATGGAAAAAAACACATTTAAAATTCATAAATAAATACGGCGAAGGAAGAACTTTGTTCAAGAGAGTTCCTTACCATGTCCTTTGCCCACCCTTCTCAGCTGAGCAACATATTCTGAGATCTTTTTGATAGATTCCACCTACAGAGCACACAATTAAAAAGGCCAAAACCCAAATTCAGCTGGCCCGCCATAGCCGTGAAATATAAAACTCGGTGGCAGTAAGCCAACATGAAAGCTATACATACCTGCTCGGCTAAAAACTCACTTTCAACAAAATCTGCCAACTGCACATCATTGTTCCGATCAGCCACCTGTTGAACAGAATTTAATTCAAATTGTAAGCACTTGGCAAACAAAACTAGAAAGCATAAAAAAATTTGTCTCCCAAAAGGTTATACTACTCGCAGCATCACTTGCTAAGTGCAAAGTGAAATTTACCATGTAATGAAGTACTGTACATTAAATTCGAACTTGAGGAATGGAAATGTCTTACACTATGCAAGTTCAGGAGCTTTTCATTTGTTAGTTTCTCCAAACACAAGGCAAGCTCCATAGCTGAATCAACAATAAGGTAAATTGAAGATAAAACTAAATATTTCATAACTAAAAAAAACAGACAACAATGCATTGCAGCACAGATTTCAACTCATCCATCAGTTTCTCAACTCCTAATCTTAACCAAAATATTGTCTTTTGCTGGCCATTTCTTGTAAACTAATGGATGCATACAAATTCTTTTAAGTTAAACATGAATCATAAGCCTAACAACACAGAGACGAAGACTAGTATTTGAGAAGCTGCTTATGAAGCCATAACTAACACACGATTCTTAACACAGGTCCATGTAGTTTCAGCACTGAATATTTCCCATCAGGTCAAATTCGCAACTATACCTTGTGCCAAGAAACAGCTAAGCACCAAAAAAGAAAAAAGAAAATCATGCCCTGATTGAGATATTCGAGCATAGACCTAGTGTAAATCAATCGCATTCCAATACATTAACTACATGACTTAGCATGATCAATTCAGTACATGAGTACCTGGTCAAAATTAACATAGAATGAGAAGAAATATTCAAAGTACTGGCAAATGACATTGGACATCACAAAACAGCTTCAATGACTAAAAAAATCTATCCATTTTGCTTAACTTCTCGTTTTAACATATACAAGGCTCGTCAAAACTCACCATACAGCGCATCTCCTTTTTCCGTATGATCAAACTCAGAGAGGGGCATCAAAATAGAATGCAGCTTCACTTTTCCACCTCTTTTGTTCTGAAAGATTTCACAACAGTAACTGAAGATTCAATTACATTGTAGAACTAATAAATAACTTCTAAAGCTAAATTGAAAAGGTGAAAAACAATAGACGACTATATCACAATGTGAAGCTAATTACCTGGTATTCCATCAATTTCTCAGCATGCTCTCTTTCTTCAACACTTGACTCCTTGAAAAACCTATGAGAGACAACACCATAAATAAGCGTTAGCAACATACAACCGAGAAGCAAGCTTATAAGAACAGAGACTTTCCACGAGAATTTACTTGGCAAGGCCCTTGAGGGCCACATTATCTCTATCAAAGTAGGCAAACATGGCATGGTACACATATGAGACATTGTACTCCACACTGTCATTCCAAAAAAGACATAATTTATGGTTAGAAAACATAGATCTAGATATTGAAAAAGACTACGTGAGAGTACTTCAGCAATACTGATTCAAACCGATCTTCCACAGAAAAACAAAAGTTACAGAACAGAGCACAAGAAACAAATCAGAGGAAAAAAACAGCTCAAAAGATCAGAAAGAAAGGATCTTATAAAAAGACTCGTGACACAGGAAAAAAACATAGAATTTTAATCCAGCTCCAATATAAAGATATCATTTTTTACATCAATTAAAGAAAATAATTCATTTCTTCACCGCAAAAGAAGAGTCGCTCAACAACAAGACTTAAAAGAAAAAAGAAAAAAGAAAAAAGAAAAAAAAAACCTCACTTGATCTGTTGATTGATGGCGGCTTCACTCTCATCAGTAAACTTCTGTCTAGCAAGAGAAACATGTGGCAAAGTAGGCACGAGATTCAGTTCTTTCTTAACCTCCTCGAAAGGCTTAAAGACAACACCAGTTAAAGACTTATTAGTAGCCCCTTTTGAAGCACAAACAAGAAATCCAGACCCAGTTTTTGGGCGAAGAATTGAAGGAGAAACAGCAAGATTATTGTTAGACAAAGAAGAAGCGGAGGAAAACAGGGGACCAAAACTATCCCCTCTAGTATTCAACAGAGAAAAGGCTGGTGCCGCCTTAAGTAGCATGATTTTTTTATACTGAGAGAAAGAGAAAACAAAATGAAAGACAGGGTTTTTAATTTTTATTTAAGAAGAATTGAAGACATTGATTTTTTGTGAGAGATTGGAGTGGTGACGGAGTGAAGGTATGATGTAGAAATAGAGAGGTATTGGCCATTGGATTGAGGGACAGGAGGACGGTGGAGAGAGTGAGGAGATGTGGGGCGCGTGTTAGGCTTGTGGTAATTCTGGAAAGGAGAATGTTAGTCACGTGTGAGTTCAATTAAAAGAGGAATCTGGTATATCTCGGTCCCCAAAGGATCAGCGTTTGTTTTTGTCGGCTTTTAGGTGAAAACGTCGTATGATTGTTACTGTGTTTTAAAATTAATTTTAAAAAAATTTTAAAATTTTAAATTTTTTATAAATTAATATATTTTTTAATATTTTTAAATTATTTTAATGTTATGATATAAAAAATAATTTTTTAAAAATAAAAAATATTATTTTAATATATTTTTAAATAAAAAAAATTTAGAAAACAATTATAATCATGCACAATTAATTACCAAAAGCAGACAAGATCAGATGAGTTCAGGAATACAGCGGTTTCCCATTTGTGGGTTTTGTTAGGAGCTAAGTGAATAACTGTACTTTGCCTCGCATGGTGGTTTAATGGATGAAGAATACTTGAACTTTAAGTACTCTTTAGGATTTTAGTTTGTAACCGTTAGGTCTTTTGTTTTGTGGGAAAGAAAGCAATAATAAAAGGGTTAGAGTTTATTTTTTAAAAGTATTTTTTTATTTTGTAATAGATTAAAATAATATATATTTTTTAAAAAATATTTTTAATATTAATACATGAAAAAATAATTTAAAAATATTAATTTGAAATAAAAATATTCAAAAAAATTTTTTTTTTTCTCTTTCTTTTATCTCTTCTCTCCCTTTCTTGTAATTTATGGTAGTTTATTTTTAATTATTTTTTAAAATATCACTATTTTCAACCATTACTTTTTTAAAAACACAATTTTCACACATGACTTTTACAAGATTATATTATTGGTAGCTTATGTTTATTACACAACTACAAATAAAAAATTACTTTGTTAGTAAACTAGTTTATGTTTCTAGCATTGTCCCCCCTAATTATGCTTCAAGCATTGGTTTTATAAAAACAAATAACATGTTTTTTTATTTATAAAGATTTATTTTACATCTAAAAATTCTTTTTATAACCACTTTCATTAAATATATATATATATATATATATTTATTAAAATTACAATTAAAATATTTTTTAAAAACTTATTTTTTTTAGACAAAAACCACAAACATTCGAATCTTGCACAGGCAGGGGCGGAACAAGATAAAAAAATTTAGAGGGGGCCAAGTTATAAATTAGGAGGGGGCTAAGAAAATATTACACTTATTTTTATTAAAATTATAAAATATTTATAAGGAAAAGGTATTTCTCTGCAGGGACCGGGGCCTGCCAGCCCCCTCTCTCCGCTCACTGTGTACAGGTAAGCCAGAGGCTTAGCATATAATCAAGTACAGAAGTTGGATATATCATACTGATTGAGTGCATTAAAGTAAATTTGACTAATACTCTTTTAAGAAAAATCTATTCTGTGCCAAGGAAACACACACACACACTATCATGTCCTCATCTACATTAACTATCATGTCCTTTTACATGTTAGTCTACTTCTAAGTACATGCCAGTATAACTCTTTCCAATGAAAGCAGATTACTCGTCTCGTCCTTGTATTTGGTGCCTTTTCAAAGTATTTTTTACTTAGAAAAACATGTCAATAATATTTTTTTTTATTTTGAAAAATTACTCAGCACGTAAAAATAATTTAAAATATCAAAAATTTAAATTTTTTTTAAAAAATATTTTTCCACCACAATGAAGAAAATCGTCAACATCTCCGTCGTAGTACCCAATTTGACTTGCAAAATAGTTCTAATCTCAAGAAAATGAGTTCTTTGACTGGGATGTCGAGCAGAGAGGGGCGTTGCTCGAAGGAAAGCTGCTGTTCGTCTTTTCAAAGAGGAAATACTGTACACTGAAATGAACTGGGAGGTATGGGAAATGAGATGACCTTTTCGAGACGTCTACCGAATATGATTCCATGGAAGAAAATCGTCGCGACACTTCCCTCGGTGATAAGGTTGAGGGGATAAACGAAAAACAACGTCAACGTTGGGATTGATTAAAGCATGATTGCCGTGGACCACCTTGATGGATTTCTTGTGCTGGTCATTCTCCTTGAAGTAAAAAAAAAATATCTTATTTAATTTATGACCCTTTTAGTAATCTTGGATATGCTAACCTGCTATCTAACCCTTTTTTACAGAAACTATTTAAACTTAAAATTTACATAAACTTAGATAACCTTTTGCTATTAGCTAATTTTAATTAGAAGATAAAATAAAATAATAAAATTTAAATTTTTGACCATATGATCAGCAATACTCAAATGCCTTATCAAAAAAACCATCTTAGTACAGCACTCTGACTAGATAATAAATCAATAAATGAAGATTTAAGATGAACTTCTTTCCTTGTTAGCTCACGCCCAGGACAATTTTAAGTAATGTGCAAGTTGAAGATGATGTCTGGAGCATAACACATGTAGTAAACATAAACTACCAGTAAGAAATATACGCAAATGCATAAGACTTCAGCAGAAGGAGAAATTCTTTCCTGTGGACAAAAAGAGATCGGAAAGATGTTCACAAAAACTGATCTCATGAAAACAGCTTCAGGCAAGCATCAAATAGGCAAGAGATCGATAAACATTGTGGATCCCTTTTAGCTTCGAAACCTAAAATGCCGCTAAAAAAAGATGCTTTCTAACTCGGACGAACTAGCCAGGAACTTCTAAAATGGAAGATCCGTGATCGACAAAGAGGACAAGCCATCTTTTGGACGTCATGTAATCAATTAACTGGAAAAACCAAAAAAGGAACAAACTTCTAACTTTCTTCGGGAATGGCATGCACTCCCATGTCCTCATCTCCTTCAAACCACGTGTCTGTGGCTGTGTGCTGATCTTCAGCGTTCACTACTGACGTCCATTTCCAAGCTGTCCTGCTCACATCCATTCTTGGTTAATTATCGTCTACCTCGTATGGACTGTAGTAAGAAGTGCTCCCAGGAACAAAAAAATCCAAATTTGTATGCATTCATGTTCATTGACCAATATGCGTTGTCCTGAAGAGACAACATGAAGGGAAAATGAATTATAAGAGAAGTTGCACCTACCATTTCATTACCAAACCAAAAAGCTAGTTAAGAACATTCGAAAATTAAGGTTGCGTGAACACTAACTCTTTTTTTTTTTTTTTTTTAATCTGGGTTTCTTTTTAATAAGAATTCAATTACCTGCTTTTCTACTATCCAAAACATGTCTGAAAGTGTGAAATTTATCGATTGAACAAAAATAAATCAAATTGTTTAAGGTTATTGTATCTTTAGGATTTGCGTTTGAAATTTTAAGCACCATATTTGTTAATTTTTTGTTAAATCAAGGAAACAAAAAGTATATTTTAATGACTTAACAATAACAAAATACACTATTAATAGATTTTGAAATCTCGATTCAAGAAAAGAATTGAAATGTACCATTTATTGCTGAGTCCCAAACAAGAAATCGATTACAACATCAAAACACGAGAAAAGAAGGTGACAGAGAAGGTGTTTAAGGAGAATTTGTGTTTGATTTTATCTAAAATGATGGATTTGTATTTAATCTTTCCTTTTGAATGTTTGACACAGAAGATGACCGAGAGAACATGAAAAAAGAAGAAGGTGAGGTTGAAGAGAGAGAGAATTAATGGCACAATAATGATGAAATTTTTGATTTGATATATACGATGGTATTATAGTTATTTTATTAAATTTTTTAAAATCTATTTTGATCAATGATATAAAATTTAATTTTCTAAAAAATAGTCGTGATCCTGAATAAATATCAAACTGCATTATGGTCAGGTAATTTTCCCTATTAAAAAACATATATATTTAACAAAAATGACAATGTTTTGTTGAATGAGAAGTCCAGCAAATCTCTCCTGGGCCTAGCTATTGTAAGCACCTTCTCATATACAAACCCCTTTTCGTCACCGAGAATTCATGGTTAGAAATTAAAAAAATCACGAGAGAGAGCAAGTAATTATAGCATTTCGAAGAGAGTCCGATAAAATCAAGGATGGCCATCGCACCAAATTCACCAATTGAAGCTCCGCCCTCACAGAGTCACGGGGACGCCACAACGCAGTCATCGGTCTTTATTTTACCTAAAAAATCTCGCCGCCGAAGACCTCAATAGCCAACAGGGCCGCCCCTGCCTTACCCATAAAAAACAGATCTCCTCTTAGCATTACGAAGCCCGCTATTCTGGGCCTTCTGTGGTGAGAATAAATGTGCTCCGTACCAGTGTTGCTAACATGCCTTAAGCCGAAACTCCCTTTGACATCATCTCGGGTTAGTTGTGTCCGGCAGCTCTTTACCATTAAATTTTAATTAACTGGATTTTTTATTACTAATTCAATTATTTGTAATTTATTTTTAAACATCCAACATCCTTAACTGGTAAGATCGATAAAGAATATATGATACCAGAAAAAATAAAATGATATCAACTTTATCTATCTATATTCAAAGAAAGCAACAGCCAAAAATAACCCGTATGAAGGGGAAGTTTAAAATTGTTCACTTTCCTTGATAATGGTTTTTTTCCCTTTCACATTTGATTTTTATTTTAAAGAAATCCCAAATCCAAAATGTTCAGCTAAATTAAGAAAACTATATAAATTTTACCTTTCTTTTTTTTGTTGAGAAGAAAATCTGCATCGATTTTTCTCATAAAAAAAATCAAAGGAACTCACATGGCTGCGACAAAATTTGACTTTATCATGCTGCAAAATTTACATAATAGGAGAAACAACTCTTGAATTACACATCTGAAACCAACACCTACAGTCAACCACCACCCTCCACGATTCGTTTCTAGATTTGTTATGCTGCATGAAAATAAAAGGAATGTTAAGAGTGAAAAAATAAAGAAACTAGTTTAATTCATAATTTAAATAATATAACAAGAAACAAATGATAACAAAAAAAAAAAAAAACTTGAACCTATTTTGATTATCAAACGATTTAATGTCGAATGATAAAACTATAAAAAAATAATTTTATAAAAACAAAATTAGCCTTTATTAAATCGATTGAAATCACAAACTTCTCGATAATAAATATAAGATTGAGATAATTTTATAAAAAAATAAAATAAAAAAAAAGTTTGAATGGTGAGATTGAAATGAAATAATTTAGAAAAGAAGGGGAAGCAAAAGTCAAACCACGTTAATCTTTGAAACTGGTAAACTTGATCATGGAATCTAGGACTAACCATATAAATACAAACTATAAAAAATAACAAAGCAAAACAAATAAAAAATAAGGAAAAAAAATCAACCTAAAAAGAAAGAAAAAAAAAAGCAAAGCAAAAGGAAATCTTGGACCTAGAGAACCTTCTAGATTTGATTTAAATCTCTAAAACTCGCAACCCAAGAAATCATGAACCCAAGTTTAACCAAAATACTTATTTCCCGACTAATTTAATTTAAAACAATGAAATCATAGAAAAAAATATTAATTTTAAAAAAACTTGCAAATATATATATATATATGTGAATGATGATAGATTCTAACAGAAAAAAGATGAAATTATATATATAAAAAAATCAATTTTAAAAGTTATAACAAAAAAAATAAATAGCAATTAAAAGAATAAAAAATCAAATTTAAAATATCAAAATATAGCAGGGGTGAAATTAAAAAATCTTTGTCATTTCATGGCTTATTAAAAAAAAAATCAAAATGATAGAGACTAAATATGAATGAAAAATAAATTGCAGAAATTTATTTAATTTTTTTAAGGGGCTAACATAAAATTCAAGGTGGAAATAAAGTAAACATAGAAAAAAAGAAAAGAAAAGTTGTCGTAGCTAAACTTGGTGCATACTAGGAGCATGCATCACCTCATTACATCGAAGACGCCAAGACCTTTCAGATGTTATTCTAGAAGGCAGTATTTTGTGTCTAGATAGCTTTGTATGTGCCACCAAACAACATGAGGGTTGCCAACACATTGACACCAACATATTTTTCAATTATATTTAATAAATGCAATTTATAACAATGTCACTTAGTGCTCTTAAAATTTACAATAAAACTAATGCAAAATAACAAAAAAAGCCCAGAGTGAGAGTTATAGTTTTTGAGAACATCCAAATAATTACACTATACTGTTTTTTTTTTTTTTTTAAAGGCGTCCCATGCTTTATATTATTTTATTAAATTAATAATTTTATTTTATAAAAATAATAAAATAATTAATCTAACCTCATATGATTGGTAAAAATAATTATATGAAGGTAAAACAACCACTTTATTTCAAGGGTTTAGTTAAAAGGTTTAATTACTATAGGGTAATTTGATCGTTATACCACTCTAATGAATAGTAATGTAAGTTTTGTACGTTAACTTTACCAGGAGAATTATTTTTTTTATAAACTAGGGAACACCTGGCTTCTACACAATCAATTGCAACCAAAACCACAAACCCACTCGATATAATTTTTTGTCTCCAGTCACATCCATTGAAACCCAACTTCGATCATAAATCAAAAGCACCGTCACACCATATAGCCACCGCTCTATACCTTAGTGCCCCCACACCACATTTGAATTCCTCCACCGCACCAATTCCAACCTCTATAACCTCAGTCCAAAATGAACCGTCCATGATAGCACATCACACAGCCCCAACAAGTCATGTTTAATCCCAGTCTTACAATTACATCCCTGTAAAAGATTAGACGCCACGCCCTCAAATTCTGTTTTTTATTCTTTTAAAAAAGAATCGAGGTCTTCCTTAGAGAAAGGGACCCCGCCAAAGTTAAAGCCTTGGGACCCAATGTCGACACGAATACGAAGTGTGTGGTTCTCTGGATTTATCTGCAAGATCGAAGTGGTTTCTCTTTTCTCTCGAGATAATCTTGTGATCTGCTAATTAATTTAATAGGGTGGTACATAGTGTTTTTTTTTAATATTTAAATATGAATATATTGAATAATTTATATATATCTCGATTAATTTTATAAACTTTAAAATTAATAATTATATAAGTTTTTATAATATTAAAAAGATTCAAACTCGTAATTATTAAGAGTGTGTTTGGCAGTGTGGTAGCGGTTGCTTTTCAAATAGCTTTTCATGTCGAAATACATGCCAATAATATTTTTTTATTTTTTAAAAATCATTTTTGATATCAAGCACATTAAAATGATTCAAAAAGTACAAACCGTACTTAATTTTAATTCAAAATTTGACGAAACGCTGGTTGAAATGCACAGCCAAACACTACCTAAAAAACTAACCCAATACCATACCATTTAAGTTCTTTAATGATGGAGATAGGGTTGGAAAATGGGTTAGATTTTGGGTTCTTTCTCAAGAGTTTTTTTTTTTAATCTATGGAAGAACCCATTTTTTAAATGGAGATATTGATCGATTTTTTATGACTATGGAGGACAGATCCACATACAGAGAAAGAGAGAGCTGGTCTGTTGAAATAAAGGAGGAGAGAATCGGGAGATTAATTGATTCTGGGAGAGATGAATAGAACGAGGGCAATTTTGGCTTTTCAAATTTCAATTATTTATTATTTTTCTTATGTACAGGTAATTTATTAAAAGATATTAAATTTAATGAGGTTTCTTTAGAATAATAGGATACAAACTACAAGGTGTAATCGAACGTAAAATACAAGCTTGAAAGTGACGTGTGCTCCCATGAGTCATGACAAACATTGAGAGCCGGTTATCTTATTTTCGGCCTTCATGTCACCGAAATTGAAATTTCCGGTAAGGTGAGTTAGTTGATTTCTTTCCGAGTTCTAGCGAGTCTTATGTAGCTTCAAAATATCACGCGACCCATAATTATAGTAAAATAGTGGTGTGACGAAATGAAATTTTTTATTCTTAAATTTAAAATTTCAATGCCTACTGATTAAATTTCCTCTGAAAGACAGCATATCCATGGATATGTTTGCCACGCAACCTGAACCCTGCGGTAACACAAAAGGGTTTTCCAAGTAATTTTTTTTTAAAAAAACTCAGTAATCCTCTAGCGATTGTGAAGACAATTCACTGTGATCACAATAGTGTTTGTTTTTTTTCCAGTACTTTTTTTTTTGTTATCAATTTCTTTTTAATTTTATCATTTGATATATGTTGATTGGGGTTTTGAATTGATTATTTATTTTAATTTATTTTTTATATCATTCTTTTAGATTTTTTAAATTATCTTGACATCAAGTTGATATTTAAGTTCATGGAGAATAAATCAATTTGGTTATTTGTAAGGAATTAAAGGTGAGAAAACCAAAATTAAAAGCAATAAAAATATTATGTCATAGAATTTTCTTTTCTTTTCATTGGATTATTCAATGTTATGTTGATTGATATTTGGGTGCTCGAGTTAATGAGAAATAATTTGATTATTGTTTATGAATAATTGGAATTGAGAGGATTGAAGTTGTTTCAAAGTATAATTAGGAGGCCCTTTTCTTCTATATCAAAAAACAGTGTATCAGCGTTTTTTCCCCCCACAAATTTGATCTTTGGGTTTTGACAATAATCATTTTTTGTCCCTTGAGTTTGGAGATTGAATGGTTCAATCCAACACTTTATTTGTCTTGCATTTTAGCTCTTATATATGAGAGAAGAGAGAGACTTGTAGAATTACAACGGGAAGAGATAAAAAGTTGATGAACATCCATTTTTTCACGATGAAACTCATAGTCTTAATGTTAACATGTTACATTTAATGAGGATTTAGTTTTCTCTCTCTTTATCATCTTGCCAAAAAAAATTATAGATCAAGTCTCAATTTTATTTTTTATTGTGAGTTGATTTTTCTTTTTAACCAACTAGATACTTTTTTAACACTAGAAATGGGCTGTTTTAGATTCCTAGAATTTTTCTTAGAGTTTTTTTTTTTTATATAGAAATATAGAATTTTTAACCCTTAGAATTTGGGTTTCCAGATTCTTGCCACATGTGGGTTTTTTTTTTTTTACCTTGCATATAAGAAATTAAGTAGATGATATATCTCCGGCTCTATAAAAAAAAATTATAAGGCATGGGTTGTCCAAGCGCATGTGCTTGGACTTTTAAAAGGTTTAGTCGGGCTTTTTTCCTTTGTTTTTTTTTTTTAATTTCAGTTTATTGTTTTTCTAAAAAATATATATTATATGTTTTAAATGATTTTTGTTATTGATTTTTTTTAATCTAATTATATATTTAAATATTTTTTTTTTCTTTACATGGGGTTATTGCGATAATAGATTGACAATACAGTATTGATTTCATGCTCGTTGTTTTTACTAGCAATTTTCTTTAAACTCTCAAAGAAAAGGTTTGTAGATGTTTAGGTTACGAGCTTGTTGGAACTCAATTCTATAAGCCAATAATTTTTTATTAATGTAAATAAATAAAAAAAGTAGTCTAAGAAAAAAATTTATAAAACCTTGTGAAGCTCATAATCAACTTCGCAGATTTAATGTATTAGAACACAAAATTATGGTAGATTCAATATTTTACAATATTATCTTGAAAATTTTATTTAAATCTATAATATATTTCTTTCAATCATTTTAATTGAACTTGAAGCTGTCAGGTTGTTGATTGTATCACATCAGAATCGCTTCCAAGTAGTTTAATTTCAAACTTAGATTAAGCAAAAAGTTAGTATGGAATTTCATGATTTATCCGCTGGCCACCAATTGAACATTCGTTTTTCTATGAAAAAATAAAATCGGTGTGGCCCACGGTGTATCGTGGGACACGTATACGGTACATATCAAAGGACAAAGTGATCTTACAATGACACATCACCGGTTAGCACTGAGATAATCGATGTTTTTTTTAGAGAGAGATTACCAAGGTTAATTAAAAAAATAATGAACATTTAATTACAAACAATATATTCCATGATAGAAAACCATGCATCTCGAAAACGAATCTTTCATCAGCACGAAGTTAGAGCATTTAATGCTTGCATTGGAGGTCTCGTTTTTTTTCCTTACAACATGGTGAAGATGTCTGTTTTTCCTCGTAATTTATTTGTCTCAAACTTTTAAAAATCAGAGAATCCAAACAAGGTTCTTACGCTCATCTTTCCCCTAACTAGTGCTTAGTGTTCATATATATATATATATATATAAAGAATATGCAAACAGTGGTTCTTGATGTGGGCACTCAGTCTCACTGGTTTGGGGCAATTTCCCAATTACAGGCTTGAGAATTTGACAGAGATTAAAATATTAATATGGTGGAAAATTAAGAGGATAGAGCACCGAATTGAGCTTATGTCCATAATATTTATGCGGGACAAACAAAGATATTTCAAGAGAAGTAAAATAAAAAAAAAGAAAAGCTTAGAATCGGAAGAAAAAAGAGAGTTGAGGAACATTAAAAAAGGAGCTACACAAGATGGGAAAAACAGAGAATGAAAAATCAAAATTCTCTAGCTTCTTATCAAGTCTTTATAATCTGAATATATTAATATAAAAAAAAAAAACTATGTTTAAACAGTAAAATCCTAAAACAACTAGCATGAGCTGTTAGTCCACTTATAAATAAAATGGTCAAACTAAATAACATTAAACCTACTAATAAATTCAAATAAAATTTCAAAAAATTAAATCTAATAACATTAAGCTAAAACCCAATTTTCCAACAAAAAAACAATGAGTTAAACTAATCTTCATTTCTGATAAATATGCGCGTCCGTAAACTATGTCTTAGATCTAGGTTTCCCAAATATATTTGATGATATTAAAAAATCATCAGGTTAATTAATTAGGTTACATTTTCCCTAACAGTGTTTATTCCATCTTCATCTTGTAATTTTTTTTCGCAAAGCTAGTTCCATTATGCGAATTCAGTCTGAGACTCAAAGGTGAAGTTGACATTGTTTTGCCTTGTCAGTAGGGGAGAAACTCGTCTTTGCAATGACATGGGATTTTCATTTTAATTTATGCACAAGGTGTGCCCAAAGGACTAATTATAACTGTATACCTCTCAATTGGAGTGAGATTTGTAGCTGTATTTTAATGCAAATGCTTTTAGATATGATCAAGAGTACTTTATTAAATAATGTAGAAGAGACCAACATCCAAGGAAAGGATAGCTGTTTTGTTTCGGAAGACAAGAAAAGAAGCCTGGAATCATGTGAGGGACATTAAATGCAAGAGTTGGGTAACCGTAGGACTTAGTGTTCTTCAACTCTCATACAACTTTCAATATTAATCTCCCTCGAACTGGGTTTCATTTCAATATTAAGAAAACAAGTGCGGAATCATGTCAGGTCTCATTAAATTCTTGGTGGGGTACGTTTTCTTTGATTTCAATTACCATCCTTATTAAAACATGCATGAATTCTGCCTAGATCAGTGAGTTTAATCATATCCAGCTAACCTTCGATGCTTCCTGTGTAAGCATGGGTCCAAAGCTTAATGTTTCAAAAACTGCTAGATATATATATCACGATCAGCATAATAACGGACTAATTATTATCACCTGAATTCTGCGATCGTACAGTTTTTCCATGTGAGGACGACTCTTCTTGCAAGAAGACACACCATAACATGACTATAACTAGATATAGCTCAATAATATGATCCAGTCCAACCTGTGAATATTTTTTGGATCATATGTATAATAAGTAAAAGATAAATATTGTCATTCGAAACCCACCCAAATCTCAACCCGAAATATATATTTATATTATATAAATATATTTATAGAATATTTTTTTTTTTAATACAATATGATATATACATACCTTAATATTAACATGACACACACACATATATATTAACTATTTTATTTTTTTATTAATTAATAAATAGTAGAAGATAATAGATATTTATTGAATACCAAAGCACAATAAATAATTTATGAATATCCAAAAAAATTTATCCAATAAATAAAAAATATTGATTTTAAGAAATCTAACCCCCATAATACTCATTTTTATCCTACTAATTGTAACCATTTTCATCCCTACTTATTGTAACCCTAGGCGGCACATGCAAAGGCAGAGTTTGCTTCACGATACCTCTAGCTTATAGGAATGCAAACGTGCCATTAATAGGCTTAACGCCAGGATTTAATTAAATTATCTTATTCGTTTTTTCTCTGAGGAAACTTGTATAAATCACTCCTGATTATATATGAATAGAGTGAGGTGAAATGAGGATAGCATATACATTTTTTTTTGTTTGCTGAATGCTTTAAATTAGAGAAATTACAAGTAGAGTTTCTTTTAAGTTCACGCTACCGTTTATATAGATAAAAAAAAATAAAAAATAAAATCACATTACTAATTAACCCCTTTAATTAATACGTATCATCATCATTCATACACCAGCTGCATTTAGTACTCTGTAATTAATTATGATATTTGTCAGAATTCTCATGAACTAGTGTATTTATACACTAGCCTAGACGTGACCAAATGAACTACCTACATCTACTGTCTTGGCAAATTGCAATTGTTTTTTATGAACATAAGCAATTCCAAGTTGACGTTTGCGGATGAATTGAATCAGTCTGGCTCACGAGACCAGTCTACCAACAATTTCAAAAAAGAAATGAACGTAGGAGAAACTAACAGCCAGGGTCAAGATTGCTTTGATATTGGAGATCTAATATATATATATATATATATATATATATATATATATATAGAGAGAGAGAGAGAGAGAGAGAGAGAGAGAGAGCTTTTCTTAATTCAATTCTCTAGACACTTTAATTGACGAGGGACACAAGTTTCCCAACGCTAGCATAGCTTAGAAACTGTATAAATTACAAAATTCCTGAAATTTATCAATAATAATGTTTATTCGATAACAAAAAAAAATTCTTGCAATTAAATGATAGTATATATTTTTAAAAGTTTTCCCGTGAACGAGAGAGGGGTTGGGTGTAAATTTAATGACTAGTCTGGCTATTAATTAGGTCAACCAAAGCATGTGGGCGCTTTCCCGTGAATGTTTGTGTGTCTACACAAACATTCCGTAGAGCCTTCTCTACCCTCTCGTTTTCTTGGCTAGGGTTTCACAATTCACATATCACGACAAGATATTCTTATTAAGATTGGAAATTTACACATTTCGATTCTATAATACTTAATACTTGTTAGAAAAACACGATTCTCACCCTATCATTACCTTAAGGATGGAAATAGAAAGAATTTGGGAATTGGGATGAGTTATACCTCCTCCATCCCCATCCTATATACTAATTTTCTTTTCCAGATTTAGCGATTCTTTATCAAGGAAATAATATAATTTTGATAGTTAATACACAATGAGAACAAAAAAAATTAAGTCCATTTGAGTTTTATCATTAAGTACTCTTATAAATGATTAGTTTAAATAATTAAAATATAAATTTAACAATAAATATATTTTAAAGTATCAATTGTTTAAGTAATTTATATGATAAAAAACACAAAATTGGGTTCAGGTTTTTCACGAAGCATATCCCTTTTTGTTTACAGGGAAAAAAAAATGCTCCCCATACCTGCTTTCATGGATTGTATTTCTTGCAATTTGTACCATAGCTAGGGTAACGAGTATAGCAAGAAGATTTTGAGGTGTGAAGATTATTATTTTTAAATTTAGTATTATTATTCCCATTATGTTTGTTGTAAAATTAGAGTAATATATTTCCAAGATACAATAAAATCTTGAAATTTATATACAATAAATTCTATAATTTTTTTAAGAATTTCTGTTTTATTTTTTATGAACATAAACAAAGAGTCCGTAGAAAAAAAATAGAGAAAGAAGAAAATTGTTTTCTAATTGATATTTATATAAAAAAATATTTTTTGAGATTAATTTGTTTGTAGAAATTTAAAAAACACTAGAATTTAAAAGGTATAAAATAAAAATTTTCAGTCAAATTAACTGAATAACTTGGCATGGGATGTTGTGTATAATTAATTAATTCTAAAAATTAATTAATTAAATTAATTCTAAGAATAAAAATTATTTATTTTTTTATAATACCAAGTGTCATTATATGTATATTGACTTTCTCTATATGTATCTTTCTTCTAACATTCAAATTTATTGATATGATATTTTTCACTTTATAAAGTACAGTAAAATCTTTCATTTTCAATACATATAGATTTCTTTTTATTTACCTCCTATTCAAGCTATTATAACATCTTCAAAATGCATGATCCTAATCAATTGCCAATAAATAATTCGTGTAGAAGGAGTCGTCCCTTATTTTTAACAACGTCGAAATATTCTTAAACCTTGCATACCCCAACTTTGGCGGCGCCGGCGATCATCTAAAACTGTCGGTTCCATACCATTTTCCTTACTTAATATAGCCACGGGCATACCAGTTTTGCTCATTAGGGCATGAATCATTCCCAAAATTGATATTTGTGTAGAGTTTCAGTTGGATAAAAATAGGTTTCAAGATTTTGATTTCATGCGTATCCATGTCTTTTGTTGTGATATGGGTGATTTCCATTTTATACTGCGAACTCGATCACCACGATCCGTCTTCTAATTAGAAATTCGAACGTATCTTCATTTGCTCGGTTACTTTTTTTCTTCTTCTTTCGATAAGGACTAAAAACGTGAAGGAATGCCATTATTGCAGCCGTTTTTTGACTGATGGGCTAGCTAACACAAAAGCAGGAGTATTAATTTATTATTATTAAAAAAAAAAAAAAGAATTCATGTTTTGAAAATAAGGTTACCTAGCTATGTTGATTGACCGTCCATATGGCCCCAAGAATTGAATATTCAAGTTCAGATTCCTCCCCCCAAATTAAATTATCAAATACTAGAATTGAGTCTATTTATTCTATTACGAAAATGCCCCAGGCTTTATGAAATGGCTCATCAATTGTACTTCATCACTAAAATAATTACTGGTCTTTGAGAATCTTTTTAAAATATTTTTTATTTAAAAATATATTAAAATAATATATTTTTTATTTTTAAAAAAATATTTTTAAAATAAAAATATATATAATTTTTTTAATTTTTAAAAAATATTTTTTAAAATAAAAATAAAAAACAGAATGAAAATATGCATAATTTTTGGTTTTGATCCCAGAGAGGTCAGCGAAAAAAAAAAAAAAAGAAGGCGTGGTGCAGGTACTCGTGTTATTTCAGAGGTCACCCTAATTATTTAGAACTAGTACCTAGTCTAATTATTTAATCATTAGCGTCCCTCAACAGTTCGTGAGTTCGATCTATAGTACACGTTCTAAACCATTATATATACGCTCCATCCGACCTCATTCTCTGTCAAGACTTCTAGTCATCTACTCCTAGGCTCGCTTCCTCTTTTCCCTCTTCACAATTCAGAACATTTCTTTTTTACAAAAAAAATGGGTGGAAACTCACCATGCGCTTCCTGCAAGTTGCTTAGACGCCGATGCGCCAAGGACTGCATCTTCGCTCCTTACTTCCCTTCTGATGACCCCCACAAGTTTGCCATTGTCCACAAAGTCTTTGGCGCTAGCAATGTTAGCAAAATGCTGCAGGTCTCTCTTTTTCTCCCTTTTTTAATTAGTTTGAACACGCAGGTACATATATGTTTATATATATGAAAGAAGACAGTACGTATACATATCATCGTTTGTGTGCCGGAATGAGAGAGGTTTTCTTTTGGTAGGGTAATTGAAAGATGGTAATAACGACAGCTTGGTCGTGTACCCTACCAATTGGACAGAAAGAAACTAAGCTCTGATCTCTCTTACACACGCGCATACTAATTAATTAATGGTTTTGAGATGATGCATGTATTTGATTATCTTGATTAGACATTAACTTCTCTCTTTTTGGCCAAGCAGGAGCTACCAGTTCATCAGAGAGCGGATGCAGTGAGCAGTTTGGTGTATGAAGCGAATGCGAGAGTGAGAGACCCAGTTTACGGGTGTGTTGGGGCCATATCCTACCTGCAAAACCAGGTTTCTCAGCTACAAATGCAGCTTGCAGTGGCTCAAGCAGAGATATTATGCATCCAGATGGAGCATGAACCTGTGATGCCAACCCCACAGATGGACCCAGAAGAAGACAAGTCATTTCTTCTCCAAAATAGCCTCCCTCAGTACCTGAATTTTGGGTCTTCTAGCAATGTAATCCAATATGACTCTCTCAAGAGAGAGAGCATTTTTGAAGACATGATTTCTTAATTACATAGAATTGATCATGCTAGCTTTAATATATCAAGCCCTTGCATCTCACTTTATGTTCACAAATTAATATAATTTGAGAGGGGAAGCTAGGGTTGTCCTCACTTGATGTTAGTTAAAGAAGAAGCTTTATAAATAAATATTACTGCAACAGAGTAGCTAGTATAGTTTGTCTTGAAACAATGGTGACTCGATGCGGTCAACTCTTGCATGTGATAAGTGAAGTAAACTTGAATTTTATTTTGGGTTAAGTAACCTACTAAACAAGTTAGGGGTCGGTGGCCTCTCAAACAACCCAGACATAAATTCTTGTAACTATATAACTTACAGTTTACAGTAATTTTATGCAAGGCTTTAATAAATTAAGGCATCGAAGATAATGATAAGCCAGTGAAGGAAATCTCGATGGACCTAGCTCTCTTCCATTTTTAAGATGACTAAACACAACCAAAAGCCTGTGTATCTATAAAGGTCATCATCAATTTAGTATTTTGTATAACAATGTTTTGTCAAAAACAAGGACGATTGTCGACAAGTTATGACCCCATTGAAGTGGAAACTCAGGAGAGAGTTTACAAATAGTTTCAGGTTTCTGTGTTTTTGCATGAGTTGGTTGCTGAGTTGGTTGCTGTGGCTTTGAATAGTGAAACCTATAGCAAGCCCAAGATTTTGACTGTAAGTTGCATTTAGCAATGGCTGCTCTATGCATAACACGAGCCATGAAGTTTTTTTGTAGCTAAAGTACCTGTAGAATTAAGTGGTAATCCTATAGGAGGGAAACATGGGCTATGCATTTAACCCTTAATTCTCAATTTCTAATACTGTGTTTGGTTCAGAAGAAAATTAAGCTAGCACAATATGCTTCCGTTTGAATTTCTCATGGTTCTAAAATATTCCTATTGTTTATTGCTTGCTGTATTCACCAAATCTTATACGATCAAGAAGTGCAAAAAAGAACAAAATTGTACTATCAGCCACTCGTCTAATCGGATCCCAGATTCTTCTACCAAGTTCACGTGGAGAGCAGTGCAAGGATTAGTGCTAAGTTCATGGGAAGTATACAAGAGGGAGTAGTTTTCACTAGTGTTGTTTTGGGCTTTTAATACATGTCTTTGCCGGTCCATCTCTCCACACAATTACATGTCGAATCAAACTGATATTTTAAATGCTGAACAAAAGACAAAAGGCAGGCAACTGACTCGAAAAGATTCCTCGATAGCTTTGTTTAATGCGTAGGCATTTTTCAGGTCAAACTTCACACTTAGCTTCTATGCCCCATCAAATCCTCCACTCTTCGTAGCCCTTTTGGAGCAACTTCTAGTTTTAAAGGCCATTCGTGCCAGTGGACCGGTGGCTGTAAATTAATTAAGGAGAAGTTCTATGACTTTTTCCCAAGAATTTCCACTGAGATCACAATGCGCCCACATGTTTTGGCATATCTTGTACATAACAGTGGTGTTGTTTAAAATATAAACTCGATCCTGTCATCTATCGATGTCTTTTCTAGCCATCCATTACCTGCTTTCACTAAACTTGAAAATGTTGCCATACACAGTTTTCACTCTTGAATTGGCAACGATACGCTACGAAAGAAGCTAAAAATCATGTAGGGTCCTCAAGATAGAGGAAGGGAACATGAACTGATAGAATGGTCCCTTGAAATATATACTAGTGGTTGATGGAAAGGGTACTTCTATAAGCTAAAAAAAAAATTCTTTATTGAATTCAAATAATAAAACAAGAAAAAAATAGCAAAAAAGAATTAAAAAACTAGTGGATTATCATGCATGTATTTCATGTAGAAAAATAAATGAATCCATCTAGTTAGTTTTATATTCCTTGCATTCTATTATATATACCCATTAAGATCGACCATGTTCGAAAAACAGAATATATAGCATGAAACAAGGTAACAAAAAACTGAGACTAAAATGCTTCACTTTGCATTGGAAAGCTAAATCTAGTTATTTTAATTCATTGAAATTCCACCCAATAAAGCAGAAGAATTACAAGTCTCCAAAATAGAAAAGAATTATATTGGTGAATCGCATGTCTCAATATTTGGGAAAAATAAACAGAAAATATTAAATGAAAGCAACAGTACTATAAGCGGAGATATGGTCAAAACACAAGGGCTTCCTAATATTTTTAATATCAGATCGCACCTAATACAATATACGATGGAAGTTCTCTGGTTGTCAGTTATGACTATACGTTTAATTAATTTTCTTTCCCCCTTTTCCTCAAGCTCATAAGGAAGAGGACATAATTGTTAAGCAAAACAACAAGAGAATATATCGGCAATTACTTGTGCATCAAATTTCAATGTACATTATTGAGCTTGTTCATCAGTTTGAGTGTCTCTAGAAATTTTTATCAGAGCGGGAAGAACATGGCTACAACACTGTCGAACCTTTTCTTGCCCGATAAAGCCTTAGAACATATTTATTAGCCGAAGCCCTCGATTATTTGACTGGGAGTCCGTTTTTTAATTTTTAAATTAAGGGAAAGATTAATGAAAGAAAAACTTTTGTGCTTATAAGATTAAAAAGCTGTACGAATGAGAAATATCATTATCAGGAAGGAAATGATTGCTGCATTCTGGATCGTTTTATTCTGATTAGTTAGTTAGTTTACTTCAAATAATGCAGAAAAGGTGAGTTCTGCTGTCAACTGGAGCATGAAAGGAAGAAGAATCGAGAGAATCTTTGCACGAACGTAATTCTCGTATTAATTAGCCTCTAAGAAAGGAGATTATTGCAAAACACGTGTAAATCATAACCCTAAAACCTTTTAGTAGGCTGTTGTGACTGTGGGGTCAGATAGCTTACTCTCCTACCCCAACATCTGTGGTGCAATGAATATGAAATATTTTAGCGAAGGAGATTGTAAATCTTACGCAGTACATGTGCTGGTTCTTTTTTTATTTATTTTTAAGGAAGTGGAGAGGTGAATAGAAGAACCTGAAGATTTGTTACAGATTTTCATCATAAAAATAGTTGAAATTTTGTAACCAAAACACAGTTGTACCTGTACTTTCCAGCTAAATGACATAACAAGCTTTATCGACGGTGTTATTGGTTAGTACAGGACATAGAGAAGGAAATTGTATGAGTTTGCACCCTATTTATGAAACAAATACAAACAAAATAATTTTTCTAAAAAAAATTTTATTTAAAAAAACATGTAAAACCCATGATCTAAGTTATGAAATCGGAATAAACTTATAAAAAAAAATTAAAAATACTTACAAAACCATGCACTTTTTCTAATAGAAGAGAGAAAAGAAAAGGAAAAAATAAAAAATAATAATTAGCGACAATTCAACCATTATACATTGTCACAGTCATACTATGAGAAAAAAGACATTATAGAGCTTTTAAAAACTCGAGGAAAGGTCAAGTTAGGCCACCAAATAACATCACACATGCTGCTCAAATGACACGGACGCCTCTTACTTGCTGACGCGAATTGAGCAATCGCAAACAATATTTTTGAATAAAAAATTCAATATAAAAATACCAAAACACCTTATGACTACATACTTTGTTATTTTTTGTTTTTTCTAAGGTCAAATACATATTTTTACTGCATACTAATAAGGGAAAAAAAAATAAAAAACTATTGATGAACAACTTTATAATTTTTTACAAAAGTATTTTTACTATTTAAAAATTTATAAAAAAACAAAAACACCCTTAATCAACAACTGTAATTTTTGTTGACCTTAATAATGCTAAACAATCTTTTAATAACCATTGGATCATTGAAAAATACTTAATTACCCCGCCCTCAAGATCAGTTCCATTTTTTTTTCCATCCAAGAACAACAAAGTATTTTTACTGTAGCAATTTATAATATTAAACTGTATAAACCCACACCCTGTATTTTTGGTTAAATAAGGAGTCAAATAATGGTCAAGTTACAACTCCCGTCAATGACTTGGCTTTCTCGTATTGAAGCAAAGTGCTCCAGGAAAATCCAATCCAATGACTTAGATAGGAGTAGAAGAAATAAGAATCATGTAGAGCTATCTAGTTAAGATGATTAAAGGAGGGAAAAGGAGGGAATGGTTTTTGAAAACCAAACACTTTCCTTTTGGATGTATTATCCTCGAGCCCTCAAAAGAAAAGTAGAGGATCCTTCCACTATCCTTTGTTGTCTCCATAAACCACCAAAATCCGAGGTTGATTGGCAAAACACAGCTGCCCTTGTCTTGTCATGTATCTTGTGATCAATTTTCTCTCTCATTGCTTATTTTCAACATCAACTCGACTCCTTCTAGTCTCCACCATGGAAGTTACATGTACTAAACCTCATTGTGTCAAAGTTTCTAGCTGTAATTCGAGTGCGAGCAGTCATTTTCAGTCACTGGACTTTCAAGAATGCCTTCATCACCCAACAACAAGAGCCGTCCAGTTTTTACTCGAGCATGTGTATTCCTTCACATGCCAACTTGCACTCTCCTCCCATTTAATCGTAATCCGGGTCACTCAACTAGTTCCACTATTTTTTTTCGGGAGTAATGTAGGCTGTTTCTTTCGTTATCAAAGATGCTACTCGAAAGTTTGACATGGCATCCTCTTCTTTTTCTGTTTTCTACAGTGCATTATTTGGCTGCTTGTTTTTCTGCTCTACACAATATAGGAAGGAAGCTGGCTAGCATGCCAGCTAGTGAAATCAATGGGCTGTCACCTAAGACGTCAAATAATCTTCCTATCCTAGCTAGACCTCCATCTTTAACTCCCAGAAAAGAGAAAGTCGGTTATTCAGTTAGGGAAAATTGGGCTTTATTCATTAGTAGTTGCATGTCAGTGGGTGAAATAGGGATTTTCATATTCATGTAATTTTATGTGGTAGTCCTTTTATTTATTTATTTATTTTGATCTACTACAGAGCACAAGAAAAAGGAAAGGCACATCAGACCAGTTTAGAAATTTAAAAACAATTTACGATCACTACATCTTTCAAAGCACATTAGTGTTGCAAGGAAAAAAATTTATCGTAAATCATTTTAATCATGTTTATTGACACTATACAACACCAGCCAGACATGAGCAGTGCTATTTGCGATTCCTCGAGGAATAATACCGAATTACTGATACAAATGGAAAAGCAAATCGAAGCAACAAAATTTACTGACCTCCAACATCTAGTAGCATATATGGAGAATCCTCCAGCTCCTGGCAGGTTCCATCAGCAGCACAGACTTGGATTACTGAATTTGAGACTGCCGACATGACAGGGAATTGAAAGGCCAGACATGTAAAATCCTTGAACATGTGCCGTCCCAAGATACTCTCTAGTGTCTACTAGTTTTCCAGTTGCATTTCCATCAACTTGTTTATTGTACTTTGGGAACAGAAAAATCATTTCCATCTTTCAGCTTCCAGGTGATTTTCAAACTGACAGCTTTCAATCCCTGAGAAATCAAGTTATACTTAACATATTGACTCTCGGTTAGCCATGCAGTTTATAGAGGAAAAAATAAGTTCTCTGAAAGTTTTTTAAATGTGAAGTGACCAAGCACTGCAAAATACTCTGCAGGACTGGGATGTAGAGCTGTATCTTGGTTATCTACGCCAAATTCTGATTGCGATTCAGTATGTGTAGACTTTGTCCTGTAGCACGCAGCATGGATTTCTGTTAATACGTGCCCATCCATGGCGACCCCATGTATGATCCATTCTGAAGCCATTTTTCTAACTTGATGTGGCATAATCACTCCACTGAATTTGTGAAACAATCCGTGCATTTCTGATGGTGCAAACAAGTGCTCTTATTCTCTCATTCATTACAGCTGCGAGTCCCCCCTTTGATTTCACGTGCATTAATTGAGGTGGCCACAGCTGAACCAGATGGAAGTGCATGAAAAACATGTAATTATTTTATCAGTTTTAATTTCTGTTTGCATAATGTGTCCCAAATTTCAGTCTTCAAAAAACAGGGAACTCTGTTTATCTAGAGAAACAGGAGCATATACACACACCACCTTGTTCAATATATTTCTAATCTATGCTTATATTATTCTTAATAACTGTACATTCACAGTATTTCTTTTTCAAATTATTATTTTACCTCTAGCATAACGTGTCCCAAACATGTATTACATGTTTGCCCATCATAAGGTTCAAAATGAAGTATTGAATGAACTTGTTATGTAAGTTTTGATTAAGATTAAACTTGGAGATCTTTTAAAGCATCAAGAGGAGATCTTAGTACATTTAATCCATATACAAGACAGGCCCAATCCACCATTATTTGGGTCATTAAGTTATGACAATAAGATTGTTAATTTTATATCAGTTTCAGCCAGTTTGTTATGTGTTGTTTTCATGTGTTTTTATGGATTCTAACTAATTTTAAATTTTCTATTATATATGAGAACATTAATTATTTTCTTTAAATATTAAAATTTATTATTTTTATTTTATTTCTTGAGAAAACACGATAAAGAAGACAAAAAAAAAAATACAAGCTGACTTTGAAAATACATGTGGCAACAAAGTTTCCTTGTTGTGCAAAAAGAATAATTCTACAACTTAATTGTATTTTCTAATGTTGGAATGATACCAAGAAGTGACAAAGATGAGCATTAAAGAGAGAATATTTTTTCTTCTAAAAGAAGGATAAATACAAGGTTGAAATCAGAATTATATTCTAACTTAGAAACCAAAGAGATAGCAACTTCTCCTTTAATTCCTAGAATTATTGGGTAGCATTATAGACTATAAATAAGTTTTGTATCAGACCTACAATGTTTTCTTTCTTCTTCTCTTCTCACAAGAAATAAAGATTTAGGACTTATGAGTTTTATTTTTATTTTTTTAGCTACAATTCAACTTAATTAATATTTTATTTTCAGTTAGGATCCAAAACTTTTTTAATTAAGGTTTGAGCTTACTAGTAAAGGTTTTGGGTCAGTTTTTTAAGTGGACCAATTCATCTCACAATGGTAAATCCATTAGGGTTAATTTCTCAGAACTATTTAAACATATATAAGCTTAAATTTTGGATCTCTGATGAATAACACTTCTGATCTTTTTTGTTTTAATGTGTAAGAAAGATTCTTGTATTTTTTTTGTTCTTGAACAAATTGAATTTAACTTATCGAAAATTAATTGATTCTGTAGTGTCATTCGACTTCATTACAATAGTGCTGGTGTTTTTAAACAAGTTTTCATTGTATCGCATTCTTATTAGATTTATTTTGGTTTTTTTGTGATTAGATCACAATCTTGATTGTGAATTGCGTAACCACATGATCACAAAGGTCGCATCAATTATCATTTCAAATTGAAGGCAGTTGAGTTCATTTCCAGGATGGACATGAAACAGGGGTTTGCCATTTTGTTACGGAATAAGTAAGCATTGTATGGAATACTTTCTGTGTCATCAAACTTGAACCAAATAAGAAAGCTTACAGAGTATGCAAGGTGGAGAGGTAGGTTGTCCAAAAGAAGCTCTCCTTGAAAGAGAACCTTACTGAGAAAGGAGCGTTGCTATCATCTGCAAATATCAGGTCAGAACAGTGACAATCAACAAGCCGAAATCAAAATGAGTGCAATCAAGGAAAGCAGTAGCAATGTCATGTTGTGGGGCTACGTAAGCTAGCAAAAAGCCACCAATCTTGAAACGAGGAAAGATACAAGCATGTTCTGATGTCGTTATCATGATTAAGTCTGTGGAAGACTGAAAGAGCTAGAATAAACCAGAAGCGCATCCATTTGTCAAGGCTCGGGGTGCTACCATCCATAGATATGGTTCAACTTATAATGAAGTAATGATGCTAGGCCCACAGAGCAATAAAAGAAGAACCATTTTTTCTTCAATATTAAGGCACGCCGCAGATTGATTATCTTTGAATAACAAGATCAGGAAGGAAATTGCAAATGTTTATAAAGTAGTTCATGATTATTGTATTTTTGGTGGGCCGGGGGGGGGGGGTATTTGACTAGTGTCCATGATGGTCTGTACTAAATCAACACTATTAATGTCGAGTAAATAAAAGATATCATAAGCACGAAGCTTACTCAACAATGAATTGAATAGCATCTGGAATCGGCTCGTCAATAAACTCAAGACAAGTCTGCCAATTATGATAGATAAGAAAACAAGACATCATACAACGATGCCAGTGATGGCTGCTCAGTTAATTGCAGGTACTGGAATATTTCAGATGGAACACAGAAAACTAAATTTTGCCAAATGTATTGATCAATTATACCTCTCCACCTCCATCACACTCATAGGGTCTGGTTGGCCCTGTAGTGCTTATGAGTAAAGCACCCTTATTAGCTGTTTGTAAGAAAAAAGTCGGGGGAAGACCAGCTTCTCTTATAATCAATTCAAGCTTCTTTACCAAACACTTCTACTCTTAAAAGCTCCATGAAAAACTGCTTAGCTTATACGGACAGCAAGGCCAAACAGGGTAGTGCAAGAGCAAAACCTTATGAAGATAAACAGGACATATCTTCGATAATTAGCTTCAAGGGGAAGCTATATGAGTGACAAGATTGAACTCACTGTTCCCAAATAAAAGCTAGAATCTAGTATTTGTTTGGAAAATGTGCACTTGTGCCATAGGGAAGATGTTTTTTACTGGGTTAGCAGGCTTTGGTAGTTCAAAAGGGGGGCAAGTGTTGCGGAGGTGTGCTTTGTTTGCTATGGTATAGTGTATTTTTCGGGAACGCAATTCCAGAACAAAAATTACCCTTCTTATTGCTTTGGGATACTGTAATGCTTTTAGCTTCCTTTGGTTCTTTACTAAAGGCTTTTCACGTGAGTTTCCTTGGCGGACATGGAGAGAGATGGAAAGCCCTCGTCTAGTTTCTTATTGCTTCGTTTTCCTCCTTTATGAGGGTTCTTGTCCTATCTACCTGCATTCATCTGCCTCTACATAAATTTCTCTATCCATTCTATCAACGAGAGAGAAAGAGAGTGCAAATATTTCATACCCGCTGATTAGTATCGTAGGTTATTTCTTGTGCTAAAAGAGAATATGATAAAAATACTACTCGAATAATGAATTCACTGAAACTGCACTAAATTCCCTTCCATGCAGGTTGAACTCGGAAAGGATAATAAATTGTGAGTTAATAATAGGCTAAAACTAGCTTGAGCTTCGGGTCAAACTGAACTTAACTCTTCAACTTTTAAGTTTTTTTTATTTGAGTAACTCAAACTATTTTTTATCAAAAAAATAGGTCTTTCTGTTCATTTTGCTTGCAGATCATGGTTTTGAAACATAACATGGTTCGTGAAAACATGTGATTTGAAAACAAAAAATTAACGCAGGGATGAAAACCTGAATAAAAAGGCCTGTTTTTTACAAAAAAAAAAATAGTTCATTTTACTCAAATAAAAAAATAAAAAAAAATCTCAGCGGCTAAGTTTAGTTTGATCAAAGTTCAGTGTAATTTCAGATAATTTAGTCTTAATAACAACGTCAGGGTCATAGTGTTTTGTGAGAATAAACACTCTTCATTGAATGTTGAGCATTTGATATTGTTAGTAAAATGCATGAGAGCAGAGAACAAGTGTGACCATATCTGTCATGGAATTGGAGACAGTTGGAAGTGTCTCCAAAACACCATCCATTTCATAAAAAATTAAATCAAATGGTGCGGGGGGGGGGGGGGGGACTGACAGTTCCAAGAAACATATTGAAAAACAAAACATGTCAAACCATCAAGCCATACTAAAAGAAATTAATAACAGCTCTTTTGGTGCACACCTGAAAGCCTTGGCAAGACATGTTGTTCCAAGGAGCATCTGTTAGCTGGTTGCCCTCGACAGAAACACGATAGCCTTGACCCTGAACAATATCAAGTTAGTCAGTGCTTGGAAGTATGCTTGACGTTTAAACTTGTGAAGATCATGAACAACATTCAGACAATGATCAGTCACAACAAGTAGTGGAATCACATGGTTACTCAAGGACAAAGTAGAAACTGCATCAAGAGAAAAGGAATCCTATCACTAGCTCTCACTTACAGAGATAAAACACAACAGCTGAATGCAAGAAAGCTATGTATCACCAATGATCTATAGAAATGCAACTAAATCATTTCAAGAATTATCCATTCCACCTTTCACGAAAATCAGTGTAAAGAGTAGGATGCAGTTGCATCCTGATCAAAATTTGAGTGAAATGGTAGTAACTTAGGATAATTGTTCACTCTTCCCCGTGATTCAGCAACAAGTTCCCACCAACTCCAAACACCAAATTACATCACAATTGAACTAATGAAAAAAAAATTGTGTTGAGATTGTTCACTCTTCCCCGTGATTCACGCCCTTGCATAAAAATTGACTTTCAAGAAGAAAGTAACAAGGAATAAAGAGTGCCATTTAATGAATCTAGGCAATCTGGAAAAACTTTTAGTTCATAGCAAACAGCAGATGATATCAGTTTCAATAGAAAAGAACAAATTTTACACAAATCAGGGGAACAAGATCATGAATTCTAAGAAAAAAGCGTGCACATATAATTTAATATAAAATTTCTCCGAAAAGAGTAACCATATCAAAAGGTAGGGATACAAAATGATATTTTTTGACCTTATTGAGTTCATTCATGCAACTAGAGAGGAGAAAGGCATTAAGAGAATCTTAAGTTCCAATATTCAAAACAGCCAGCATCAGAAAGCATTGCACAAAGTGCATCATATTCTTTCGTGATCCAGAAAACAATAGAAAAATTACGGAACATCTAAACTTCTCTCATGAAAAATTGATGCTGATTTGTGTCAGGTATTAGGAAACACTGCTCATAATCTAGACAGGTTTTGCAGGAGACCTAGAAGGCTAAGGAAGCACCAGAAGTTGTAGCAGTATAGCATACAGCCATATCAGAGACAAAACATTGTTAATTCATGAAATTTTGCAAAAGGAGACACCAGGATTATCAATTTCGAGCAGTCTGAAAATCAGGCGGTTGCTTTGTCTCATATAAACATCCAGGAGCAAATATGGCAGCTGACACATTAGCCTTCTTTAGTACGTCAACTGCGACATTTGTCTGATATCACAGTTACCATACTTCATTAAGAAGTAGCCATAGTACACCATGTAAGTTTAAACATGTAAATTTAAAAAATATTAATAAACTATATCCACAACTTAGAGTACAGAAATGACAAAGTTAACAACTAAATGCCATCCTTTATGTACAAATGATCTCGCAACATGCCTAGTAAGAAAAGGGAGTTTATATTTTATGATTTCAACATTCCTTCACCACTCCTTTGTTTTTGGCACAAAAGGATATGACCATTATGGATGAAAAGAAAGGAAGATTCAACAGGGAAAACTCCTCTAAATCACCATCCACTATATGTATTGCCATAGATCATATTAATTCACCCATGAGAGCTATGATATGATTTCCTGAAAGAAACGAGTGCCAACTCCTATCAAATGTACAGCATATATGGCTCAACTCAGCCTAAATATAAGAGTCATATGTGACCAGAACTGGTACCATTCCTAGCAGGAAGCATCAAGAAAGCTACAAGTCCACAATATCATTTTTGATACAAGGACAGATATCCAATTGTTTCAATTGGAAGGAGGTGTGACCTAACTGATTGATCTTGTAATTCCCCCGACCTAGGTGAATACGATCTACAATTGTGTTACGACATTGATCCTCCCTATAGGCCCAGAATCATTCCATCCTCACGAGGCCACCTTCAAGGATTTATCCAGGTAATTTTCTGGTGCATGATGAGGAGAGCCTGTGCGAGGAGGGATCATTTGGATGCTTAACAAACTCCTGGCACTTTAAAGGAACCAGGTTCTGCTGGAAAACTTTGTTCAAGGTCTCATGCAAGCTTAGTTTCGAGTTTTCACCATTTTCACTTGCTAGTAGCTACACTACCAAGAACCGACTATTTGCCTACTAGCCAGAATTAGGACCAGGACATCATGTGCAACAAGAAGAACAAACTCCTTGAGAACTGAACTTGTCTAATTCATTTTTGTATATACAAAAAAGGCTTGTTCATGTCTTAAAGGCTGTCTTAAAGGCTGAATCTCCAGTATTTGCTCCAAAAAACTTGTTTTTGTCAAATATGATTTATATTAAACATTCTTATTCTCATTAACAAGTGCATGTACAATGCATTATGCCCTTTCTTTTAATTAATCGATTTACCAACAATGCAGCAATCTAAGATCAAAGTAAAGAGCATCCTGGCCCTGCCAAGTTTTAAGTAAGGAAATCCTCTAAAAATCCCAGAAATAGAACATAATAAAGTGGTCAAGAAAAATGTTCTCCCTACAATAGTTGGTTAAAAACAAAAGTTCCTAAGAAGATTCTAGAGTTCCACTCCCTATAACCCGGACAAACAAACCCACTAAATGAATCAATAACGAAGCTTCCACCCCATTTAAAGAATAGAAGATAGTCATGATCCCTTAAATGAAGTAAATCAGATTTTAACATTTTTCTTTGCTTTAAAAAAATAGTGAGATCATCACCACCTTTTAAACTAGATGTTAGTTCCAGAAACTGAACCAGAACATTCACAAGCAAAGTATATGGGTGGATATCATGCTTGTTAACTAATGGCATATTCATTGCATTTGGACAAAAAGAAAATGCATGTGTGAAACAAAATAACTTTGTGGAATATCTTCGACACGCTGGAAAAGAAAAAAAAAAGAATACCTTCCATGTGTAGTTTACAAATAAGCCATCACATATGTCAAAGAAACGTTTATTATTTTCATTCAGTTGATCTTACCACCAAATATATCCAGTGGTTATGACACTGTCATACCTGCATAATTTGTAACAAGCAATACAAAAGAAAATTCAGGATAGACGGGTAGAATGTGGCACTTTTAATACTCACCATATGACCAAAGATTCAGGCATCAAGGAATGCATTGCATGGGTTAGATGGCTCACGAATTCTTCAAGATTAGGAATTTGCTGCTTGTGCAAACTAACCTCCATATTAATCTGCAATGAGCAATTGCCACCGCAACTGAAAACCCACAGCAAACAAAACAGAAAGAAAAACACATCCAAACTCCTTTCTGCTCTTCCTCCGGAAAAGCATTCTTTGTCGCTTCAAATATTTAACATATTTCTTTGTACCATACACGACAGTATCAAAGATTGAAAGAAAATTGCATATTTCTCTTGCAGTAATTGTCAAAGAAAGAGGCTTTATATTGAGGACTGCACTAATTAATTAGTATTTTCACGCACATCCAGAAAGTGATTGAAATGACATGTTGCAAATGCTTTAACATAGGAAAATTTAATTACATACCAGCCATCCATCAAAGCCCAAATCAACAGCAAGCTCTGCCAATCGCTCAGCGTTCATCGGAGCAGACTTCATTGTTGCAAGCAATTTATTGCGAACAAGTCTTCCTTCATCCCATTTCTGTTATGAAAGTCCCGAACACCTTCCATCAACAGGCACAGGGAATAACATCGAATGCATCAATACCTCCAGCCAGTCACTTGTAACAATGCATCAAGTGGGAATAATATAGGTCACCAAAAAAAAAAAAAAAACACAAGGAAACCACTACCATAATGCCTGGACTGCCACAGAAAACAAGTGGTTTCTTTTTCAATTTCAACCGAATTCTTTTTCCATGAAAGTAAAAATTGAATCTCGGATACACCAAATTCTGATCTCTGTGAGTTAAATGCAAAAATCTTCTACAAACAAGCTCTGAACTTGCCACTCAAAGCAAAAAAGTCTAAATTTTTCCGGCAAAGTTATCAATAATGTACACTACCATTGAACCAGCCATTTTTTAAAATCAACTAAATATGTTATTTAGAAGATTTGAACTATTGATAACCAATGCAAAAGCCTACCATATGTGACATTATTGCACCAAATCTTTCTTCATTTTCAAACATCAATACAAACTGAAAAGGAAAAGACTTTGGTAAACTACAAAAGAACCAGAACTCACAACTTCACTACCAAATCAGCTTCCTGCCCATTCAAAAGAATCCAAAAAGAAAAAATCTGCTCACTCGTAAACTCCAAAATGGCCATAATTTATACTCAGAGGCCTTCGACTCTGCAACTAGCTAGCTCTGTCGCCTGCCCCGCCAACGCAAACCAGCCTCCTGGGCAATTCCAAAAAAAAATCTAAAGTACCTTGACACCACGTCTGTGAGCAGTATTGGTCCAGCAAGGAGGAGACAAGGTAACCAAACTATGAGAGAAGTAGACGAAAACATCAATCAAATACCAATGCCGAGTAGCATAAGCATCAGGATCAGTCCCTCCTTGAACCCACATGTCATTCACAGAACCTCCTTGCATATCATGGCGAACAAGAAGCCTAGGCTTATTTGGTTAAGACTTGGGTTTTAAAGGAACATAAGATTTGTTAAATAGGCAGTGAAAAGATTCAAACTAAGAACGAGTTTCAAGCTCTTCAAAGGTTTTGATTGGGTATGAGATTGGAATGGAGGAGTGTGATCAATGGTGGAGGATTCTTGATCTTGCGGGGGGTCCTTGGATTTCATATTTTTTAGTAATAGAGAAAGGAAATTGCAGAGTGACTAGGGTTTGGCGGTTGATGCAGGCACGAAGGAGAGAGATAAGCACTTACTCATCTGCCTGTTTGTTTTGAGAGACAGACAGTAGGAAGTAATCTCTTTATATAGTTTTAGTTTATGTTTTGGAGTATTTTTTCATCATCATTATGGTGTGTTATGGTCATTGGTATGGTTTCGGAGGGAATCTAAAAGGAGTGAAAATCTATTTTCTACTTACAAGCAAATGCTTTTGTTAATTGTTACTACCAGCAAACTTCATGTATCGCAAGTAGTGATGGGCTTTTACGATTCTGGAGAAAGAATTATGAGAAAGGTTATGCTCTGGTAACGCATAGGCATGTTCTTTTACGAGTACCCCTTTCTGGTCGAGCAATACTCCCCGGTATTTCGTTTTCCAAGTTGTTACTTCGAAAAGGAGATAAATTTTGACGTACTCTGAAGAAAAAAAAAAAGTAGAAGCTATTGTTAGGACTAAGATTGATGTCACAACACAATGTTTGGCAACTATCTATGTTCACAGAGCAGCCAATTTCATTAAATAGAGAGAAAACTACAATCTACAGTAAACCAGGGGAGAAATGAGGAGGAGGAACATCAACTCAACTCTCATTTTATATAGTTGCCTCACATTTCTTTCTATCTCTCTGCCTTGCTTGCTGCTTCAAGCTACTTCTGCCGGCTCTATCTTGCTCTTACTGGTGGCCAGTATCTATAGCTGAAAATGGGGGAGCACACATTTCATTTTCAACCATGATTTCTCCCAACAAACTATCAGAAAATCTTCCCCTAATTTTCAGTCATGAAATCCCCCAGCCTAATTAGTAGCACTGAATTCTTCCCTTCCTTTCCAACTTGATGTGTCTTTATTGTCTCCAAACTCAACAGAAAGATCTCAACAGGAACGTAACATCCGTTAAAAGGGTAGTGAAAGCACTTGAAGTTATTTACTTGGGAGGAGGAGGGTCCACGGTAGAGGACTGGTGTTCATTTGATCCAGACATGGTTAGGACTTAGGAGGAGGAGATTGCAAGAAGAGATTCGGGATTTGGCAGTTTTTACATGTATTGAATCCAAGGATTGACAATGGTGATTGTAATATAAGATTTTGGCAGGAAGTTCTTCCATTAACTTGATCAGAGAATCAAGTGTAATCAGACTAACTTGATTCTCCGATAGAAAGTCTTGTGTAGTATTACTTTGTTTTGCCGTTGGTGCGGATGTTTGGTGGGACTGTTTTGAAAGACTTGAAAGCACGTGTGGACATGTGCTTCACGTTCATTGTTACACAACAAATACGGCAAAATAAGGAAACAGACTTGAGGATGTCCATGCTCCATACTTCTTTAAAGGATAGTTTATAGGTAAATGGTTGCTGCTAAAAATATTTGACATAACCAATGCTGATACTGTATATATCAGAGGCAAGGATCCGGAGGAAGAAATGATGCATTTTATTATTATTATTATTTTACAGGGGTCCTTGCAGAAAATAAAGATTTGGTGATTTTCTCTAGGTCTTACCATGTATTCGCATTTCTCTCTCGTTATAGGTAAATTAACATGTTCCATTGGATTCTATCATAGAAATACCAGAGATGGTAAATTAACATGTTCGCATTTCTGTCTCGTAATAGGGTTGTATTTGATTGGATTATCATTGAATGCATGCTTGTATTCAAGTTATTGATTGGTGTTTTGAGTGTCGCTAGTCCTTGTGTTTTATCGTTAGTAGTCAATATCTGTGGTTTCTGGGTTTTTCTGCGGGAAGGGTTGAAGACGGCTTCAGATAGTACAAAGACTAGCATACAATTGAAGGAGATTGCTCCAAATTTAGTCTACCATGCTTCTTTTTTATGCACGCCTGCTCTTGTGACCTGAAAGTTTATGTCATCACATGGTTAGGAACCACGAGTTGGGATCTGCTCAGATGGAGAGCGAAACTTGAGTTGTTTTTAATAATATTTTCGGTTGCATACGGTTCAAGCAAGTGCATCTCTCGTATTTTGGCCTTTTACCACTGATGTATTTCCAATTTGAATTCGTACTAATATCAACATCAAAAGCGTACACTGACAACCACTAACATCAACATACAGGTAAGGAGAGAACAAAAAAAATGGCAACAGAAGCAACCACTTGAATCACTCATGCAAACCCAAAAACTAGGAGGGAATCGGGGGTCTCTATATCGGATGTGAAGTTTCTCTGCATCAAAACTTTGCAACATTTGCTGAATTTTAGTCTCCGAGGCACGCTTCAGATGTCTTTGCCAGTGGGTAAGAAGAGTTTTAAGTTGGTTCCTCAACTTTAAAGCCCATATTCAGGTCGCAGGAGACAATCCATTCATGTAAATTCACAGGATAGATATCTGCAAATCATGCACTTCAAAGTAGTTCATCGGTTCCTGTCAACTTTTCAAATTCACTTTCATCAATTGTCCCCTTCTTCAGTTTTTTCAATAATCGATATTCCCGAGCCAACTCTTCTTCATCCTCAACTGTCTGGGCAGCTCGTCTCTGCTTAGCAGTTTTCTTTCTCATGACAGTAGCTGCAGCACTGGGGGTCTTGATTACCTTTTGGGGTTTTGATTCTTGCAGCCGTGCTTCTTTCTTGGCTTCCAAATTTTTCCGTCTTTGTTTCTGACGAGATTTATCCCTAATCACAATTACTGGCTATTAGCACTCAGTTGCTATAAGAAAACAAGAGGATGAAGTTTATGACACCATGTCCATGTGGACACTGGACGAGATATGCATGGGATAAGGAGTTCGAGCCTTAAAGATTCGTGTAAATACAGGTAAAGCTCAAGTGAGGGGACAAAACAATTTTTGAAGCTGTAGAACTATGACAGAATAATATGATCAAATAATAAATCAGACTAAGGATGAGAACGTTCAACAATTTCGGGCCTAATATGTCTAGTCATGAGTACTCATACACTGGTATTGTAATTGCTGCTACATAACAAACAGTCCCTTCTTCACAATTAACGTGGTAAGCAAGGCATAGTGAAGAACTCTTACTTGTACTTGATCTCCTCTAAATTGAGGTCGTCAACTGGAGTGAAATCCTTGGTTGAAAGTGAGTGGTGCTTTACCTCTGGCATTGATGGGAGCTGTAATAAGCCATATCCCATGCCCAACTTCCCAACTTCAAGTTCTTTCCACCTGTAAAATACAAATATAAGGCGAACCCAGTTACAGTCCAACAGAAGTAAAGGTTCTAGGATGGGAAACCTAAAGGTGGTCTTATCCAGTTAGGGGTTATGTTTTTTTGTGGGTTGGGGGGCAGTAGGTTAGGAACAGGATGAAGCATGATTATTAACCTGAAAATGTAAGAGCAGTGGTGTTCTTTATATGCACGAATGTACGAAACAAATGCTCTCAGTCCTTTCTCCATGACATCACGGTCCTTTTTAGCAGCAGATCGTATCTGAAAAAGGTAACGACCAGAAATATTGGATCAATGACCAAAAATAGAAGGGCATAGCAGAAAAGAAAACTATGAAATATGATGCTAGATACAGTATCTAGAAAGCAAGCCAGTGGTTAGAACATAACAATAATAGCAGTGAAGATGTTAACTTTTGAAACATGTGGGCAAAAAATCATATATCAACATGTGACACAACTAGCAGAATTGAGTACCATAATTAATCACAAATTATTTCAGTGTGTAGTGCTGGCAATCAAATCCAAATAAGCTTGACAATGATACATGCACCATAAGAGAAAATGGTCATTCAGGATTGACCATAGTGCTTCATGGCATCAAGGTTAGTTATGCTAATAGCATTGTGAACCTAATCAGGATTTTTTGCTCTATCATCATCTTCTAAGTTACTGCTTGGAAAAAATTGAGGTCACCTGAGGAACAACATCTGGTGCATCATCTACACATTTCCTTTCCAGAAGAGGAACCCTTCTTATGCGCAGGAATTCCACATAAGCTTCCTCCTGCAAGAAGTGACTACATTGATCACTTTTGTTGCAAGTGGAAGCAATAGATAGAAAATAACATGAACAAAAAGAATTCAGAATAACATATTTAAGAGCTAATAATAATTGCTTCAATGCAGAAGTGATAAGCTACACCTTTGGCAACAGAAAAACAATGGAACTTCCTTGTCTACCCAACCGAGCAGTTCGACCAACTCTATGAACAAAGACATTTGGGTCTTGAGGGGGGTCGTACTGCAAGATTAAATGAAAAAAATATTTCACCTATCAATTAACCATATAAATTATAAATTAAAAGTAACATTCTCTTCATAAAGTTACAATGCTGCAGAGTGTGGATAGTTACTGCACTACCTGCACAATACAGTCCACACCGGGAATGTCAAGTCCACGTGCAGCAACATCAGTGCACAGAAGGATGCCACTTGTGAGAGATGTAAATGAAGTCAATGCTTTCTCTCTTGCTGTCTGTCAGGCATAAAAAAAGGAAAAAGAAAAAAAATATGAAAATGTCGGAACACATGGCGATCTGCTGGAGATTTCTTCACCAACAACCTCTGCTCATCTTTGAGTTTTTACCTGCTTCATCTTCCCATGAAGAGATATCAGAGAGAAACCGTTCAATACTGTGAGACGTGGAAGAACAACCCCCCAGTAATCGACACAAGCACATGTCATGAAGTATCTGCAGATTATGGAAATCATTTTTCGTAACGAATGATATCTCATCAGACCTTAATAATGTAGATTGCTTTGCCATCCTTTTACAATATAGAACACAACTTACATGATAATTTTTTTAGATTTGTTCTTAACAAGGAGATCAACAAGCTGAGACGGTTTCTTATCTGCTTCACATTCCAGATACTGCAGAAAGAAAAGATAAGTTGACATATTGACTCCACTAAAGACAATTATTGACCAAGAACTATTCTCCATTAATATGTAAGGGATAACCCAGGTTGAATGACAAATTAATGCCATGTAGAATTAGCATAACGCAACATACAATATACCTCAAGTAGAAGGCCTGATGGTGTTTTGGAAGGTGCTAATTGTTGACCAGACACTGAGTTATTTAATGATCTTGTTTCAGCTCGAACTTCAACTTTCACAGGATTCCTCAGTCCAGCTTTGGATAGCTCTTCAACAGCCTCGGTTTGAGTAGCTGAGAAAAGGCCAGTTCTACGAAGCTTGGGTAAGCGAGATATAATGGAGTTTAGCTGCTTCTGGAATCCCATATCCAATAGCCTATCAGCCTCATCTAAAATCAAAACCTGTTCAACCAATGGACAAATTTACCAATAATCTTCATGATTGCTTTTATTGTGCACCCCTTCACAATCTCCATAATCAGTAATTCAGAACATGGTTATCTCAATAAACTTCTTAAAAAGGCATGCAACATTTTATCAGATGTCCCTAATTCAGTGGTCATGTTTTCTTTGTAAAGAAATAATCAAGGTAAATGCTTTGCATTCCTAGAGAATGATAACACATGAAACATAACAGGCACGAGGGTATAAGAAGCCCCAACCTCATCAAGTGGTTAAAAATCACTACCTCGAGGTTTCTAAAGTCCAAGACATCCACACGATCCATTATATCATACAGCCTCCCAGGTGTTCCTATCAATAAATTAGCCCCTTCCTCCTCTATCATCTTCACATCAGCTTTTACATCCATGCCTCCAACAAGTAGCATGGACTTAAAATTTGATAAGGTTGCAATAAAAGGTTGTGCAACATTATATATTTGCGACGATAACTCCCTTGTAGGAGAAATAATTATTCCCATCACCTGTTAACCACGTAAAGCACTGAGATTATCAGCTTAATTATTAAGCTACAGAACCAAAATTAAAAACAAATGCAAGGAAGCAACTATGATACAAACTCCCAAAAGTCACTGTAGTTAAAATTTTCCACCTTCAATATCAAAACAGCTAACAGCATTAAAATTCTCTTCTCATTTTTCAAATTATCTCAGCAACTAAGCAGGGCTGAGAAAATCAAAGAAAAGGTGAACAGCTTATTTTTCAACAATTCAAATGCTGATTCAACCAAATTACAAATAGTCACACAACTAAAACAGACCAAAACTAAACCAGTCTATTAAATTAAGCAACTTGAACATTGAACCTAAACTGGACCCGAGAATCACCAATTTTCAATCCAAACAACAAAAGACACTAACTTTCCTTCGCTCGCTCCCAGTTTTCAGCAGTCGAACAGAACGCATAAAAAATAGAGAAGAAAGCAATCACCTGGTGAGGTTTGGGAGAAGAGGATCGGCGAAGAATTTCGACGAGAGGTACAACAAAAGCTAGAGTTTTTCCGGATCCAGTGGCGGCGTCGACTGCTACGTCTTTGTAGCTGCATAGTAAAGGAATAGTAGCGGCTTGAACCGGTGTGCAGTAGTCGAACCCAGAATTGGTTAAGGCTTCGAGAACTGGCTCGGATATTGAAGGCTTTAAATCGGAGAAGCGGGTGTTCGTTAATGCTCTGTTTGGGTTCGATGATTCGGTGGTGTCCATTGTAGGGTTTCAGGTACCGCCGCTTCCTTGATTCCCTTCAAAATCTATGTTGCAGCTTTTGTTGCTCGTGTGTCTGAAATTAACAGAAACGTTATTTTAGGATAGTTGAATGGAGAAGTATATAATTCTCCAAAAAGAACACTTACGTTGCTTACGCTTTCTTATTCTTTTGCAGCACTTAGGTTAGGTCCATGACACCAGAGAAACGAAAGCCTGGCCCAGTCTTTTGTACGGGCTTGTTAAGCGTTGCTTGCGAGCACGGATGCTACATTAAAAATTATAAAATAAAAAAAAGGAGGCAGCAAATTACTCTAGCCTTGGATTCACTGCGTTGTGCATTGGATGACTATTTTACCATTGTCAGGTAAAATTAACTAATTTGTTATCAGGGACAGTATTATCTTTTTCTCATTAATTACTAGTAATTATTGAATTGATTTGGATATATCATTTTTCTTGTATATTTTAGTACAGTAGAATTGTTCTTAAAAGTTAAAAGTATTAAACATATATAGGAATTCTTTGTTTTTTCAAGCACTGTTAAATTATTGAATTACCTTTAAAATAACAAGAAATTATTAGGCTGAAGACCAGGGATTTTTTGCATTCTCAACTTTGTTTTTTTTATTATTATTATAATCAAGTAGATTAATAACTAATTTTGTGTTTTAATAGATATTAAATATTATTTAAAATAAAAGATAGTTAATATGTGCAACACATACACTATTGTGTAAAAGCAACGAGTGTCATCGAGTAGCTTGCACAACATCGCCCGGTGCCCGAACGATGGCTTTCTGGATGGCATTCCATTTGTCTTGGCAACACCTCTATTCTCAAGCGCGTGAGTGTGGCTAAAAAACTTCTGGTTTAGTGTTGACGGCCTTTACTATTTTCCTTTCTTTTCTTTTCCCCTCAATTTTGGTGTCTAACCCTTCATTTTTTCATAACAACCTTTCAAATTGTTTTTCATCTATGTTTGGTATATGTTCTTCTAACTACTATTTATTTTTACTTGAAAAAAATTATAAAATTGAATTTTTTTATTTCATTCTCCTTTGATTTTTTAAATCTAACAAGTTTGATTTCTGCTTTTTTAATTGCTATTTATTATATTCAATAATTTTTTTTTATGATTTCATCATCCTTCAGTTTTTCTCTCATCTTATTTGATTGTCATTTTTTTAATTGTTATTTTTTTATTTTGAAATATTCTTTATTTTTTGTTTCAGCCTCATTCTTTAATATTAAATTGGTTAATAATTGAGTTTTTCAATTAAATTCATGTCTATGATTTAAAGGATTGTTGCTTTGCTTGTTTTTTTTTTCTTTTTGTATGTTCAAGATTATTTTTTTTCATCATCAGCATCTAGTTAATTGGAGATTGGAATCCATTAATGTTTGTTATTTGCTTTCCATTGGATTTTTTACTTATTTTTAAGATGATATAAGTTATTTCACCTATTAACATCATGTTGTTTAATAATTAAGTTTTATAGTTTTATTTAACTTACTTTCATCAAGGTTATCTCGATATTACAATCAAATTGCAAATTTATATGCTGACTCAAGAAAGCTTGGATCATAATATTTTATTTTTATCTTGTTGGATTGTATTTTTTTTCTTCAATCCTTTCCTTTAATATTTTATCTGTTGAAACTTGAGATTACAAACACACACACTCACACTCTACGGAGTTATCATGTTCACATTTATTTTTTGTTTCATTATTAGATAAGATCCCTCGACATTTGATTTTTAATTTTTTTTTTAATTCGACATTCAATTGACCGAGAAATGATCATTGTGCTTTCTTTCTTGTTTTTATCTTTACAAGTTATTCCAACATGTTGCTCATAATCACAAGGCTAGCATGTCAAACTTGTTTGACACAAGTTTTTTTTTTGTTTTTTTTCTTCTAGTATTGTCTTTCAACATTAGATTATTTAATAATTGAACTTTATGATGTTATTTAATTCGCTTTTAATAGAGTTGATCTGATATCACGATCAAATTATGTATTTGGTGTGTTGATCCCAATAGGCTCGAGTCAAGATTTTTTTACCTTTTTTTGTTAGTATTTTTTTTCAGTTTATTTATTATTGTTGTATTTTCTTGACCTGTCCTTGCATATCAACCGAGCTTATTAAACCCAACTGAGTCAATGCCCCTAATTTAGTCTTTTTTTTAATATAGAAATGCTCGCATCATCCTAGCATGTTTTTTTTTACATTGAAAAAAAAAATAGGTCGGTCTATGATGCTTGAGCGGTCTATCAAGTTAAGAGCTAAGATTTAAGGGGTGTTCAAGATTGAGTTTCAACTTATTTTTCATAAAAATTTAATTTTGTTTTTGCTTCAAATGATTTTTTTAGTGTTTTTTTATTGTTTTTATATGTCGATGTCAAAATAAATTTTTTAAAAATAATATTATTTTAATATATTTTCGAGCAAAAAATACTTTAAAAAATAAAAAGTCACAACATTTTCAAATACCCCAGAGTTGAAAAAGAAAAATGAAAAAAAAAAAACAAGGGATTGGATGGAATGTAATTATCAAAACCAGTAGCACTGTAATTCTTTAAAGTTAGTTTAAAGTTAGTGACAATCCAATATACACGGAATTTCTGGATTGTTAATTTTGATTTCACTGTTTAAGATTTCATCTCATCCAATCAATAAATAATTAAAATTATTAGTATTTTAACTCTAAAGAGTGTAGCTCAACTAGTCAAATCATAGGTTTATTATCTAAAGGTCATTAGTTCGAGTCTTATAAGTTTCAGGGTCATTAAAGGTTTACATAGTCGTTAACTTTAAGGCCTATGAGACTAGTCAAGGTGCGTGCAAGCTAACTCGGACACATACTTTAATCTAAAAAAAATTATTAGTATTTTTTTATAGAAAAAACCAAAACCATTAATTTCAAAATTAATGCATTCAAGGCCCTTGACTAGTATGGGTGCTTCACTTTACATGTATATAAGATATTCCTGAACATGATTCCACATATTAAAATTATACTTCCTTTTCCAATTAGATTTTAAGGAGGTTATTGTATCCAAATAAATGAATTCAGAAAAGTTATTACTGATGACCTCTTCTTGAAATGAAAGGAGAAAATTTTACGACCAGTCGTTCCAGTTAGTTTTCCAAAAGAATAATTACCCAAGCTCGAGGTGAGCTGAAATCAATTTCGAGATAAAAACATACCTGAGCTGAATCGCGAGTTTTAACTTATCATAAACACGAGATAAGTTTCAGCTCCGGGACATAAAAATATAAGGACTGGGCTAGAATTGCTGGCCTTTTTGAGGTCTGGATTACTTTAAATGTGGGCCCACGTTGCCCTCTGTTTCCAACCTGGGCTTTGACCCATTTCCTTGAATTAATTGACAACAACAACGACAGAGGCAGATTTTCCATGCTAGCCAGGATCAACTGCGACTTAGGAAACGGGGAAGGATCCTTGCGCGCTTCTATCGCTCTCTTTTTTGGCAATTTCTCTCTGCTCTCCTCTGCCGTACCTCAACAGCATTAAAAAGCAAAGCAGGAAAATAAGAGAGAAATGAAAATAACCGTAAGTTTCTTCAATTCTTTGAGATACTACTTTCTAATCATTGCCATTCTACACCGAGTTGGGTCTCTCGACCCAGTCTCTGCAGTCTGCGAGCTTAGTTTCGTTGTTAGAGACAAGGTTTATAGCTTCAACTTGGTTTCTCCGCTCCCGAATTTCCCTCACGGTGTCCTCAGCGAAGATGGGTATTCATTTTTTCTCTCTCTTTCTTGATCTGGGTTTTTCCTATCTTCATTGAATTTTCTTTTATTGCTTCTGTTTTCACCTTATTGTGCTTGCTTCACTTTGATGGCATTCCCGGTTTACTGTTCAATTAGATTCTGTTGTATTGCTTATTTTTATGTTAAAATACCTCGGTATAATAACAATAATGTAAATTAGGTGAAATAATGATTTTGTTTTCTTTACATTATCACTTCTATACCCTTGGTTTAAAGTGTTGATGGTGTAGTAATGGAAAGTGGCAAGAGTCGAGCATTAGTGGGATTTTTAATTGAGTAGAATTAGGCTAGTAGGAGACAATACTGTGGAGATGCATGTAGGAAACGTGGAAACACGAGAAATGATTGGATAAAAAGTGAAGTTGCAGCCATAAGGAAGTGAAGGTGCCACTTATGTGATGATAAATTGAAAGACAGCCATGTGATATGATTTCATCATGTATTCATATAGACTTTGAATTTGCTGGTACAAGAAGTGATTTTATCCATGGAGAGAATAAGGAGAGAGCAAAGTGGGGCCAATGAATTTTTTATGAGCGTGGAAGGGAGACTTAGTTAAATTGAGCTGTTGTTTAAGGCCAAGAATGAGAATAATAAACTTGGAATGTTTGATTTATATTTAATTTATGTGAAGGGTTTATCAGAAATGAACATAGCAAACATTAAAAATAGATTTGTATACACGTGTGTATGATTTTTCCATATCAAATCCAGCATAGAATCATTGCTGGACCATGTCACATGTATTGCAAGATTCAGGGAATCCTGATTTTATCAAACAGGGATGGATTCTGATGGAGATCTATAACTTCTATTCCTTTTTGGTTGGTGTGACTGATATAGGTTTTATAAGGTAGCAGTGAACGAGACTGTGCTCTGGTTTCAGGTTGGCTCCATCAGGTTACACTTTATTTACTCGTTTTCTAAGTGATCTTTGTTATTTGTGTAAGCAGTATGCTTACCCGTTTATCAGATGCGGTGCAACCTCAAAAACAAACACACACTTTGCTAACTCCACATTAGAACTTCCACAATATCACGTAAAGAATAACCACATCCCAGGATTGTTATTTATGAATCTGACTTGCAAATTATAAAGTTGATACCTTTTAAATTCGGAAACAAGATCTTGCTGATTCAAGTTCAACAATTTATTACCTAATTAGAAAACCCAGCAATATGGTTCCATGCCGCAAACGCTGCATATTCATTAAGGTTCTTTTACGAACCTTTTCTTGCAATAACAATCTTGATTCTGAATTATTTCCACTGTTTGAGAGCTGGTATTTTGTATGGAGTCAAAATCTTGTAGATTGAAATTCAACAATATACTCGATCTGATGAAAAATTGAAACCAATGCTATGGTTAGAGGTGTTGAACTTAACAGGAAGATTTGCTATTAATTTTTTTTTCCAGAAATGATCCCTCCACATGAAATTATAGCTGAATTATTCCAGTTGATTTTCCATTGATTTTTTCTTCTTGGTTTCATGGAGCAGCTCTGTGATGGAATGATTTTTAATCATGATCCCCCTAGATGTGTTGACTGCCTGGTAAATTCCTCTCATCAAGATTATTTATAGTTTTTTTTTTTTATATATATATTTGGGAGCTGGAAGTTCTCGATGATGAGTCGTCAAAGGAATATTGTTAAGGCATTGGCATGAGATGGACTAAGAACCAGCACAAGTCAAACATTCCCATTGTATGCATCTGATTCATCTTCATTTAATTTGGCATATTGTCGTCATATGGAATTGGAGTTGTCACTGCATGGCTATCTTGTCTATCTACCCTTAAGGATAAAATCATTGTCTACAAGATTGGTTTAGAGAACATGTGATATGCTCGCTAGGTAGACCATATAGAGATCTTCCAGTGGATTGTTGAAACATATCATTACAGTCAGGTGGCATTTGTTCATCCGCTGCAGCAGAAGTTTGCTGGCATTTTTCATCAATGAAGAATTGGGTGGAGAACCATCAGATTCCATGTGCTCTCTTTCAATCTTTTATTTTTAGGATGCCTGCTACTATGCTCAATTACATACCCTGTTAGCCAAGAAGCAGATATTCTATTTACCATCAGAGTTACAAAAGGTTTTTTTTATTTGACTGTCTTTTGGTTACTGTAGGACTGCGGGGGGGCATCACATTGTGGCATGGAATGCAGTGCTCTCATGGCAAGGAATATTGAAGGTAAACAATGTTAAAGAGTTTATATATGTTTGATATTTTAGTTGCACCATACTTGCATTTATACCTAAACCCTACTGATGTACTTTAAAGTTTTTCTTTTCAAATATCAGGTTTCCGCAATATCTGAGTCTGTTTTGAAAATAAGCATTAAGCATGATTAACTCAGTTATTAAAAAAATATGGTTTCTTAAATAGTGCAGATCCTTATCTAATGTGTCATTTTTCAGATTAACTGATAAGGCTTTTTAGTGCCATCTTATTTGTAACTAGTTAGTGTAAATTAATATTATACATTCAAATGCACCAGGTCTAAAAGGTGTTAATTCAATTTGGAATGTGAAGAATTTGCATCCCTATGCTACGAAGACAAATAGTATTGTTTCCTCTTGACTTGAATGAGCATCATGTCCTTAACTAAATCATTTCTCACAAGTTACAATATGAGATAGCTATATGTACACAACATGTGCATCATCATTAATGTTGGCAGAGCATTGTATCTGCTTCAACCAAGTAGTAATAATCTTGTTGAACTAGTTTTCACCACTCATTTAGACAAGTCACAGCCTCAAAATTAATTATAATTTCAATCACAGAGGTAATATTGCGATCATTATCCAAAATGTTTCTTTGCCATTTCAATTGAGCTGTCTGAATATTATATTGCCATGTAAAAAATCAGAATGACGAGGAAATGTCTCCCTAGCTCAATTATTTTAGTCTTAGAGACAATCATTCCTGAGACATGTTAAACTAGACCCAGGTTATGATTAGATCCTGACATGTTTGCAGGTTATGATGTATGCACCCCTATTGGAAAAGTCTCTAGCACTATCACTAACATTATTGGTAAGATAATTATCTTTTCCTTTTTCTATACAAAATACAAATGATATATCTATTTAATTCTTTATGCGTGGGTCTCCAATATGGGTTGGTTATGGCAGCGTGGGTGGCTAGCCCTTTATGATCCTGTGGCTTATGAGAGTCCTTCCCCTAATTTCACCTCTACCTTTTTAAATTATTGATTATGCTAATGCTTTGTCCTATACGCATCAATGTTGCAGATAATCAAAATCCCCACAAGGGTGTGATTGTTAAGATGACAAGCAGTGGATCAAAGCATAATTGTTCACTCTCTGTCTCTGTCATCTGTGATTCAAATAGGGTTCATGTGAGGGAGTTTTCCTTGAATCTTTCCCTCCAAACTTTCTTATTCTACTACATTAATTTTACTGGAGCTGTTAATACCTGATCTACACCCTTTGACTTCATTTATCATTCTGTTTCACAGGGGCCACACTCACTGGAGAAACTAGGGACCTGTGATTATGTGAGTTACTGAATAAATCACTTATAACTTAAAGTGTTTGTGGTTTATGATTAGTTAGTGACACATTGTTCTCTGGGAATTGTTAGACGCAACTGATATGTGCTGTGAATGACATGCTTATTATGCATACATACAGACTAGGCCCAGAATTATGAAGCCTTAAAGTGTTACTCTTTATGGTGGTACTTATTTCATTATTTCTCTGAATCCTGTAAATCATACAAGTGAGATTTATAGAGAATCCATCTGCTGGCTCTTGTAAATTACTTCTTTTGCTTGTTTGCTTATCTACTGGATATGGAGCTTTGGGTCACATCATAGTCTGTGTTACTAGCAAAGGTGCCCACTGTCATTTTTCTTCTGTGTAGCCAGCTTTACGTTTTGGACATTGAAAATGTTGGTGGATATGCTTTAATGTGCATTTCAGTATTTCAGGCTTCTAATTTTCTCTTTCTGACAGGCCGCAGTGCTACAGCACCCTTCTGGTTGTGCCACAATCAATGGTCATGTAAAAGGATGGGGCTGGTTTGGTACCTTGATGATCATGTAAGGGTTTCCTTTTCTTCTTCTTTTTCCTCCTATTATGAACGCCATTCATTTGGTGACACTTTGAGTTTTGAAGAAGCTGTTATGCTTATCTGATTCTTTTTTTTTTTTTTTTTTTTTTATAAATTTCAGTGTCTTTTGTCTTTTTGGAGGTTATTTATTGGCGGGTGCAGTTTATCGACATTTCTACCTTGGAGTTCATGGGTTAGATGTATGTTTCATCTCATAGCTGTTATTCTGATTGTCTGAACTGTTTAGATGGCTATTAGCAGCAATATTGTCCAGTTAGTAACTTCATCCCAGTAATGCAACTTATACGGTGTTTTAAATCATCTGACTTTAGGGATCCACATTGTCTGTGCTGTGGGATAAGAGTTCCTCATTGCGGGCTAATACAAGATCTAGTGAGATCTTCTAAGGCTATGATCATTATATGATTTCAATATTGTTAGCCAAATGCTGCTACATTTTTTTAAACAAGCCCGACTTTGCTTTTCAATATAGTGCCTTCTGTTCCCCAGTAGGCCAAAGGATGGTGGCATGATCTAGATGTTATTATATATAAATCTGAGCTGCTAGAACTTGTAAAGCTGACATAAGAAGTAAAATCAAACCTTTCTGGATTCAGACATCAAAAGTTCTATCTCATTCTCCCTTGATTATCCTTTTCTTTTGCCCTCTTTTTGGCTATGATTATGTTAATTGGTCTCTACCTTATGATGCAATTCTTTCTTAGTCTATTAGGATGTAATTCTGGGGGTATTAGTACAATTTCCTAAATGCTTCTGCTGCTTTTCTAGGGTTTCTTGTGTGACTGCAGAAATGTCTTTCTTGTAGCAGTAGGGTTGTCATGCTTGATTTGGGGTGATGGATTGTCTCAATTTTACTTGGTGTCCAAATTTCTTTTCCTCTCTTTCAGCACCAAACAGCTAAGGAATGCATGAGAAGCAAATAGCAAAGCATGTTCATTGTTGTAGGAAAGACATCATTCATGACATGAACCTCCTGCAACCAATCAGTCACACAAGCAGTTGTGAATTTAACTGATTTTGTTTTCCTTCTTTCATCAGATGATTCCAAACTTGGATTTCTGGACCAGGCTACCTCACAGAACACAGGTATTCCTTTTATGTGCTGTGTTTCCTTTGTTAGTGCTGTGGCCTTGCTATCCGCTGACCTTACTATCATGTACCTATCTTGCAAATGTTTTAGCTGATTTTTCCCCATAAAGAATTTGCCCGAGGAGGAACAGAATTCATGCCTAGTTTCAACTAGTTTTCTTGCACAATTAGAGTGGAAAATATCTCTAAAGAAAGAGTTCTCTCAATTGTCCAAGTCTTATGTTTGGTTCTATGGGCATTTCTTTTTAGAATGGATCCCATGGGATGCTTACTAACCCAACTATGAATAGAAGTGGTTAGATGATTTATGGGATTTTGACATATTTTGGTTGTCTTAAGAGATGGTTTCTAACGTTCACCAATGTTTCACTGGAAAAGAACAGAACTGTAAAGTTCCTGAAATTGAAGTCTGGTGTGGTGGTGGTCTACTTTGAAGTGAGCGTATGATAGATGCTGACATAGTTCACAGTATATAATTGCTGCTCAGAAAGATCTAACTGCTAGCTAATTTACCAATTATAGAAATGTTGAATACAGACATCTGAAAACAATATAACAATATTATGTTTTTTTGCTTCTCACTTGCAGAGCTTTTTTGCATCTTTGGTACGGAGATTTAGAGGACCTACTGAAGGTCATCGAAGCTCCTATTCTCCTGTCAACTTTTGAAGATCTGAGACTTGATTTACGATTTTGTGGTGATGAGGCTCCAATTTGCGTATGAACCTCATGTAAGTAAATCCGACCATGCTGATGGTTCCATTTTAGAAAAGCTGACGGTAGTCAAGTCTGAAGTGTATGCTTGAAGCAGGGTTTGAAAATCCTTTTGCACAACCATCCTGTTCACGATTACACCACAATATCCAGGTTTCATATTTCCTCATTTTTTTTCATTGATGATATTCAATAGATTGTAATCTCTTTGACATGACAATATCAAGTATTATCATTCATTTTCTTTTATGTGATGTGTTGAAGTTTCTTTCCTTTCCTTTTTGATATTAGATTATGCATTTTTGTATTGCACCCCCACATTCCACTAACACCTTTAGTGCCCTCATGTGCCTGTTCCTTCATTTCTTTATTCTCTCATTCATAGCATTCAAATGTTTATCACTGTATCTCGAATTCAATTTGGTCTATCCTGCAATTCCCTTTTTTTCTTCAAAGCATTCTAATTTTTTCATAGCCCTGATAAGTAACCTCTCAGCCATTATGAGGTGCTCCAAAATGCTACACCTCAAACTCTGCCTACTCCAAGCGCACATTCCTTCCCACTCCAATCTTAGATCACTCTTGCCGAAGCAAAATTTGCAATGGTATTTTTTTTTCATTTTTTTCCTCTCAAAAACATGATGAATTTTTTCCAGGAAGCAGGTAATTTAAGTGAGTTCTAAAACTTGTTTTCTTCCGAACTTGGGTTTTGCACAAATGGAAGTTTGTGAAAGATAGAACAGGTGTGTAGATAATGCTGTATAAGAACTTGATATGAGTGTTACAGAGTGTGTAATTGAAACATGGGACAGGAGCAGATGGAACCTGCGAGGTGATCTGCCAGATGGAACCTGCAAGCTTGGTTTAGTTTTGCCTAAAGATAGTGGGATGCCTGAAACAATCTACTGCAAGTTATCAAAGTGTCTTGACGAGGCAAAAAGAGGTTGATATAGTCTGAGAATTAATTTATTTACTGGGGAAAGTGGCCTATTTTATAGCTATTAGAAGCACTTTATTTAATGTTTTATTAAGCGATGGAATATAAAGTTTCATTACTTCCATATTTGGCCTAGTAAAGGGTAAAAAGAGGCCGAAAGGAAATGCATAGAGGATTGGAAACCACAGATAGCCGATAGTTGTGCATGAGAAAATCTAGTGATGCCATGGAATTGTTGAGAAAAAAAAACGAGATGATAAAGACATATGAGAAGGCCTTAGCTGCTTCTGACTCGTTATAATCTGAATGCTCGCATTTGAAGTGACGTTCTTGGATATTCTACTTGGCATGATTACTTCCATTTGCATCTGAACTCACTGATACCCAACTATGATTCCGGAAGGTTTCCTGCTTTCCTCCACAGCGGTTTGTATTTTAAGCTATTCAATATGTGTCCCCAATTCAGCAAAGACACAATGCCATTTTTTTCACAAAAAAAAAATGGTGAACGACAGTTCTTTGGTGAACATAAGGAATCTTGCAGAAGGCATTAAAATTGTACCAGATAGAAGTGCAAAAAAACGGAGAGCCATGGATTGATGAAAATATGGTACTCGAGTAGTATGGAAGACTCGAGGGTTTATGTGATATCATCTTGAATCATGGCTCTAAGGTCTCACCCAACTTTAACTCGATGTGTAAACGATGGAGATTTTATTAGGCCCGTGGTTACCATGTGTTGTTCGATCGCTAGATCCTAGTAGTATAAAAATTGGTTAAAGACTATTAGATAGTAGAAGAGCTGTCTGCTGTGACTCGTGTTATTTATGCTTTTTATGAAAACGTAGTTTAACTCATGTTTTTTAAAAATTAAAATTATTTTGTTTAAATTTATTTATTTTTTAATATTTTTAAATTATATATATTTTTGAGTTTTATGTTAATTAATACTCTAAAATATATATGAGTTTATCTTAAGAGATAAAAAGCTTTGAATTTTTATTTGGATAGTTCAGAGAGTATTTATACCTTAAACCTTGTCGTTTCAGATAAGAGAATGTTAGCCAGCCAAAAAATTATACTTAAAATTACTTGTTATTTCAACTCATTTCAATTCTATTCTATATCACAAACATTAATTCAATTTCTCATTTTCCTTGAAATTCATCAAGAATCCTAATGTTAATTTGATGAAAAATTCAATGGAAATTTAATTTTTAAAATAATTTTTAAAAAATAAAAAATATTTTTTTAATATTTTTTAAGTAAAAAACATTTTAAACTGGAATCGCAATTATAATTCCAGACCCTTAGTTTATACCAAAAATCAGTAAATATTAGCTGAGATAATTTACTCGTGTTTGCTTGCATTAACCATATATATATATATGGTTAATGGTGTCGGGTTACCGCCACACTACTGTTTTTAGGCTTGTTTCGTCTAAAATCTTAATTGAAAAGGAACTTTGTGGTGCATGGAAACTAATCCAAGAGCATCTTCATCATTCGAAAAAAGAAGTTACAGCCAGGTCACGAATCATAAATAATCTATAAAATGTCATTATTTCTTTTGTATTTCATCATTTGAATATTTCTTCATGTTTAAATTAAACCACAAGCTTATTCTATACTAATTCCCAAAGTCGACGGCACAACAAGAACGAATAGACAAGGGAGGTGAGGATCATTAGGTAGGTAACAATTTTTTTAATCCTAGTATTAGTTAATCCATCGCCATTATATATATATTTCCTAAAGCCAGCGTAATTGCAGCTATTATGTAGCTTGTATGATATGGACTGAAGGGGAAGGTAAAGTATTATACAAGATAAATAAATAAAAGGCCAACCACTTGAAGCAGAAATGTCACCAAATGCTCACCTAAACCTCTTGAATAAAGAATTGCAACTCCTCCTCATCTTCTCTTGATCGTATTGTTGTAGCTGTGAATGAATCGTTTGTGTATTTAAAATGTCAAGTCTACCATGGAAAGTGAAGACAATTATGTGCTAGCCATCTCTCTCTACTGATCTTAACGTATAAGTTAAGAAATTATCATTGCTTCCTCTATCAATCATGCAACGCCCACAAGGGCCACCTCAGAAATTATCATCGCCCCTTGCCAGGAGGGCTTGGTCTTCTCTCCTCTTGTGCTCTCGAGTTTTGACTCTCATTTCGGTTCGGGTGCCTCTTTGCAACACGCTAGGCCTCAGATTATGTGGACGTGAGAACCAGGATATTAGATGAAAATGAAAAGCTACAGTGAGCAAATATTAAAAATCTCGGACAATTTTCAGTTTTTATCAGATACTGCTGTAATCTGTGTGGAGATAGCTGGATGTCTAGTACATTTCCAGAACCTTCCAGGAGCTGATTTTGCATTATTTTTTTTGCTTTTTTCCTTTTTTGGACGAGGAGGGGAAAAAATCTTCTTCTTTTTTATGTCTACAAATTGTTTTTTTTTTTTCCTTTCAAGAAGATCATTGCTCTAATGAACTAATTGTAATCATCCAAACAAGTCAAATAAAACATCGTGGATACAATACTAAAAAGGTACACAAATCACATGCATGTTAGTTGGTCAGGGGTTCGGTGAAATTGCAAATTGTAAGGTCGCAGGCCAGAACAAACAACGTGTTCCGTAATGCTATATTTTTAGAATTTCTTTTTCCTTATATATATATATATATTAACTTGAAGCAATGCGTAAGGTTTTGTTAAACTCCACGCCAAGAAATCAAAGGTTGTATAAATAATTGCACTTATTTGATTAAACTAATTAATTTGGCAGCATATATAAAAACGATTTATTTTGTCATTGAACTTCCTTTAAAATTGCCAGAAAGATAAGGCAAAGGATCAAGAACCAGAATTGTATTTTTTTTTTCTTTTCCTCCACATATCATAACCATTGTGTTTTTTTTTCCCTCGATTTATCATGTATATAGTTATAAAAAACATTGTATCATCCTCGAATAGCAATCCACCTAATTACTCCAATCATGCATTTGAACAAGACAATTATATTCGCATTCAATAATGCGTGGGAATTAGCCACATCAACCATGCATCTTAAATTAATTTATTAATGAGTATCAATTATATATATTAATTACTAACCGAAAAAAAACAAGAAGAAGAAGAAGAAGAAGAAGGAAGAGAGAGAGAGAGAGAGAGAGAGAGAGCTGTGTCGTCTTGTACGTATTCGAACCGTACAAAGAAAAAAAACCAAGACGGTTATCACGACACATAAAAAACAACATGAGTATTTCCTTTCCTTGATTGCTCCAAACCTACATGGTTCCTATATATATAACACCACGAACATAAATAAACGTAATTTCAAACTAACAAATATGAAGCAACCGTTCACTGCTTCCTCTTCTTCTTCATCTCTAATCAGAAAGGCCCGTCTCTCTCCTTACCTCTTCACTTTATTAGCCTTCATTGTCTTTGTTGCCATCCTTTACGGCGAGGACTTCGCGTGCCTCCTTGGCCAACTTGACCCCAACGTGGACCGGCTAGCAACCATAACCGGTGAGTTGAGTCCATCGGTGGATATCAAATTTTAACTCTCTTTATTCATATATATATAATTTCTTCTTTTTAAAAAGAAAAAAAATGTTTTCGTGTAAAAATGTGTGGTTTACTGAGATGGCCGTTCATGTCATGTTTTGGGGTTAGAGAAGAGGTGGGAGAAGCTACCTTTCTCGATAGGGAAGACCCCAGATGGCTGCGACTTGTTTAGTGGGAGGTGGGTGTGGGACGATTCAACTCGGCCTCTTTACGAAGAATCGGAGTGTCCGTACATACAGCCACAGTTGACATGTCAAGAGCATGGCAGGCCCGATAAGGATTATCAATACTGGAGATGGCAACCTCATGGCTGTGATCTTCCCAGGTAATTTAAACTTACCAAATTAGCTAAATTGGACTGCAATTTTACAGTTTCTCTTATTTTAATCTGTAGTTAGATGTTATGATAATGCCACAGAGCTAGAATCTTGCGTGGCTATTATGTCCTTTCCTAACTGTAAAAAGGATAATATTTATCAACTTCTACCTACTTTCAAAGAAAAAGGGATTGCTGTTTTTTTTTTTTGGGTTCAATTATATTTAAAAAAATAATTTTAAATAATTTTTTTATATTATTTTAGATTATTTTTATTGATTGATGTAAAAATTATTTTTTAAAAAATATATATTATTATGATATATTTTCTAATAAAAAATGTTTTAAAAAATAATTTTTATCTTACAAAATACGAAAGATAGACTGAGTGTTTAAGTTCTTGTTCCTATTTCTTATTTTCTTGCTAGTTTTGCTTACATTTGTGTTTGTTAGAAGAGATAAAAAAAAAAAATCACTAAATTTTTTATCTTATTGCTATACAAAGTCTTATCTATACAGATCCATTTAGTTAATTTATTTAATCAATATTTAACAAAATAAGAATAAACATGTCAAGTATTTTCACACAAAAAAAAAAAAAACATGTGATGTAAACGAACGTGGCTTAACCACGTCAATCAATCTCATAGTCTTTTTTTTTATGTATAAATATATTGAAATTAAAGATGTGCAGTTAATATACTTGTGGCGTGTTAAATGACAGTGCTTTTGTCGCATGTATAATATGCAGTTTTAATGCCACGTTGATGCTCGAGACCTTACGAGGAAAAAGAATGATGTTTGTTGGCGATTCCTTAAATCGAGGTCAATATGTCTCCATGGTCTGTCTTCTTCACAGACTCATCCCTGAAGGCAAAAAATCCATGGAAACGTTCGATTCTTTAACAGTCTTCACCGCCAAGGTGACAATAATTGATTTTCTCCTGTAATTTTAATTGCCTTCACTATGCTTTAATCAAAAATAAAACGTGTCGTAAACACTGAAAAGTAACCTTGTTCATGATTGTACAGGAATACAATGCAACAATTGAGTTCTATTGGGCACCATTTCTCCTTGAATCAAACTCGGATAATGCCATCGTTCATAGAATATCAGATAGAATTGTGAGGAAAGGTTCGATCAATAAACATGGCAAAAATTGGAAAGGCGCTGATATTATTGTCTTCAATACTTACCTGTGGTGGATGACTGGCCTCAAGATGAAAGTCTTGTAAGTACTTTTTACTCTTAACTTGTCACACAGCTTTTTGAGTTTCGTCAGCTTGAAAAATTAAGGTATAACAGCTCATGTTCTTCAGGCAAGGTTCTTTTGAAGATGAAACGAAAGATATCATAGAGCTGTCAACTGAGGATGCCTATCGTATGGGAATGAAAAGCATGTTGAGATGGGTGAGAAAGAACATGGACCGCAAGAAAACAAGGGTCTTTTTCACTAGCATGTCGCCTTCTCATGGCAAGTGAGTAGACTGTGTCCCATTTGATCCTGTAATTTCCAAAAAAAAAACATGGATGTTGCAAATTAACGAACCAAAAAGGACCAAAGATATAAGAAACAGAACAGAATTACATAAACAGAAAGGGAGATAGCTGCGAATATTTAGGTGTCTAAGTTTATTTGAACAGGGGATTAACTAACAAATGATGTGCTTGTCAGGAGCATAGATTGGGGAGGCGAAGCTGGTCTTAACTGCTTCAATGAAACGACTTTGATAAACAATGCCACGTACTGGGGATCGGATTGCAGGAAAAGCATAATGGAAGTAATTGGAGATGTGTTTAGGAAATCAAAATTCCCCATCACATTTCTTAACATCACACAACTCTCAAACTACCGCAAAGATGCGCACACCTCAATACACAAGAAGCAATGGAATCCCCTGACTCCTGAGCAAATTGCTAATCCTGTCAGCTACGCAGATTGTGTGCACTGGTGTTTGCCAGGCCTTCAAGACACCTGGAACGAACTCTTATTTGCCAAGCTGTTCTATCCTTAACATCCACTCGCAAGTGAAACCTCTTGTTTATTTCGAGTGGGAATTGATGTTGGTACAGAGGTGTGATTTTCTTTGGAAATTGTGGTGCATGGGAAAATGCGAACAGGATGAGAAAATTGTAAACAGATTAAAGATGAGCATGTGTAAAACACTGTTGCTGAAGAAAATTCACCGGAAAATTGAATTGATTTGTTCCGGTTGCAAAATCAAAATCTAGTTGCCTTGAATTTCTTTTACTCCGGGAATTACACTTTACCTGTTGAAATTGCAGTAAATGTAGTAGATTCGCAGCATTATCCATCATTGATCATCCCTAAAGGTATGCATGCCTCTTGGCCCAGCCCGCACGAGGCTTCTCCCATCTCACCGAGAATTCATGATTCAACCTTCCCGGTCCCATGTCGATCAACCACTTTTAGCATCAACACAAACTAGCAGAGTGGCCTGGACACAAGACATCATTGACTCCACTGTAAGGACCATCTCCATTTCGAAAGCATTTGTCATTCCTACCCTTCTGTAATCTTCACTTGACTCTGAAAATTGGATTCGATCATTAACAATCATGTTCTATATCTTACCATTAACGATCTGAATAATGGGATAAAGAAACGGTTTTTAAGTTGTCATTCTAAAAGTACATAAAATAATTTTTATTTACTCTGAATTTAAGAAAGATATGAAACATAAAGAAAAGAATGTGAGAGGATCTGGATAACTAAAAAGAGTCCCCACTCCTATACAAGTGTTCTTGAAAACATCCGATAAAGCTGAAACAATGTAGAAAAATGTAACATGAATTGAGAAATTGTCCTCAACTTTTTTTAACAGCCCTGTCATTGTTTTTCTCCTAAACGCAGAAAATAAAATCTTACGTCAGGTTAATCAACCTGGAAATTCCTTTCTTTGATCCTCTTCACTGTGATAGATGATTTGAGAGCTTAGTTGTGTGATATGTAGTCATGAAGAATGTTGCTAGCTTGTGTAGTTGGAACATTTAGGTGAAATTCTTCAAATTGCCCTTATTTTAGCAGTTTATATGGATAATCAATACAGTGGAATGAATCCACGGGGAGCGGTACGGCCATGGCCCCTCGAGGATGAAACCATATGATATAATTTTAAACAATTTCAATTTCATCTCTGAAAATAAATAAAGAATTATCCCCTCCAGCAAAAAAAAATTTCTGCGTAATTAATCCTTAGCAACTGAAAGTTTGATCCATCCCCCATTTGAAGGTGCGATGCAGCTGGCCTCTTCCCTTTAAAAGAACATGATCTATCAATTTTGATCCATGAAAACTGAAAAGTGAAAAGACATGTAATCAATCCTCGTTTTTAATTTTATGGTTAAGAGCTTGAGGCAGTGCTTGCTGAGCAACAACTAATACTGGACCTCAACTTGATTGTGGGCCTACTGTTCAATCCGGTAGTCTTTTTCCAAGTGTGATAGATATTGTTTTTAAATTGCTGAAAATTTATTAAAATAATATATTTTTTTATTTTTTAAATTTTATTTTTTGATGTTTTACATAAAAAAAATAAAACAAAAAAAATTTAAAATTCAATGAAAAACTAGTTCTACCACCTTTCATAAGCAAAATTTGTTAAAAGGATAAAACTGGCCCTTGATTATGTTTAACAAGGCCTTCTTTCATCCTTTCAAAAATCATTTGAGGTATTATTGCCTGACAATGTTTTTAATTATTTTTAAATTTCAAATTATTATTTTTAAATTTATTTCTTCATTTTAATATATTAATATCAAAAATATAAAAAAATATTATTTTAATATATTTTTAAATAAATAATATTTTAGAACATTTCCAAGACATGCTATAAATCTTCTTCACTGCCATTTTACTTGCATAAAAATTGCCATGGCTTGTTTGAAGTGTGGTTACGGTTATATTTTAAAATTATTTTTTATTTAAAAATATATTAAAATAATATTTTTTTTATTTTTAAAATTTGTGCATAAAAATGATCTAAAAATATTAAAAATATATATTAATTTGAAATAAAATAAAAATTAAAATATTTTTAAAATATAAAATTAAGCATGAATCTGCGATCACGCATGTGTGATCTTTGATATTGACCTAAATTAAAATTTATCCCCAGTTTGCATTATCGAGGAGTAATTTTAACCCGCTTTGGTTTTTGATATCGGCCAAAAGTTTAACATTTTTTTAAGTTGAATTTCTAACTCATAAACTATATTTATTTGTATATGCAAAAAACTCATACCTCATAATTTTATTTTATTTTATTTTATCTGTACTTAAAATAACAACAACCAGTAACAATCTTATTTACTATTTAAATTAACATCCCAAGTCGTATAGTTGGATTCCAATACGTACGCTGTTAGATATTCTGATTAATTTTTGGGATAAGTGTTCATTTAACTCAACGGTTGTTTCTAATAAACTAAAAAAACATTGAAGTTGAATGTAATAAAAATACATTTACCAGTTAATAGGTCATATCAATGCTCTTGCTATATGAAGAAGCTTAGAGTGTCCATTGGCAATTACATTGTAAAATATTCACACGTTATATTTGTAATAGAATTATTAACCCAATTTTATTATTTTCTCTATCATGTCGGAAATTGTTCATTGAAACATATTTTATCGTAATTTATATTCGTAATCACTAATAAAAAAAATTATTTGATATATATATATATATATTAAAAGGTACAAATAATTTTTTTTCATTTGTGTTTTTTTTAGCTATTTGCTAATTTTATTTAGAGTAATAGTTGTTAAAAAATCATCTAAATTTAAAACCTTAAATTTTTAGGTGAAATTTCAAGATATGATTTATATTATTTTTTAACACACGTCTTCGAATGAAAGTTTTTTAAATTTAAAACTCGTATAAAATTCATATTATCTTATACTTAATTTTTATCAAATAAATAAATATTATAAGATTTAAATTTGTAACCTCTTAATTATTAAAATTTTAATATTATATTAAAAAATTATCTCAATTTAAAATTTTATATAAAATTTTAAAATATAATTTATATTATTTTTTAATAAAAAATAACGTAAACTAAACTTGTTTTATTTCTCTGCAAGACATGTTACTTTCCGTGCCTCGTTAATTTTGTTTGAGCAGTCAGCCGCTCATAGGAATACTTTTGGCTCGATGCTCACAAGTATGAGTGCAGCTTATGTATAAAATGTTTTCTGAGTTCCCCTGAACGAATGTTTCTTACAGCAATCCTTAGATTTCGTTAAATGCTCATTTATACAGCACCCATGCTAAAAAAATTCTTGAAGTTTGATGGTTTTTGCAAACAAGTGCCCAGGGGATTATTAAAATTTAAAGCTCCACTGACACAATTTTCAAATAAAATTATTATCTTTAATAATCGCACTCCACGTTTAACTAAACAAGTGTTGTTAGCATTTTTTAATGTTTAATATACCCTTGTCAATAGCATATATTTAATCAAACCTTTTCTCGTATAAAAAAAAATCCGTAGTTTTTTTTGCAATATATTTCCATAAATCATTGGACTTTCTTTAATTCTAACATTGCTCTCGTTATTTTTCTATTCTGTTCTTGTATTTTATTTTCCATGTTTAGGTTTTCTTTTACATATATTGTTTTTAATTATAATTTGGATATGTTGGTGCTGTGGGTAACAAAAAGTGAAAAAACTGTTCCTCTTCTTGCTTACCTTTTCTTCCTTTAACATTAAAGGCATTGCTATTTAATATCAACAAAATTTGAAATATTTTCATATGTTTTTTTAGGGAGTGATTTTTTTTGTTCGGTTTGGTTTTTATATAAAAAAAATTAATTAAACTAAATTAAAAAAAAAACTTAAACCGGTTTTAAACCAATCAGTTTCAGTTCGGATTTTTAGGATAAAAACTATTTCAAACAGTTTGACTCAGTTTTTTTTTTTCTGTTTGGGTTTGATTTGATTTTTTCGGTTTAAGGTTATAAAACCGAAATTGAACCTAACTGTAAGTTTTTTTTAAAATTTTAATTAATTTTTTTTACGGTTTGGTTTTTTTCAGTTATTTTTTTTTAATTTTCTCATTTTAATCAATTTTTTTAATTTTTTTTCCTCAATTCTATGTACTCTGCAAAAAGCAAACAACATAAGAATACTAATTTTTTTGCTGATATTGTTTTTTTCTGAAATATGATGAGACCCAAATTGAAACCTCTGAGAAAATTGGATGGTCAATGCTATCATTGAAGTAAAAAAAAAGAGAGGAAGATTAAGTTGGTAAATTTAAATTTTTAATTAGATATTTTAAATAGACGATAATCATCCTATTCTACTATCCATAACAATGATAATAACGAGCCTAATTGGATACTCGTCCAAGCCCATGTATACCTGTTAGCTTTACCCGTTATGCACTTGAACGCATGTTTGTTCTGCGGATAGAAAGTATTAAAAAATAAAAAAAGAATTGATTTTTTTTTATTTTAAATTTTTTTATGTTTTTTTATTTGCTAATATTAAAAAAATATTTTAATATATTTTTAAATAGAAAATATTTTAAAAAGTAACATGTAATAATATCAAGGAGAGAGTTAAAGCATAACAAAGACAGGTAAAAGATTTGATAAATTTTTTTAGGTATTACAGTAATGATTATTTTTTAAAATAATTTTTATTTAAAAATATATTAAAATATTATTATTTTACTTTTTCAATATTTATTTTTTATTTTAATATATTAAAACGATACGGTGGCTTTAATAAGAAAAATAGCTTCGAGAGGTCAAATCAGGTAGCTTTGATTTGTTCGTTGCGTGAACAAGCTAGTGCAGTTGGGGTTCAATAAAAGCCTGCTCGCCCACTTGCATGCCAACTTGCCGAACAAATAAGAGAGCAGACAACAACACTTGTACATCGAGAGGGAACGTAAAAGGTATCAAAAACTACAAGTTGCCTCTGCCTCTAATAAAAAGTTTTGTATAATTAAAATCAACTTGGCACAGCACCTGTCGATTCCCCATTCGCAAAAGAGAATTTTCCAAATTTGTATCCGAGCTCTCCATCCACAACATGCCTAGCGATACGAAAACTCCTAGCTAGGGGTTTTTTCAACTAGAGGATAGGTTGAAATGTTAAAGATTTCCTAAAATGGAAAAGAAGTTTCAAAGAAAAAATAAACACCGCTGCCGTGTCCTTACTGGATGTTTTTTAAAATCAGCTGAGTTTTTTTTTTTTGTTTTTTTTGTCATAATAGCATCATTTAAAAAAAGATTAGATGAAAAAACATACTTTTACCTTGTTGCATTTTAAAAGTGTGATATTTATTAAATGTTGATATTTCTAAGTGTGACAAGATAATTAATTAATCATATTTTAGAATAAGAATATTTAGTAAAAATTACGCTTGTAAAGCACGATAAAGGTGAAACTTCAATAATCTGACTCGACTGATCATCGATTGGATCTAGTTACATAAAATGATTGACCGTCTTACACGAGCTATAATTTAATGAACATTTTATCCCAGACATGTTTTATGATTCAAGATATACATATTTATCTAACTTATATACTCCAATTAAAATCTTAAAAAATTATTGTTCATGCGGTGGTTATTCTTTATTTTTCAATGTCAGTGATATTATGGACTTGCAATAATAAGTGATTTTAAATAGGTAGATATAGGCATGTCTTAACTAATTGAGGATCTGCCCTAGATAGATTACGTGGACATGCTAACAAATATATTTATGGACTAGTGAAACAAATTTAAATTCAAGAAAAGGTTTGGTTATACCGGGCCAAAATAACAACTAGATCACGCTTGAATTTTTTTTAGGAGTTTCAATAGGTTTATATATATATATACTAGTCATTGTGTCACTACGCGACTATTGGATCTTTATATATCAAAAACTTCGCCAAGACCTTCTAATTTTAGTGGTCTTGATATTTTCCTTATTATTTCTTAAACTAGTCGACTAGTTTCATTGATCGTTATAAGAGTTTCACTTTGTTGCACTTAGAAGGATGATATGATAAATGTGTGCTCATTTGCCAAAACTTTTTGCTTTTATGTGAACTTGTCAGTTGTTTTGAATTTGGAGTTTTTTTTTGTTTATTTTTTTTCACTTTAACATTTTTAAAAAATAGATAAAATAACATAGTACATAAAAATATCTAGCAAAGTAGCACTTAGCCAACAAATGTGTCGAGGCTCATTTATCTGTGGACGACTTGTATGACACACTCCGGTTATTGTTATTGATTTTTTTTGATATCGTTAGATTCTTTTTATCAAAATCTTTTCAACGGTACTAGTATTGTCATTATCAAAGCTTCGATGTGGCTTCAAGATCTTTTATTGTTTCATTATTTTTCCCTCTCCTCGTAACTCTTGAATAGAAACAAGACAAAAAAAACATAAAAGGAAAAATATAGATACATTGAAACTTTGATAATAACACCACCAATACCATTGAAAAGATTTTGACGAATGAATTCAACAATATTAAAAAATGTTACCAACTATGATTAAAGTGTGTCATATGAGTTGTTCAAATATAAACAAGTTCAAACACATTTGGAAGGGTCACTTAACCCACTTTGGTCACCGTTCTTGATGTTTTTTAGTGTCATTAAATTTATATTGTAGATATATTTTTAACGATGTTGATAGTATCATCATCAAATTTTCAATATGTTTAAAAGATTTTCTTTTCTTTTCTTATTTTTCTCCTTTTTTTATTTTTGTAAATTAAATCAGTTTACTTTTATAATTTAAAAGAGTCATAGATAATATTATGACTCGGGAGTCATGGATATTATTATTTTTTTAAAAAATTATAATATTATTATTTTATTCGTTTCTTTAAATTACTAAAGTACGAAAATACTCTTTGATTTTTTGTGAGCTAATTGCCTAATTTGTCCAAGCAAACTGTAAGGAGACCTGCAGCTAGCATGTACAATAATTACGCTGATTACCAAATCAATTGTTGATAGTGTATTATCGGCTCGAGGATCAAGAATTGAGAAAAAGGAATATTGTCGTACATCATCCTTCTACATCTAGCTATCCTTTGCATCTCCTTGTCGTTGAAATAAAGCATGCTAAATCATCAATGTGAAGCAAATATAAAGCTGGAAACCACCTTGAGCACTGTTTGTAAGTGTGCCCAAACGAACCTGTAATTTTTTTTTAATTTTTTAATTATTTTAATATATTTATATTAAAATAATTTTTAAAAAAAAAAAAACATTATTTTTTATATTTTCAAATGGTTTAAATATACCATAGAAGTATAGTTAAAAGATTACTATTCGAATTTTTATTTAAATATATTAAACAATATCTTTTATTTTTTGATATAAAAATGATAAAAAGATCAATAAAATCTGTGTATTGGACTGTAATCATGACTGCAGCACGAGATCCATAATTCAACGATTCTGTTTATCATCAGGCTGGCATTCGTTCCAGTGCAATTATTTGCATTTTGGTAAATCGCTAGTAGCTAGCTAGCTCATAAATCAATGGTGCCCAGCAGAAATTCACTCATAATTTTTTTCAAAAAACACATGAGAGTTGGACCCATTGAACAATGTTTCTATACCATTGCCAAGAGAGCGAAGATATCTTAAATAATTTTATATTCATTATCACACAAAACATATAGAAATGTATACTGTTAATTACTAATAGACAGCTTGGTGATTTTATTTTATTTGTCCAAGGAAATACTCGTGCAAACTGGGGTTGGTGAAAAAAAATAGACCCAACGCTCTTAACATGACACCATATTTCTTGAAAGAAAGAAAGCAAATACAAAGGGAAAAATCGAAAGATCAAGTAAACTAGTGACTACTGATATCTTTAGTTCCCATAAGAATAAAAATATTTAATTTAACTGGCACAAATTACGAGATAACAAAAATTAAGGGGCATTTCAAAGACCATACGACTTTTCTGGATTCACTGTGATTATGTGCTCATGGAGTAGCAGTAATTATCTCGAAGGGAAACAAATTTGACATGTACAGAATCAAAAGATACCATCACCCACCGATCAATGATGATCATCAATCTATCCAAATCGGGGAAAAAAAAAAGACTCAATCAATACAGATACTCATGATGTTATTGATATCTGGTTATTCCGTGCCTTCTTCCCAGCAATCTGAGCTAAGGACTGTAAATTGCATCGTACAATTGTGTTGACAAAACTACACGTTTCCTCTTCGGTATTACCTGTGGGTACATCCACAACGTATGATTCGACGACAACTGTCCCATTCCCATTGGGCGATGCGTGAAGCGTGGTCACAGACCTGTAGTTATTTAGCCTGTGAACGCCACCGACCACACTAAAGCTCAAAACATGTTGTTCATCGTCAAGAATTTCAAGCCTCTCCGTGCTTGATGCTGCAGGGAGGCCAGACACCACGTGAACCTCCCTGAGGGAGCCAACGTTCCCGTCTCCGTCGATGACATGGCAGCTCTTGACGAAATGTTTGTAAGCTTGAGGGTTATCAAAACGACGGACTACAGACCAAACGGTGGGAACTGGTGCATTGATGGTCTGAACCACCACGGAGCAACACTGGTTGGGCCCCGGAGTGCGTGTGTGGTGGCAAGAAACGTAGTCTGGTACCGGAGTGTCCCATGCCAGTGGGACCCCCCATGTGTTCACGGTGGCTTGTGATTGTTTATGGCCAGTACGGGTCGTTGTGGTGCTGGTGGCTGCTGCTCTTTGGAGCTGTAGTGATGCAGGCATCTTAAACCTTTTGGCTTTCTTCTTTCGGTGATCGGTTAGGCTTAAGTCACATTCATGGAGATATATATGCATAGCTAGAGAAGGAGATTGTTGTCCACTTGGATTAGTTTGATGTTTTATGGAAGAGATTTAGTTTGGTGTGAGAAATATTTTAAGGGTGATATTACCAAGCAGGCTATGCAAGTTGATACTCAACTTGCAACTTCTTTGGACTTAATTTGGGTAGATTATTCCATTATTTAATTTAAAACTACAATAATGCCATTTTGTTCATGTCATTTGCTAGGTAGGTGACTGGTACATATATATACATACATACATACACACACTATTGTTTTTGAATTCCAAGCTTGCTAATTGCCATGCCAGTGCACATTTTTGGGGTGCAACCTGCTATTCTATTTCAAAAACCCTTTTTTTTTTTTTTAATTTTTTCAATGAAATTACAGTGGAGTTTCAATCCCTTTATCAAACCAAGCCTTGATCTATAGATGGGTGATAAAGATTGTAAACTCCTAGGTGCCTCGCTATAAGACTACAATCCCAAGATTTGGCATGCGTGCGTGTATATAATATATATCTGTGGGGGATTAAGTGATCCATACTTAGCTTGTTTTGTCTTGTTCATCGAACTGAAAGTTTAATGATCTTTTTATTTAGATATTTCGTTTAATTAAACATGATTCTTCATGAGAAACATATAGCTAATATATATACAGGCGTAGATTGTATTGTCAGGGAACGGATTTTTTGTGCTATATATTCTGATGCATGAACCCCTGATATGTAATTTTTCGGTGGCTTTGTCGTACAACTAAAACTCCAGAGACAATAGTGTTTGAAATTTGTTCAGAGAACATCATGTTTAACGAATATAGCTGTTTTTGGGTTAAAATTTTGTTGTCAATGTGTGCTTTTTAGCATGGTAAATAAAAAAATGATCTTAAAAAATCTTAGTTAATATATCTTGATGAAATGCCTAAGTTTGGGTTCATTGTAAAATAATTTATTGAATTACAAAAAAATATTTTTTTATCAATTTAAATTTAGGCTTGAATTTGGTCCATGAATAATTATATTTTTCTGTCCAACTCACTGTTTTGTCCAGCCCGTAAAAAAATATCTGATTAATTTTTCTAATATTTTTTCAACAAATCATAAACAAGTTTTTTGAACATTTGTTTTATGACCATAATGTTCAAGTTTTGTTATGAATTTATAAGAACAAATAAACGTTGATAATGTGAAAATTAATTCTTTAATTTTTTAATGTTTAAAATCAACTATAAAGTATTTCAATAAATAAGTGTCTTTTTTTATTTTAATTTAAGCATAAATATACTATTTAATTAGTATGCATATTATAATCTTTATATATATTTTAAATCTGGGTTGATAGCATTATATATATATATATATATATATATATATATATATAGTTTTGTGTAATTAATTTAATTTATGCTTATTTCTTACTTGCACAGCCCACTTACTGGAATTGTTTTTCATAAAATGACACCCCCCTTGAATAGTAGATGTCTTTTTCTTTGCAAATCTTGACGGTTGTTCTTGTGTTTTCAAGGATCAAATTAATCAATCATTGGTTCTTTATTTTTATTTTATCTTTTTTACTATTATCACTTTTTTAATATTATTATCATTACCATAAAATCTATCAACACTATCACAAATATTGTTTTCAAAGCCGTTACAAAAAAATTACCTATACCCTCGCTATTATCATATTATCGCAAATCATTTCTGTCATTTTATTGTTTTTCTATTAAGTGCAGATCATTTGGTTGTAAGAGTACCAAAACTATATTTATAAATGCAGGGGAAATCTTGAAAAAAAATTCAAACTTTGGGTGAAAAAGCCTACTCTATTTGGCTACTGAGTCATTCATCACTAACAACTCTAACCATATCAAAGCTGCAACTGTGAGTCACTTTTATACCAAGCGAGGCCCTTGTAATAATTCATCACTGCCTATAAATAGATGCTAGCGGTTTAAATCAAGTAAAATTTCAAACAAAAGTGAGATATCTTTAGTGAAATGCCGCTTCTGAAAATTCTTATAAAATGTTGGTATACATTATCCTCTAAAGAAAATTTAGAGGTAGAATTGTGACAAATGGTGTTTGTCGCCGTTTATGCTTCTATTTTTTTAAAAAAATATTTATAGTTTTAAAAAGTATTGAATTAATGATTTTTTTAGTATTTTATGATGGTTTTGATGTGATAATATTGAAAATAAAAAACAATCTAAACAAATGTCTTTTAGAAAATATCATTCATCAAAATACATAACACCCCAAATTCTCATTTCCCTTTTCCTTTCCTTGTTGTTGCTGGAATTTTTTTTTTGGTAAATGTTGAGACTTGAGAGAGCTGAGGTTTAGTTTCTTTTTAATCGTGTGGTGCATTCTATTTTTTTAAAATGTATTTTATTTAAAAATATATGCGAATGGAGGTAAAATCAAGGCAGCTGATCAGAGGACTGAAGCAAACTGTTCTGTTTTGATGACACGGTGAAGTGAACAATTAGGTCTGTTTATTTTACTGTGACATTAAATGCATGTCATGGGTGTATACAATATATTAACACACTGCACGTACACCAGACTAATTTTCTGCCGAGGGAGAGGGGAAAAAAAAAGGGGAACCAGACCAGAAAGGAAGTTCAAGGAATTTTGTTTTGTTGTGCACAAAATACTCTTGGATACCCTTATTGTAAATACCTGAAATAACTGAATTCTTAAAAAAACAAAAATTGTTTTTTCACTACCTTAACTGATATGACATCAAACCTTAGCGGCCAAGCTAAAAACACATGTCAAAGGCGTGTTAATTTTAAAAGCTTCACCGTTAATCCCATATATTAATTATTATGTCACCTTTTTTAATATTGTCATTGAAAATGTAACTTAGGAATTTTAGTATTAGCAATTATTTGCTCTGACGGACACGATATTTAACTGACATGACTGGTCACTGAAATTCTCCTCAGGTTAAAGAGCAACATTGTCTCGAGATCTGGGAGCTTGTTACCTAATTTCAACCACCAACTAGAAGCTATGTCGTCATTTATTATAGACATTTTAATGGGATTTTTACACTGTTATTTTTAAAAACACCTTTTTAAGGGCAATTCCAAGCTACAGAGCTGTAAGTGGACGATACATTTATGTGAAGCTTCTAGAAAAACGGGACAAGTGGATCGAGTTCGGGGGCAGCTATTTATTTTCCATTAATTAATAAATCTATTTACTGCAATTATTTTCCCTGGCTGTGCGCAGGGGTATTTCGATAACTTCGGCCATCCAACTTGGGGCGTTCATAATTCCATTATCAATTTAATCATCTCTCTACTCCAGTAGCTATCTAGTTGAGGTATTACCGTGTAGTTTAATCTTCGGACAGCTTTTTATCTCCACTTTATTGTCCTTTCCTCCTTATTTCTTTCCCATTCTTACCAACTTCCATTAATCAACTCGATTGTTTTTAAGTCGAGACCAGCTCTTCGGTTTATGGAAGACAGGAAAAGAACGACAACGACGACTTTGCGCTCTCACAGGAAGACCTTAAGTTTAAAGTTTCCATATAATCAAAGCCTTAATTAAAGCTGGATGCTTTCCAACTGACCGCCCTTTCCAGCGATTGGGTGATAGCCTTACAACTTCCACTGATAGCGTTATGTACAGTGTTGAACCTAAAAAAGGAATGATCATTGATAAGTGGACCGCATTAAAATATTGAGAGTATGTTTGAAATAACTTGTAAGATTGATTTTTAATTCTGAGATGTTATTCATTCTTCTTAAAACAATATTTAATTATAGAAATAAATTAAAAATACCTCTTTTGAAAAATAAATGTTGCATGGGTTAAGTATCAATGAGTTGAGGTTAGAATTTTTAATTTAATTTTATAATAAATTATAACCCGTGATTTTCTACCCTAGTTTAAGGACGTTTGACATTGAGATTAACATATTATTTTTAATATTTTTAAATTATTTTAATGTAGTTGTTAGAGAATAATATAAATTATATATTTGAGTTTTATCTAAAAGCTTAAGCTATTGGGTTGAGATGATTCTTTGACATGATATCAAAGTCTTGATGATTAAGCGGTCATGAGTTTGAATTTCACCACCCCTATTTATTTAATAAAAATTAAGTACAATGTAATGTAAGTCTGTGTAAGTTTCAATCTCAAATGAATTTTACTTGAAGGGGTATGTTAAAGAATAATATAAATTATGTTTTGAAGTCTCATCTAACAGCTTAAGCTTAAATTATTACGTTAAGTTAATATGTAATATTAAAAATATTTTTTAAAAAGTAAAAATAAAAATATATGAAAGGTGCGGCAATAGATCTGAGTTGGTTCCTCTTGTATTGAGGGACTGCCCCATGCATGCGATGCCTGGAGCGAGAGCACAATTGATTCGTGGATTACGAGGTTTTATTCTATGGATTTGTTTCAGAATCTATTCTGTGGGCTACTTGGTTTGGAACTGGGTGCTGGCGGTCGTGGAACTGGCGCAACTCCACTTGTTTTTGTACCTGAATTTCTGCCGCCAAGGAATTAACCCAGTGTTTGCTTTGCAATTTTCTTGCCGGAGAAGTTGAATGGAGGTCGTTATTTTTATTTTATTTTATTTTAGTTTATAATGCATTCTATTTCTTAAAACTAGTTTAAAACCATCTATTCACTTGTTTTATAAATGTTAAAAAAATGATTTATAATCATCTTAAAAGAGATAATTCATTGTTAAAATGATATCATAGTTAAAAATATTATGACCGAGTCGATCAATAATTTATTCCTTTAAATATATTTAATAATAAAATAAATAATTATAAATAAATTATATATCAAATAAAATATATATACCAACACAAAACTAAGATAAAAAATAGTTGAAAATGCAAGATAATAATTTCATCTCAAATGTATATTTTTTTTTTTGTTAACATTCAATCCACACACCCGTAGTTGAATATATATATATATATATATATATATAGTCTTGTCCATGTCTTCTGTGTCCCTCAAACTTGATTTTGTGTCTTTTGCAGTAAGCAAGTACATTTTCATTCCTCGTGTCTTTTTTTTTTCCCTTAAGACAAACAAACAAGTTCGATAGATCACTAAATTTATAGAGAGCCATGTTGGTTGTATTCGTGTTTTGTTAGAGGATGTTTGGAGAGCGGCTAGCCCTGCAATAATACATGTGTACTTTTCGGAGCACAGTTCTCATTCCAATAAAATAAAAAAGAAAACCTTGTAACTGAATCAAAACTTTTATGCCCATGTCTGGAAACTACTTTTTTTTTTTTTTTAATGTTTCTTTATCATAAAAAAATTTTGATAAATAAAAAATACTTTATAGTTAAGGAAAAAAATTGATTGGTTTTTTAAGAAAGAATTTTCCTTTTATTTCAAGTAGAATATATTTTCCTGAAATTATGAAAAAATAAAAAACATCCTGATATTTTTTAATTATATCAAATTTGATCCTTAATTTTTTAATTGCTATATATTTTATTTTGATATTTTTTTAATTTTATCTCTTAAAATTTGATTTTTATACCAACTATGGTCCTTATTTTTTTATTTTTTTTCTCTTATTCTTTTTTTAATTTAGAATATCTATTTATATATTATCTCTATTCTTTTAATTGCTATCTATTTTATTTAAAATAATCCATGAAATTTATTTTTTGAATTTAATCCTTGTTCATTTTTTTTTATTTTTTTATTTGTCATATTTTATTTTTATTTGTTTTATTTAAAATAATTTATGAGTTTTTTTTAATTTCATCCTTTAAATTTTTTATAAATAAAACTTAAAAATATTTTACCACTTATTTTTATGACATTATTAAATATCAAAAAATTATTTATTTTTTACTAATTCATTTTCCATTAAAATCGCTTTTCAAAATAAAAATAAGCTGTGCCAAGTACAAATTATAAACCTTCCCACAAAGGAGAAATTTCAACCAAAAAAGAAAAGGGAATCACCTGCAACTCTTCGTAAACCAATGCCAATTGAAAGCCGTGCACTGTATGCAACGGCAAAAAAACATTCACTCAAGATTGTCAAACATAACGAAGAGACTTAGAAAAACACCAAGAAATAAAAAAGATAGAAGATTACAAGTAGGCTAGCCTTGGAATGAATCAACAACTTCCCTATATCAGATACAAACAAGACTCTGATTAGTAGCCAAGTTGCCTCATTAACCCAATATACTAAACACGGATCCATGGAATTCTTAGTCAAGGAAATTAATCTGGTGTGGATTACATGTGAGAGTCGAATTGAAGTTATAAATTTTCACGACCAAGTTGCAGTTGATGCTTATTTTATTCTTGTCAACTTGGGACAGACCGTGGTTGTTCGGTTGATAGATGCTCCTAACAGTTCATGGTTGAGGTCATCTTCGAGAGGCCAACAGTTTTGCTAGTTGATGGTGGTGTATCCATCAAATCCAACCCATGGTTTTGCTACTTATAATACCACTATAAGATGCGTATCCCTCTCCAGAAGAGTCAACAATTTAACCTCGGTAAAAGACTTCTCGAAGACTTCAAAATCGAAACTGTAGCTTGGTGTCCGCTAGTGATGCACATTGCCATGCCGAGACCAACTCGGTTTCTCGTTTTAATATTGGAACTTACCATTTCTTTCGTTCCTTGTCTGTCTGTATAATGTCGGGGAACCATGCGCCAGGAGGAGGCTATGGGTTTTTTTTTATAATGAAATTCTATATATATGCAAAAGCTTACGAACATGACTGTACACCATCTCCAACTACTGAATTAGAGGTATATTCATATATGTTAGCCACTCACCTTTTTTTTTTCTTCTAGTGTGGGTATTTTCCACAATCACCTTGCATATGCATCTCAACAACAATATAAAGAGTCGAAATTTGACCACGAATATAATTAAGCACAGACATGTTCACAAGTAATGGTAGCAGGAGCTTTCTCCAATCACGGTCAAGTTCCGGTCAAACTTCCGGTCTGGCCAAGGAATGGATAACCGCATAATTAAAGTATCCACCATGCCTTTGTCCGGTGACTTCGGATGAAGGAAGCTCCGTTCAAGCGATACGCTCATAGCTCACAGATGAAAAAAGGCTGATGTTGAAGTAAAGGCACGTGGGCCTCTTTTGGACCAAAAGGATTACTGTCGGCTTGATGCCCATGGATTATAATCTCAAAAGACAGGAAGCCCGGTCCAGTTAATTATATGGAGCCCAAAAAGTAAGGCCAGGCTAGAAAGGCAGCAAAAAAAATTGTGGATTCAACTTCCTGTTACTATTTCAGCAAGAAAAGAGGTGATGATCGATAGAACTTTATGGGTTTGCATCAGAAGATAAAACATAAAAGACAAGTATGCAAGTAAATTACTGATGCAAAACAAGCTATAAATGTCATTATTGACTAGAAGCAGCATCTCAATTATTAAAATAAACCATGTTCCATGTAAAATATGATCCCGTGAAACATCAAAGCAGAGAAATTTATCAGATGATTCAGGTACTTGCATTTCAAGCTAAAATGAGTTATCATGATGTCGTCAGTGCGGGCAGGTTTTAAAGCACCAGATTCTTTAACCTAGCATGTCAAGATTTAACATGTATGTACGCATAAGGTTTTGAACAAAGTTTTCCCAACGCAATTAGGAATGTGATTTTGAATGATAATCTAACAGCATTGGAAATGAAATGACAGAAAACTAAACCAGTTCGTTAAGCTAAACAGCATTAGGATATATTATTCTGCTGACAAAGAAACTGCTTGAACAACTTGGACATGGAGCTTATTCTGAATGGCCAAGACATGGTTCAGCAAGTTATTATATTTGCCGTTAGCTCCATTGCAGCAATTACTTGAACCTTTGGAACCACAGAGAAACATAAGCAATACTGACGCCCTGATAATATAAAATGAAAAACAGATATAATGATTAAGCTAGAGAAAGACAAAAAAACCAAGAGGAAACTGTAACAAAACCAGGAAATTTCTTACTCTTTAAGGAAGGTAGTCTACCATCAACTTGTTGAAGCCTTCTCGTTCTTCATTATCATATGGAATGACTTAACCCGGTCCTCCTCTACTATCTCCCGTAATACATCATCCTCAATCTTTTCTGCTTGCCAACGAGAAGGGTCCTCCACAAATTCCTCACTAAATATCATGCGTGAGACCCATTCCTTCCATGCTGTCCTACGATACTTGTCCTCTTCAACTGTGCCTGTTGCCAGAAGCTGATACACATAAACCATCTTCTGTTGGCCAGGCCTAAAAGCTCGTGCAATGGCCTGCTTTGTCTTGGAAGGATTCCACTCCGAGTCCAAAAGAATTACCCGTGAAGCTGCTGTCAAGCTTATTCCCTCAGCACAAGCTGTAATTGATGCAAGCAGAACCCTTGAAGGCCCTCCCAATTCCTCAAACTTATCCATCACTCTTCCTCGTTCAAACAGCTCTAGTTCCCCTGTAAGAACCAGGATTTCTTTACCCTGCTGCCATCTAAAGATATTCTCAAACAATTCAAGGAATAATTTAATGGGTGCAATGTTGTGGCAAAAGATCAGAACCTTCTCGTTCTTGACTACACGATACACAAGATTCAACACAAACATCACCTTGGACCCTTTCTTACAATCAAATCTTAACTTCTCAAGTTCCATCAGTTCCTCCAGATTATAAAATTTTTTAACACAGACAGAAGAATTGACCAATGAAGGATGTATTGAAGCAAGAGTTATCAAAAGCTCTACTTCCAGGGGGTATCCTGGGCATTTTTCCATTATTTTATGGAGTTTCACCAAAATCTGATGTTGAATATCTGTTGGATTCATCAATATGGTGTAAATCTGTAGACCAGGAAGGGTGTCAGAAGCTGTGCCTTCATACACGTCAATGAACCCATTAGTCATGTTTCTCAGCATATTCAAACCCTGCATTTTCTCTTCAGCCTCATCCGAATTAATTTTGCTTGCAATGTTATCTATGAAGAATTTTCTGGCGCGAGATTCCAGCAAATGACGTGCTTTTTGTGCCCCTTTCTTTTTCCTATTAAACTTAGGGTCTAATGCCTTCAGAACTTCTTTGATAAACATTGGTCTTGCCAGAGAAAGGGTGTTGAAATATTCACAAAAATTATTCTGAAACAAAGTACCTGAAAGCAATATTCTCAGATCTGTTTCCACTTTCATCAAAACCTTTCTCAACCTTGATTTTGTACTCCTGGGGTTGTGTCCTTCATCAAGTATCAACATTCCAGGACTCTCTCGCAGCACTTTAGCCATATATTTTCTGTGGTTGTACTTCGAGTCTTCTCTCATCAATGTCAGAAATGAGGTATAGCCCATGACAAGCACACTTGGTTGTGCATGCCACTTTTGCATTTTCTCCAGGCAATCCAAAATATGCACAACATCCTGGCTGGGCCTTGGACCTGATCCTCGAAGCACTGCTGGAGTCTGCTTGAAGACTCTAGAAGATCTGGTGCCATGGATAAGATGAACTGGAACAGGGATTTCCCACTTGATAAATTCCTTGTACCAGGTATAGAGAGTTGTCTTTGGAGCAAGGACCAGAGGCCGTTTTCCTGGAAACAACTTCAAGTAGCTGACAAGGAATGCAATGATGAGAAATGTTTTTCCAGCTCCAGGAGTATGAGAAACAACACAACCACCTATCTTCTTAGATGTTTTTTCCATACGTGCCGGTACCAAGGATCCAGCAGTGTTCTTCCATAGAAACTCAAAAGCCTTTTTCTGGTGCATGTGTAATTTCGGTCTGAGCTCAGGGATCAAGTCCCAAACATTGTCATTCACTTCTGATACAGGCACATCTTCACCTGAAGTATGATTGCCAAAAAGACTCGAGCCCTCATCTTCATCAGGTTTAAGCTCCAAATCCTCTTCATTCTGTGGCTTACTTTCTGCAGTCCAGCCTGTGTGTTCCATCTAGAGAAATGTAAACGTGCATAGTATAATTAGGATTCTGTTTGAAACAATAGCATTAGATACTCCCATAGAAAATGGTTGAAACTGAACAACAGAAGTTGGAGCCTGCCATTAAACTACCCCACGGTCCCCACCTAGGAGACTACGGTCAAAGACCAACCAAAATGCAATGAGATGAAATTCAGTATATATTACACGAGCAGTAGGATACCTAATTATAACTACTAAGTGCCTCCCCTTCATACTCACTCGTCTATCCAGAGGGCTAATAAACGAGGTACAGCAGCCACATTGAAAACATTGGCATCATGGATTTAAAAATTTGACTTACAAATGGTGCTGAAACATATTTTATTTCAGTTTTCACAAAGCCGCATATTTGGCATAATATCCCAATTTCTTCATCTAGTTTGAATTCGTGCTGGCAATTTTTCTGTGTAGTCTGAGTGGAAAGTAGAGCCTGCAAATCCTTGAGCCAATCAGAAACGGTAATGAAGAAAAACATATGGTACAAGTGATATGAATATATAAATATAACGCACCTGTACAAAAAAGAATCAAATCAAATTAACAGTTCTACCTCATTATCTTCAAGTATATATGCTGATGCCAGGCATAGTTCCATCTCTCTCCACAACATTTCAGTTTCTGAGCTTTCTCCATCATCCTTAACTGAAGATGGTTCCATTTTCTCCTTCTGATCTGAGCTATGTTTTGCTTTAAACTCTTCCCACTGGTCAATAATGCGTGGTACCTCCTTTGACTTGATTGTGGCATCGATGTTCTTCATATAAGAACTTATGAGTTTATTGTACGCACCAGCACTTAAGGCTGTCCGCTTGTATGTCATTGGCGCACAAGAGTCATCCTGCTTTAAATGTGTGGATCGGTATCTTGCTCTTTGAACTTTCTTAGTAGAAAATTTTCCGCCCCATCCATTTCCAAACATCAAATCTTCACCAAGATCATTCTTCCTGTGCACAGCAGGAGAACTCCTTTTTCTGTAATAACTAATTGGAAATTCAATAAACGCTGGTGAATAATGTTCAGGAGTCTTCACAGGGGAATCAAATTGTTCAAAGGTTGCCAGAACATCTTCAGTATGCACAGGAACAATAGCAAGTTGATCTTGGTGTTCTCTTCTGTTAGCCACGCCTGATTTAACCTCCCTAATTTGAGTTCCATGCTTTTTTCTGTTAGCCATGCCTGATTCAGCATCCCTGAGTCGAGTTTGGTGTTCTATTCGGTTAGCCATGGTTGACTTTTGGCGTTTTCTTCTCTTAGCCATGCCTGCTCGAACCTCTCCGGGCTTAGTTTGGTGCTCTCTTCTGTTAACCACATTTGATTTAATCTCCTTCAGGTAAGTCTTGGTTCTGGAAACAGGGATACCTTCCAAGAGTTCTAGTTTAGGAGAACTAACTCCCACTTCGTTGCATGTTTGCTCTTCTGCACAACTTGCACCTGCATGTGTCCCAAACAGGTATGCCAGTGGTAAGTGCATTTCTTCTTCTTCTTCTTCTTCTTCTTCTGCCTTCCACTTCAGTGGTGTGTATGGCAGGGATCTTACCCAGCCAATTTCTGTCTCTGCAGGAGCATCACAGGCAAGGAAGCGCTCAGGTTGTACATTTTGACGCTTTGACCGCCGCAAACTCATAACATCATAGCATGGTGATTGTTCAGTCCCACTGGTTTCACTAATATGGCCTGCTTCACTACAAGCATCAGTGGGAACCAATAGGACCACAAATGGGGTTGAAATACTGTCTTTCACTTTGAAAGTTACACAATTTATGTGATTATTAGATTTTAATGAACAGTGCTCATTCTCACCACCCAAAATTTGGTAGACAATTTTATTTTGGACTGACCTTACATCAAATTCAACTTGCTTCAGAACTGATGCTACAAGCAGCCATGTAAGGTCAGCTGAAAACCTCCCCCAAAAGAGTTTGCTTCTTTGTACTAAAGAACAGTCCTCACAAAATTCCCAACGGTAGAACTGAGCTTCTTGCTGATTGTTGTCTGCTTCACATGGATCATTGTCAAGTTTCTGAAGAACAGAAATTTCGTTGATTCCTACTGCTTCAGTTTCTTTACTAAGTCTGGCTCTCTCTGAACCAAGAGGGCCTTGGTTAACATAGAGGTTAACAAAAAATTGACATGAGCAGTGAGATACATGAGGTTTCCGCTTGATAGAACTTATCTTAGCATCAACCCACACCTGCATGAGAAAGAGCATATGAAAAACAACATTAAATATGAACATCACAACTTTTGAAATTTAACTGCTGCAAAATTTAATGGGAAGCTCTTTCAAGCAGGAAAATTATCATGTATTCTGTTGGTGACAGGGATATTAGAGGAAGCAATTCAATGTTTTGTGCATTATGATGTGCATTTATTAAGCCATAAGAACTTTTTCAACCATGTTTAAGTCTTGTGCTGTTCTAAAGAAATGCAAACAGTTGAAAACACTCAATAAGCAAGATTGTGATAAATGTACACCATCTATAGCCCTCTCATAGTTACAGAGCTTTCAGTAATGCAGCAACATGAAAAGGTCACTTACAGGTTCTGAATTTCCTTCCCCAGTATTCTTTGCACGCTCAGAAGATGAAAGCACACAAATATCAATACCAGGCCTCAGAAAGCAGGTGCAATCAGATAAAGTAGCTTTCCTCGACTTAACTCGAATGTTTGAGAAAGGACCCTTCTCCTCAATTCTATGATGGCTATCTACAAAATGCACAGCCATAGCCCCATCCCTGATTTGTATAAGCTCCACGCTTTGCCAAGAGCCACAGCATAAGGCCTCAAAAGCTAAGCGAATAGAGCATCAATAGAACCATATTAAAAAGATAGTTATCACATCACGTGATGCATATACAATTGCAAAAAATATTTCGGGAATCCATAGCCATTTGAAAAATGAAACCATCCAGGTTTCAACAACTTAAATCAGAATATTCTTAACGATCAAACACACAGATTTCCTCGCTGCATAAATATCAAGGACAAATGATTTTTAAGATTAAAAAAATCTGAATTTGATGGTTCACACCATCAATTTGTCTTTTATGATTGTCCCATCTTAGCTCAAACATTATGTGGCTCTGACAATTTGGCTATCCAAAAAACACATAAATGCTTATATAACTTCCACAGGCCAATAATTTACGATAATACATGAACCTATATTTAGCATGGACTCCTTGCTCAGAATAACAAAAACTTATGCTCCTCAGTATTGGGGCTCGCTCCTAAGTAAAGTTAAGGATAACATTAGAAATAAACAAAGAGAGAGAGTAACGGAATTAAGGAGGTAATACATACGGTGTGCATTAAATGGATGCTTGGACTGATGTAAACGCTTTCTCTTCATTGTTAATCAGCAAAGAAGCTAATTCTCTTCAGCAAACCCTGAGATAGTCGAAAGAAAATGAGAGCATCAACATATACTCAAGGAGATGCATTCAAACTTGAAACCAATTAATGTTCATGAACTACATGAAATTCCACCAAAGTAGCTTTTCTTTATCTAGTAATTTAGATTTGATGCAACAAGCTTTTACCAGTAAATTCCAAGTGAGTGAACAGTCCTTTGAGCCACAATGCAATAATCCAGGCTGCATAAATGAGGATTCAAACTATAGATGTGAGCCTCAACAGCTCATCCCAGGCTCCCCCGTTTTCCACTTGGCTAAACCAGTGGGGAATGACGAGTCCCACAAAATAGGTCAATGAGCATCTGCATTTTGTCTAATGGTTCTCACCTCTGCAAAACAAAGACTGGAGAGAGTTGGAGTTTTACACTTGTCACTTTAAGAGGGGGAAAAAAACGGAAAAGAAAAGAAATGGTAAGATTGACAAGCAGTGCCATGGCATCATTATTGTTTTTGGTGCCAATTGTTTTCCTTGGTATTGCCATACCATCAATTATTTAATATAGCCATGACAGAGTTCAGTCCAAGTCTAGTGCTATCATTTCAAGCCAGGGTGATCAAAATAATGCCTTCTTGCTTTCACCTGTGAAATTTTTACAAGGACTGGTTCGCTCGTTGGTCCAGCACAGTTTTAACTAGTTGATGCAAGGGACCCTACGGTTTATAACTGTTTGGAGTGGTAAACCACGAGAGTGTGATTGGTTTGGTGGAATGAACCAGCTCCATGCAATAGTTTATCGCTTTTACCTCAAGGATTCTTGTTCTACGAAATAGAAAATTAAAAGGAAAAAAAAACCAGAAAGAAACGTGATTATTTACACTCCCATTAGTGAGTAGTGACTTTCGCTCTCTTTTCCTGGTTATAAATCCATGATACGGTAAATTAATCGGCAATTAATACATGATGTTGAGTATGAGACTTCTGTGGTAAGTAGTTAAGCAACAATATTTACAACCCCCTTTTCTTCTTTTCTTTTTTTTTTTCTCACTGGAAAAATGAAGGGGAAATCCACCTTTTTACCATTCTAGCAATCATTCCCTAGAAAGTAATGTTGCAAAAAAAATCTCCTCTTTTTCAACCCCAAAAAGAAATCTAAGAAACACTCGAGCTTAAACCAGTCAAAACCCCTTGTCAGTATCAGTTTTATATCAGAAAGGAAGACAGAGCAGAGGGTTGTCTCAACAGACATGAAAGAAAAAAAAGAGAGGCATGTAAAAGGAAAGGAAGTTATTATACTAAAAGTAAAATACCTGAACAGAACTTCTGTGTCTGATAAAAAGGCAGATTCAGGTGAGTTATGATGGAAAAGAGTTAGGCTCCGGCAAGGTTTTCATCGAGAAAGAGACACTGAGCCATGAAAATGGAGTGGACTTGGAGATGTGGATGCTCGGTACCCCCTAGAACCGAGAGGGGAATAGTGGGGCGAAGAATCCTATAAGTGGTCTGGGTCACTGGGAACATCGGGGTTTGTGTTATTGCGTTGGTAAAGTCATAGGTGTCTTGTTCGTGGTGAACCAGTTGGCCTGTTTGGTAGTAAATTCATGTGTTTGGTCTGTTTTGGGAGTACATGCTCTATGTACAGCGGTCAAACAGTGACGTGTGAAGGAAAGGAGTGAATTACTGTAATATGTAAAGGGATCACTGTGATTTTTCTTTTTTCTTTTTTCTTTTTTTATTTTGATCCCTTTATTTTTTTTGTTTTAATATTTTTTTTATTAATATAAATATTCCAATCAGTTTTTATGTTCTCAATTAATTTCATATATTTAAAATTGATAATTATATAAATTTTTAAAATTTTAAAATTTATAAAATTCATATTGATATAAGTTGAACTGAAATCTTCAAGGTTTTCAATATTATATTTATTCAAAACTGATATCGATGATTTGGTTTTTATATTTACATGTGAGCATCTTGTGATATCCGTCCCCAAGAGGTGTAGCGTGGTGGTAAAGGGCTTGAGATCTGCACAACAGGTCTTGAATTCGAGTCAGGGCGTGCACTTTTTATAAGAGCCTGGGACAGCCGGGGTTTTACTTACTTATCTGAGCCCACAAAGTGCGCTTTCCAGAAAGTGGGGTTTCCTCGAATCCAAAAAAAAAAAAAAATCTTGTGATATCCGAGGAATATTGCCTCACTTGATCATGCCTTGGAATATCTCTTAAATTCTAGGTCTCTGCACAAATAACATGTCCTTGCGTACGTTAAGAGTTCAACTGGAATTGTTGCTATCTGAGCTGATAATATTTGAAGAAACGTGATGCAGGAGATTGGAACATGGTGGTGTTGGCGGCGTATTTATGAGGCCATCACTAACAATTTTCTTTTAAAAAATAGGGTATCAGAATTATGCTCAATAAGAAGACCACTTCTTATACTTCTTGTTTTTTTTTTCCGAGAACGAACCTTTTAATTTCCATATTGCACCGTCGTGGGGTTCTAAATATCAAAAGAGAAAAAACATAATTAAATGGTATTGTAGTTTATATTTTTTATTTAAAAATATATTTTAAAAATTATTTATTTTTAACTAGTAAATCAAAATTATATAACAAAATTAATATATATATGTATATATTAATTTAATATTATTTAAAACAAATATATTTAAAAAAAACCGACACAGACAAAAGTTGTATTTGATATTGTGTTTTAGAAGTGTTTTTAAAAAATTTTAATTTTTTTTCTAAAATTAATATATTTTTAATATTTTTATATTATTTTGATAGGTTAATATTAAAAATAATTTTAAAAAATAAAAAAAATTATTTTAATATCTTTTAAAATAAAAAATATTTTAAAAAATAATTATTCTTACACTTCCAAGTTTCAACTAGCATGAGAATATTACACTCGACTTTGACGAGGTAAGTAAGAAAAAAAAAAAAAAAAAAAAGGCTGGACTGGGGCACGCACCACGGAATACCGATTCTTTTTTCCCGCTGCAAATTATGTTTGTGACGTAGCAAAACGAAAAAAAGTGACTTCTCTTCAATTATTTTCGAGGGAAAAAATTAGTAGACAGAGCTTAAGGAAAGTGATAAGGTCAAAAGAACTTTCGTCGTTAAGTACACGTTAGTGGCTAGCCAAAGGCCATAGGCTATAGCCCAGGGTCAAGATCACAGGAGCTGTCCAACTACGAAACCTAACAGGGTGGTGTGTCGTCAGTCTTCTTTTGCAGACCTAAAATGCCAGCATCTTTTTTCGAGATTTGTCGTTCTCATCCAGACTTCTAGTGCTCCGAGCTAATAAAACGCGCGCTCTGGGCACTCATAACGGGAACCGGGCTTTAATTATATCAAGATCTACGTACGATGCCCAGGCCCATAATCTATTATTGACCTGAATTCGTAGATAGCCCATACAATCTATGATCAATGGGAAAAAAAAGGTTTTGGATTTTTTTTTTATTACTAAAAAGAAGAGAAATAAATGGGTTTTGAGCGGTGGTGTTAGAAAGCACACGGTCAGCGAGATTCCCTGGGGTCTCATCTAAGGCACTGGGAATAAATTATCCGTTGATTCGAACTGCTTTTCTTCCGTCTCATGAATTTGAGCTTTTGTTCCTTTGATTGAGCTACTCCAGACAATTTCAGTGACAGAGAGATAGGCGCATTGCATCGAACGAGAAAGATAGAAGCAAGTAATTTTTTTCTATCGGACGCGGACTTCCACCTTAGCTTCCATGTCATTTAGATAACACGTATAGTATTATAATGGATAATGACAGATATTTTAAAAAAATATTTTTTATTTAAAGATATATTAAAATAATATTTTTTATTGTTTAAAATTAATTTTTAAATTAACATATGAAAACATCAAATAAAAAATATAATTTCAAGCAAATAAAAAAATATTGTAGTAACATGTTTGTACGAATGATTCGCTTGCAATGCGTTTAAATAAGTTAGTAACTGAATTAATTACTACAAATAGATGAGACCAGCAAAATAGAATGTCTGAAAGACCCGTAAACACAATACAAAAAAAAAAATACAAAAAAATAAAATAAATATATATATATATATATATATATATATATATATATATATATATATATATATATACACCCACTAAATGAATGACGAGATCTCTAGCTTAGTTCACTAACATCAGTTCGATTAACAATTGCTTTTCAAGTTTGGCTTCTAATTTGCAAAATGCAAAGCAAGGGACTAAAAAACCAGTTTACATCATAATCTACGAGCCTTCAATCAGCCTAGAAACATAAACACTATTTTCCTTGAGAAAACGCTACAAAGCTGTCAAAATCCTAAGCTGAAGTACCCCTCTGCTCCTGTCATCCCAGAATCAATTTCCCCTAGCAGCTCTTCTACGCTGAAGATCTCATCCCAGCCGTAGCTGTGCAAGTCATTGGTCCACGAAGGATTTTCTGATTGAATCTTCAGCTCATCTTGACTCAGCTTGCTATTTTTTTCAACTCCCCGAGAACAATCCTCAACATGTTGGCTTGATACATTCGGTTCGTAAACCTCAGTTTGGCTTGATACATTCTGCTCGCAAACCTCAGCTTGGCTTGATATATTTGTCATCCAATCCTCAGCATGGCTTAATACATTCTGGTTAGGATCCTCGTACGCACAAACCTCGGAGTGGGTTGATGTGGTGACGGAGTCAGCAGGACTTGCAGCTGAATAATAGTTTGATGGTGTCCCAGCAGAGAAGTTATCCTTCGATGAGCTTGTTGAATTCACCACATCTGGAATGTTTAAACGAGCACAAGGACCATACATAGCTCGTGCGGCATTATCATAGGCAAGAGCAGCTTCATAGGCAGTAGGAAAAGTACCAAGCCATAGCCTAGGCCCTCTGTTTGGCTCCCGAATCTCAGCAACCCACTTCCCCCATGTCCTCTGTCTCACACCTCTGTAATTGCAGACTGAATTCTCTGGCCCTCCTTTACCTTTCATGCACCCCTTCTTTGAGCCCTTGGCAGGAACTTTACGAACTGGTTTCTTACCTCCATCAACTTGAGCATCAAGAGACTCATTGTAATCCTTCCACTTTTGAAGGGTTTCAGCTACAGATTTATTACTTGGCCTTTTCCTCTTCTTAGCAGAGTCCATGGACATGGAAGTGGCGTTAGAACCTTGAGTAAGAGTACCCATATTCTCGATCTCAGGACCCAATAATTATGATCCCAGTACTGGATAACTACAAGAGTTTCAGAATCTGCAGTAGATAGAAAAGTAAAATTAGGCCCTACTGCCACAAACTTGAACAGGAGAAACACAATAAAATAACAAATCTCTAAATCTCCAAAGAGTGACTCCACTGCAGCTAATGTTCGATATATGTGTGTACATAGAGAACCAACTAATTCTCATCCTCTCGGGCCAACAAATTTACTTGTTCGTAAAGTTTTCTCTATTTTGTCCTATTTTAAGTTTTCCTCTTCCGAGAAGGAGATTTTTCCTTGACTAGCAAGGAATAAATCTCTATCAATTAACGCCCTTAAAAGAGTACGTATTATTAAGCAGCACGGAGAGAGTTGTCTTGACCACCAAGTATATCAATAACCCAGACAGCAAGAAGATTTCCTCGGTAACCAAACAGGCCCACAAAAACTTAACAAAGAAGATCTAATTTCTAGAACAAGAATTTACCACAACACAAACACCAACAAGCTTTGTAATAGCTCACAATCCAATTGGGTTTTTAATACCCAGAATTTCTTCCAATTATAATAACTCCAAATTCTGAAACCCTAACCCGGAAAGCGAAATTCACCTATCAAACACCAAGAAACCAGAGATTACCACCAATTAAACAAAGCCCAGGTCCCCAATTCAATCAATCAAACCCTAGAAACAAAAACGAAGCTGAATATATATATATATAACCTTAGGCTGAGATTAACCAACAAACCTGTCAACAAATGGCGAAGAAATTCGCTTCAAGAAATCAAAATCTTCGAGGCCCGACACGAATCACTTAAATTTCCTTGACTTCTAATTCTCTTGTGGAATTGTTGTAGTACGATGATTTCCTTCTCTTTTCAGCGCGTTTCTTTCTTTTCTTTTTTGTTCGCCGTGGAGAGAGAAAATGAGAGGCTTTAAAAGAAACAGAGTTGTCACGCACAGCTTTTTAATTGATTAATCGAGAAATCTTTAGAAGCTCGAGCGCTACCGAGATATTTATAGACTTTTATCTGGATACTTTTGTAAATTAGATTTTTTAAATCGATGACGTGTCGATTTTACATTGGTGGCACTATGTATTCGAATCTAGTGACACCTGGTAACGCGAACCTTCTCGAACCTAGAGAGGCTCTCGTCTCTACATGGCACCAAAGGAATTCCCCTCTTGAGGCCTTGAGGCCTCTTTCTGACTGGTTTCTACCTGATGCTTCCTTGAAATTTCCATTTTGCCATTTAAACTTGTTTATTCCATCCTTTTGTTTCATTTTAATTGCCATTGGTTTTTAAACATAATATTTTAATAGAGATAATTTGTTCTGTTTGATCTTTTGAAGGTATTTTAATTTGTTCGTAAATTCAGCATACTAAAATAAGAAACTAATTTTTCTAATAGATATGGTTTCAAAATCTAAAATGTATATTATTTAAAATTATGCAAACGTTATTCTTGAAATACATGGATTGTTAATAATTTATAAGTTTGTGTTTTGAGTATGAATTTTTTTTATCATAACAAAAGGTTATCTAGAACATCAAAAGCAAATAATTAATATTGTTATTGTTTTTAATCTAATGAGTTAACTTTAAAAACTCATTACATTACTATTTATTCAATCCAAATTTAAAATTAAATAAAGTAAAAATTATATTGAAATGATTCAATCAACTTGGTCGATTAAAAAATAACCTAGTTAATGGTTAAAAAAGTTTGAGGTTTAAATTGAGGGGAAAAAACAATGAAAATGACTAAAAAATTCCTTATCTAATCTAGATTTGAAATTAAATTGTGTGGGGTTATCACAACATGACTCAATCAACTTGATTGATTCAAGGGCAGCCCAATCAACAAAAAAAAAAGGATGAAACTAAAAAAAAATAACAAAATTAATAAAAAAAACATGTGAACTTGACTTCCTATCCTATTTATGTTTAAAATTAAAATAAAAATTATTCTAACATGATCTAGTTATGTTAGTTGGTCTAAACATAATCTACGTGTGATTTTTTTTAATGGTTTTAGTATAGTAGGGTAATAATCAATACATGTCGAAAAAATGAACATTTTTCATCTATTAAAATTAAATATTCATTTGTGAAGCAAACATTCATGAGAATGCTATGTCTGCGTAGCAGAGACTTCACATGGAGAAGCTTATGTCTGCTATGGACTAAAATTGACTCTATCTTACAAGTGCTATTTTTGGTAGATGTGTGATTTGGTTGCTAAGTCATTCCATGTACCAGTGAAAAAAACAAAGATAGATAAGGACCACTCGAAAAAAAAAAAACAAAAACATAGAGAAACATAAGAACACAAGTCTGAGTTTCAGCTCAGCATTGCAGGATCAAATAAGAAACGGTTACTGTAAATTATCTTGGACGTTTAAGTTTCAGTCCAGCTATATTGAATTTGTTTTGTCAGTATTTTTCAGTAGTACGAATAAGGTTATTATTGAAGGTTCAATGTGTATTTGAAGTTTTTCTCTCTCTCTTTCCTCTCTTAATTGTAATTTATGTTGGCCATTTAAAGGGTGTTTGGAAAATGTGGTAGCAGTTGCTTTTCAAATAGTTTTTCGTGCCGAAAAGTATGCCAATAATGTTTTTTCATTTTTTTAAAATCATTTTTAATATCAGCACATCAAAACGATCCAGAAAGTACAAACCGAACTCAATTTTAACAAACAAAAAAAAATTGAATTTTTTCAAAAAACTGTTTGAACCGCAGTGCCAAACAGCATAATAATTTGTTTGAAATGTTCCATTTTTTATCATAATATCATAACATGTACCCAAATGTGATGGTCAACCAAACTTCTTTACCTGTGTTGTTTGAGCATTTTTTAAAAATTATATTGATACGTAAAAATGCCCATTTTTTTCCTCCCATAGAGCAACAGTCCAATGTTGAGTTGGTGCTAGTTTATTTATAGTGTTTTTTCTGCAACTTTTTTTTAAAAAAAAAAAATCTTAAATCTAAAAAAAACAATATCTAAACTAGCAAAAACTTTTTAGCATTGTCATGAATCTCGACAGATTTTTCAAACTTGAAAAATTATGTGGAAGTTGTTCTAATATAATATTGTTTACTAGATTGATTCAAAGAAAATTAATTAATTTAATACTAAATGATAAAATTAAATAAAAATCTCATATTAAACGACAAAATTTAAAAAAAAAAATAAAAATGGGTAAAAAAACTTATATTAACGAATAAAATTGAAAAATAAAATAAAAAAGGGCAATTTTTTTTTATTACAAGATAAAAAACAATTTATCACTAGCCCAATACCGAAAAAATAAAATTAAAATAAATCTATGTATTAAAAAATAAAATAAAATAAAAACAAAAAAAAATCTAGAAGACCCAATGAAAACAAAACACATGGAATTGAAAAATTAAAACCTAGAAGATAAAAAAAAAAAAAAAGGTCGAGAAACCCAAATGGCCAATTTAAAAAAAAACCACAAGGCTTTTGAAAAAACTTAAACCCAGGCACTTGGTTTTTTATTTTTTTTCCACTCCTTTTTTTTTAAAACAAAAATCACAATTTATGTTTGTTTTAAAAGAAATATTGCGCTAGTGTGCAAGTCATGCTATCCATTTGAGTTATGACACAGAGTTAATATAAAATAACCAAAAAAACATATTAATCAATTTAAGTCTGTTTTAAATGAAATACTGTGCTTCATAGAAGTTAAATCCGTGATTTCTGATAGGCAACACGCAGAAACAACTCAAGCTAAGACACGAAGTTGATTTAAAATAATTTAAAAAAACTTTATTAATATAATTTACTGTTTATAAACAATTTAAAATGCAGTTAAATCGAGTGTCAACAGTTTTTAGCTGCTAGTATAATATTACGAAAAACGTGTACCGTGATGTAACAAAGGTATTGCTATTCTGATGTTTCCTTGGAGGGTAATTATTTACACGGTAGCTTTAGCTTTTAAAATAAATTGTGTAAACATCAAGTTTGGTAAAATTAAAACTCAATTTACTATGTGTATAGGACCTATATATTTTATGTTGAAATTGCCGACTTGCACAGAATAGCTAAGAGTTGTTTCTCCTCCTGCCGCGTCTATGTCCAGGTGAATTCTAACTTTGGCATTGTTTACATGAATTGTCTCAACTATTCACTAGACCGCATCCGAATAAGAAAAAAATTACTTTTTTAAAATTATATTTTACTTGAAAAATTAATGTAGCTTTTGCGGAATTTAATAACACTATATAAATTAAAAGGATATCGCATGATGATGTAGCTTTTGCAGAATTTGATCGTAATTTTCAATTTTGTTTATGGTGATATTTTATCTGAATTTGTTGCAAGATAAAAAAACTATGAAAATTATAGTTCTTATATGATGAATTTCATACATGATGAAATTATAGATAAATTAATAGAATAATAAAAAATATTTGATATAAAGTATTATTTATTTAATGATGTAATAGTGGTAGTTAAATCTATAATATTTAAATTAAAAACCATCAATATTAATATATATCTTTTTTAGTTATCTTATAACCTCAATTTGAAAAAGCATGTTTAACCAAACACTTAAATTATTTTTTATTCAACTTCAATTTCAATAATAATTTTAATTAAATATATATAAATATCAAACCAACCTCAACTAAAAATATTTTTCAAACCATAACTATAAAAAATACAACAATACAAAACACACTTTTAATCCATACATGTCACCGCGTTTCAAAACAACGTGAAAGCAATCGTGTCCGTGGGTGTGTGTAGTGTCACCCATAATGCCATCATTGACGACATTCAAAAGAAAACAACCCGCTGAACAGCGACGGATCGCTTGAGGTGGCAAAGCATCCACGTTTCTTACAAGGAAGTGACGATCTTTATAACGACGTATTTTCCGAGGAAGTGACGATTTTTAGGGCGTGGGAGCCGAGGCACATTCCAACCCCCTAGTCATTCCGTGGTCGGTACTCGGCCCATATTTATTCATTCATAGATGGGCTTAGGCCCAAAATCATGACGGAACTCAAAATTTATCTCGGTACACATGGCTCAGACTAGCCTTCCCGAACACGAGCTCCCTAAGAGCAAACGTCATCTGCTTGGAATTTTGGAAGCCTCAAGACCCAATCAGTCCAGAGCACGTCACCCTCGGGATTGGACATGGGGAGCACCTTGATGGTCCAGCATGCTGACACCCCAAACAAGAAGAGATCTTCCTGGTCCATTCAAAATCTTGGATGAGACCTGTACACTAGACGCGTTTGTGATTGTGGTATTTATTATTTTTTAAAATATTTTTTAATAAATATATTAAAATAATATATATTTTAAAAATTTATTTTTCATATCAATATGTTAAAAAATTTAAAAAGGTTTGAATGTATTATTAACGAAGAGAAACAAAAACAGCTCTGGAAAATCAATAAAAAAAGATGGCAGCTCTTGTTTCTAAGGCTAGTAAGCCCAGAGAGGAAGAATACAATAATGAAATATGTCCCCAAATGCAGGGAAGAACAACATGGGAAATTGACTACAAGAAACAGAAAAAAAGGTGAAAGAAAATGCTATAGTTGTTGGCTTCTATGAGTGTCAACAATGGGTAAAATCTTCTTTTATGTATTGATATCAATTAACATATTGGCAGATCGGCTGGAGGAGGCTCGACACTCTGTAAAATCCCAACCCCCTCTTCTACCAAAAACGCCATGGCCAGACCCCATGTGATGTGAACATCCAAGTGACAGTGCATTAGCCACACACCTGTTTATTTATCACAAAAAAATGTTAATGAGCTTAATGTTCAAATTGAAGCAGATCATGGATCAACTTTAGATCAACTTTAAATTACCTGGGTTGTCAGCAACAAATCTAATAACCGCCCATCCATTCACGGGTACTGCAACTGTATTCCTCATTGGTGGATCAACAAGGTTGAATTTGGATTTATCAGTTTTGGGATTGAAATTCCCAAATCCTTCAGCGATGATGTAGAAGTCGTATCCATGGAGATGGATCGGATGGTTTTCTGGTGTGACAATGCTCGTGTCCTGTAGCACAATCTGCACCCTTGATCCGTACTTCAACTTGTACAGCTTAGTTCCACGAGCAGGTTGAAAGAGGGAACGACTAACATTGCCAGTGTAGTCAAATTTTACTGGTGGTTTTGCTGGAAAATCGGTGGTGAAAACTCCAGGAATGTTTTGCTTATATGCTTGCAGTAACGAGGCTTTTGAAGGAAACACGAAGGACACATTGTTCATACTAGCAGTGAAACGAGTGCCGTTGGGTCCTTGACACCGCCTGGCTCTAAAGTTTTTAGGACAATTGTCGAGTCCTAGGCCGATTGTGAAGAAGAGGTTCTCATCAATATCGGTCGGGACCTCAACTTTTCGAGGACTTCTAAGGCTTCTACTGAAGGCTGTGACTGTATTTGTGTCATTGTAAGCTGGAAGTGGCGGCATAAATGGTTTCTTTGTACACTTCGCAGGGCAAAGAACAGATTTGTATTCAAGAATGGCAGTGGTGGTAGTATTATCAAATGGTGCATTTTGCGCACTTTGATAAGCTCGGGCTGCCATGTAATATCGGCCAGGTAGTTGGTCGCCAGAGATCAAAACATCTGTGGTTTGGCCAGGTCCTAACATGATGACCGAGGTGGTAAAGGGCTTGAGATAGGAGGCATCAGCACCGACAACTGTAAACTTGTGGTTGGCTATGGTGAAGAAAAGTGGTTGATTGAGTGCAGCATTGATGACTCGGAGGAGGTTTGTCTCACCAGAGTCGATCGGAACTATGGTAGTATCTGCAACAATATCAGGTCCATGAGATCATCATCTATGAAATACTGATGCGATGAGGCTTCTGTGCACTAATCTAATTTCAGTTATTTTCGTTTGAAGTCTTGGAAACAGTCTTCGTCTCCCTAAAAGGCCATTGGGCTACACCCCACTAAGCCCACAAAGAATTCTTAGATCGTTACAGCTTGCAATATTTTCATAAAGCTAGAATGACTTTTTTTGGAAAAAGATGATTGTGGAATAGCAACTAAGCTATTCTCACAGGGCTCTTCTGATGTAGTTCTGCAGGTCCTACATTGTTTATTTACTACAGCACTGCTTGTGAGAATTAAGCAAAATACACAGTGGTTAATTTACCTTTGCTGGAGCAGTTATAAAGATCACCAGGTTGACCGTTAATGGTATAAGCATCAGATATATTAGGAGCCGCTCCGGTTCTAGTGGCCTCCCTCACCACATCAATAGGGTTCGTATCCCACCATTCACCTGAACATCATGGTTCGTTAGAATCAACAATTGTAACAAGCGAATGTTTATTTGATTACTCTGTCGAAATTCACAGATTCAGTAATTAACAATGATTTGCGAGGAAATTAATGATGGATAGCTGATTACCAAGGAGTATGGGTGTTTCACGCTTTGGCTTAAAGAATGGATACGATGATCCTTCTCTTGGATGGATGATAAGAGCACCATAAACAGTGGCTCTAAGCCAGGAGCTATGAGCGTGCCACCAGAGTGTTCCTTCTTGTCCTTCAACAGTAAACCTGTAGGTGTAACTCCCACCTGGTCTAATTGGGCATTGCGTCACAAATTCTGGCCCATCTGCCCAGCCCGTTCTCATTTGCCTAATACCGTGCCTGCACAAAAAAAACGCCACACGCTCCATAGTCCATATAATGATTTGTCATAAACATATATATATATATATATATATATATGAACAGTTTGGAAAAGTTGAAAGACACTGATGATATTAATTACCAGTGAATGGTAACATTATATCGGGCTCTGTTCACAACTTTTACAACTAGAGTGTCTCCGTTCTTCACTTCCAAGGTTGGCCCCGGGAACATTCCGTTTACTGTGATGCTGTTGTGGGTTTTGCACAGCCTTTTCACTTTTGCTGCTTGAACCTGTTCAAAATGTATCAAATTAATGTCAGGAGAAAGAGGAAGGGGGGTAATTTATAGATTACACACACACACAAACACAAGCAAGGAGAATGGAGTTATTTAGACATACAATAAAATCATGGTGGTGGGTTTTTGCAATAGCTAATGACATTGCTGAGGCCAGAAGCAGGAGGAAGAAGAAAGAACAATGGCGATTGGCAAAGATACGGTTGATAGCCTCCATTTTCTTCTTTTTTGTTTAAGACACCAAGCCTTTCCTTGAAAGGTGATTGATTAAGATAAGTGGCGATGAAATTAGGGAGTTAAGGAAATCCTTTTATAGGATGGGTGTGAAGCATAACGAGTTGTTTGAGGTTGGCAGATTAGGTTTTGATTTAGGAAGTGGTCAGATTTCTAGAGCAAAACTTACTTCAATCCTACAAGAGTTGTTGCACCCACTGGCATATCGAAATTGAATAATTTCTCAAATGCTTGTTTCACAAGTCTTTTCGTTAAATTCTTGTTGAATTTCAACAAATCACCATCATTGATAATTTAATTTTTTTGTAAGGAAAACAGAAGGGATTGTGACCTAGTCCCTTCCATTTTTCTGTTTCCTGTTACTAGGAAATGGGGTGCTATTTTTTCTTGCAATTCCTGCACGTCTCTCTTCAATGTATAAAATCTTCAACGTCTATAATCGTCAGGTACCAGAAGAAACCCTGCAGGCAGGTCAAACTCGTTATAGGCAAAGTTGCTGGCGTGGGCCTCCAAATCTTGTACACACATGTTGAGAGCGATGCTCGAAAATTACTTCTTTGATGGACGAATGCTCAGTTAATTTTTTAATCAACTTAATTAATCTTAAGAGTTCAGGGTTAAATATTCACACGTGCATGAACAATTTTACCACTTATTTTAATTCCTTACTAAGGGATAAGCCGTGCACTATTAGAGGTAATTTATTCTCACCAAATGTTACTGAGGATATAAGTGATCTTGTCAGATGGTAATTGTACCAATGGCAACGACTCGATCAGTTTTAGATTCGGAGGATATACACCGATTTATTTGGCCCAGAAAAATAAAAATGAAGACGTCCGGGATTAATCAGCACGATGCAGTTCCTCCAGCTTGCCGGAGGACAAATCTGATGATGACTCGATCAAAAGTCAACCTGATAATTTTTTTTTTTTATTAACATGCATATTCGATTAAAAATCAAGGTGATAATTGGATGGACTTGTGTACTAGATGCCGCTTTAGAGACCACAGAGTACCACCCGACCCCTATATTGAAAGTCTTTTTGTAAGTTGAGTGTAGTTATTTTCCATTGTTGTGCAGGGTATACAATTAATTATTTGTTTGGTCCGACCACAAATTTCTCAACAATGTATAGTTAGGTCGGAGATGCTTAAAATAGGTAAACAAAAAAGCCGGTCGGTTAAAAACATACAACTTCTAGATTATGAATGCTTACATATTGATTTGATGTGGTATATTGATATTACTGCGGGTTGTGTTTTGAGTTATAGTATTTAGTATTGTGTTTTGAAATTTTTTTAAAAAAAAAATTAATTTTTTTTTATTTTACTTTAAATTAATATATTTTTGATGTTTTTTAGATTATTTTGATGTACTGATGTTAAAAATAATTTTTTAAAAATAAAAAAATAATTTTTTAATATATTTTAAAATAAAAAACATTTTAAAAAACAATTAATATTATATTTCTAAACACATGTTCTTTGATTTGAGTTGTTATTTTTAGTTAATAATTTGTCATCATCCAAAGTAATTTTTTTTTAAAATTTAAATTGCCAATAAAAAACAACAAAAAAAAATATTTCCCCAAATGCTGTCAAAATGACTCCTTCCTTTAAGAGTTTATTTATCTATTTCCGCGTTCTCTTCGAAGTGAGCCTTTTAAGAGGAAAGGAAGAGGAATAACTGCTTCAAATGATTCCCACAATCTTAAAACTTATTCCAAACAAAAAAAAAAAAAACTTCAATAGCTGAAATAAATTTCATTATAGAATTATTATTCCAAACAACTGTTTATGGAGTATTTAAATCTCAAACTCCCGAGATTGAAAACAGTCTGATCTCTTCGAATGGAAGCATATCTAGAGAGAGACAAGGATGGTTGAAGATCTTGATAGGTGAACAAGATTGGAAGAGAAAAAACCAGAGTTTGGTAATGTTTGTTATTGACTTCTTAAAAATAGATTCTCAATTAATAGTCTCGTAGTTGAGGATATAATTGAAAAACAGAGAGCTCCCTTGTCAAAGTTTTTCTGGTGCTTCATCTTTCGTCACTTTTTCTTGTCCTGTTATAATTGATACATTAATAGCTTGTTGGTCGACCCTGCAGTCAAGGGCGGAGGCATTTATTAGGTCGGGTGGGTTGCAGATGAAGTTAAGATTTTATTAATTATATATAATTTTTTTTTTTAATTATTAATTAAGGTATTAAAAAAATTCTGAAAAATTTAATTGGAGCCTTCTAATATGATATTTTAGCTTAGGTTAAAATATCAAAATTTTTGGAGAAATTCATAAATTTAATAAAAAAATCACAATTTGACTATTTTATGTTATTGGGTGTAATTTTCAATCTGACCATCAGTTTGAGCTGAAATTTTACGAGAAATCTTAAAATATATTGAATAAAATCTGGTTAAAATTTTAGGAAGAATAAAGTTTGGTAGTGCTAACAAAAAAAACGTCAAATAAAAGCAAAACGATTCATTCATTGGTAAAATGGTTATTTGCTATTTAAAAAATAAAACAAATTAGTTCTTCCTTCCTTTTATATATTGTCAACTGGGCAAAAGAAGAAAAGAAAAAAAAGAAAAGAAAAGGCGAGAAAAGTAAGGAAAAAACATTAAAAAAATCCAAGAAAAAAAATAAGAAAAGTGAGAGAATAACCTTGTAAATTTACAAAATCCAACTTATAAAATAATAATATAAGAAAGAATCAAGTGAAGGAAGGAGGAATTGAGAGAGAGAAATAATTAATTACTTTGTTTTTCAATTGACATGAAGATTGTTATTTTATCTCGATTGAGGGTTGTTACAGTATCGAATTAGATTCGATTATAAATAAATTATATTCCATCAAATATCAAAGGATGTAACTTTAATAGTTGAGTTTATTTTTATTTTCGCTTTAATTTTTTATACTTTCAAATCGATTTTTTTAATATTTTGAGTAGTGTATATAAATTAAAATTTCACTGTTAACTTTAAAAATTCATGTACAAGAAGTTAATAATTTATCTTAAAAAAAATTTATATATTTATTTAATACCCTGAACAGGAAAAAGTCCCGAGTCATTGGCTTTTCAATTTCCTTGGTAGTTGTGAATGGTGTTGTTAAACCAAACACCGCCGTATGAACCCGTTCTGTAGGCCGAGCAAGCCGTAAAGAACCTAGCCATGGCAGAGCACAAGAGGCCGGGGAGGCCTGAGGAATGCGTCAAAAACACTCCCCCTTAGGCCTTAACTACCAGTGGTTATATATGCTTCAGAAATGATCACATAATTGGTGGCCTGCTTGCGAGATTATGGGAAACAGATCATCACTAAACATGCTAACACAACACAGATCCATATTATTTTTTAAGATAAAGTTTTGACGGCGTTCCTATTGGGAGAGCTAAGGTGGTTGGCATGCTGCTGGATGAAGCATAAACCCTATGCATATTCACGAACAAGCCGCAAAGCTAACGGAAAGAGCGATGAAGCAAAATCAGTGAATCAATCATGCGAAGGTTCACATATGGCTTCTGCTCAGCAATATTGTTGTCGTCTTCAGTAACTGACATTTCATTATCAGTAACCAAAGATTGACATTACTTTTTTATTACGCGACGATAAACTTCAAAAAAGTAAAAGGAGGAACCCGAAATCTTCTAGTGCCCACGATAGACTTTCACAGCCAATCCCTGTGAGCTGCGGTTTTGTAAGTTTCTTCTTCCTTAACTTCTGTTTGAATATAAAGACAAAAGCTTATATGTTGCTGCCCAGGATCGAACTGGGGACCTTTAGTGTGTAAGACTAACGTGATAACCACTACACCACAGCAACTGATTTGTTGTCTCCTGCATCGTTGATTATATCATTACAATAAAATACACAGTGGGATAATCCTTTTTTGTTTTTTTCCCTCCTTTTAAATTTCCTTTCAATGCAACGACGCACCCGTGATTGAGTCCCGTCCCCTTACTCCAACTTGAATTTCATATTCCCAATTGGGATCTCTAGTTCTTGAGAGAGCAATGAACGCCAGGGTAAATTTATTGCTAAGAAATTGAAACAGCAGGAATTAATTTATTAGTCTCTTTAAACTGTAGAGACTAAGTAATGATTAACTGTGCATTGCAAAATTAATTTATTTTCTCTTAACCTCATAATAGGATAAGTTGTTTCCCTGAGATAGCTGAGCGTACCATTTGAGCATATATAATTCAGCGGGTAAGGCCAGCGGTTACAGAATGAGTTGAAGGAGGCAGGTATGATGAATAGGTGCGGGCCAATGCCAATAAATGGAATTCATATTCATTGATTGGATAAAGCATTAAAATAGTTTGGAGTATAGTTATCAGATTCGACCTGACTTGACATGTTAATTCAAGATCTTGGTTGGGTCTGTTTCATTCAAAATCGGATTAAAATCTTTTTTGTAAAATGTGTTTTTTTTCTCTTAACCAAAAACCTCTTTTTATATATATATATATATATATATATATATATATATATTTTTTTTTTGATTATTTACTAATTTCAAAATTAATTATATAAATAATAGAATAATATTTTATTTTTTTAGTGTGAGATTTAAAACGCTTTAGTATATATATTTTATATTCATAAAAAAAAGTTATGTTTTTTTAATACAAGATAAAAAATATTTTTAATTTAAATACTTTAACTTAAAAGAATATGACAATATTTTTTTATTGTAGGATAAAAAACATTTTGAAATGATATTTTAAACTTTATTATTTACTACATATATAATTTATATTTACGTGGATTGTTTTCTTAATTTTTTCACATGAAATAGAAAAACTTTAAATATATTTTTTTAATTTTTTTGGGTCAATCCGGGACCTGGCTTAATGACCGGGTCAACTCCCGAACCGGGTTTGATAATTATGGTTAGGAGAGATCTTTCTTGCAATCATAATTCAGATTTTTGCCTCAAATTGAATATTCCTCAAATGAAGTAAATTTTGAATTACATCCCTCGTGTTTTATGGGATTAAGAAACAGAGAGAACATTAAATTACATCTTTCATCAAAAGGAAATGCAGGGGAAAACGAAACTAAGACACTACAGCTACCAGAACCCATATAATATTGTCGGGCTTATGAATTCCAACAAACAGGTACACTTTTTTATTTCTGATCTCAGCATAGAGGCAGATCTTCTGGAGGGGACTCAATGGATTGCAATTCTCCAGCTCCATTCTCTACCAAGAAAGCCGTGGCAAGACCCCAGGTGATGTGGACATCCAGGTGGCAATGCATTAGCCATACACCTATTTGTGCAAAAGAAAATGGAATCATTTAATTTAAAATCAGAGTTGAATTGAAGCTAGAGTTTGACATCTTAGAATGATAATGCAGAGTTGTTTTTTTACCTGGGTTGTCTGCGACGAATCGAATGACCGCCCATCCATTTACAGGGACTGCAACTGTGTTTCTGAGAGGTGGATCAACAAGGTTAAATTTTGATGGATCTGTTCGGGGATTATAATTACCAAATCCTTGTGCGATAATGTAGAAGTCATATCCATGAAGATGGATCGGGTGGTTTTCTGGTGTGACAATGCTCGTGTCTTGCAATACAATCTGAACTCTTGAACCATATTTCAAATTGTACAGCTTAGTCCCGGTAACAGGCTGGAAGAGGGACCGGCTCACATTACCAGTGTAATCAAATTTTCGTGGTGGATTTGCTGGAAAATCAGTGGTGAAAACTCCTTGTATGCGTTGGTGATGAGCTTGCAACAGAGAGAAGTTGGATGGGAGCACAAAAGATACGTTGTTCATGCTTGCAGTGAAGCGGGTTCCGTTAGGCCCTTGACACTGGCTAGACTTGTTAAAATTAGATGGGCAAGGATTGAGACCTAAACCAATCGTGAAGAATAAACTCTCATCAATGTCAGTTGGGACTAAGGTTTTATCGGCACTTTTGAAGCTAGTTGTGAAATTAGTGACGGTGGCTGTGTCATTGTAGGCCGGCAGCGGTGGCATGATTGGTTTGTTTGATGAACAATTCTTGGCAGCACAGGCGGAAGAATTGTATTCAAGAATAGCGGTAGTGGTAGTATTGTCGAATGGTGCATTTTGCGCGCTTTGATAGGCACGTGCTGCCATGTAATACCGCGAAGGTGTCTGGTCACCGGAAATCAAAACATCAGTGGTTTGGCCAGGTCCTAGCATCAGGACTGATGTGGTGAAGGGTTTGACATAGGATGCATCCGCGCCAACGACAGTGAGCTTGTGGTTGGCAACAGTGAAGAAAAGGGGCTGATTGAGTGCAGAATTGACGACTCGGAGAAGATTGGTCTCGCCGGAGTCTATTGGCACAATTACGGTATCTGCAAAAGAAATTCATGTCGAGTAGATTATTTTCTGTGGTGTTGATGGCTTGCATAGCCAAGAACTACTAGCACTGGGAATTCAAGTTTCTGTTGAAGTGTTCTGGACCTGGGCTTGTTAGTGAATATCCAGCCCATAAGTCCAACACTACTAAACACTATCCATCCAAATAGAACAGTTTATACAAACTACTGTCTCAGACGTCTAGTGTACGACTTTGTGGGTGGATGCGTCATGCTTGGGTCCATGTAAACATGCATGCGGGTGAAAAAAGAGCATCATTAACACCACTAAGTTCTGTCCTAGGATAAAACAAAACCTTCGATTAGACATTTAAACCTCTGCATGCTATGGACTTGTTGTTTCCTCCCAGCTAGCTAGAATTTTCCTTGGATGTTAATCATGTTATTCTAACTGATATAGCATGATATATGGCCCATGAATAAATAAAATCCAATTTCCTTTTTTTTTTTCCTTTTTTTTTTTTTTTATTATGGAATACATGAGTGTAGAATTTTTTTTTTGGGGAGGGGGGGCTCGGGGCCGTGAGGGGTTGAATGCGATCAATCAATGCGCTTGTTTGGTAGCAAGCTTGAGTTAAGGATTCGTTTACAAGAATATTTAAGCATACCTTGGCTCGAGCAGTTGTAAAGATCACCGGGTTGACCATTGACGGTATAGGCATCGGAAACATTTGGTGCTCCTCCCGTTCGGGTTGCTTCCCTCACGACATCAATTGGATTCGCGTTCCACCATTCACCTGATCATTACACGATAATTAATCACCGTTAATCATGGTCATTATCATTCTGCATTTAGTTTGTTAAGCTACCTCAAGCAACAAATATATGCACGTTTATAATGTATATAATCGATAGCTCTTAAACACGATCAGCTAGTTAGCCAAGAGTCGAAAATGAATTTTTCAGCAACGGGTTGTTTGTTTACCGAGAAGAATTGCTGTTTCGCGCTTGGGCTGCTTGGAGAACGGGTACGGAGATCCTTCTTTCGGATGGACAATTAAAGCACCATAAACAGTGGCTCTAAGCCATGAGCTATGAGCATGCCACCACAGGGTCCCCTCTTGCCCTTGAATGGTAAATTTGTAGGTGTAACTCCCACCTGGTCTAATTGGGCATTGCGTCACAAATTCTGGTCCATCTGCCCATCCCGTTCTCATTTGCCTAACGCCATGCCTGTTGGGGGAAAGAAATGATACTAATGTTATTAAATGCAAGCCTCATGGTACAATAGACAAGGTTAATTACTATGTATATACTTGTCAAGAAATAAAATTATTGAAAGTAAAAGATTTCACGTCATGTGGAAAAGCTGAAATACGAGAGAGCGTTTATTTACCAATGAATGGTGACATTGTATTGGGCTTTGTTGACAACATTGACCACTAGAGTGTCTCCATTATTCACTTCTAGTGTTGGTCCCGGAAACATCCCATTAACCGTGATGGAATTCTGGGTCTTGCACAGCCTCTTCACTGGAGTTGCTTGAATCTGAACCATCGATCATAATACAAATATCGCAGTTAATATATATTTATAGTATCTAATTAAGTAGAAGAAGAGATTAGGATAAGTTTAATGAAGGAAAGAGAGAAGAAATACACACAACAAAATCATGGTTGTGCGTTTCCGCGTTTGCCAATAAGGACAATGCAGAAGCTAAGAGTAACAAAAGGCCCAAGAAGAACAAAGAGAGACGATGACTGCTGGCAAAGATGTTGTCGAAACCCTCCATCGTTCTCGCAATCAAAACAACCTTCGCCTTGATTGATGGTATAGTTAAGTTGGTAATGTAGTGTGGAGAGTGGGAGAGAGGAAGCTCTATTTATAAGAAAATTAGACGCACAGGAATGTGCGATGCTGGCAGATTAGGTTTCGGTCAAGAGCCAAGTGCTCATATGGAGGGGCAAACTTAGTTCAACCTCATAGGAGTTAGTTAGCTTGGTGCACCCACTAGCCTACGAAAAAGCGTATAATTTCTTTTAATGTTTGGTGCTCAAGTCTTTCTTTGGTGCTAAAATTCAACCAAGCATCAATACTATAATTAATTATTTGGAAATAAAATGGACCCTATTCTTCTAATTAATCCTTTAACTAAACGATTTAGCTCACAGAAGGTCGAGATTTGGTGTTTTGCGTGCTTTCTTAATGCACAGATCACAAAACGGAGTCCCCATCCTTATACTTTAAGATATGAGGAGAGCAATGGTCCAACGCAAGGGCTTTATTTTATTTTATACCCCCGGCCCTTGGGAGGCCAGAAAACGCCTTTCGTCCCCCCCTCGTCGAGTGTATGTTCAGTTCGATACAACAACAGTGGCGACAAAGCACGTAATGGTCAAAAAGCTTCTTTTCAATGCAAAAAACTTCAAACTCCAAATGGGAATTATACTTTCTCATCGTTTTTATTTTCTTTTCCCTTTTAACAAGGGTGATTACTAGGACGACGTGGTAGATATTAATGTGTTTCGTAATTGAGGGGAACTACCTACTTAATTGATAAATTTATACCCAGGCTCAAGACTAATAACTCTATTGCATGTAACGTCACCATCTGCGAGCAAAATGCAGTCCTTTTCATCAAATATATATTTTTCTTAAGCAACCGTGATATTAGACTGATGTGTCGAAGTGTTTGAGAAGCGCAGCGCCTGCTGGTTGACCTTTTACGTAGAATGGTCCAGGCAGGAGTGAATAGTCTATTTATGAAGATTAAAACATTACGTAATTCCTCTAAAGAAAAGGTGTTTGCAGCCATTGCTCTTTTTATTTTGTGTTTGGTTGATTCCCGAGATATTTTTGAGGCCTTTACCTCTGTAAACAAATGTTTGTTAATTACCAAAACACACGAGTCACGTATAAATCCAATTGTTTAATTCCTACAAATGACTTGGCCATACAATTTGAAGCCATACTTTCGTTATCTTTAGGGTTAAGAATTGATTTCATTAGATCATTAACCGTATTTCATTTTTTAATTCTTTTGTTCAAGACTCTGGGTAAAAAGTCATATAGATTTTAAAGCTGTTTTTTTTTTTTTTAAAAAAAAAAAAATCGTTGATCGATGCACAATTTGATAAAAAGATGTATACATTTGATTATTAGATAAAAAATATGATTAAATCATTATAGTGGTTTTGTAGTTCGCTTCTTTTACATGTCACGACAAGATGAATGGATTAGTTGAGTTCAACGGTCAATTTTATTGAAAACGCGACCTAATTATTGCTTTCAATTTCTTGAAACAAATGATAGCTAGCGCACGCAGAGTATTAGATTAGTAAGTGCTTTGTCACAACAAGCTCCAAAGCATTTCTTCTGATTAATAATGGAGTCCAGAAGCATGCACGATCATCGATTAAAAGTTAGATGGCTGAAAAAGGTGTTATCATGCAAGGGTTACATACAAGTCACCAGTTTAGGTTAAATGCCCGGGCCATAGCTGAAGATTCAACACGGTTTCCTTCCCCGAATGACTGTAAAAGTCGTCTTTAGCAGGTGTAATTAACGTGATTTAATTTGTAGTAGAAAAATGCTGGGTATAACCAAAAATTTCTTTCTTAGAAACAGTAGGTTTGAAATGCATAAAAAGAGACTGGGATTAATGATATATAGGGCATAATTAGGTAGCTTGTGATGAGTAATATCACAAGAGACAGAAAAGCTTAGGAACCATGGATTTCCGTGTCTACTTATTCCATTCGTCTACACTTGTCAATGCATGTTGGATCCACTATTAATTCTCTTGTTTGATGTTTATCTATGATCGCGTGTTGTTTCCGATTTCCCTGTCGTTAATAAAGTCTCCAGCAAGAATTAGGTTGATAGTCGATGCTTGGAATTGGTGGTTCTTGTAGTTGGTGGTCAAATTTAACATTTAATTGCCAAAATAAAAATAAAAATAAAAATCTTGCTGTCCATAACATCTTTTGACAGCATTATTAGTGAGTTTATACAGTTTCCACGTTCTTAACGTGATCATATATAATTAGTTGTCCCTCCTGTATTAGAAATTATAATTTAGTTTCATAATTGGCATCAATCGTGGAGTCTTTCATTAACAATTTGTGACAGTTTTAGTAAATTTTAATGTGATATTAATTGACTGGCTTCATGTTTTTAGCAAAAACAAGGGTATCTTAGAAAGGAAAATGACTAAAATCGTCGCATCTCAGCAACGTAATGTATATTCTGGTGGAGCAGAGCACTTACAGTCCGAAGATTAGTTTGTGATTCTTGGAAAAGAGAATTTGGTTGGAAACCCTGGCAACATGAGAATTAAACAATAATTTACTCTTTTTCTTGAATCATAAATTATCCATGCAAAAAATAGAAGAATTTTTTTCATATATAGTTGGGAAAAAATCTTGTAGTGAAATTGCTTTCTACATTGATTTGATCGGTTGTAATTCGTAAGCATTGCTCTTCTTTCTCGTCAGGATAGAGAGATTAACTTGATCTTATTCAATGGCCGCCTGGAAACTTTTTTACCCTCATCATCTCAACAAGCTCGATCGCTGATAGAGAGGCGAAAGGACATAGGAAATAAAACAAGGATTGGGAAATGAATCATACTCTCTCGCCACTCCTACATGCACTAGGATTATTACTCAATGTTCTCAATGCCTTAGTACCAAAGGGAATTATTAGGTACCCAACGCCTTTCAAAAAGTGAGAAATCCTTTTAAAAAGACAGCCAGGGAAAAGTTCGAAAATGATGGATATCCCGGAAATTGTGTTTGTCGGAAATCGGTGGGTCGAGATTCTGGCCAGCAGTCTCGAAGACCACTAATGATTCTTTTTTTTTTCTCATTTTCGGGGCACAAATGAGTTTTCAACAGATTTGTCATGTTATTTCAAATAAGCGATCCTAATGCTTTTCCTGTTTATTTTGCCTCTAAACCTGTTCAAACTGAGTTTTAAGCTAAAACTACTTGAAAAAAACAAAAAAAACTTCAAGCCTTCGAATTAAACTTTTATTTTTTTATTTATCAGGATCATCACTAAACTTAAGAAAACTTCATCCCCCCCCCCCACAAATTTATCATAAATCAGGATTGAACGGATCTAACCAACAAAGCAGAAGGGGATCCAACTAGCCTAACAATCAAATCAAGCACAGTGGAGACCTTGCCACACGGCCTCTATATAGCAGGTGCCAATGTGAACTTAGATGAAATCACCTTAGAGCACAAGGAAAAGTATGCATGGTTTGTTGAGGTTGGGTCAAGTGGCAGTTGGCAATGCGTAACAATGTAGAAATATAAAAATGCAAAAACGAGCTGACATTAAGTCAAAGTCTGCAGAGAAATTTACAAGGGAAGAACGGATATTAATCTCTTTGAATGGAAGCATGGAGGAAGAATGATACAGAGAGATTGATGGAGATTGGATAGGTGAACCAGAATGAAAGATAGAATAATAAGTTGGTAAGTTTGTTATTGACTTTGAGAAAACAAAGTGTACATTAGTAGTGTGAATATCAAAACATTAAAGAATTGATTGAAGAGCAGAAAGTTTCCTTGTCAAAGTTTTCTGGTGCTTTGTCTCAATAAAACTTTCGCTCTTTGCTTTCTTTTTTAGTCATTCCCATGTGTTTGGTCAGGTCCTGTTCATGGCTTTCATTTTCTTTGGCAATTTTGAATAGATGGGTGCAAATTTATAATATTTTGCTGCATTATTTCAAGAGTTTTCACATGGCATCATCTTAGCTTGTGAAACATGCATGTATACCTTTTCCTCGGAGCTTGTTCCCTCAAGAGCCAGAATAGGACCATCAGCATGCCTGCAGCAGCTAACGACCACTCAAGCGGCGGTGAAGCTAGAAATATTGGTTAACAACGCGAACTGTTTTCATAAGAAGTAAGAAAATAATAGAGGGCAATCGCTTAATTAATCCATAAAAAAAAAAAAAAAGGCATTGCCCCACTAATTAATGAGTGAATAGTTCATCATTATGATTTGCTAACTGACACTTGAATACAAGCTACCGAGTCCAGTCCATTGGTTACGTTACTGCCATCCTCCCCTGTAGGGAGGCATAGGGATTGAGCTGTCGTACAAAACAATCTATATTGGACTAATGGATAGATTATGGATATAATTATAGCTATCCTATAGTCCAAGAATTTCTCGGTATCCATCACGATCCCTGATCATAATTCATTTAATTTCTAAGGATATCGTAGGCTTGTACCTTACGAAGGATTCGCAAATCAAAGCCCAGGGCTGCATAAGCATTCCAAATGACTGGTGCATAACACATCCACCGGCCCTTTGGATCTCCGTTCAGTGCACATCTGGAGCACTTTAAATCAAAGCATCGTGATGTATCTGGGCTTTGATTAACTGTACCTCTGTCAAGTTATGGCCTCAAGTCTCAACACAAACAAGTTACGGTTCCAACATTAGTTTCTGGATGCAATAAACTGTTTTGATTTCTTTCAGTTCATCTGTTACTATCAAGAATTTTTAAAATTCCTCTCTTTTTGTTCAATCCAAACAGCTGACTGGCTGACTGTAGTAGTCTGCCAGAAAGCGTGTTCGTCAATGCCAAAACGTTACGTGAAACTAATGCAAATAGTAAAGGATAGATTAGTTAAATAATCTCTGTAGCTTTCGGAAGCTAGATTGCATTTTTACCTTGCTGGTTGTTTTATTAGATGATGAGCTCGGAAATCAAGTTGCCCAAATCATCCTTGGTGAAAAAGGGCCATGATAGTGAACTATCATCTGGAAAAAAAAAAAAACTTAACCAAGTCATGATTAAAAGAAAAATCTTAAGCTTGCAAGTCAGAAATTCTTAATACGAACATGGTAAAAAAACTGTCCTGTTTTTCAGATCAATTGGGAGAACCTGCTTATAAAAATCAAGATGAGCTGAGCCAGAACAAAAATATCCTCAAATAAATCGGAACAAACGTGTATTTACGGACACTATAAATAACTCTTAACACTAAGACTCGAGAATGAAAGAATTGTAGCAGTCTACTCTATTTCCTAAACTCTCTGGCCACCAAATAAGTAACCCCATTTCTGGAGTCCCTTCCTCCATCATCTCTGGAAGGTCCGGGACTTAAAGATGTCTCTGGTCTAATCTCTTCCAATTGCTGAGGACTTGTTGAACTTCTGGTCGTGTTGAAGGTGAGGGATCACCACAATGCAAAGCCAATTTCAATGTGTTAAGCAACTTGTCACCGATTATTGAGGCATCTTTCATCAATTCCAAGTCAAAAACTTCATTAGTCCACTCTTCTTTGACAATAGAGGCAATCCGTTGAGGCAAATCCACACCATTCATTGGCTCACCAGGAGACTTCCCGGTAAGAAGTTCCAAAATACACTCCAAAGCTGTATACATCTGTTTTTGTGTTTGCTATCTTAAGCTTTGAAAGCTCTGGTGCTCGATATCCTAATGCTTCTGCAGTTGCAATTACATTAGTGTTGGCAGCAGCTGTCATTAGCCGGGATAGTCCATGATCTGCAATTTTTGCATTTTTGTGCTCATCAAGAAGGATATTGCTTGATATAAGGTTCCCATGTATGATATTCTCATTGTCGTGAAGGTAGAACAAGCCGCGCGTCATTCCCTATCCTATTTGCATTTGTTTTTTTAGATTAATATGGGTGTTCGGATCAGTTTGTGCATACCTTGATTAATGTTACGGTCCTTAAATTAACAATTATATAAACCTCCGATGATACTGAGATTTGTGATATTTGCATTCTTGTTTGCCAATCAATTGGTGTATCAGGTCCTCTAGCTGCATGTGCGGCAAGTTAAAATACAGCATGGTGCTAGCTGAAGAGAATAGCTTGCAAGAATATAAAGCAAACTAAAAGAATTTATGCTTTTGATGGAAGAATGTTGCAAGAATCCCTTTAGGCATGGGGTCGAAAACAAGATTTGTCTCTCCTTAGGTCCCAAATAACAATCCCTAAATGCCAAAAGATTTGGGTGCCCCATTTTACCGAGCACATCAACCTTATTTTCGAATTCTTTTTGGCCCTTTGAGATCTTTTCTCTTAATCTTTTCACTGCAACTTGATTCACATCCTTTAATGTGGTCTTATAGACAGTCCCATAAGTGCTCTTTCCCATAATTTCTGCAGCTGCACACAAAGATCATCAGCTGTAAAAAACCATTGGCCTATCAAAATGGACTAGTTCCCCTCCAGCCTCTCCACCAGATTCAACTTACACCTATCGCATGATCAATAAAACATTTTCTACTAGTAGAGGTACGAACTATACCAAAATCCTATAATTCAAATGTAAACTACATCATGTGTTCATCTATCTATAAAGACAACACTAGTATAATATATACTATGATATTTTACTCGGAGTAATATATCCTCTTGTCTTTTGGTTTTTGGTTTGTTTCTCTTTTCAATGAAAAGCTCACCGTTTTTTTGGATTGATAAACCAGAAAGGAAGGTGGATCTTCGTAAGTTCTAGATTAGCTAGGCAACTTCATAACACTGTAGTAAGAATTAAGGGAGAATAACGATTTAATACTTCTAATGCATAAACGAAGACCTATCAAACATCTTATTTCTCGTACCTTCCTGTTTCAGAATTTGAAGCCTGGACCTTCGTTTTAAAGACTTCATCATCTTCAATGGACCATCAGAATTTATATATTGAATGTTGTAATAAACAGCCCATTACTACAGGCCTTGATTGTCCTAGAAAAACACTACTAGCCCAATTCTAGAGGAAAATTACAAGTGGGTTTTCTTCGTTGTTTGTTGGATGGCAGAGAGATTATTTGGCCCGGCAAACAAACACACCTTTTTACCTTTTTTTTCTCCCCTTGAAACAGCTCAGTGTACTGGAGGTTCTCTCTAGTATCCATTATGTCTGCATATTTAGAGTCAGTCATGCATATAAATCACACATAATTCATAGATAGTGATAATGACGAAGCTGTCAGTTTCCATTCCATGTAATTCGATAAAAGAGATGGGATTTCATATGGTTTGAACCACTTAAATGGAGGTAGCTTGAGATGATATATTAGGCTGGACTAGTCTATATGAAATCATAAATCATGATTGATCAAAACGACGAAGATCATAGAGCATAGGTATCTAGAAAATCACATGGTACTGTTTTTTTATTAACTCACAAGTGGCGTTCCAGCCAAGGAATCTATGAGTAGTCACTAATAATCCATAAATACACTACATGTAATCAAAGAGCTAGGTATTTATGACGACAGCTCTTAAAACATGACAAGTCAAACTGTGTCTTCTTTTCTTTGCTAGTTAGATGAAAACTTTTATTTCATCTTTGAAGGTCCCAAAATAGTTGATGAAAATAACTTGAAATCTATAAAGGAGTTAGGAAATGTGATGGTTATTATTTTTTTAAAATATTTTTTATTTAAAATAATATTTTTTTTATTTTTTAAAAATTATTTTTAATATCAATATATTAAAATAATTTTTAAACACATAAAAAAAATTTAAACATAAAAAAAAAAAAAATTATACCAAAATACTGTTTGCAATTATAAACACCTCCTAAGAAAATCTTGGAGCCTTCCATAGGTGAGGCCCAGAAGGAGACCAGCACAGCAGCACGTTATTGAATAATCAATGAAGAACCCTATTAAATGGTTAATAAACAAAGTGCATCATCAATCATTAAAAAAAAAAAAAAAAAAAAATGGTTATTATTAATAAACAGATGAAATCTCATGGCACCGACAATTCAAATCACCCCGTTTAATTTTCGTTATCATACCGATCGATACATCGAATAATATCCCTTCGAATCTCCAATAATTCTCTGTCTCTCTCTCTCTATCTCTCTCTCTCTCTCCCTCCCGATTCTCGAATGCCATTAGCCTTGTTCCTCTAGACTCTCTCTCGCTCTAGAGGTAAAGATCTCGTAACGAACACCACGCATTTTCCACACTAAGTTTCACGCGCCACCAAAATGTCCTCTCCTACAATCCCAATCTCAAATCCCCAAACCCTATCCCAACCCCCGATAGCAACTCCCGCTCTCCGCACTTTCCTCTCTCGCCTCTCCATCTCCATCCGCCAAGGCTTCTCTCAACGCCGCCCATGGTACGAACTTATAGACCGGTCCTCCATGGCCCGGCCCGACTCTATCTCCGAAGCCGCAACCCGCATCCGAAAAAATCTCTCTTATTTCAAAGTCAATTACATAACCTTACTCGCACTTATACTCGCTTTTTCCCTCCTTTCTCACCCCCTCTCCCTCCTCGTCCTTCTGTCACTCCTTGCCTCTTGGATTTTCCTCTACCTCTTTCGACCGTCAGATCAGCCTTTGGCTATTCTCGGCCGTACGTTCTCGGAACGTGAGACGCTGGGGATTCTTGTTGTTTTGACGATTGTTGTTATTTTCTTGACAAGCGTAGGATCGCTCTTGATCTCCGCTTTGATGGTTGGGTTTGCTCTTGTTTGTGCTCACGGCGCGTTTAGGGTTCCTGATGATTTGTTTCTTGATGACCAGGAACCTGCTAGTGCTGGTTTCTTGTCTTTCCTTGGCGGCGGCGCCTCTTCCGCCGCTGTTGCGGCTGCTCCTGCTGTTGTCGCTCGTGTTTGATGGTGATTGAACACGGTTTGGTTTCTGTTTTAGATTAGTGGTGAAAAGATTCAGTGGTATAACAATTGCAAAAGATGTTATTAGGGTTTTGTAGATCGGAATGAATTTGAAATTTGATGCAGCATTAGATCTTTCAAGTAATTGATCTTGTAATGATGAATTTGATAGTTTCAAGCTTTTTGTTTCTAATTTTAAATTTATCTTCCTTCCTTCCTTTTTTTTTTTCTGTGGTGTGGGTGTGCTATTATTGATTAATCATTTCTTGAGACCTAATTAGTGTTTTACTTTAGTTTGGGAAAATGATAGTTGGTTGACAAATGACATGAGACTTTGTTTAAGGTCTGAGATTTGCATGGTTGAAAGTGGACTGACTCTGTATGAGATGGAGAAGCAATGAAAGATGAAAGTTTGTGAGCTAGTTGTTTGAAGAGTCATGGCAAAGTTTAGGGCTGCCAAGTTATGATAGCAGATGTGATTGGATGGGATGAATTTGTCAAGTATTAGAAAGGAAGTAAACCTGGGCTCTTGATAAATTAGACTAATTTTTGTTGCAAGTTATTTGAAGCTTTGGATTGCCATACTGTGTTCTTTTTCAGGAAAGGAGCACTTGCATGATGACATTGAGAGCTTAAAGGAGCTTCAACAATAACTCAATGTATTGTGCTTGTAGTTTGGCTTGCTCTTAGTTCTTTGCCGGGGCAAATGTGTTTTGCTTCTAGCTTGTTTTGCCATGCATTTGAGTTTCGAGCTTGCGTCCAAGGGGTTTAAATCCTCTTAAATACAGATCAAGCAGAAAATTTTTCTTGAATGTTGTGTTAGGGTATTTCTAATTGTTGTGGTTGCTGAGTTTGTTAGCATTTAGGAAGGTAAACGCCTTGTGATTTATGTACGAGAAAAAACCCAAGATCTTGGAGAATATATGGTGGGCATTTGTTTTTCTATGATGCTTTGCAACCTTTCTTTAGTCTTCCAGGATTTGTCGCTTCTCGGAGTACTGCAAATGTTTGCACGCATGCTAGAAGCCCTTCTAAACCATTTTCTACTTTTTGTTTTTTATAGATGCTAACATATATTGGCCGGTAATAGGATAAATTGGGCAATTAATACGGTAAATGTAAAAAAATTAACGGTATAACATCTTTAAAAACATATTTTTATTTAGTTATATTTTAAAATAATAATATTTAGTAAATATTGTATTTTATAAGTGCAAAGTTGAAAGTCCAGTCATTTAACTTAATTGGTCCACTAGTTTATAATGGTTAGTGAATCTAGTTGATATATTTTGAAAAAAAAAAATATAAAAATTGTCAAAACTAAGGGTCCCAATAAAATTTTTAATATTTAAAAAATGTAGTGAAGTAGTCAAATATATTTGGAAACTTTTTTAAAAATTTAAATATAATTTAAGGATGGATAAAAAATGATGGTTTTTTTTTTTTATTTTAAACTAACATGACCAAACTTCATTTTAAGTGTAGAGCTATCTTACTTGTCCAAAACTTCCAAAACTGCTTCTATTAAGCCATCAACATAACATGTTTGGTGTAAAACTTTATTTAGTTATGACATATTTGTACATAATCACTTATAATAATTCGTTATCACGAGTACAACTATGACATTGAAAAATAAAAAAATAATTATTTTTTAGTTTATAAATTTGATGAAAATATATATTATTACTCATAAAATATATTTGGAAATAAAAGTTTATAAAACTATTGTTTTGTATGTAGAACAATCAACCAGTTAATACAAATAGATTTAATCGGCCATTCAATTAAGCTAGTTGATTGAATTTTTATTTTGTTGTGTTTCAGAATCATAATATTTATTAAATATTATTATTCTAGAGTGCAATAATTATTTTATCATGTTTAAAAATAATAAGATTTAATAAATATCATGTTTTTAAAGTATGACAAGATGAAACATTGCACTAAATTTTTTTAAATAGATGTTTTTCTGTTAATGTTTTATATGTGCTATTTTTTTTTTTAATAATACATGTAAAAGAGATTTTTATGCTTGTGTGCCGCTCCATGCGTTTGTATTGACTATGTGGTGATTTCTCAGCGCCCCTGCAATAGTATCGCCGTACAATTGAGATGAGGAGACAAAAACATAATTCTAATGGATGGTTTTGAAAGCATGTTATTTCCTAGGTTCTTTAGCTGAATTTGTACAAGAAGACCAGACCTATGCTAAGAGTTCTGCGGCATTTGACATAGTTGGGAGCAACAGCTGAATCCTCAAAATCCCTTGCTTTTTGATCCAATTGCAAGGCTTGTCCACGACCCTTCATCGAAGTACCGAGGAGGAAAATAATCCGTTTGATTATAGAAGAGAACTATTTGCTTTTTCTCGTTAACTGAGATTTTTTTTCAAGAAAAAAACTTGAAACCGGTTGCTTTGATGGAGTATGTTCTCAGTTTAGAATCCTTCAAGATCAAATTCAATGAGAAGTTTTTAATAAAATCTCTTGAAGGAATAAAAAGAAAATGACGATGATAATATAAAAAGTAAAATTATTTATTTATTTTTTTGAGTATATAAATTGAATTTATTTATTAATTAAATTCAAAATCAATTATATAATTGAACGAAGAATTGATTATAAATAGTATGTTACATAAGGGCCAAGTTTCATAACTTCAACACGAACGGCTTGCGTATAATTGAACTTAGTTGTAAAACTAAGATTACCGATAACTTGGTTATTTGCAGAGAGCTAGTAAAGATAAATCCAAACCATAAGAATTATCTCCTATATGCTCTCTCTGGAAAGGAAAATAAAGTTGATTCTTTCTGGGGCCTTTCCATCCTTTTTACCTTGTTGTGAGAGATGTGCGTTTATTTTGCACCTGCGTAAAAAATGTGTTTTATATTATAGGAATTTATTAAAAAATTGAGTTTGAAATGTAATTCTTGTGTAGTAATTTTTACATGTTTTTTTAATTGGGTTTCATAAAACGTAATTTGTTTTTGTATTTTAAAAGCGTTTTTTAAAAAAATGATAATTTTTTATTTTTTTCTTTGCTTTAAATTAGTTTTTTTTAATGTTTTTGGAATATTTTGATGCGTTGATATCAAAAATTATTTTTTTTAAAAATAAAAATATATTATTTTAATGTATTTCTAAGTAAAATACACTTTGAAAAACAATCGCAACTACACAATTACCAAACATTTTATAAATATTTTTTACTATACATAAACTTCAACTCTAATTTTTATCAAATATATATTTAAATTTAACTAACTATATTTTTTTAAACTTATTTTTTTTAATTACGATTATAAAAACTACCTCGAAAACAATAAGAGGATCTAACGAAGAAACTAACACCTGGGCACACGAGTCTTCGTGGCACCAGTCTCTGGTCTCAGCTAGCCAGATGGCGGGGAAGGACTAATCCTCTATAAGAACTTGCATGAACTAGGACGCAACCAGCTGGCGATTGCGTGGGGGGCATGCTGTGCGGTGGGCAACATGATGGTTCATAGACGAACCATAGGTATGTTTTAGAGAGACGTGTCATGTAAATGACATGTAAACATGATTATATTCTATGGCGATATAAGTGCAGCTAAATATCCAACACATAAAAGGTAGTTTTATTGATGAGATGACATCGTCACATCTCTATAGTTTTTGGTAGAATTGTAAGATTATATATTTCAGGGACTGGTTTGATATATGAAGATTTGTAACTAATTTCAATCAAAGCCTTAAAATTCAAAAATCAGATTTTTTTTTACTAACGTGTGTGTTTAGGTAAGCTTACTCGTACTTTTACTAATTCTATAAACCTTAAAATTAATATAACTATATAAATTTTTAGTAAATCTAAAAATATTTAAATTCATAATTATTAAAAAATAAATCCAAAATTTAACTAATTAAGTTATTCTCGTATTTCAAAATACTATTTCTTTTGATTGCAAAAACTATTTCTTTTGATTGCAAATATAAGAAATAGTATCTACTTGTGCGACGCTCTTTATGGAAAGAAAGCCAGAGTAATTATCTAATACAAGTAAATTTATTTGCCTCACATTTGTAATCATGCATAAGTTTTTGATGGAAAGGACAATGCTAATACTGGCATACATAAAGCATCAATTTTACTACCAATTTCCAGAGAAACATTACTAAAATCTAATGGTGTAAGGGTGAAATTGAACAATATTAAACTGTAGAAACTGAATAGGAACGCAATATTCAACTCAGGGGTTAATTTGTATAATTTTGTTTATTATTATTTTTTTTTTTTTGGGGGGGGGGTTGTGAAGGGGTGGAGAAACTGAGGAGAGGGGGCGGAAATTACAAAGGCAGTGTACTATTATATCTCTATCGAACCGTTCAGCTAAGCTGACTGAACTAACAATTTTGTAAAGGATCTTATTAAACAGGAAGCCATTGCTGTCTTCTCCTCTCTACACGTTACAAACAAAATTCGTCATTTCTTCTCCAATGGAGTCCTCTGTTCTTCTTCGATCCTTTCAGTGTAACTCCATCTCTCCTTGCATTTGAGTGTTTTGTTGGTTAATTTGCCGATAAATGTTCTTTTTTTTCATCCTATCTCGGTAGTTAGGTTCAAATCAGGTTGCAAGCAGCGAGATCTATTATAATTTTTTGCTTATGTTTATGAAATAAAAACTGTATTAAAGAGAGAGAGAGTGTTGATATTTAAGGCATGTTTGGCTCAAAATTGAAAAATAGCAGTCCAGTTTGTTCATCTTACTAATTATTTTGCAGTTTTTCACCTATAAGTATATAATACTCGAGATTCCCACTGCAGGTAACTTGCTCGCTCAAGGTCAAAGCTTGACTGTTGGCAGGAAACTGATATCCTATCCATCAAAGAGAAATCTAAGACTAGTATCCTGTGTAAAAACATCTGAAGCTCCTGCAATAGCCAAGAGTGATGGTGAGTTATGTTCTAGTAATATGTGCATAAATTATTATTTTTTTGGCTTGGTTTTCTAAATTTTGCTGCCACTGACGAGGCATGTTTATTAGATGGCAATAAACAAGGGTCATTGGAGAATAATTCTCTGCGAAATGCAACTTTTCCGAATGGATTTGAAGTGAGTGTTTCGCTTTGAAGTTTTAATTGCTTTCTAGTTTTTTTGCTATTAACTTGTGAATTTATAGTATTAGATGGATTCTTATATTCAAACTATGTCATTTTTCTGTTTTAAATTACTTTATGCTGTTCTGATGATCTGATCATGATTTTTAACGCCTCCTAATTGTATACTAGATAAATGCGGATTGATTTTATGATTTAGGGTAACAGAGATACATTTTAAGTTTTTATTTGGTTGCCCTTGTTTTGAGAAAGCTTGAATAACAGTTAACAATCCTCCCTCATTCTGCGAGAATTTGAGATTTAGGAAATGTAATAACCAAACTAGACATCAAATGTGCTCTCTCTCTCTCTCTCTCTCTCGATGGTGTTAGAAATGTATGCAGTTAATGAATCAATCAACTTGAAAGTCAATTACTTGCCTCTATAAAGCTGTTGAAATTTGACACCGGATATTCGGATCAGGACTTTCAACTTGAAAAAGCGACTTGATGCATGATTATGGATTGCATATAAGCTTGTTAAGGTCTGAATGGACTTTGTCCTGATATTAACTAATGCTTTCCCAGAATCACCAGGCTAACAGCTAATATCATCCCTGCTGACTATTTGCCCTGGCAGGCACATAAGGGTTTCAGATTTGATTTTCACATTAACTTTCCTTTGAGATTCAAGTTGGGGGGGGGGGGGTGTTGTTGCACACTATATCTACTTCTTATCAACAGAAATGCTTAGGACATGGCCTTTTCTGTTCTTTGTGCTTCCCTTGTGATGGTTTGATTATTTATCATGCTGATGACTTTGGTTTTCTCAAGAGGGCTTGATTCAACATCTCATTTTGATCTATATCATTTTGCATACTTCTGACATGAATCTTCCTTGGTTATTGTTTTCAATTCATCAAAGGCATTGGTACTAGAGGTCTGTGATGAGACAGAGATTGCTGAGCTGAAACTGAAGGTGAACTCCTGATTCATATTGTGCTTGTTTGTTTTTCACAGAATGCTATTCTTGTTGCCCAGCCGCATCCTTAGAAATGTCTCTGATTGTTAAAGATAAGGTTTCAGCACCTCAGCATAAATGAATATAGTAGTGACACTAGGTTCCATGTCTGCAATCTCCTTGAATCTTATGAATACATTATATTACTGGTTCTCTGCTGTTTGCGATAGGTCGGGGACTTTGAAATGCATCTGAAGCGGAACGTTGGGGCTGCGAAAGCTCCCTTGATATCATCAACACCACTACCACCTATTCCAACTCCACCAATGGAGGTATCAGCAGCTGTTTCTCCATCGCCATCGCCATCTAAATCCTCTGTCGAGAAATCCACTCCCTTTACAAATGTCTCCTTTGGGAAGTCATCTAAGTTGGCAGCATTAGAGGCTTCTGGAGCTAGTGGATATGTTCTAGTTGCTTCTCCAACTGTAAGTAATGTTACCAGAGAGCAAAAGGCCAATGTCCTCTTTACTCGTGAACAAAGCCTTTAAGGTGACATATGCGATCATCATTATTTTTTCTCTAGGTTGGCTCATTCCGAAGGAACAGAACAGTGAAAGGAAAGAAGCAGCCTCCTATCTGTAAAGAGGTAGGTGTGGCACACCATTTTTGTCTGTCAGATGTTTTGTATTTGTTGAATTATTGAATTGTTGCCAACAAACTCTGTTTTGGAAATTTAGTCAACTAAACTATCTATATTCAATTCCCCTAATTTCATTTATTTCAGCAATGTGTTATTTGCCGTTTAGTATTAGTTTTTATCTGCTAGCATGACATTGTGAGAGTTCATGGTTGAGGGCCAATCCTAGCTTATGTTTTGTATTTATGGTACTTTCAATTTCATCTGTTGTTGCAGCCTTTATCAGATTTATGTGAACCACATGAAAAGAAAAAAGAAAAACGATTTGGCATATAGTAAATAGAAGTTATTTGATTGTAGATAGTTTCAGGTTGATGAGACATTTTTTAAGCTTGGTAGATCTGTGGTACACGTGGAAGTAATTATTGGTTACTGATGTGCTGCTCATAAGCAACTCATGCTCACTCATCTATTAACGGAGAATAGCCATGTTGATGAGATTAGTACACACTGATAAGTTGCATGTGCTAGAATTTATGTATGATCTGAATTTGGAGATCTCAAATTCAAAATTTCATTTGATCGAGATAGTTTTTCCATCATCAAAACTGTGGCCTGGCATGTACTAACTTTTTTTTTGTTCCCTGCTCATATTTACCATCCATTGTAGGAATGCTATTGTGGAAAGATATCTTTGAACCTCATTATCATGGCATTAATCACATTCATTCTTGATAACTATGTTGCGTTAATTTAAATGATCCAAATATTGAAATTAATGTTGCATAATGGCTTCGTCTTATATTGCCCTATCTTTAATTCTGAACATTTTAAATTCAAATTTATAGGGTGATGTGATTAAAGAAGGGCAAGTGATAGGATATTTGGATCAATTTGGTACTGAACTTCCTGTTAAGGTGGGTCTTCTATTTCTAGTTTCTTCAGACCTGAGTTCGCTTTGATGATTGATTTGTCTCATGCTGTTGTTGATGATTGAACAGTCTGATGTGGCGGGAGAAGTACTAAAGCTCCTCTTCAATGATGGAGGTAACACATCGACCATTGTAATTTCACTTGTAGATTTTTAGCATCTTAATTTTTCAATTAACTTGAAAGTCAATCTCTCTCTGACACTAATGAACATATAGACACTACTAATGGAGTCTAGCTGGGTTCAGAATAAATCAGACTATGAGTGCCACCCAGGAAGCACAAGTTGAAGTAATTGTCATTATAGTTTCATCGTATCTAATCCAATGAGTAATTAGGTCTCTGAAAAATTGCAGATAGCTTCAGACTATAAAGATGCTTGCCTGAAGTGAAATGTTTAGGATATGAGTTTTTGATAAAAATGAGTTAGATATGGGATGCATTCAAGATATATATGTAATTTGAAGAAAAGAAGTGGTGAACAAGGGGGCAACATGCAGACAGATATGCCAAGGGAAAGGGAGGAATATAATAACATAGCACCTTTCTATCTACAAAACACTTCTAACATAAATATCGATCTACCTTTATATATATGTGATTAAATGCAAGTTATATGTTTATCATAAAGAGTTTGTTTTAGGAGTTTATGCGTTTTCCTCCGAGGCTCAAACATGTGATATACCTTTTTAACTACATACTAGGGAAAATGTGAAAGGGAAGGGTTCACTTGATTATGAATATAAATAGGTGTCTTGCTGTCTCTACATAATGTTGGCATTTTGGTCCTGGAATGCTTTCATCAAGCAAAGTTTTCCTCGTTGAACTCCACTCTTACTATTCTCTTAATGGTGGTGCTGATATGTGAGGTCTTCGCTCGTTAACCTGACTTCTGAAGCAACAGAGTTCATTTTGGTGGGGTTTGACCAGTTGCTTCTATTGGCCTCTGACCTTATTATTCGGTGGCTAATTATGCTTTGGCAATGACAGTAGAGAACAAGGTCCTTGTTCAATAAAAATCTTTTTTTGAGAAATTGCATTAGAATTTACAGCTGTGGGATATAAAAATCATCAGGTCAGTGCAATGAAAATTTTGAAAATGGTAAGAGGCATTGATGCTGGTGAAACATGAACTGCTATATTATCCGGCTGTGAATAAATTCATCTTGTCTATCTTGTTGGGTTTTTGAGAAACTGATCATCTTAGTTCGGTATAATATAATACAGATGCAGTCGGGTATGGAGACCCTCTTATAGCTGTCTTGCCATCATTCCATGGTATCAACACCTGACCGTACTGTCTCTGGTAACCTTGATGCAATTCTTGGGAAGCTCGCAAGGGTTGCATATTATTTTCGCTGTTTCTTGTGGTCTCCATCATGTGCTGGCTATCAGAAGACACGGGTTTTGATGGTAATTTTACTTGGCTTTTTCGTCAGTTACATTGATATAGGAATAATTTGTTGAGCATTCTAGGCCGTTAAGAGGATTGTTTGTGTATTAGATGGTCTGTCTTTTGTTTTCCAGTTGAGCAATGCATGCCTGTTGTTTGTGGTGTATCGATATGAAAAAACTCGGGAGCATTTCCTACAGAACTTTCAGTAATATATTGTTGTTATTCGGTACGTTCCTCATTCGAGAGTCCCCAGTCAATTTAATGTCAATTTCTCTCCAAGCAATTCATCATCTCGGCTCTCCACAACGTAAAACCTGGTCGAAATTGAATTGATAGAGAGCATCAAAATTAGCGAGGCTTGGAAACAGGACGAGGTGACGAGCATGACTATCAAGTGCCAACTGAGTCAGCGAGAGCTCTTAGGCTGCTTGAAGATTTTGACTCGGAAAGCATGAAAATATGATTTTTCATGAAAAGGTAGTTTAGATGTTGTTCTGGTTTGTTTCTCGTTATTTTAATAAACTAAAAAAAAAAAAAAATATTAATAAGTTATTTTCTTTCCATGACATAATCAAAAAAAATATTTTCCAACTTATTTTTCATTACTCTATCAAACATCAAAAAATAATTTATTTTTTCATAATTTATTTTTCAAAAAAAAACTATCCAGCAAACAAACAGGACTGTTTTGTTTCAGTATTTCTTGATTTCCTTATAAAACAAGGGAGATAGCAACCAAAATCCAGAAAAATTGGCTATATCACGAGATCCAATTATGCCTCTATCTAAAATTCCATTTGGCGTTTCCAAGGCTAATCCATACAAGCACCCTTAAATTATAGATCAACTAGTATGATTTTTGTTCTATGAAAAAAAAGGATCAACTTAAGAGATAGTAGATGACCATCACGAAGAAAACATGAACTAAATTATTCGCAAAAGCATAACAAAGTGATTTTCTAACCTATTCCAGTAATGTGCTGCTAGGAAATGGGGCAAGACACTGTAAAGAACGGGCCATTCTGAAAACGCATAAAGCACAGGGCCAAAATTTATCTAGGGAGGAGCTGTAATATTTCATTGAAAACTCACTATCCTAAACAGACTGCCATTATAACAGACAGCTAAGAGGACATGGTAGCTTCAAAAACGAGACTCTGCTCTGTATGTTTTTTACTAAAGCGAAGGCGAGAGCAAGGCATCCTATTAAAACTAACTCGTCTATGAGAACCTATATCCATATGAACAGAAACAACAGTACCAGGTGGTCTTGTTGCCATGGGGCCTTAATCATACAACAACAGCAGAGAGGAAGCATCTTTTCCCGATGGCTTTCGAGTAACCCTCCTGCCATCCATGGCCTTCCCTGAAACACTCAACCTGTCATCACATGAAAGAGATTTGAGACAATTTTGACAGCAAGGAAGCCCTGAGTGGCTAAATACAAAATGGTGTACTATTGTGTTTTTGGGAGGGAGCAGTTGTATACCGTGTCTAGTATTTGATTATCATTATCCAGCCCCCCAATGACATAAATTGAATCTCCCATCGCAACATCACCAAAATATCCCCTGGAAGTGTTCATGGATTCTGCCTCCCTCCACAAACCAGCACGAGGATCAAATACCTCAACTGTTGATACCATCCTGTCCCCATCATAGCCCCCCAAGGCATACCTGCCAACACAATTTTCCAAGGTTCAGTCCTCGTATTGTAAGCCCTGTATAAAAGCACAGGCACAGGGCATATTTTACTAATATATTTTGCGGCAGTTACTAAAATGATCTTCTGTTTTACTTTGATTGCTTTAATATAAATAGACTCACAATTTCTCATTCATAGCAACCAAAGAAAGTGACCCTCTCTTTGTGGTCATACTGTCGAGTCTTGCCCATGTATGTTCTCGTAGATCATATCTTTCAACTGACCTGTGAATTTACAACAACATATTTCTGTAAGACCATCAAGAGAAAATCCCAAAAGTCAAGTCAAGAACATCTACTGGTTGGTGTGAGTAACACTACATGCAGTAGGTGCTGAAAGGATTATTATCTTTACATGGTAGCAAGAATTTCAAAATATTTTGAAGATATAGTACCATTTACAGAATTAATAGATTAATATAATAACAATACATTAAGCTTATTTCAGACATGCTGCGACTGCCGGTGCCCAAAGGTAAAAGAATTGTGTAAGATGTCCTTGAACAATTGAAAGACCCTCATTACAAGACATCGCCTTCTAGCCTAGTGTGCTCTGTACAGATTAGCAAAACAAACAAGGAACATACTGACCCAAATAGGTTCAAAGAAGGTAATGCCAAATGTTTGTGAATTAACTCTGACATCGATAAGAAACAACCACCCATCCAGCCAGCAATTGAAAAGAAGAAATGAAAGGAACGTCTTACTTTAAGTATTCCTTTCCATTGTATCCCCCAGCAACGTAGAGCATGCCATTAATTTCTGCTGCAGCAGCTGCAAATCGCTGGCAGAACAAAAGCAAGTTGTATAAATAACCATCAGAAGACAGTGCTTTGAAGAGAAAACTTTGAAACTCAACATTACTAAAAGTTGAAAGATTCAATATTTCTACCAACTCAAGCTGTGAACAGGTTTTAAAAGGGTACCTTGTTGCGCATTGATTGAGTAGGGATCCACCTTCCAACATTCAGATCAAATATTTCCACCTCAGAAAAGCATTCAACCCCATCACCACCTCCAATTGCAAGCATCTTGTCCTCCAAAGAAACACTTGCCACACTTCCCTTTCTTCGCTTTAAGGAAGGTCGAGAACTCCACTGCTTGATCAAAGGGTTGTATGATTCCACTTCACATGAAGAAAATTGAAATGTTATTGCTTTGTGAAATCAAAACCCAGCAATTTGAAAAGGATGAAAAATTGAAAGAAAAAACAAATATACCTGTGTCGTACCATACATCGTCATTTGCACCACCAAATATATAGATTTCACCATTTAACCTTCCTGCTGAGGCATATCTGCGTATAGCACTCATTGAAGTGAGAGATTCCATCCGGTCCTGATAAGGAGAATACGAGTCCAAACCCAACAGCCACGAAGAACCATCAAACCCTCCTATTAGTATCAACTCATCACTGCAAGAATTGAATTCTTCTAGCTCAGACCCATCTTCTGCAAGATGGCCCATTGCTGGAAAGGACACATACTCCAACATCTTGCACCGATCTTTTAGTTGTTTAATTTCATTTCTTGATTGAACCTGAATTGCCAATTTACTTTCAAGTTTTAATTCAATAGCCAACAGAGAAAAAAATCCTATAAAAAGCAAAATGATATGATAACCCCATTTGACCTTCACTCCATTATATGTAAAAGTAACCAGCTTCATCATATAAGTATATGAAACTTGTTGAATTCAGAGATTTAACGAATTCTTTAAATAGGGAGAATATTCCATTAAAAACATTTCAACACATGTAAATTGAATAGAAAATTAACGATGAAAATTGACCAACACAAAAACTCCAAAATAAAGCAATGTTGAAGAAAGTTTGGGGAGAAAAATGGAAATTTCACAGAACATAAATTTGCATCGACTTCTGGAAGAGGCTTTGAGAGAGTAGTGAATGATTCATAATCAACCTATTGTGAAAGGAATACATACAAACAAGCACAGTACATAGTAGAAACCATGGACCACGGCATGGCACTAAGAGATCACACATGAATGGTAGCTTAATGGATGTGTTCACGCTGATCACAGATATTGTTTGATCTATAAAGAAGACAGCAAATTCCCTGAGTTCTCATGAAGTTAGCTTTATCAGTTCCAATTGCACAAAAGAGGTGCTTATTTAAAGATGAGTCAATTTTAACAGTTTGCACTAGTAGACTAGCATAGCATTTCAAAAGTTGTCATGTACCAAAGACAATAGTGATTAGTGAATAATAGATCATACCAGCTCATGCTCCAAATAACTGATTTTTTGAACTTGACTTGACTGAGATGATTTCAAATCTTCCCATTCCATAAATAACTTCAAGACATGTCACAAACAATTAGAGGAACAGAAAAGTCCATATTAAAAACACCAAGCACGACAAATACCACAGCTTACCTTGGCTAGCACGGAACGAAGATATAAAGACTCCATTTCTGAGTTCTTTCTTTCCTGTGAATCTACCTCAGAGTTTTCTCCATCACTACCCACTGCCATCACCTCTCTTGCGTCAGATCTGTTTTCACTTTCACACCAAGTACTCAATGGTTTTTCTGGAAAAGCAGTAGCCATGCAGGTTGTTATGCTTAACTTATTGGCATCCAGATTTTCAACGTTCCCCATGCTTGCATCAGATGATTCATTATTATCTTCTGCTGTCATCTCACTTGCGCCAGGATCAGTGCTCTTTGTAAACAAAGCAGACAGTGATTTTTCCTTAATGGTAGAATCAATACATGTTTCAACACCAATATGACCTGCAATGGATGTATCGAGATTTGTAAGATTTACATTGGATGACTCAGCATTCTCCTTTTCGGTCATTGCTCTTGAATCGGGACAAGTTTCGAATTTAAAAAAGGCACTCCGTGGTTTCAGAGGAAGGCTAGAGGTCGTGGTGCTCTCTTTACAATCATTATATTTATCCATATAGTCATTTTCTTGCCTTGCATTAGGATCATAAGGCAGATAATTCCAGTTGTGCATATCCTTGGTACTTGCAATGACCAGTGAAGATGAGAATTTTGAGATAAACTTGTTTGTTTGATCCTGGTCTAGTTCAAACCAAAAAAGGTTTCGTCTATAGTAGTTTTCTGCGATGATTGGACTGAACTGATCTTCCACTAATGGCTGGCACTGCATCTGGATTCGTATCCTAACCTAAAAGAAACAAGCATGGATTAGGTTAGACTTGATAACTTATGAACCGAAAACAGAATTAACATGTGATACCTGTGCAGAGTATGGGGTAATGCCTGAGCCATCTTCAGTCCAGGCATTTGGATCAATATTCCATCCTCCATGACTGGCAGCCTCAAATATGCCATGAAGCTTCCTGTCACTGTAGTTGAATAAAAACAATGGTAAACCAGGATCTATTTTCTTTACATAGGGGTAATGTGAACCTGGTATTCCTGTTCAAGAAAGCATATTAAAAATTTCCCAAGTTAGTGGAGTCAGAGTATGCACACATTATAATCTAAACATGAAAAACAAGTGAAGGGTACTAACCAAACAACTGTTTTGAGAAACATTCTCTGATTGTATTATTCTTGCATCCAAATATTACTCCAGCTAGATCACTCTTCCTCAGATTCCTAGCTGTTATACTGCTATTAACTGACGTTTGAGATACTGATTTCTCCTTTAAGTGGAATGTCCGTGTCTTCCTTCCTGCACCCATTCTTTTGATTCAAAAAATAAAAATAATAGCCTTCCATTAGTTTCATTTTCAATCAATATTCCAAGACGAATAAAGAACAGATTCAGCAACTAAACAATTCCCCTTAGACCCTCCTTTCCCCACCCCAAAAGCCAAAAGGGAAAAAGAACACGATAAACGGCAACTGAAAAACTTGAGCATATATAAATAACTGGAATTAAAAAACTTAACATAACAAAGAAAATTTGAACCACATCGATACAATTCAAAGCAACAAAAGAAAAACACACTAAACATCTAAAATCTCCTACTAGACGAAGGACATAAGATGAGCACAACTCGTTGCATATCTTGGTTTAGCTGATCAGACCTTAAACACTCCATATGATTAAAGAAATTTATGTTCTCATTCAAGTTTGGCTTCCTTCCTTAAGATGCTCTAGCTGACAACAATCACGTATCACAATGATAATGCTGACTAGTGTCACTACACTTAGTCCTGTTTCATCAACAAAATCAAAACTCTCATCAGACATGAAGAATATTCCATAAGGTGTTCAGACTCCAAATGCTAACAGGGATCCTCTTCATCAAATAAATTAAAATTTATTTGATGACCATTGCCTAGCAATAGTCATAAATTTAAACAAAAAAAAAAAAGATCAAGGAAAAGCCTCATGTAAAAGCCTGAAAGACATAAAAAAGAGAGTGAATGAAGTGACCTTGAGACTGGAATCAACAGTCTATATCGGTGGCACAAAGCTAGGCAAGTGAACATAAACAGGAGCAGGGTTAAATTAAATAAACTATAATCCCCTTGAATCTTGAATTTTTCCCAAACCCGGCAAGCAAGCTATACAAGAAAGAGATATAATCACTAAATGTTTTTATCATTTTGAAACAGTAATCACAACATGTCGTAAGAAGGAAAACTTGGAGCTACATCGAGCCAGAATTCAAGCAACCTAAGAGAAAAAAAACGTATTTAACACCGAAGCAACAACAGAAAATACTCGATCAACGTACATGACATGAGACAATAAATAGAATTCCGAGAAAAACGTATCTTAACAGAGAAAACATGTACCATATTTATACTTAGAATTCAAATCAACATTAAAAAAGAAAAAACACTAATGCCTACAATTTCTCGCTGGAAAGATCATCACGATGAACACGAAACACGATTAATTAAGCTACTTAACACTACTCCACATGCACCACAGTTTAAGGATCCTCTTGAATAAAAAAATATTAAATAAATAAATATAGCAAACTGATTTCAGCTTTCTTTCACGATTTTTAACAAAATAAAGAGGGAAAAAAACACCATCATCTTAAAAATGAACCAAAAACAAAACAAGAAAATCAGCATTTATGGAGGTCAACCGTCAGTTAATTAATGTCGCTCATATTTCTCCGAAGTTTTCTTTTAGCTGTAAATTTGAGGTAGGAAAAAAGGAATTCATGATGATTATTTTCCAGAATAGAAAGAAATGAGAAGGAGAAACACAAACCTCTCTCGCTCGCTCGCTGAATAATGGCAAAATAGTTGATCATCCAAAAAAATAAAAATAAAAAAACAAATCGCTTAGAAATATAAAGTGAAGACTTAAGGTACAAAACAAAAGGATAGTTTAACGTAAGAACCTTGAGAATGAAATCAAACGTCTCGGAAGAGATGCATGAGCGAAGAAGAGAAGTGAAGAAGAGTGTTTGTTTGTTTCTCGGAAAAAACCGTCAAAAGAGGAAAGAAAAGGTTAGGGTTTCTGTAAACAAAAATGGAAATGAAGGGTGACGGAAGGAGAGCAGGGGGTGGCAGAGAGTTCAGGGAAGTAAAATGCACAACAGTACGGGAGAGGAAAACGTTTGCGAAGAAGTGCGAAATATGACCACCATCCTCGTGCTCATCTTTGCTGTTTTGAGAGTGTACGATCTGACAGGGAAGTGAAATTATTTATTTGCCCACGATTCGACCTTTTCCTTTTTACTGTTGGTGCAGGATGACAAGGTTTATTTGTAATTTAGGAACGGTAGCGGTGGCTCGGGCGGGAATGAAAATATAGACTCTACGGTCTATACATGCATGAAATGTAAACGACCATCCATGAGAATTTTCTTCGTAGATATTTACCATATATGTGATATGACTTATGCGACAGTTTCTTTTATTTTCCATTTTTTAAGTATAAAAGTCGAATATAATCTTGGCGTGTTAATTCAAGTAATAAATGAGCTAGTTTTGCGTTTGGATCTAACCAGTATACTCATCGTGAGTGAGTGTATATGGTTTGTCTGCATTAGCGTGATTAGCATTGTAATTATAGTTGTTTTTTAAATATTTTTTCATGTTAAAAATATATATTAATAATATTTTTTTATTTTAAAAAAAATATTTTTTAAATTAACCTATTCAAAATAATTTGAAAACACTAAAAATATAATAATTTGAAGTTAATAAAAAAATAAAAAAACTTCAAATTTTTTTAAAAACGCTTTTGAAACGTGGAAACAAATAAGTCATCACCAACTAAATGTAAAACGAGAAATTAAAAAAAATGAATTAAGCTGGGTTAACCTGAAAAACTAATAACTCGGGTTATAAGATTAAACTAACATAGTAAAAAGCAAATAAAAAAAAATCACAAAACTCAATTCCAGTTAATTAAACTTGCAACACGAGTCACGATAATAAGATTAAAAAATAATCAAGCTTGATTCCCACTAACTAAATGTTGAAGACTAAAATTAAAATAAAAAGAATTAAAAAAAAACCTTAATCACTCCAGGCAAACTTTTCAGACTCCAAACTTGGATTGCAGGATCAGGATAAACTTGCAAAAAGAAAATTCAAAATAATTATGAAGATAAATCCAAACTAACAAAACATTAAAGGGCAAGATTGAAAAAAAAAATTATCATAAAAATATAAACTCAAGCCAAATCGTTGAACTCATGGTTCAAGTTATGAAATCAAGATAACTTCGTATAAAAAAACAAATATCATAAAACTTAATTTCTAACCAACCCAATAATAAAAAGATAAAATTAAAATAAAATATAAAATATAAAAAAATAACAAAAAAAGACTAAAATTAATTCGGGCTAACATTCTAAAGTTGTAACCACAAGGCTAGAATCACCACATATATGACAAACCAGAAATAATCACCAAACTATTTCTCAATCACACGTGAGGATGGAATTAATAATAAAAAAATAGTTTAAAATAATTTAAAACAAAATAACTACAAATAAAATAATAAAGACAATTTAACATAAAAACAAATGGCGGAACTTTTGCTATTTTGGCGAGGACAGGCATAAATAAGGAGACTGGGGAGAGAGAAAAGAGAGGGGATACAAGAAGAAATAAAACCAACAGCTACCTACAACATGCGCCATGCCACCGGGACGACCTCGCTAAAACGCTTTCAAGGACATGAGGTGGTGGCATGAATTTGGAGGAGGCCGCAAACGCTGCTAGAGCGCGAAGGCTTCCTCCACACGCTAGTGTTTGCCATTGCTCATTTACCTCGCGCATTTTACATTATTTCATAATCAAATCTGGTACCCTGAGGCTTATTTTGTCTGAATCAATAAAATTTAATAAAATTGAGTGTTAAATGTGCTTCAGAAAATTTCTCCCAGGCCAAGTGTCCCAGTTTCCATGCAACATAAAAAAACATTGTTAAGTCTAATAAAAAAAAAACGAGTGACAAAAAAAAAATGGTGTTAATTTTTTCATTGTCCCATGCAATTGAGCCCCCAGTTTTTTTTTTTTTTTTTTGTCAAAAAGTCATCTTTTTGTTAAATAACTTACATTATTAGATAATGTCTCGATATATGATTTATATTATTTAATAATAAACTCTTTCAAGTGAAAATTATTTAGACTTTGAAACTTACATATGCTCACATTACCTTGTACTTAATTTTTATTAAATAAATGAGGATAGTGAGATTTGAATTCATAACTGTTTGGTCATCAAGACTCTGATACCATGTCAAATAATTATAGTAATTTAAACTATTAAGCGAGATCTCAATATATGATTTATATTATTTTCTAATATTTTAAAGAAAAAAAAATTCAAATATTTTTCTATTGTTCAAATCTAATCCTTATAACTTCAATATTTTTCATTTAATGAAATTTCATTTAATTTATCAAATCAAATATCAATGGAGTAAGCTTTTTTTTTTGACACCCCAGAATATCATAAGCTATACTAATAAAACAAAACACAATTCCAAATAAACACAATTTTAAAGAAACATTTTGAAGAAAAAAAACGCAATGAATTATTATAATTACGGTGAAATGAGTATGGATGAAAAATATTTTTTCCAAACCCTTATTTTTTTTTTTTGTTAATCTTAATCTAAATATATAAAAATGGATGCAAAACGTTACCGAACCCGTGTGGATTTATGATGTTGCGATAATGTTGTAAAATATGTTACGGTATCTCATGTTCAACACATACACTACGTTCGTCCTTGTTTATGATGTTCGTCTACGATTTCTATCTTTAAAATATAGAAAATAGTCACAGATATAATGACGAATATATATAGGCATGATAAAAAACATCCTCACCTTCGGGGAGAGTGGATGTCCCTTGTGTTTTTTTAAGAGCATATCCCATCTCAGATCATGAATGAGAGATAAGTCTAGGTTCATTATAACTATCACGTACATTAGATAGTAAAACAATAATCACAAAATAATATATTGGGTTATTTTTTTTTTACGATCAGATATCTTCAAATAAAATTTTACATGATAAAATTAAATGCATATATTATATAAGTGGAAGTAATTGTTGGTATGTTAGGAAATACGATAGATAAATATTTTTTAAAAGTTTTTTATTTTAAAAAATCATAAAATTAATATTTTTTAATTATTCGAACATATTAATATTAAAAATTAAGCTGTCAAATTAAAAAAAATATATTTTAATATGTTTTTGAACAAAACCACGTGACAATATCTGGAATTTTTCGTTTGTAATATCTTGAACCAAAGAAAATTAGAGTAACAAAAGAAATCAATTACAGATAAGAGAATAAATGGTAAAAGGCATGATGGTTACATAATCATGGACGAAGTTTCGTTCATAAAGGCTAAACAAGATGACGAACTTTGATCAAACCTATAGCATTTAGTGGAAACTTCAAATTTACCACTTAAAATTTATTAATATCAATCATACCAACTAATTATTTAATTTTCTCAATTGAACCTTTCCGTCAACTATGGTCAACAAAACCGTTAAAAAAACACGCGAGATTAATATGAGCAGCATCTGTTTAGAAATTTGGAGGGAAATTTCTCTTTTCCCCCCTCCTACGCGTTTCTCAAGCATACGAGATAGATAAAAAGTCCCAATTAAACGACCCCACCCGCTGCCCCAATTTTTGTTCTAGAACCGATCAATCGAAGAACACAGTAACCCTAATCTCACAATTTCTTCAATAACAATTCAGAGATGGAAAGCATGGAGATGGGTGATGATGTTCATGTGGTCTGCCACTGTGGCGAACAAGCTCGAACAAGAACTAGCTGATGTAATCCGGGCGGGAGGTTCATGGGCTGTCCAGAATTCGAGGTCGCATCGTTTTTTTCTTCTTCTGGAATTTTCGTCTACAGAGGTAGTCATTGTTTGATGAAAATGAAAGATCCGGAAGCAGCTGGACGTGGTTTCTTTCAATCCACCAGCATGCCTTCGTGGAAGAGAGGTCACGATCAGGCTGATGCCTGACTATCGATCATACCAGAAAACGACTGCTCTGCCCATGTACATGCAAGAGAGAAGAAGTTTAAGACCTGTCTCCTTCAGTCATGGGTTTTCTCTTCCGTGTTAAAGAATAGTAATCCTTTGTAATGAATACCGGGTTAAAGAAAAGGAAAAATCACATAGATAATCTTTGCCACTCCTAGCCTACCTTATCTTCCAATTTCCTCCACCATTCATGCTCCATCATCACCATGAATAGCAATCCTTCCACCTCTCCACCACCATGTAACTGCAACAATTATCCAACCAACCCTGTCAAAAATCTACTTAGGCATGTATGTGGACATGTGTTTTAGAATTCAGACTGTGAGCTGGGACGAGAAAATAAAAAGTCTAAAGCGATAAAAAGGAGGGAAAGTCTGAAATTAATGCTTCTTAATCGATATTTTAGGAGGAGAGGCTCACCACCACTACATTCGCTGCTTTCCCCGGTCTTGCTTCTTTACTTTTAAAATCAATGAATAATATTATCTCGGAGGGTAATATTCTTTTTGCCAAGGCTACCTGCTGCATGACATTCAGGTTTTAGATGTTAGCTGGGTTCTTGTAGCTCTAATTCTTGGTGTAATTTGGTTGGTTCTATTTACAAAATAATTGATGTTATTTTTTTGAACCATGAAACACTTTTTTTTTTAATAAAAAAAATATTATTTTAAATATAATCCCAGCCTCAAACTCAAAAACCACCTATAATCTTTCAGAGCCTCGAAGGAGGATTATAATCACGGAGCTACGGATGAAGACTCTGTGTTTACGGACTTTGCATTTGCTAGATTGCACCGTCCGATTCTAACACAAAAAACAAGAGAATGAAAAATCCCTCACGAAATCAAAAGAAGACGGAAGGGGGCAAATTGACCCCAAACATCATTTTATTTATTTATTTATTTAATTTTAAAAGTAGCTATAAGATCTACTCATCCAATATAGAAAGAATATAAACAAGTAATTAATAAGAGAGTCTCTCTTGCTTTGTCCCGACCTAAAGGCACTCCGGCTGTCTTGACCCCTAGGCATGCCTCTCTTTGCTAACTTGTTTTGTTTAGCTCAAATTAGTAGCTATGAAACAACGCCTAACGTGCTGAACTACGATCCTTCTTTCATGGACCGAAGTACATAAACTGAGAACAAAACAGCATAAACAGAACAGTATCAATCACTATAAAATCAAATAATGTCTAAGGTTAAATTATATATACTTTAAACTAATTTTAAAGTATTTTAAAATTAACAATTATGTAAACTTCTAATGATCATAAAAAAATTAAATTTATAAATAATGAGAAATAAATTAAAAACCTGATTAGCTAAACTATCCTTTAAGATTTTAATTTCATTATTTTTATCCGAGCTAGAAGGGAACGGGTCGAAATTCAACCCAGTTGAACCAATCAATTGGATGATGCCAATACCCGCTATCTTTAACAGCTACCAGAGACAAGTTTAAAGGAGTGATTATACAGTTGAAAATTTGTCATACTTTTTGCGAAAATACTGACTCCTCTCCTTCCTCTATCTGCAAATGTTGATTCTAATGTCAGAAAATCCATCTTCTTTTATAGAGTGAAATGGATTTTTTGTCAACACCCCAAAGCCTAACCACAGAAGCCACTTCTGGTCCCCATGAAGACACCGCAAACCTTTTTATAGCCACATGTCCTAAATTTCTAATTTTCCGCACCTCAGAAAAAAAACATGCTCAGCAATCTTATCAGTTTTTTTTTTAAAAAAAAACAATTACACGCCACTTCCGAGTCACAAAATCTTGTTTTTCCCTCCCACTTGCTGAATACAAATCCACACTCCTACTACTCCACTGTACTATTTTATTTCAATGGGCCAAAGTCTCTCACTCACACGCCCTAACCGTGTGTCACCACACCACAGTTAGCTACTACCGTTCAAAAAAAAAAAAATGAGGCCCCACACGCAACGACTCTTTGCCTCTACACCACCACGGCACACTTGTCCCTCCACTCCACCCTCACCACCTCTCCGCCGCCTCTTTCCCTCCAAAACAATTTCCCTCGCACAACGCTGCCACCTCAGCGTCCCCGATTCTCCATGCTCCAGTCAAACTCAAACCACCACCAGACGCCGCCAGGTGTTACTCACTCCTCTCCTCGCTCTCGGCGTTTCAATCCTCCAATCCGCCGCCTCCAAAGCCGAGGTAGCCAACAAAGAACCGGACTCTCCGCCTCCGCCTCCTCCGCCTCCACCGGAGGCGGAGGAGGTGATAAGTTCGAGGATTTATGACGCGACGGTGATCGGGGAGCCGATGGCTGTCGGGAAGGATAAACGAAAAGTGTGGGAGAAGATAATGAATGGTAGGATTGTGTATTTAGGAGAAGCAGAGCAAGTGCCTATAAAAGATGATAAAGAGTTGGAGCTTGAGATTGTTAAGAAATTGAAAAAACAGTGCGACGAGAGGGAGAAATCAATTTCTCTTGCCATGGAAGCTTTCCCTTGTGACTTGCAGCGCCTGCTAAATGAATACTTGGATAAAAGGTCGTGTATCTTCCTTTTCTCACCATTTATTGTATAAACATTATTCTGAGAAATCAATAATAGATTATTCACGTTGATGTTTGTGAAATTTGGTGGCAGGATAGATGGAGAGACATTGAAGGGTTACATGACGCACTGGCCGCCGCAAGGATGGCAGGAGTGTGAGCCTTTATTGAGTTATTGTCGTGATAATGGAATTAGAATTGTTGCTTGTGGTGTTCCGCTTAAGGTAAAATGACATTGCTTCTTTTGTATATCCATCAAAGTGTTGAATAATGCTATCTGCAAGTTTTAACACATCGGTTAATGTTAGTAATCTATACTTATTGAGTGTGACAGCTTGTTTTTTCTCGATTTATGGATCATTTGTATTAAAGGAAAGATAATTTGTTTCTTTCGTTGGTTCTTTTGTTAGCTATTGTATAACATTGGAAGAAAGTTGCGTTTTTTTATGATTTTACGGTAAAATCGCTGTATTTTATGTGTATCAAATACGTCGGACAATAGTTGCATTGCCTATTTTTTCAGTGTATTATGAGGTTTTTGTTTCAGGATTTGTGGGGGTTGTTTTATGTTTAACTAGTAAACTTTTTGGTTATCCTTCTTCTTTCATATTGAAGTGTCAGAGTGTGAAATGATATTGTCATGGATTTATTGATCCCTGTGGCATGAGTAGGTTCTGAGGACTGTGCAAGCCGAGGGCATTCGTGGGCTTTCTAAGGCTGATCGTAAACTGTATGCTCCTCCAGCTGGTTCAGGCTTCATCTCAGGATTCTCATCTATCTCACGTAGATCAACTGATATGAATGCTCCAAAGCAATCTATTCCTTTTGGACCTAGCTCGTACTTATCTGCACAAGCAAGAGTAGTTGAGGATCATGCCATGTCTCAAATTATTATGCAAGCAGTTATAGATGGAGGAGCCAATGGTTTGCTAGTAGTGGTGACAGGTGCAAGCCATGTAATGTATGGATCCAGAGGGACTGGTTTGCCAGCAAGAATTTCAAAGAAGACACAGAAGAAAAACCAAGTTGTTATATTACTTGATCCTGAAAGACAGTTCATACGAAGAGAGGGGGAAGTCCCCGTCGGTGATTTCTTGTGGTATTCTGCTGCCAGACCTTGCAATCGGAATTGCTTTGATCGTGCTGAAATTGCTCGAGTGATGAATGCAGCTGGTAGGAGGCGAGATGCCCTGCCTCAGGTAAGCTGAAGGGTGCAATATAAGAGCTATATTTTTCCTGTTTTGTTCTTGAAATAACAACTATAGGACAGAAGAAAAGTGCAAAAATGTGGTTACTTTGCTGAGTTTGCAAGTTACCATTATTTTCCAATCATAAATTTTCTCACACAATTGCTGTCTCCTCAAGGACATTCCTTTCCTTTTATTTCATGAAATAATATGCTGCTATGCTCATCAGGACCTCCAAAAAGGACTTGATCTTGGTTTGGTATCGCCAGAAGTACTGCAGAATTTCTTTGATCTGGAGCAATATCCTATTATTAAGGAACTCACTCATCGTTTCCAGGTATACTCACTCTCTGGCAGCAAAAACTTTGTTCTCATTAGAATTTTGTCATTCTTACCGCAAAGCTTCTTGACATTATCATTTGCTTGATATGGGATGCTGCTAGGAAAGGTAATGTTGTTGGTACTCACTTGACCATAGCTCGTTTAAGTGTGCAGGGTTTCAGGGAAAGGCTGTTGGCAGATCCCAAATTCTTGCATAGATTAGCTATAGAAGAGGCAATCTCAATCACCACTACTCTCTTGGCGCAGTATGAGAGGCGAAAAGAAAATTTCTTTGAAGAGCTTGACTATGTAATTACAGATACTGTCAGGGGAATAGTTGTTGATTTTTTTACTGTGTGGCTTCCTGCCCCAACTTTGTCATTCCTTTCTTATGCTGATGACACAGCGGTCCCTGACAGTGTGGATGCTTTAAAAGGTCTCCTTCAGTCCATCCCAGATAATGCATTTCAAAAGAATCTTGTAGGGAAGGACTGGAATATCAGTCACAGAGTAGCATCTGTCATTGTTGGTGGTGTGAAACTTTCTAGTGTTGGATTTATTTCCAGTATTGGGGCTGTTGCTGCCTCAAATCTTTTGTATGCAATTCGCAAACTCATCACTCCAGCGTTGGTTACTGATCAACGAACTAAAAGATCACCAATACTCAAAACAGCAGCTATCTATGGATGCTTTCTTGGAACATCAGCCAATCTGCGGTACCAGGTAGAGTTACTTGTTGCTGTGAAAAATGGACCTGTTAATTACATTTTTTGCATTGCAAATTATCTGACAAATTTATTTGGGCATAGATTATTTATTGTTAGTTCCACTATAAGGTCCAGATAAATAGTATGATGGCGAAAACTCCTTGAATATCTGGCTTCCTTCCTATTGGGAAAAGCATGTAAATATGGCTGTATACGAGGAATATGGTCCTGGACAGAATGGATTATGTAACAAAGAAGTGATTTTTCTTTTCTTCTCTTTTCCAATGGTTTCATCATTATCTTTTTAATATCACTGCAAGTTAAGAGCTAACAGTAGAGTATGCTGAATTTCAACTGTTGTTTTGAACCACGACTAATAGTTCATGTGAGTTGATATCCAATTTTCTCTCAATTTCCATCATCACCTTTAAAAGAAATTGCTGTTCATGACCTTCCAGAGTCTGAATCTACCTTGGCTTCTAGGTTACCATGCATACCTAGCTTTTTTAGCGCCTATATTTGCCCAATTGCTTAAACTAAGGCTGTAAATTCTTAAATGTCTGCTATAGCATATAAATTTGATTTAGTGTTGCGCCTTCATTCTGAAATTTACATAGTCCTTGAAAAACATGGTCTGTTATTTCATTGGTCAATATGATAAAATGAGCTAAACAACTGGGGCAGCACTCCTGCAAACATCGAGCTCCCAGCTTCCATGTCCTTGCTCTGCTGCTTTTATAAGGGAAGCTATGTAGGCTTAGTATTGCAGGCTTATAGCTGTCTCTATAAGAAGATTGAAAAAGCATGCACATGGCATTTCCGTAGCAGATATTCTGTAGGATTTGGTAAATTATTTTGCTTGAGCCTTTTCTTTTTCTTGGTTATTGCAGATAATTGCTGGAATTGTCGAGCATCGAATCTCTGATGAATTTTCTTCTCAAACTCTTCTTGTAAATATGCTGTCATTTATTGTTCGGACAATTAACTCCTATTGGGGAACTCAGGTTAGAATCTTCTTCATTCACTACAAGTTCCATTTGGGGTAAAAGCTATATTTACTTCTTTGAAATATCTTTTTAAGTCATGCATCTCTTTGAAATCATGTAGTCAAAGATACTAAGCATTTGCATGTACTTATCTGAAGAGAAAGGCTTCTGCAAAAATGGTAAACCATTTATAAACAAAGGGGGTTTATTTCATTGGTATTAAAGTGTGGAGGTGTTTCATTTGGGGTGATTTAGTTCACGAATATCTACTTGATGGGCCCCACCAAAATCAAAATCATCAACAAAATATCAACAATGGCATTCAGACCGTCAAAATCAACAATGGCATTGCATTCCAGTGTTTTCTCTTTTTTAGCATGAACTTGACTTTGTCTTTTGCCTTAATTCCTGCAGCAATGGGTCGACCTTGCACGCTTTTCAGGACTGCAAAGTCAGAAGAGTGAACCACCCTCTTATCAGACACTGGATTCTCCTAGTAATGCTGCAATTGGATGTAATACCTTGGAAGATACCAATATTGATGAAATCAACAATCAATGAGGTGATGATTCTACTTTCATATTTTTGTACTCCTTTGTAAAGCTTTCTTCCTGAGCTGCTGAGAGAACTGAAAGGAATAGATTTCAATCATATACCTCTTTGATGGCCCTTATGTAATTTGTTCAGTATAATTCTTTGAAATTTTGGCAAACATGGCGTAGGCACACTAGATTTAGCTGCATATTCTATATCGATTGCGCACTAAATTTGAATTTATGCAATGAATTCAGAAATATAGCCTGAAATTATTTCTCCAGAGAAATGAATGGCATAATCCTTAGGCAGTTTGTTTTATTTTACTGTCTGTTTCACTAAATATTAACTTGAAAGTTCAGGGATTTTCTTCCAAGGGAAACTAAAATGTTGTTTTTATGGGATTTTATAGATTCGATTATCAGTCCAAGGTTATGGGTTCTAGTTTGGGATTTATTTGATGAACTGTGGGTGAGCGTGGGAGGTAAGTCCATCTGGTCTAAGGTCACGGTTCCTAATTTGGGAATATAATTGATGAGCTATGGGTGAATTTGGAAGGTGCATAAAATCATAAATCTTTGTAGTTTATAGAGAAACAAGGGTATTTTGGTAACTTGGTAAAATTAGAATCTTCTATGAAATTCTGAAGCTTTCGTGTTTACTATATGTAAGGTTCTAAGTAGGATAAGTTTTGGTTGGGATTTTGAATTTGAGCATGAAAGAGCAGTGAGTGTCAGCTTACCCATGTGCCGGGGTTATTTTCTTAGATTTCATAATGAAATAGTGAGTGTTTTGATTTGCATTTGAGGATGGGTATGGAATGCAAGTTTTTGTTCTCTCATCTCGTTTACTCTGTCTTGTTTCTTCTATGGTAATCTCCAAGTTACTTTCTGTCCTTGCTTAAGCCTTGAGTGTAAACTACTAGAGATTCTTATTCCTGCATGTTTTCCTACTATTCTCAAGTAATTAAATCATTAGAAAAAAAATCCACAGGGATCACAAAACTTGATTTTAGAATTCGAACTCACAGAACCCTTTTTTTCTCGTGTGTGCCAAAGATGGAAATGTGCAACCCACAATCAGTGGTAGGGGAGTTAATAATAGTATTACCACGGACAAACTGAATTAGCCACCGCTACAAAGATGACGGGCTGCTTTGGTTCTGCCAGCAATTTTTTGTTTTTTGTTTTTTTTGACATAGGATCCCAGAATCAATGGTTATGGGAGTTAGCATCAGTAATTAGCGGGGTAGGGGAAGTGTATTGCCACCGGGGACTGAATTGGCTACCATTACAAAGATGAGGGGCTACTTTGACTTTTTTTTGTAAAGGGGCATTTTTTTAAAACTCAAAAACGCTAGACGGAGGATTTGAACTAGTAAACTCTTATAAAAGCAAGAAGCTCACTACCACTAGATTGGAGGCCGCCATTTGTTTGGCATCAAATCTCACCTAGTATATAAGTGCAAACAAACCCTTCAAACTTTATTATTTGACTTCAAACTTTGCAATCCTCAAACCCAGCAATAACACACTGCTATTTTTAGGGATCATATAAATCCAAACTTCGTATGCCACCTAGTACCAAAGCATTGGTGATACATCTACCTATCCAATAGGATTGGTATTTGACATACCGTGTCATAGAAGTTAGAGAACATGTAGCTTCTTATTTTAACATATTGGATATTTATATTTATTTATTTTGATTGGAAGGAGATCTTAAAGCCCTAGAACAAGAAAACTACAGAGTACATTCTTGGAAAAGAAATCCCATGTCTTCTAAGAGAGAATTAAAACACTTGAAGGAATAGAAGTCAAAAGGAATGAATGCCCAAATCTAAGCGGAAAGCATAATTAGTCATAGCACAAAAGTATATGTTTAATGCGATATTGGCAATACTTCTACATCAAAACTTAGACTCATTCAGATTCTGCTCTTCGGTCATCTTGTCTTGTAGCATTTGCTTAACCTTTTCTAAGGCAAGTTCTAGGTTCTTCAGCTGCATCAGAATTTTTTTTATGTGGAACATTAGATTCTGCTTCACACATTCTTCAAAAAAGAAGAAACAAAAATAACTAAAATCTTAAAATTTAGGTGACCATGATAATAAGAGTATAGCAAATTTACCTCTTGTTTGGCAAATCTATTATGGACGAATAAGCCACTAAACAGGTCAGAGCTGTCTTTCATGGTGCTCTCTTTCTGGGAAGAAGAAAAAAGAAAAGACTTCTTTGGTTTCTTTCTTCACTTTGTATTATTTACGGTCTGTTTAATGACAAGGATACAGGGGAAAACAGAGTTGATGAAAATTTGAGCAATTGAGCATACCAGATTAATCAGTGTCTCAAATCCTTTTGTGCTCATAGATGTGGGCTTGACCTCCATTTCCGATAAAATCCTATTACATCGGAAGAAATTCAAGCTTAATTGTGGTTTTTGTCTAGAATGTTTTAAGGCAGTAGTTTTACCTCCCAATTGTGTGAGTAAGAAATTGACTCCGTGCAGCTATCATATCATGTTCTTCACAAGACATTTCCAGCATTCTACAACCCTGGTCAGCAAAGAAACACACATTTTATAGTTATTGCATTATGGAATGGGGAATTTATCGAGGATGCAAATCTTATTGAAAATGCTGGGTGGAAAGCTCGGTGGAGTTTTGTCTCCCCCACCCCCATTTTTATCAATAGGTAGATTCCTTCAGAAGAAAAGTGAAGGCGTATAGCAAGCATTTTGCTGTCTTCGTATGTTCAGTAGCTATTCTTTTATCTGTTCAGAAGTGGTCCAATGACTAATAAGGTTACCTTCTTAGGTGGTGTTATTAGGTTACCTCAGTTTCGAAAATTCGTAGAAAACTTGAGCACCTAGCTTCGTCCTTTATTCGAACTCTTTCATACATGAAAGCAAGATCTTTCCATCCGTTTTTCCCACTCTCCGGCCCAAACATCGGATGAGTGCACAACACGTCCAATTCCTCTGGCAGTACCTGAGCAATTGACATGCGTGCTTGAATACGCGCCGAGATAATAACATCAAAAGGAACATATCGTATTTTAACTTCAATATGGTATGATGGAAATGACAGTATACTTTCAATAGAATATCTCTCGGGTGCTCCTTGACTGAGAGAACATCCACAAAGAGAGGTGACCGTTTCAGGCAATGTAGTGGCATTGCATTGAGAACCTTCGATAGGGATAGGATTGAAGTACAAATCAAAATGACATCATTATTTGCTTCAAGAAATGTGCCCGTGTCCCTAGCAAAGCATAAGCAGAAATATAAAGACTGCATGTTCAGCAAAAATTCTTGCAGACATTTGCGTGTTTGGATGTGTGCTAACCTGAAGAATGAGATGCCCAAATCTTGGCAGATGGAAGAATGATCGGAACGAGAAGTTGCCCGTAAAGTATGCCCTTGTTTGATCATGATCTTTGCCAGGAACTGTGCAAAGGGGCCAAAGCCCACTATACCTATTTCCAGATTTCTGGAAGGCGAAGAAGATGATGAAACAGCCATGGTGTTAATTGAGACATAAATGAGAGGTTTGGTTTAGCGCGGCTTTCTAACAAGAGCCCTAATTGACTGGGGAAGGAATCTGGACGTTTCCTGTATTTATAGATGTGGGCCCTGTGGCTACTGTCATGCATGATGCATCCTCCATTTTGACCGTGAGGAAGCATTAGATTCGGATCGTGCTGGTTCCTGAGTTTCTTCTCAACCCCGTGAGGGTTTTTGCCTCCCCCTTCTCAGCGGCTCAAATTGACGAGTCATCACAGGCCCAGGATAGTTATCTCTTTTTCTTTCTTTGCCTAAAATGGTTGCTCCAAATTCTTGACAAATCACGTTCACCAATTGACACTTGACAGCAACATTCATGTTCTCTTTAACCCCATGACGAATACCCAAATTTCTTAAGGAATTATATATAAAGATAGAGTGACATTGGATTTTTTTTTTTATTATTATTATTAATGTGAATATGCAGACTAGTTTGTACAATATTAAATATCGTTCATGAATTCACACTTTTGGCTAATAATTGACACCTGCATATGAATTTACCAGTAAATCACCGCAATCTGACATATGAGAGTACAGCGTGAGTTGGATAACAAAATAGGTTTAGAGCAAGTTTTGTGGGGTAGACGTTAAACGAAAATTATAACCAATGGGACCTCTTTTCGGACTGGATTCTTTCATTTTTAGAGCGCGTCTTGAATTGATTCTGTCTCAGACTGTAGAGATTCAATGCCAATTGTCTCCTTTATTTTAAAAGAAAAAAAGTTTCGTACTTTAAAGTTAAGAATCTAATTTTAATTCATATCATTTATTTAAATCTAAAATAAATTCTTGAGTACTAAAAGATCCAAAAGGGATTGAAAGGACACATTTCTAAACTAAAAAAAAAAAAGGAAAAAGAAAAGAAAAGATAGACAACTAACAAAATAAATAAATAAATAAACGAAGAAACTTGATAATAGAGAGAAAAAAAAATGGAGGGCTGTTGTTGGCAAATGATGCCTATAGCAGCCCCAACACTTTATTCTTCTTTAGAGAGGGATACATCTCCTTCATGTCTAATTTTTATTTTTGGAAAGTTTTTTCAATGTTATGAGATCACATTTTTTCTTCTTCAATGTTTTTCTGATGTGCTTTTTGATTGAGTTAGATTTATATTTTTTGCATTTTTTTCTGTTTTAAGCCCAAATGTAATTTTAATTTTAATTTGTGTGTGCTTGGATTCATTTTTAGAAAGGATTAGTTATGAAATTTTTAAAATAGAAAATATTATTAATTATAAACCCATTGCCTTAAAAGCCAAAAAAGCCTTAAAAGCCAAAAATAATTTCGGCTCCGGTTTGAATTTTTAAGCTTTTGTTTGTTTTTTTGGCCCCTGTATGCACTATGCACTATGCACCCAGAGAGAAAAAAACGTTTCTTTCCATTATTTAACAAGTGAAGGACACAGGATCAGAGCAATGACGTGTTATCTACTACGCAGATAAGAGGCAAAAAGAAAAGGGGGGACCACCTAAATGTAAATCATTTAGTACAGAAACACCACTCACACCGTTACACGTCAGTTTACTTACTTTTGATATTACCCCACTTGCTCTCTTTTTTAAATCAAACATTACTAATTATTAATTATTAGTTCGTGGATTGCATAATCCAATGTACTCTCTTAGGCCAAAACAAGGTGCAGTGCATTCCATAGAAAAAACAAAGAAGAAGAAGAAACAAAAAGAAAAGGATGAGGAACACGTGCCTTTTAACAATGCTTTTCTTTCTTTGGGGTCCCAGTAGCTTTGGAGTTTAGGAACCTGCCAAGATCACTTTACTTGTTTCCCGGTAAAACTTGTTTTTAAAATTAATTTTTTATTTGAAAATTTATTAAATTTATGTATTTTTTTTAAAATTCATTAACTATTAAAGAATAATTTAGAATAAAAAGAGTAATTTTTCAAAAACATGGTGCGGGGTATTTATATTTCTGACTTCTGTCTTTATTGTTTGGTGACCTGCCCGTAACGTTTAAATTCTGTTGTTCCGGTCATATAAAAAAGGTGTAATTGCTAGTGACTTGAGATAATGTTGTTAATAAAAAGATTAGTTTTCTAAGGATTTCAACAAATACTAATATTTCTTGCCGTCCAGGCAGATTTGATTATATGATCTTGTCTTGACAATGATCTGAGTAATTCAAAATATATCATCTAATCAGATTATTGTTATTTTTTATTGTCATTGGATTAATATTATTTAAGACAATATGATTATATAATAAGCTTTTATTGACAAAAATTACTTTAAATGTACATTTTATATTTATGTTTCGAGTATAATAACAATTTTCTTTCATAACTAGGAAAAAATGCACATTTTACATGCCTAACCAACCAAAGCGAATTTTAAATGTTAATTAAAAGAAAGATTTTGCATGCATTTAAATGGAAATAATGTTCCGTTTAAATGTTAATTTTAAAAGATCTGATTTTTTTAATTAGAAAACACTTGTTTAAAAGAAAACAAAATAGCACTCGAATATATTAAAAAGAAATGTCATTTCTGCAAATAGAACCCGAAAGAAAGGCTATTTAAAACCTGACCTTACTATATAATCATCATAGTTTTATAGAAAATATCTCTTCTTATCCAATATCTCTTCTTATCCTCAACAGCTCTTCTCTCTGCATCTAGTAATACCCACCCTTCACTCATCTCCTCTCTCTCTCTCTCTCTCTCTCTCTCTCTCAGCTTTATTTCAATTGGCAATGGAGATAATGTCTCACAGATCAGCATCAACATTAAATCCCAACGCTCCGCTATTTGTACCGCTGTCATATCGAACGGTGGAGGATTTTTCCGACCAATGGTGGGCCCTTGTCCAGTCCTCCCCTTGGTTCCGAGACTACTGGCTCGAAGAACGTTTCTATGATCCCGAATCTGACCCTTCATTCTCTGATATTTACGATTCTTTCCTCCCTGACGATCTCTACTCTCTCTTCTTCGACGATCCAATTTACGATACTATCAAAGGTAAGTAAGTGCCGTGCTAGAAATTAAAATTTCTGTGGTAACTCGCCCGAGTCGCCAAGTCTACTCTCTAACTCGGTTTTCTCTCTTTTTGTTGCAGGGGAGGAGGAGGAGGTGAAGGGATGCAACAAGGAATTGGTTTCGCTTGGAGTGATGAAGTGGAAAAAGGGTCGAGTTGATCGTGCCCAGGCACCGAGGTATTTGGAGAAGGCACCCAAGATAGTAAATGTGAAGCTGAGTCCAAGGACGATTCAGCAACCAAAGTAGAGTTGTGTGAGTCGGCAAGTTTGAGGATAACCCAGTTGGTTGTTTTGTATAGAATCACTCTTAGACTTTGAATTCTGTTCTAGCTGTTTCTTTTATCTGGGTTTTTCATGTTATTGTGTAAAAAAAAGAAAGCGCTTTGTAGAATCTTAACTTTATTCGGGAATAATAAAGCAAATGAAATCATAAGCATTTGATTAAATCCAGTTTTTTCATACTTGTTTTGAGCTTGGATGGCCTTGGACAGAGAGTAAATTTGATGTGATTCTAACAGGGCATTGGCATAATTTGGAAGGTGATTTAATTCATAAACAACTATTAGAGCTAATTAACAAGAGGAATTGCATTGCATCGAGCATCAGTAACGCCTTTGTTATTGCAAAACAAAATGATAATAATAATAATTGAAGGAAGACGCAAGAACTGGAATTAAATGATTTGCCTTTCAACTAGATACCGACAAACTAATACATTTTTGCTTTAGTGGGTTACTGGGGCCGAGTATAAAGTAATTAAATTATGGCATCTACAAAAGCATAGAAAATGAAGCAACATCAGTTTCCCATGTTGGTTTCGATCTCTTTTTTTTTTTTTTTTTTAATTTGGGTGTCTGAGCCAGTTTGCGCGCACCACAACTAATCTCAAGGACCACTGAACATCCTGCAAGCTCAGTAAGCAGGTAAGACACCGTGAGGATGACAGGATACACATAGAGGGTCGAACCCGGAACGTTCGCAAGGATTGAACTTACAGTCGACCATGGCAGCTAGGCCCTCAAGTGTTGTTGGTTTTGATCCTTTGTGTGATGCATTGAAGGTAAGCTGAGATTTTCATGGAAATAACTGATTATCTTTGCAATTTGTTGCTCCGATAGAGCTGATTACATTGTGGTCTCATAGTTTAGCAAGTTAATTTTATCTACCTTGGCCATCCATGTGCTTGCTTTCTTCCCAGTAACACACGCACCGCGACGTTAATGCTTCAGTACCTGTTGATAAAAAAGAAAAGACATCCGTTAAAGCAAATTCTACTTCTTTAGGAAACGAGGAAGGATACGTCACTGGTAAAGTTGTATGGTTTCTTTGTATGTGAGTGGTGTTTCCGTGGGAATAAACTTGTTTACACTGAGAACATGGACAAGAGATTAAGATATTTTTTTTAAAAAAACACAGACTATTTTTTAATCAATCAAGAGGGATGTAATTAAAAAAAATTAAAAAAATAAATGTTGAAGAATTCTTATTTGATAACAAAGAAAAAAAATTAAATGAGAACGTGATAGTCTTGTAAAAAATAAAATAAAAAAAATTCAAAGCTCTTTCTAGCAAATAAAATATTTAAAAATAAAATAAAAAAATATTATTAAAAAAGGTTTGAAAAACCTAAACTTAGCCCACGCATGCAAAATCAAAGTAAAAAAAGCCTTTGTATTTAAATGCTCACTATAATAACCAAATATAATATTAAATAATAAAATTTTAAAAAAAAATCTGAATTTTAAAAAAAAATCCTCAAAACCTTGGAGAATCAAAGTAAAAAAAAAAAAGGGAAAGAATTGTTAATTGCTAATGTGAAATATCAAAGCATTTCAGTACATGTTAATTAATTAACAATTAATGGCCGGCTTCAAGCTATAGAAACAAGATTTCAGCATACGGGCTCATCTTCTCATCGAGGAGCCCACAAAAGAAGGGCTTTAAGTGCAAATGGATTGTCTGGACTCGTGACCGCTATGGCCCAAAATGGACTCACAGAGTTCCCTCTTCCATTCTGCAGAAAACAAAACGTTCATCTGCACTGTAAATAATGAAAGCTCATTATCCGAACAGAATAGCAATAAATGCCCACTGTCGCAATCTTTTTAAACTAATCCCTTTGAAGCTAAGGCAAACACCCGAGAAAATAACTGAACACGGCACATTACCATTTCTCGTAAATAAATTTAATATGGAATCGGATCAAGCATCGTCGTCATAGAGCGTAAGTATACAGCAACGATGGATGAAATCAAATGGGTCGGTGCAAGCACCTGCTGCAAGTCACTGCAGATCATGTGTTTAGGCCGCAGACTGTGGCGCCTATATTTTCCAGCATACATTTTATCTAGGAGCTGCGATGTAGAATATTATATGGATATGAATTGAAGAAATTATGATGAATCGATATGTATCATATTATAAATTTTATATGAAAAATAATGATGATAAGTTTATTAATAATTAACCTACATGTAAAAAAGAATAAGTCAATAAAAGCATTGTTAATTTGTCATGACAATCATTTTAAGTTATGATTTTAACTACTTTCTAATATATATCATCATAAAATTGTTATTAAGAACTTTATTAGACCTTAAAAGATTTAGAAAACATAATATTGAACCCATTCAAACTAAAAATAAATAAATAATAGTTTGGTTGTATATATTAAAAAATCTGAAAAAAATAAGTATAATATAAATTTTTTTATTTTAAAATGTTCTTAAAATAATTTATTTGATATGTGTTAGTATATATATTTTAAATTGAATTTTTTTTTATATAAAACATGTTTATATAATATATCTCATCAAATATTTATCAGGAATTTATTTTTTTATTTAAAAAAGCCTGCCTCTCTGCCACTGGAGTTGACGCACGAGTGAATCATCAATATCCTGTATATTGTACATAATAACAAGTGTCTGATGTCAAAACTTTAGTGTCAGAGAACCTACACCAAATCACCTATCAGCATTTCTAAGATTACACGAGGCGGTGATCGGATGACATCGGTTTTCGTGAGATAGTTCAAGAGGGCTGCCTGTGCAGCCGTTCTCCGAGCAAATCCTCTACGATTTTAAATTCGTGAAAAAAGAAAAGGAAAGATATCTCTAATTTAAGATAGTCCTTTATCCTGAAATTAAGTTTCAATTCAATTACCCGTTATACACGATTGGTACATGTATTTTCATTAAAAAAAAAAAAACGACCTTCATGGTCAACCCAAACGACATAGCCATCACCCCACGTCGTAGGTGGCTATTGACCATAACATGTCACTTGGGCCAAGGCCTAAACGATCAAATTTTATCCTTTTCACAAGAAATTTTAGACTCAACCCTGTTTAAAATCCAAATTCCTACTTTTAAACGGGTTATCAAGTCATTCAGGTTATTTTTTATATAAAAAATTAATAAATTTTTGACTGGATCTTGTTGCGTCAACAAAATAGCTGATTCAACCCGCTTTGTCAGCTTAACCATACCAGGTTTTTTATTTTCATATTTTTTCTTCAACTTAACCTTTTAGAAAGTGAATTCCAGAAAAAGTAAATTTCAGGAAAGTGAATTCCGAGAAAATATTTTTTGATGTTTGGTAGTGTAATGGAAAATAAATTGGAAAACACTTTTCAGTGAAGTGTTTGGTTATGTCATGGAAAATAAGCTGGAAAATAACTTATTAATATTTTATTTTTTTCAAGTTTATTAAAATAATGAGGAACAAATCTTACAAATTAAAAAGTTGAATGAGAATGAAATTGAAAAAAAAAATATAATTTCATAAATTATCTCAAATAAAATAAATAATAATCAAAATAATAGAGATCAAATATAATTTTTTTTTTTTAAAAATAAAAGATGAAGAAATTAAAATAATAATAATCAATATTTCATAAATTATTTCAAATAAAATAAGTAACAATCAAAAGAATGAGGACCAAATTTGATAGATAAAAAATTTCAATAAAAATATGATAAGAAAAAAGCAAATAACAATTATAAAAAATAAGGAAACAAAGTTAATATAAAAATAAATTTTTAAGAGATGAAATTGAAAAATAAATATTCAAAACAAAATATATATAGTAATAAAAAGTTTGAGGATCAAATTTGATATAATTAGCAAAATAATGATATTTCTAAATTTTTTATAATTTTCCGGAAAGTGTTTTCCCCCTAAATTTTTCAGGAAGACACTTTCTAAAAACCAAGCTGAATTTTTCTTTTACTGGGAAGTGTTTTTCATTGATCTAACTTTTCTATTGGCAAACAAATACAAGAAAGTTTGGAAAGTGATTTCCCACCATTTCCGAAAAACAAACATAGCTAGAGGAAAATATTTTCCTGAAAACCAAGCAAATTTTTTTTTGACTGAAATTGACTAGAAAATATTTTTCGTTGACCAACTTTTTTAATGAAAAACAAATAAAGGAAAGTCTGGAAAATGATTTCCCAAAACTATTTTTTAAAAAACAAATATGACCAATTTCAGGTTAACCTGTAGATCTAGATTTCAAAACTATACTTTTCATAAAAAGTATTTCTCTCTCTCTCAGAGCTCTCCCCCCCCCCCCCCCCCCATACACATCGAACCTTTTCCTTTTTTTTTTTTTTTGACCTGCAAGGAGTTAGAACAAGATGCCACACAAACACAAACTTTTCTAAGTATTTACTGTAAGATTCTCTACAAGTATATGTAGGATGACACCACTTTTTTTGTTGTTGTTACTGATCACACTGCAACAAATACTACGTAAATCAAATCAAACATCCTTTTCTTAGTTGATGAATTTATTACTAATATTTCACTGATCACAGTACGTGAAAAGCTATTTTTTTCATGCACAAAGCTGATATCAAGCTTACACGTCCATGTCCAGATCACAGTACGTGATGTATAAGCTAATTTTTCATGTTAAGTTTTATCACAACCTTATATATATATATATATATATATACGCACGCGATTTTCTTCCCATCAACAAGAAGATTTGGAAAAAAATAAACTCGGATTCTTAGAAAAGAGAGGAGATATTAAACTGGTGAAAAGAAAAGGACAGACATCTCCACTGGAAAGCAAAAAATGAAAAAACAGGATTGTTTTTTGGTTTAGAAATCTAAAATCGACCCTAGAAAAATCATGTTTTTTTTATCGCTAATTAAAATTTTTCATAAATTAGTTAAAAAAAACCCACATAATTTCTACTAACAATTTAATACTGCAAAAATAAATTAAAATTTTTAATGATATTTTTTCTTCTTCTAAGATATCACATATACGATGCCTTTAAAGAATTAATTTGATTTGTATATGGCCGGTCTGGTCCATATGTTTTCTGTTTCACTTGAAGTTTAAATCTTAGAGCAGGTCATGAGAAAATTAATAATAGCTGAGGATGCATGATTGCTTAAAACCACTGTTTCAGGACTTATGCCTAAAAAGTAGCTCAAGAAAAGTTTTATCGAAGAAAAAGGCTCCTTCTCAATTTTTATTTTTATTTTTTATCAAACGCGAACAATGCATTTCTTTTAAAATTGAAATCTTTGAAATTTTATCATTCAGTGTTGTCTTCTTTTTATCGACAGTCAAACCTTTTCCACTAAACCACAAAAAATGAAGAACGAGAAACTTTCCCAGTCCATTTTTCTTTTTTTTTTCCTCACCAAAAAGGTCAAGAGACCAGTTAAGACCCATTTTACCCCTGTGAACTGGAGATTATTACGTTCTTGCTTATAATAATTAACTGTCATTTGCAAGGAACGTTGGATGTTGGAAAGCAGGCGCGTGATTTTCTTTTCTTTTTTTGGTAAACTGAGCAGTGAGAGAGAGAGAGAGATTGAAGTGACGTCTGTTACAAGCGCGTGATTTCAGCGTTGCTTATAAAAGCGTCTTCTAACCTCTCCACTAAACAGAAACTACCAAATCAAACACTGCCACGTATTCTTCTTCCTTCGTATTCATTAATTTCTTCGCTCAAGATTCCTGCCCAAAATTCTACACCCGCACCTAACCCCCCCTGTTCTCTCTCCTTCTCAACGAAAAAGTTCAAAGGAAACAATGTTCTTTCTTTCTTGATAAATCAAACCTTCTCTTTTAATAGAAAACAAATCTCGAATTGAAAATGGGAAATGCCCTGAGATTCCTGTGTGGGCATTGTTGCAATCCAACAGAAGCAGGGGACTCTGATTCGTTGGGACCTCACGGTGTATCAGCAGCCACAGTTGGTGTTTCAGCTCTTGCCCGTGACTTGTTACACTTTGAAATCACCTCTCAGGTATTCTTTCTTGCTTATGTTTTAATCTTTCTTGAAATTCTGGCTGTCTCTGTTAATGGTTGACTTTTCTCATGGTGCAATTAAATTCCTGATCGATCTGAGTGATCATGGAACTTCCGTTTTTTTTTTTTTTTTTTAATTACCATGCTATGATTTACCTTATTTTTATGATCTTTAGAGTTTAGAGTGTCTTCTGTTTGTTTTTTCTTAAGGTCCCAGAAGGACTTGGTAAGCATGTGGTTTCATCCAAGAAGGCTCAAGCTAACTGGTAATAATTACGCCACAATCCCTAATTCTCTGCAGGTTGTATGATTGCAAAGTTACAAGCATGTAGTAATATGTAGCTAGTATAAATTTTGGACTTTTATGAAGGTATAGAAAGTTGTTGGAGGCCTGGAAAGAAGCGAAACCCCCACCAAAAACTCCTGAAGAAGCTGCTAGGCTGATTATTCAGACCTTGAAGAGACACCAGAAGTCAGATGTTGAGGTACGAATTGAAAACCACCTTCCATGGCATTAGATTTGTTGAGGTGCATAATGTTTACTACATCAGCGTAGGTTTAATACAAGATTATTGTTCCTATTTTACCTCACAGGGTTTATTGGCTTTCTATGGTCTCCCACTTGCTCACGCGCTTGTTCAAGTTTCTACTGGGATCCCAACATCATTGCCTGAAGGGGTCAAGTTTGAGATGCCAACACTACCAGTTAATTATAGCAATAGCCCTTGCTCAAACTTTGAATTCATTTACAATCAATTTATTTCTGAGAATAGGTTTCATGTGATAGACAATTTGATTTAATTAACCCAGGTGGATGCAAAAGCCGTAGCTGATGGAGACACCATTACAGTTTATGTTAGCACGACCGACCCCAGGGAGTCAGCTTATGTTCCAAGGGAGGTTCAAACGGCTACTGTTCAGAGATCTAAAGCTCGGGCAGAGAGGAACTATGGGAAGGCAGATGCGCTTCATAAAAAAATTGTTGAAGCAGGATATCGGTTGGTTTTCTGATTTCTCTTGTATGAATTTTGTTTAATGAATACTCGGGCGACAAATCCCTTTCCAACAAATGCTTTGCAAACTCTTTTGCGCGCAGGGTGTTAAATATTCAAAATCAGGAGATTCTTGCTCGAAAGTATCGCATTCGATTAAGGTAACATCTGCTCCCCATAAGATTCACGGGGGTGTTTAGAAGGGTAGCGGTGGCTGTTTTTTAAAATACTTTTTATCTAGTATATGAAAATAATATATTTTTTTTATATTTTTAAAAATGATTCAAAAACAAAAAAATAAATTAATTTCAATTTTTTTTAAAATTTTATAAAACATGGTTTCACTGCCAAAAACAAACATACCCCCCCCCCCCCCCAGTCTCTGAATAGTCTGCGGACTGCATAAGAGGTTAATGTATCTGGAGTGGAAACGATATAGGGGCATAGATGCACCTGAGAGTGCAATGCCATATGGGAAAGAGGCGAAAGAGGAGCTTGCTAATCTTGTTCAGGGCAAGTGTTTGAGAATCTTTGTTTATGGAGAAGATCGTTATGGCCGCTGTGTAGGTGATATATATTGCAATGGAATATTTGTACAGGTATGTCCCCATTTTCTCGAACTTGTCTTTCTGATTTATTAGTGGTTTATGAGATTTCTAAAATGTGTAATAGGAAATAATGCTCAAGAAGGGGCTCGCATGGCATTATACTGCATATGATCAACGCTGGGAACTAGAAACAGTAAGTGGCCATTATTCTTAGCTAACTCCCGCACTGGAAATTACTTACACCTTTATTTTAGTGAATATAATAAGATTGAAACCTCACCCAGCAGAGAGAATTTTTTAATATAATATCCATATTTTTAATAACCACCAAACTTCTTAAAACATTTCTGACACTTTCGTAACCTAATTATTGTAATTTGTATTCATCTTACTAGTGGGAAAAGGAGGCTCGAGCAAAGCGAGTGGGGTTATGGGCTTCACCAAATCCTGAGAAGCCATGGGAATGGAGAAAGGACAGACGCGAAGGCAGATAGTATTGTCCTAATTAACCCATCCAGATTCCAGACAGGCGTGAGTTCTCTTTTGGGTGGGAAGGAGCCTGCCTAGAACCATATTACGCAGGCATGACCCGAACCAGGCTTCAGCAACTAGCAACTAGCAACCTGTTAATTGTACCCCGTATCAACATGGAATTTGTCTAGAAATCTTGTACATATTTATGCTAAATGCTAATTCAAGTTTTGGTTATTCAATATTGGTTGAAAAAGTTGTTGAGAGCCAGTAAAATATCTGTCAATGATCAAGAACTTAAAGAGGATAGAAGGAGGGAAATAACAAGCGTGCTAGGCTAGAATCTCACCTCTAAACTGAAACCATGAATATCAGATAATCAATTGCAAATGGGGAAGAGAATGGAACACGTTTTATATGCAATATTCCTGTTTCTTTGCTCGAGGCAAATGTACCAAGGACCAATTAAAATACATAATCGAAGATGTTTCCAAGCGAAACCATACGAGCAACCTCTTCATTCCACATGGTGCTAAACTGTTTGTGGTAAAGAAAGAGAAATAGGAGAAATTCTTTCCGGAAATGGTCCGGAAACATACCTAGAGACTATAGTTGGATAATACAAAGGAAAACTAAATCTAAAAAGTTTTAACAGGAGGGAAGGATATCATCGGCGTCAGGACTTTCAAAGAGACAGCGCAGCTGAAAAATACACTGCAAAAGACAATAAACACAATTCAGTATGAAAGCTCTTCACAACTTGCTAAAATCCATTTATGAAATGCAAAATACAATTAATAGCTTTATATCTTCCCAGTGTCCAATTTTCTTCTACTGGCTGACCATCAACCTGACCAACCAGCCATTCACGCCTAACAAGACCTCAGCTGTTTATACTCCTAAATCTTTCTACTTCAAAGCATTATACAGCTTAATCCCTCCAAACACATTTCATGGCTTGCTGACAAAATCCTCATAAAAACCAGAGCTCAATGCGCTGCTGTCCAAACCAGCAGTGTCAGCTGTTGCTTACCGTGCTCTCAACAGGTGGTCACTCTAAGTTTTATGAAGGTATGCTCTGCAATTATATCTCTCTTGCTAATATTAAATGGAGATTAAAGCTTCTCTCACCTTCTTCTAGGAAATACCATTGACTTTATAGAATCACTACAAACCATTGATGATAAAGTGAAATTCATAATCACTACAAGCTAGTCATGCATAGACAGGCCAATTCAGCATACTGTAAAAAAATGATCGATCCATTCTAAATCCAAAAAAGCAAGCCCATGAATTTGCGGTGTCAAGATGCTTTATCCAAGGACAATGCCTATTCATGGCAAGGGCTATAACTATCGAGTTTGAGACTAACAACATGCAAAATCATTAAGGAGGATGATTAATGTGGGTGCAATGTCAAAAAGAGTTATGTCTGGTAGTCATAGTCATGTCCATCAGGTCAATGGCACAAGCAAGCCCTTGACTTCTAAAGAATAGATTGATTGAGGCCTGAATACACATTCGTACATCTTGGATACATCAAATGTCAACAAAATTTACTTATTCTAGTGAATGAGCAAAAATTTAACAGAGTCATGCAACATTAAGAAAGAAAAGGAAATTCCTCAGTTCTGCTGGACCATATATCCCTATCATCATCTCATTTTGTCTTTATTTGCCAATATAAAATAATCTCAGATATCCAATGTGGGCATAAAGAAGTAAAATGGATCAAATTGAATACTTGAAAGCTATTTCAGTCCAGCTTAAGATCAAGAGCTCAAGAAAATAAAGCAAGCATTATAGAAAAAGATCATGACAGCAGGAGAAACTCTAGGATTCAATTGGCACCATAAGGTATGCATAGAAAAGAAAGCTTTTTAATAATTTGGACAGGGGGGTAGAGTGGAAGCTATTCTGTCTTACTTCCTGGCTCTGTTTTATAAGCCAATATGCAAGTCCAGTGGATATCCTGATTTGTTATGGCAACTTCATAGCAGTTGACAATTACACCCTGAAACCACTTAAGATCATTGAGCGCAACATTGCCAACAGCAAATTATGTTACATAATCTTAAGCACTATGGCGTTACTTTGGGAGCTTTCTCCTCATTTGTGGTTTTCAAAGCCGCAAGAGGATAAAACACAGTGATTCCCACACTTTGTTAGGAATGAACAAATCAACAGCGTAGCAAGAGCTTCTATTGAAGCTGAACATGACCCAACATATTAAGCATGTCATAAATTTTAAAAGTTATTCTTGTGCATCCAGTAATGGTTAATTTTCTTAGACAAACTGGTACGAAAGATGAGTTTTCAACTGGTACATGGAAGGGAAGTGGAAATAGAATCAATCAAAAACAAGAAATTAGCAAATTAGCAGCAACAATGGTAGATTCACCTCACATTCTCATTTGTGATTTTGTCAAGACTAAGAATGTCTGGTCTTATTTCCTGTCATCCTCCACTTCATCTGAATCTGAGTCACTTGCATTATAACCTAAAGGAGTCCAGATAAAAGTCACGTAAAACAAACATAGCCATACTCTAAAATACCACTGAGAAGAAGGGAGGGAGGGAGGGTATATGTACCTGGACGTTTATCGCTTACTTTCCACACCGACATTCGACGTTTTGAAGCTCTACTCATCCAATCACTTCCCTTAAACATGAGTTTATGAAGATCATTTAGAATGGAAAATTCACAACCAAAGAGATTGGGGGGCAGTACAAAACTGAAGATTAAGCAGGTAAATTGACAAATGGAAGGCTAAGAATAGCTGGTAGGACTGTAGGATTAGCAATGAAACAAAAAGCCTTTATCAAACACATACTATGAGACTGTCACTGTAAACATTTCACTGAACACGCCCTCTCATGTTGAATAGAAAATGATAAAACTTTGGTATTTGTCACAATTAGAAACAAATGATTCTACAAAGACACTTTCCAACCCTTTCAATCTAAATAGCGAAAATCAAGCTTAGCTCACAGTTCTAAATGTCAATTTAAAAGTAAAAATTTCCTATATCCACCAGGCTTCCAGTGACCTCTCAAACGTCAAAATTGTATATACCAATTTGCAATATGGATGCCAACTGCCGATGGAAGAATCTTATCTTTGGGCCATATAAACTTAAACCCATTTCCATTTTGCTTTATGCAACTAATGCACAGTAGTAATTCTTTACTAATCTTTAAACAACAGCAACGAAGGCTACGGATGTATTTAAAAGTTCTAATTTTCTGTTCCTTTTCCCAATTTCCTCAAAAGCAAACAAATGTAGCAGCCTTGGAATGCGATATAATATTCTCAACCCAAATTATATACACAACTAAACAAACAAGCGGAAGAAATTGGAAAGGAATACCTGCAACCTAATATAAATTGAGTTTTCCATTTTTTAAAGCCAAAGGCAACATAACACTCAAAAATCCAATATTTTCTTACAACTTACACAAAACCTTGAAATCGCACATCAACGGCTGCATCCTGATCTTAGAACTAAATACAACGCTAAGAACAATAAAATTAAAGAAACCAACAATACAAAGAAAACCCAGAAAGAAAAGAACATAAAGAACCATAAAATAAACAATCAAAGAAAGAAAAAAGATAAACCTTTTCAACATCTTTAGGGACACCATAGCCATTAAAATACATCTGACCCACAAGAACTTGCATGGTAATATCACCAGTCTTTGCTTCCTTTAATGTATCTTGAAACCATCTTTTAGCACAATCAGATACAACCAGACCTAAGGGCACCCGTTTTTGGCCATCCAAAATAAGAGAACTATTTTCCATCCCTTTTGACCTTCAAACGCTCCGAGTCAACCCGGACCTCACCCGACCGCGATGGAGTGATGGGCAGGATGCTTCTTTTGTGTTTTGGCTTGTGTGAAGAGACTCTTTTGGTGAGTTCTAGGAGTTTGCCTGTGGAAGGAAGTGACTTTCCCGTACAAGAGAAAAGGATCGACAATTTTTCGCGGGGGGTTTTTGTCAGTTTTATTGGGCTTTTGTTTCTTTCTATTTTTGGGGTCTTTACTTTGCTTTTGTTTTTCTTTTCCTTTTTTCTTTTTTATATCCAATCCTTATCTGTTGTTTGAACAGCTTCCTCATCTGATGATATCCATGATAACGGTGATTTCCTGGGAGGATTCTTTTCAACCTATTCTTTATTTATTTATAATTAAAAAAAGGTCTTCAGATTTGTAGGGTGGGATGTGAAGTGGCGAAGGCATGGAGAGACTCTCTTTTCTCCTAGCCTCGTAGGACGACTTAATTCCCATCTGACCTAGTTAAACTAAACCCGTGATCTAATTGAATTACGGCTAATCCTATTTGTAATCCCTATCTTTGAAAAAATAAATATTTCTCATATATATTTTTCTTGAAATAGTATAGTTTAAAACTCTTGAGGTATCATTCTTTGAGAAAGGGAGATGTCGGATTGTTATTTACTTTGTCATTTTAGTTTGAAATCAAGAAAAGTTGTGAGAATTTCTCTACCAACTAATCCTTTCTCTACCATAGTTTCTGGAGTTAGAACACCACATAAACCACCTTGAATATCAACTAGATCATCAACTGGAAGCTTACCGCGGATTGGAATTTCTCTACCAAGACTGCCAGGGAACACATAAGAAGCAAGAAGCCTCGTGTTGACTGGCATATTCTTATTTCGGGCACTTGGAATCTACCAAGGTATAGCTTCACGGCATAGCTTGCTGTCTTAACAGATTGTCTACAGAGATGAAACAGATTAAGATGGACACAAGTATTAATAGTGATTGTCTTTTCTACATTGGTGATAACATGGAAGATGGTGATCATTTGTTTTTGAGTTGGGCATTCTCTCAAAACATTTGGAAATCAATTCTGCGATTGTGCTGTATTAATAGAACTGTTGTCAGCTGGGATTAAGAGTTTCAATGGGCCAAAATTGACTTTGAAAAGAAGACTTTCTTGTCTGCTCCTCTCAGGATAGCTTGGAGGGTCACAATATATGACTCGGAAAGAGAGAAACTGCAGAATTCACGATAATGCTCAGCTCTCCGAGGAAGTTGTTTGCAAATGTGGATTTTTGATATCGTAAGGAGTAGGTTTCGCAATTCTAAGCTGCTCTATAAGGCTCTTAACAATCCAAAGTATGTTTTGTTTTTTTACGAATTGATAGTTTGGCTCTGTATTCAAGGATTTGTTTCCTTTTGTTTTAGATTTTTGCCTTCTTTGTATTAACTCTTGTAGGGCACAGCCCGGCCCTTTTTGTTGTCTCTTGATCTACGAATCCTTTTCATTCATAAAAAAGGAGGAAGGAAGGAAGGGAAACGTAATTCCAAGTTGGTTCAACACGATTTCGATTCCAAACTGATATTTATCAATATATTTACAGCTTTTTAGTTTCCATAATCTTGCAGCCTGCAGAATGCTGATTGCTGATTCTATTACACAGGAGACCAAATAAGTCTTTGAATTCTTTGTTGCAAAATGCAAACGCAAAAAATAGAAAGATTATTTTCTAATTTGTTTTCGACATAGAAAGAAAGAAAATTGCTCTATAAATTTCACTGCAATACAATCGAGCCTTGGCTTCCTGTTTCAAGATTTCCTCTAGTTTGTTCGATCACCATGATAAAATACCTAGCAAGACTCAAGAGGAGAAAAAATGAAATTACTCCACCATACAAAGTAGAGGTTTTTTACATGATTAGGTCATCAGGCCACGTCAAACGAAGCCATTACAACTGCTGACCAAAGCCAAAAAAAAGAAGACCTATCAATAGGACAGAACGCTCTCCAACGTTCATTTGGAAACTCCTCCCAACAAAAATTCTCATTTGAAACGAGGAAGATCCGTTTTCAGACAAAAAGGGATAGAGTATGTACCTGTACCCCTCCAATTATAGAAAATGTTCAGTCAAAATATTCTACGTAAAAAGATACGATGAACATAAAGAAGACAACTAAAAAAATAGGAAACAAATCAAACCAGCAGTTTTTGGATAAATAACCAAGCACAAACCGCAATTATTTGGCGACAAAAAAAGAAGCATTTGATTGTCTTCCAGCTAGCTAGTTTCCCACAGGTTTTCAGGCAATTCAATGAAGGTTCCTGAGTGGGCTTATGGGGTTCCTCCTGTTAGTGTTATTGGGGAAAGCTATTGTACTCCTTACCCCCTTGAGTTGATTGTCAAGAAGAAGATTAATAAACTATCCAGTTCGCAATTTCAAGTGTTTGATCTCAGTGGAAACTTTCTCCTGAACGTAGATGGTGGTGTCTGGAACTTCAAGCTGAAAAGAGTTTTGCTTGATCCTGCTGGTTTTCCAATCCTCACATTGCGGGGAAAGGTAATTGACAATTAATCTCTCGTGAAAATCAATCCTAGCTAGCTAGCGTGAAAAAAGAAGATCATATATATTATTCCTTATAATTTTTTAAGAAGTAATAAATTGCCAGAATATATTGATATTGCATTTATTGAAGAACCTGAAGATGTCTATGTTTTACTGCTATTTTTTTTATGTCAAGGCACTTGCATTTCAACATAAATGGAAGGCTCACGCAGGTGCAAGCACACACGACACCAGCAATATCCTCTTCTCTGTGAAGCAATCTCATCCTCTCCAGATAAAAAAACAGATCAATGTCTTCTTGGCAAACAACTTCAAGAAAAAGGAACCTGACTTCCATATAACTGGAGCTTACACATCCTTGTCATTCAAAGTTTATGAAGGCCGTAGACTCATTGCAGAGGTACTAACGAATAGCTTTTATGCTTATATATTTTTAGTTTCCATAATAATTTGGCTTCGGAATATGAAAATGCGAACATCTGTTTGACAATGTTCAACAATATTGTTGAATATATATATATATATATATATATATATATATATATATATAGTTTCTTTTTCTATTAAATAACGATGGATATATAATTTTAACCGATAGCATGTATGATTTATTAATGTAACGATATTTTACAGGTCAAACATAACTTCACTCTTGAAAGTTTCTGCAAGGGAAAGGAGAAATACAAGGTTAAAGTTTATCCAGAGGTTGATTATGCATTCATCGTGGCATTGCTGGTAATTCTTGATGAGAATGACACCCCTTGAACAAGTGGTCCCTTTTCTTCACCAGTATTCTGCAACGAGGCTTCGAAATTGTTCCTGATGTTTGTTAATCTTTTTTTTTATTTCCTTGCATTATCTCTGTACTCGGAAGGACTCGAGTATATTAATGGATGTCACTTTTAATCTATTGTTGTCAAATCAAAGAAATTATTAGATATAGCAATCGTATCTTCTCCTGTGTAAAAGTGGATCCATCTGTCATGAAAATGCCCGTAGACCTCATTTTCTCCGAGAAAATCACATGGAGTACTGTGAATGATTCCTTGTCAAGTCGTTGCTTCCATAGCCGCTGCTTAATTGTGACCTTTCATAATTATCAAGTTTGAACGGGAAGATCGCTCTCGCCTGCTTGAACGGGAACAAAAAGATTCATAGGCAGGTCTCGAAAGACTCTTTCCAAAGACTGTTCCCCTTACCTTTTCTTGTCCTGAAGAAATCAACGTGACGAGGTTATTGGAAACCTTTAAAAAATTATGGTTTTCTCATGGTTGTTATAAATTAGAAGGCGTAAAATACTGGATTTAGATCGCTAGTACACTTGCAAAATAAGTATTTTTGAAAAGGTTGGGTGCCCTTTAATATCTAAGTTGGTTTGGGTAGGAGATAGGAAGGAGCCTTGTGAGCTCGTGCATATACGTTATTAGTTGCAGAGAATATTTAGACTTGAGTAAAAAGAAGAATACAGAGTTTTTTTTTTTTTTTTGAGAAAAAAATATTTTTTTATATTTAAAATTAAAAATAATTATTTTCAGTTCAGTTCAATTCAATAACGCATGCTTTTATTTAATAAATATATGTTTTATTACTTTAATTTGTTAAAATAAATTTCAAATTTAATTAGGAGGCAGTGCATTCAGCTATAACCCAAATTAGTTTTTGAGTGAATCAATCATATCAAAAATTTAATCGATCTATAGGATCTCGTTGAGCATCCTATACAAGGGTGTTGTCATTATATCTTATAGACATGTGTCATCCAATTTGAGATATTTGCTTTATATTTTTAAGCCATCAAGATTTTTAATGCGTGTTTGAAAGTGTGATTGCTGTTTCTTTTTTTCAAAGTACTTTTTATTTAGAAAAACATTTCAATAATATTTTTTTATTTTTTTTAAAATTATTTTTGAGATCAACACATTAAAATAATTTGAAAACATCAAAAACATATTAACTTAAAGAAAAAAAAATTAAATTTTTTTAAAAAGCACATTGTAGATGATCGATGATCCCTTTTTAAAGAGAGTATTAGGGCACCTGCTACATTTGACGGATCCAAATAAAAAACCGCATCCGAACGAGTTTTGCTGTGTATTATAGCTTTGGATTCGTGTAACTTCCGAGTCTAAATTCAAGCTTTGAGATATAAATTAAATTATGTCAGAGAGTATAAGCCCGAAACTATCGAATCGTATATGGCCAAAATGCTTGGGCAAAAATCTTGCTTGGCGATGAAAACCGGCACCTTTATTATCAGCGGCAACGTGTACAAATTAACAAAACCGAAGGGATAGGTAAATCATTCTTTAAAAAAGTTACCGAATATATAATTAATTTTAAGAAAAAAAACATGAGTAAAGGGTTTAAATTGTGGTTAGATATTTAGAGGGGATTTAGAAGTATAATAGCGGTTATTTTTAAAATATATTAAAATAATATATTTTTTTATTTTTTTAAAATAATTTTTAATATCTCCACATCAAAGTGATTTGAAAATATCAAAAATATTTTAATTTAAATAAATAAAAATAAAAAATATTTTAAAAATACTTTTCAACTACAATGTCAAACATTACCTTACCATCTTTGGCATGTGGGCTTTTGGTCAAACACAACCGACATAATTTGTTTAACACTAATTCAATTTGATATCTTCTTCCCATCAAAATTAGTAATATTATATTTTTAAAAATATTTTTTTAAAAAAATTAATTTATTGTTATTATTTTTAATCTATCCAAAATCTACTCACTTTCCCCTCCTGGTGATCCAAAGCGAATACTTCTGCCACCTGACAATTCGGATTGACACTCGTTCAGTGTAAAGATGATATTTAAATGATGTTCCGTGTAAAGTTGAAGTAATAACGAAAAATTATCTTCTATTGTCAAGATACATAGAAGAAGAGAGAAAACTACAAATTTGGTCGGTTAACCATGATTTAATCAAAAGCTTCTCTAACCAATTAAAAAGGGATAAAAAGAGGCACCGAAGATGACAGGACAAGATTGGTGTGAACTGGAAGAAAACAACAAAACATAGTAATTTCATGGGCTTACATTTTCTTCCACCTTTGAAGTGGCCATCCTTATCTTGTTTGTAAACACATTGTATTCATCATTCATTTACATCATACGTGTAACATTTCATATAAATGTGATAACTAGTTACGAGTGTGATTTAACCAAAAAGAAAAAACTCTCAGAGAATATTATATTGTTTAGGGGATGTTTGTTTGTTTTTTGCGGTATAATTAATATTTTTTTTTGTTAGTACTTTTAGAATCATTTTAATATATTGATATGAAAAATAAATTTTAAAAAATAATTGTAAACCGAATAACCCACGTGTCAAGTGATGCTGCAAACTATCAACACATGACTTAGCCCCCTCTCTCCTCCCACGAGGACAAATCCCGACGTTGTTCTTTTTGAAGAAAAGTGGATGGATTCTAGCAAAAGGGCACCGAGGCAGAAGGACACCACCAGCATCTAAAAGCAAAGACTAGTTTCTGCATGTTTTTTTTTATTATTATTATTTTAATTAGGCATTGTCGGTCGACTTTTGTTTGGCTCGGTTATTTATTCAACTGGATCTAAAGCTATAAAAAATTCATATTCCATCATGTTGGTCTTCTTATCGAGATGGAGAGATTGTTTGCACTAATTAATCGATCATGCAAGTATGAGAAATGGTGGGCATATTCGGAGTCGTATATCAGCAGGAAGTACTGTCCAAATCAGTATGGGGAATATTGATATCTGCATAAAGGATCCCGGTACACCGGAATCTACAACGAAATTGTTCTCTCGACACTACTCATGTTGGCCTACGTATATTCCCCTTAGTAGCCAGTTCCTGTGCGATGTAATTATATTCTCTTTTTTAATGGGTCTATTTTGAACTAAATAATTATCTTTAATTAAGAAGAAAAATGCAAATAATCCTTGATCAGCCATCGCATTTTTATATAAAATCTATTTTCCATGATCCTGAAGTTCGATGGACTAATGACACACACGTATATATACAGACCGGTTTGCGCTTATTAACTACTTCGGCAAAAACAATAGTAATAGTTTCTACATATTTCCGAGGTTTACTATTCAAAATTTATTTGAAGAGTAATGAAAACTTTAATCATCAGGGAAAAAATATATTAAAAAAATTTACATAAAAAACAATTTAAAAAAAAATAAGTATAATTTAACCACACTTCAAACATACTCTAAAAAAAAAAAAAAATCATTGTCGAGGCGATGGAGACACTAGTCCTTCAATGAAATTGAATTTTATGGAGCGTTAGAATTATTACACCAAATTATTCTGCTAGTCAAATCAATTGAAACAGATTGGCTGTCCTCATCTCTCAACAGCAAAACAAGTGAATTTTTTTAGATTCTTGGCCCATAGGATCAGATAGGTGCCATATTGGATTTTATGCCATTAGAAACACATGTATGGGTGTTTTCAGCGATTCATCGTTAACGATTTATAATTAAAAACAACTCGTGATTAATTGCTAAGATAAAGGATAAAAAAAGCAAGTTATTACCTGCTTAATCTCCGTTTCCTTTGATTCATAATATTCATGTCCGCGTTCATGCACGTTGATAAAACAACTCGTGATTAATTCCAGTTATTACCTGCTTAATCTCCGTTTCCTTCGATTCATAATATTCATGTCCACGTTCATGCACGTTGATAAACTATGTGACCAAATAATGCACACCAAAAGCGACAGGCCCTCCATTCCCAGAGTCGGTGCAGAAAACTTGTACTAGTTTTCATCTTAGAGGCTGATTTTTAAAGAATTTTTATTTAAAAATATATTAAAATAATATAATTTTATTCTTAAAATTTATTTTTAATATAGGATACAAATCAATAACACTAGACAAAACAAATTTTAATAAAATACAATTTAGAAATTCAATTTCAAACCTAAAATTAGTGGTATAAGAATCTCATGTCCATGACTAACCAAGGGGTAGCTTATTCCGGCGCAGCTAGGATGAAGGAAGTGGAGGGCTAGCTGGGAAAGTGGGAGGTGTCTTAAGGTCCCATGGACACCGGACCGCTGTCCCACCCCGAGAAAAAGTTACCATGTTAGTCCCCACGATGATCCCGTATGAGGACGCACTTCTTTTGGTTTGTTTTTTAATTATTATCAATTGAGAATGTACCCACTTCTTCTGTTGGTCGCTCCTTTTCATGTGATCAAAATTGATTCGATTATGTGATCCCCGAACGAAAAATAAAACTATTTTGATAATGTAGTTCGCACACCTTCCATCAAAATGATTGTTCGATAGGCTGTGCACGCTGATGCTACGATGAACCTACTCTCACCGTGCTGTTTGGAAGTATCAGCAATAAGGATCTAATCTGGGCCGTTCACCTGGCAAGACAAGGTCGTTAAGTTAATAATTATGACGTCACAAGAAATGTGCTGTTTACCAAGAAAAAAAAAATCACATGCTATATATGAATTGTTACTAATATTTTATATTTTAGTCTTGTTTTATGATGCAATCGCTTCGCAATTAAAGATACATATTATGAAAAAAAATACGGCAAATATACATATTAATCCCCTTTTAAATTTATATATTTCAAAATATATTGTTTAATAAAACATATACTGTGAAGTACAAAATATGAACCAAGCATCGAAGATAAAATAAAATCCTTAAAATATTTATTATTATTATTATTATTATGGTGTAGTATTTTTTTTCCTCCTTGTTATTGTTTTGAAATAAAAAATAAAATGATTTTTTATAGAAATTAAAACTAAAGAGTAATTAAAATACATATCGAGCCAAGCTATATATATATATTTTACCGTAAATGATGGTGTTGGAATAACAAAGTGTAGACCGCAGAGCATCCTTCTTCCATTCAGTCAATCTAATTAAACTTCCAACATCTTATAAGACTACGCAAATACATTTTGGTCCGAATTTGTTTTCTCTTCAAAATCCAAAAACAAAAGTTAACCCCAAAAAGAGAAAAACAAATATAAACAGACAAAAAAAAAAAGATAAGATAACATTTCAATTTTCATTCATCAATGTACAAAAAAATTGGACTGACCTCGAGAAATTCCCCAAGAATAAGATACAATGTTGTCACCAAAATGGTATGGAGCCCTGTCCCCGCTCCGCTCCACCCAATAACGCTGACCAAAACCTCGAAACACTCCACAGGGCTCCAGAGCGACACATGCTCCTGCCCTCGGTTGTCCATCCTCCTTAAATTTAACATTTAATCATTTATCGGTAATTTATTATTTTTCTCTAATTATACATTTTAAAAGCAGTGCTCAGTGCACAATTTATTTAATACTATTGCCACAATCTTTACCAAGCAACAAAGAAAACGGTAAAAAGCGACGACGCATCCAGTAAATTAAAATTAGAAGAAGAAAAAAATCATCATCATCATCATCACAATACCACATCTTTATTGAGAAATGAAAATAACAAATAACAGGGACATGAAGCGTTAACCAAAGAGGTCTCCCCATCTTACTACTTACTCTCACAACTTTAACAATCAAAAGCAAACAAAAACGACAACCAGACCCAGTAAAACAAACCAGACAGGACCCAAGGGACGATGATTCACATCTCTCTGTCACAAACAAAACACACGTGCGCACCCTATTTATTCCAAACTACGAGTATATTACAATACGTCCGGATGCACCTGATCAGAGTCCACTCAAATAGCCAGAACCAAACCCGGAACGGACTTACCGATCCGGTCGGAGAGACTACTCTCCCAGACGGATGGGCAATGCACAGGAGAAATCTCAGTCGTTGATGATGACTTTGACTTGGACTTAAAATCAGACGGCTGTGATTGGTTTCCAAGACGAGTAACAGTGAGAGAAGTATTGAAGTACTCTCTAACCTGGGTAATTACCCCATCCGTAACAGTCCAAGCGTGCACCCAAGAAATGGAACGACTGGTATCACACCCTTCAACAACCACAATGTTTCCGAAAGAGGTGGTGGAAATAGGCGAGAACTCGAACGGCACGTCGTTGTCGTTTTGTTCACCGGTGAGAAGGCGCATCAGAAACTGGTGAGATGGCGGGCCATGGAACCACCATTCAAGATCGTGGGCTAGGATCTTGTGTACCGTGTCCACGTCACGTGACTTTAAGGCTTCATAGAAAGCAAGAACCACTTCTTGGCTCTTTCTTGATGATGTTGGTGGCTTTGGTTCAGTGATTTCTGCCAGAATTTCTTGTGAGTTAGCCAGTTCTTGGAAAGCTTCGACTGTACCTGTTAGACAAACAAGATAGAAAGAGAAAGACAGACAAGTTCTAGAGAGAGGTAGATGTGTCTAGAAGGAATAGCTATCAGAGAAATGAGAACTGGTGGAGGTTCTAATAGGGAGAGGGGAGCATTATAGAGGGGCATGGATTGGGTTCTGATTCTGTGTTTTCATGCTACCTGGGCTTCCGAGGATAATTTTGTCATCGTATTATTTGTCGAGGGTGCTTTGGTGATTTCAAAGGAAATATTGTTTATACTGATAGAGTGTTTGTTTTGTATGGTTTCATACTTTCATCTGCTTTTGAAATTATTTTTTTATTTTAAAAATAATAAACTAATATATTTCAGTGTTTTGATGTTTTTTAATTAAAAATAAAAAAATAATATAAAAAATTATTTTAATATATTTTTAATTAAAAAATATCATACAACTCGTTAAACACACTAAATCTTAAACCTTATGCGTCCATGAATATTACATTTGGTCGTCGATTGACTTAATCAAAAACAATCAACAAGACTGAACACCAAGTTAATTGCTTAATTTGCACGCAAAATCTGTCCTTGTCATAAAAACAATACTCAGTGTATCCGATTTTTCTATGCTACATATATTTGATTGAGAATATGGGGCTGCACATGTTTTGACATGTGGACTTTAAATAAAAATAAAACGTTAACATATCTTAACAAAGTGTAGACCGCATAATGAGACTGATAAGTTTCACCAAATCATGTTGATTTCATTGATTAATTTTTCACTGATCTGATCAGAGTCCACTCAAATAGCTTCAATGGACAACAAGTTGGGTTTAGAAATGAACGACTGGTATCACACCTTCAACAACCACAATGTTAATAAACTCGAAATTATTATTGGAAAATTCATCGTGAACTTTTTCATTATCTTCGAATTTCTTGTGAGTTTTTTCGTGATTTCTTATTTATGATCTTATTTAAATTTAATTTTTAAATACATTATTGTGAACAAATTTTTTTTTAATTATTTCAGTCGTGCCTGAACAACAATTTTTTTTTGTTTTTTTTTAAAAGTTAGTTTAAATTAAATTGATCTCATTCTTGATAATATTTTATATTTTTATTTAATTAATTTTTAATTTTTTTTAAAAGTTTGTATCTGTGTTTTTTTTTTTTTTTTTTTTTTTTATAAAGTTATCTCAATTATATTTTTATAATTATAAGGATAGCGGGTTAACCCTAGTTAACTTGAATTTTATTTTTTTAAAAAATAAAATTTATTTTTATAACAGCAGATATGATACAATAATTTAAAAATATATATAAAAAAATCATTTTTCTACCGTGTCTAATATATAGAACCAATGGGTCCAAAGTTGCCCTGATGAGGGATGATGATTTAGTTGCATGCTACTCATCAACGTGCGGAAGACTAGTTTGGATTATACCATGGGAGGATGGAACTTTTTGACTAACCAACTTTTCAGTAGTTTGTGAGAAATGGATTTTGAAAAAGGCACTGAAAAATGGCTATGATTAATTTAATTTGATTATTATCTTATCAACTGTTTGAAATTATTATTATTTTTTTTCATGATTTTATATTATCAACTGTTTAGCACATAATGGGAGATGTGAAGAGCTTGATAGAGAGAGCATTGCACTTTGATTTGCCCATCCTTGAAAAAGACACCTCCCTATAATGAAAAGAAAGCTCAAGCAAACTATTTAGATGATGGTGCAGTGGTAAGAGCTTGGGATCAAGAGATTTGTTTTTTTTTTGTGGTCTCAGGTTCGAGCTCTAAATTGCTCATATGATGGCTACTGGAGACTTACATGGTCGTTAACTTCAGGGCCTGTGGAATTAGTTGAGGTACGCACAAACTGGCCCGAACACCCACGTTAAACTAAAAAAAAAAAAACTCAAGCAAAATGCTTTGAGGAATACGTGCATCACTGTTCAATGCCTTTTCCAAGGGCAAACCACCCTTCTCCATAAAGAAAATAGGGTCCATAGCCAGTAAATCGACGACAACAAAGGCTTTTTCGTCTTCTACATTAACTTAACAGAGGCTAGATGCTTTTAGGGAATACAACGTTGTTTTGATATTTTAATATTAAAATAATTTTTTTAAAAAAAAATATATATTATTTTATATTTTTAAATTAAAATTATTATAAACACTCCAATAAAAAAAACCGCGGCGCTAGACTGGAGACAGCATGCACAACTGTCACGAGTGACCCTAATGGTTTTTTTTAGGATTGAGATTAAGAGGCCAGATTTTATATTATATACATGTTCCAGTCCTTAAAAACTCAAATCGCTTTCAAAGAACAGGATTAGAGTAGAAAATGTCCAAGTGGGTGTTCTTGTTCCAACAGGTTTTGCTATATCATGTCAATTATTTTGATATATCCCCGAGAAAAATTACTTCAAAAAGTAAATGATAAAAACGCAAAATGATCTTCACTTTTGAAGATTCACACTTTATTGCTGATTTAGATGTATTGACATGATCTGTACAATTTGCAACCTTGGAAATATACGTGCTTATAATCAAAATCCCTTTCCCGGGATCGAGAAATTAGTGTTGCACTGTGGGAAGTCACCCTTAATTAGTGAAAGCAGAGACCTGGTTGGTGCTTGCTACTTGCCCCTACCATCCTGTTAGCCTGAGACAAAAAAGCAGTGATGCCCTTTCGAATACGTGTGGAGCCATGAAGAGCTTCCGGTAGCCTTTCCTGTACTGACCTCCGGCCATTCTCCTCGTATACCATCATCAAAAAGCTAATTTGTAGTACGTGTTCTGCTGATATAACCTTCACCGGATCTTGTTGTCAATTTGTGTGACCGATCAGCCTACTACTCCATTACACCGGCTTTCCTGCATGGCAACACACGCGTACACAATACATATGCAACATAACAGAAAAATCAAAAGCAAAACAGACAACGGAGTAAAATATGAAAAGTTTGAAACAAGAACCAACGCGTGCTTTGGTTATCTTTCTCTGTTACTGTCTGCTCATGCATTCATGGGGTGGATTTAACATAGTCATTCAAGAAATGACCCTTTTCAGCGAGGGACAAGATTCAAGAAGCAAGCAATAACCAGTTAAACAACAAGAAAGTTAGTGTGAGTGACAAAAGCGATAGGTTTCTTTCCTTTAATCATTGAACCACCCACGTAACACTAACAAGCACACTATGTTCCTATGTTCGGTTAGGACAAGCATGGTATAATATTCTATAAGACAGTGGGGGTTCTTGATTCAAATAATGTCTTTCTTTTCTCAATCACCTTTCCGAAATCAATTGCAGGTGACTTCATCTCGGAAATTAAAAGTTTTTCTGAAAAAATCATTCTTCTAAAGAAATATTTTACATGGAGTCCACTTTCTGTCATCAAAGAAGAGTTTGAAACCACAATCATACACCTCATATAAAATTCAGCTTCCCCTTTCGGTATGAATTTCATTTGACCACCGTGACACTACCTTTCTTACTCTATAGTATTATGTTAAGAGGAGCTTAAACACCAAACGATTTCCTGTTCTTTTCATGTAATGTCAAGGCATTACCATTAAAGGGGACCGCACATAATGTTCTTATGGCAATTAAAAAATTGGTGGTGAACAGGTCTGTACTCTGCAGAATGGAAAGAGACCTGGAGTTACAATAGCATCAATTTCCAGCCAAACAGACCTAGCGAAACCCTCTCTAGCTAGTGTTCTCCACAAGGTCCTCAAGCATAGAGATAGTCCCACTGCTATAATTTTCTGGGAATGGACAGGACATAACACATCATATAAACGATCTTAAATTTGCAAAGCAGAATGCTCACAGCAGAATTATGAACTAGGATTATGCAGTCTGAGTCCGGTTCTCTGTGTAGGGAATACCACTCAATGAAAAAGCTGGTCTTACAGGTGCACGGCCGTGATCACTTTGAATGCAAGTTATCGACGTCAATAATAAAGTGAGCAGTGTACTCTTGACTCTAATGGCATTACAGGTTCATAATATTGCTTAACATGCCCCATTACAGGCACATAATGGAATCTTGGCCGCAATCGTCACCCATGCGAGAAACCAATACCACCGATAATTTAATGACCCCTGTGATTATATGACAAAGTAACCACTACTCTCCCTCTCCATGTATATTCATGTGTGTCAGTGTGTGCTATGCAATAATGAAAAGGAATAGCTCTAACATTAAATATCTCCTTAGGAACACTAAACACGCGGTTACAGTCTCAAACAAGTAACTGAACAATTCCTGCTACACAGTTGGACTTCCTATCAGTGTCCAAGAAGACTGGCGTTACTTAGAGTATGAATTGTAAAGAAGACAAATGAAAAACAAAAATCTCCGTCGAAGTAGCAATCACAGATGTAAATTGATAAATTACTACGAAGACCCCCCTCCCCCCCCAAATGTATCTCTTTTGCTATCTAACTTTCATCATCAGGGAATCGCTTTGTCAGGAGACAGCATGGAGCAAGTATAATGAAGCGCATCCCTTTAGTAAATCTAACACAAGCCGCCAGCAAACAAATTAAGCAGACCAAGTATTGCACAAGCAACTCATCGGGAAAAAAAATGCTGGGTCACGGAATCCCGGTCTAAAAACGTAGAAAGTTGCAATCAAATGAAGCACATAGATGTCATTTCATTTCAAAGAACCTAGTCACAACTTTGTAGACCGTTGCTATCAGAAAATAATTGTTTTTGGAAATATTTTCTTCCAAGTTTGATCAAACTATGGACAAGATTTTGAAGCCATATCAAAAGCAATGGTGTTCAGAATAAAAACACTTGTACGAGGCAAACTTGCATGTAAAAGACAGAGAGAGAGAGGGGGGAGGGGGGTATCTATTGCATTTCAACATACTACACGAACAATTCATGTAATAGTTTTCAAAACCCACCTCGTCAATTAATTACAAAATAAAAATGCTATATATGTTCTTTTCCAGCTGAATTGGCTTCTCTTTCTATCAGTGATGGAGCAGGTGGAGTCATAGTTTCATCCTTAACTCCTCTAGAAGACTCTTCTTTCACCATAAGAAGCTGCCTACTAGGCGTGTTATACCCCTTTGAAACCGTGCTCGGGCTTGGAGAATTAGATATCGTAAACTTGGATGGGTTAGAGTTGTTTCCAAGTTTGCAGGGAAAGGTGAATGTGTGGCATCTTGTTACTGCAGTCCATTTGCTTCTGACAGAACTTATCTTCGACAATATCATAAGAATTCCTAGCTCGAACTTCCTGAGCAAGAGAGCACCAACAACAACATAACCACAAAGTGCAATCAGAAACAGCTGGCTCACCAAAGCAAAATGTGTAAGCTAGCAAATTGAATCTCTTTCTCTTTTGAATCCTCCAAAAGCCACCGTATAGTAATCCAAATGCACAAAGAATAATTCCAGTAATGCCTAGTGCTTCTCTGACAGTCTCATTATCAATATTAACAGCAGCCATGGTGAAAATCCAGAAAGGGGCCAAGCAAAAGTGGTGACAAGTTAAAATGTGAACATACATGTTCCCAAGTCCGAGTCTTTCCATATTCCGGATGATTATGAATTCTTTCTACACAAAAAGAGCAGAAAAGCGATAGATATGCTATAGAAATATCATCCCAAAAATCAAGCATCCCTCCACTCCACTGTGGTCTAGTCTCAAGAATTCTTTGTTCATCTCTAATGAATTTGGCCTCAACTTCTCTGGCCTTTCACCAGCGGAAATCTGCATCTGTGCTTCCTCGTCTATTTCAGACTCGTAATCCTTCCCAAGGGGACTAAGAATGGAGTATACACCAGCAGCTGCAGGTGCAGCTATTGCAACAGAAATGCATATCCCAACTCCTATGGCTGGTCTCTCTGATCTCCTATATCCTAAGTTAAGACCACAAAGTGCATATTGAGCAAAACAGTTACGATTGACTAAAGCCGCCGCCACCACCATCATACGCGCCCACTCATGAGGCTTATAAGTCCCATTCATGCAGTAAATCTTTCCGAGTCTAGAAATGTCTTTTGGATTCCATCTACAGAGAAGTACAAGGTCATAAAACCGCTTTGGGTGTTGGTACAGACACATGAGAGCAGAGAGCGCGTTGAGAATTTGATTATTGACTTCAAACCATGCATCTCTCTGGGACTTCTTAGGTAGTGCATGGTCCAACATCCCAGTCATGACTAGGAACAAAATTGCACCTGAGATAGCAACACACACGATCCACACAAAAAGGGCCGTGTTCATTGGGTTCTGGATCCATTCTTTGCCCATTTTCATGAGCAAAGAATCCTCCATGCAAAAACTCCATTAATGCATTCTCGAAGACCATGGCTACTCGAAGATGTCACTGAACGTGAAAAGTCGTCTCTCTCCTGTGCTAACTGCCTGAATTTGGCAGATGCATAACCAAATTTAAGAAAGTTTATCCTATTGGGAAGGGAAAGTAAGCTGTCTTGAGACTTTCCCTGTGGGTTTTCATTGTTTAATAGTGTCCTTCTAGATGCTGAAATTTGAAGAGGTAACCTGGGCTTTAACTGAAGTCATTACCACTCTCAAAATTTGAGCTGTTATCAGTACTAATTAATTTAATATTTGGATGATTAAAATTCTTTCGAGTCGAATTTAGATCTGTCAAACGATCAGGTTATATTATATTATTAAAATATTTATATACTAAATATATTTAATTATAATTAGATATTCTAGATAACTTTTTTACCATTAAAATATATATAAACAAAAAAGCTATCTCTCTCCTTAGAGATGCTATTAACAATCTCTTTGTTTTAGCATATCTAAAGATTTACGTCTTCTTGTAAATTGTCATTTCAAGAATTGTTTTCGTTGAACTTCTTATTTCATGATATAGATGAAATAATAAATATTATTTTAGATATTCTACTAGGTGATGTTCAATTGATTAGCTTTAACTCTCCTAACTTTTTATATATTATCTATATCTCTAAGAATGATTTGTTGAAACATATGATAATTTATTACTCATTTGTTATAAGAAAAATATATAATATAAAATACAAAATTCACCGCAAAACACCATTAGCCCCAAAATGGAGCCTGAACCAGTTCTGGACTTGAATCTGCTATCTCAATTAGGCTTATTTTATATGATAGACGTGCTAGAGACCAGCCTAGAATTCTGTAAATCTAAAATTTGTTCTTTCCATTCTAAAACCGAGATAGCTCTACGCCTACTTAGATTTTAGAACTTCAATTTTGAAAGTATCCAGCGGATCGATTCCAACGATTGAAAACTCAAAACAAAGGACAGAGTTCGGTTGTTCAAGTCTTCAACCTCCGAATCTCCAGCGAGCTCCACCTGATCTAACCGTGCTGTTCATTGCTGCATTAGCGACCAATCAAGTACAGCACTTAAACACAGTGCAGTTCATTGGTTCATTTAGCTCTCGATGATGATGTGCAGACGTGACCAGAAAATCAAAGTAAAATCTCGCCAGAATATAATATAATGATAGGTGAATCAATCCAAAACAAACAGCTATATTTAGACCTCCTCTGTTTATTTCTCCAATCCTATGTGAATGTTGGGAGAAGGGATTGGCAAACTCAACAATCGTAATTGCCTCTCACATCCACGTATGGGATGAGTGAGACAACTAAACTACATTGACTAAAGAAGCTAAACAGCTTCTTTTCTTGTCGTAAACCCGCCAAATGGGCGAGACCACAAGGGTTTGACTGAAGAAATTTGATTTTATCCTCCGCAAATCCCTTTCTCCTTTGAAGTTCGTGGGGGAACCACGTGACGCAAAAGAACACCATAAACACACACAAGTAAAACCCAAACCAAATATACTTAGTAATAGAACGCCTTGTGAACGTGTGCAACTGGACACACATCACAGTACAGGGCAATTATCAGTGAGAAACCGAGACAACATATGTTTGAAACCTAAAGCTTAGGTGAGGTCATCCTCCTCTAGTTCTTTAGCTTTCAGCTTCTCTTTCACCCTCAATAGAAGGGTTGTCTTCCAGGAATCCTGCACAGCAAATAAGGCAAAGAATGCCATCATCAGCAGATTGAGAAACTAGATATCAAGGTATCAGATATACAAAAGATGCAAATAGTGAGAGGTTAATAGGTGGCTGTGTAGTTCAGTGGTTCACTTCTTCACTTGGTGACAGGGATGTATGACCGAGACAGTGAAAAAGTAACAATAGGAGCAGATATAGAACCCTTGATGAGTACAACAGATAGAATACTTCATGTGCAAAGTTACATGCATCCACAGATTTTCTAGTAAAAGTTCTAAATACAGAAGAAATTTACCTATCCCTAGAATTGCTTTTTTTCAAAAAAAATTCAAGCGTGAAGCACTTAAGGATTATAAGGAGAGATGTACCAGTGGTGTCATGCTATCAAATTCCTTGACAACATCAGTGAATTTTGCAATATCTTCCTCATCAATGGCAGCAGCAATATCCTGCCACCAAAAAATGTGATTGCTCATAGACATTCTATCATTACATCCCAAAAGAGGGGACAATAGAGACAGAAAAGGAGGTGGCATCGGTGTGTGTGTGTTGGGGGGGAGGGGGGTTGATTCAGATTTCATATATGAATATGTGGATACACACAAATGAATAATTGTATATGAGAGTTTTTGTCTATAGTCTGCATATATCAATGTCAGCATCATGCATAAAGAAGGTAGATTGGATGTTTAACACTTAACAGTCTCATAACAAAAAAAGCAATACATATATATATATATATATGCGCATTCAAAACCAACAGAAAAAATGGAAGCAATCGACCATTTCCAAGGAAATTGCTATAAAAGAAACATATTAAGACCAACAAAAGTTTTCCAGGTTATACATAACATACCACAAGCAGTTTATATTCACGAGTTCCTGAAAAAGTTGGATCCATCTCCTGCAACAGAAATTTAAGTTTCATTGATTCAATCCAAGCTGTATGGTAAATCATCCAGGTGCAAATGTGAAGCCAAACTTAAGACCTGATATCGCTCTAATGCATTGGTAATTGCAACAACATCGCCTTTGCAGAGATGGCAAATGCCAGCATTAAGAAGATGACCTTTGACTCCATACTTCAGTAAATTATTTTTAAGTGATTGTCGAGCTATCTCTTCGTAAATGTCAATTGAAGTCTGGTATCTGGACAAATCACCAGAAAGTTAGTCAAATCTCTAAAAGCCATGCTAATATACAGTCTAGACAGTTGAAATAATTTGGCCTTTTCTCTTTTGTTATCATGCCCATTTTCCTTGTTTCAAAAATGTATACTAGGGGCAAGAATGTGATCAGCTATGGGTTGTAATAGAATGTCAACATTTCCAAATGCACGTACAAAAAGCCAAATACAGTTGTTTTATGAGAATATAGAAAACACTTAATGGAGATGATCGTTCATATCTTAGTTTATTAAGCTTGTCCAGCACTCCATGATTTAGCAGTGTGCCCAAATTGACATCACTTTACTCTAAATTATTAATGTTTAATACTAGCTGTCATACCAAGCAACCAATGCAGCAACATTCAATGTGGACAAAAAAGACAAATATGAAACATCTTAGAGTGCATGTAAGAGCATCCAAACACAAAAAAACAAATATACACCAAAAAAGAAAACAACACCCTTACTTTTCGAGCTGAGCAGCAAATTCTGCCACTTTCTGCTTGCATTGGTTGGCAGAAGTTGTTACATCTTCATTTTGGAAGAAATCAGCAGCCTTATCATAATATTCCATAGATTTTTCAATATTTGCATCTGACTCGTACAACTCAGCAATTTCCTGCACAGTTAAAGGCAGTTCCAGGTTCTTGAATATCTATAAGAAATTAGAACAACACAGATCCCTAAAATTTTTTACAAAAGTATCCCTAGTATACCATTAGAGTTGCATGCTATCAAATTCTTGAAGCTTAATAATGTTGCAGATGACTAACACAGTGAAGCCCAAAACAATAAATCAGGATATTTTATACATGTAGAGTTTGTCAATCAGAAATTCTTCTCAAAAAGAAAAAACAAATGCCTAAATACCAAAACTGATACAAAGAGAAAAGTAAAAACAACAAATAGTACACAAAAAAACGCTGGTAAAAAGAGTATACCTTGAAATATCTTGCAGCCATACTGATCCTTCCAATATCACAAAGCATATCCACGGCCTGAGCTAAGCAAGATATTGCCTCTGCACAAGGAGAAGCTCCACAGATGAGGTGATGCATGCAAGGAACACAAGATGGGGGAAGGCGGATACAACCCCATTACATATTGGTAACTTATATTAATACCCTTACAGTAGCGTACACATGTAAAAAAGGCACACTAACAATGACGTGAGTTATATTTGCAATAAATTCATGCCTTGAATTAAATAATTGTGTAGGAAAGCAAGCACTAGTGCATACCAGTAGTTGATGTTTTCTTGTAACAATGAGCAGCATCAACATAAGCCGAGGCAGCTTCATGTTTGCTATCCAACTACCAAAAAAAAAAAAAACATAAGATAATAACAACGTCAGGGAAAGAAGTGAGATTTGATAAAATTCAGTGCCTAATTCAATCATACAGAGACACCTTCAAATGACACTGTCCCAGCTTGACATACGTCGATCCAGCTTTTTCCCCTGAAACATAATAACCGGAAAAAATGAGCAACCGATTGTACAAGCCTACCACAAACAAAACTAATTGAGGATATAGCACAACTTTACATGTTTGTTAAGTGATCATTTAATTGATAAACTTTGACTATAATCCAATCAAAACAATAAAAAAATGCAAGTCCTAATCCATTTTTAACCAAACCTTACGAATTAAGATACAAAAAATCCAAATAAAATTAATCCACTATAACTGCTCAAACCAAGGAAAAAAAGCGATTCAGTCGCGAAAGCAACAAATGATCAGAAATACAGAAGCAAATAAATAAAATCATAAGCTGAGATGATGTAGCAAGATCCTAAATAAATAAAGAAAGGAAAATGAATTTGAAAAGAGAAAAAGAAGAAGAAAAGGGGGAAATGAAGCGATACAGGATTTAGCGAGCTTGAAATTATTGGCAGCTTTGTCGAAGAGATCGGCGGCGTCTTCATATTTGGAACCGAAAATACCCCAACCGTTCAATTTCTTCTCTGCTTTCTTCTCGAAATCGTTTCCTTTTGCTGCCAAATCCATTTCTCGACTTCCTCTACGATCTCTCTCTTTTGGTTTTTTTTTTAATATAAAAAAATGGTATTTATAATTATTATCAATCGAGATAAAAATGTCAATCGAAATGTGTAGACTCGGCAATAAACGGAAAGAAAAAATCGTAGACGTGAAAAAAATACAATGACGATGGTATTTGTTAAGGGAATTTTCCAAGAAGTGAGAAATAAATATATATTCAGTCATTATTATTTCTAAATGTTCTTTTGACCTTTCTAGTTTTTATTTTTCAATATTAACTTAAAGGCTGCGAAAATCATCGAGTTGAGCTGGAATTTATTTATTTTTAGCTATAAGAGGTATTATTGTTACGGTTCTACATACTAATTCAAGACTGATAATTTTTTATGATACTCGTGAATAATTATTTATTAATAACATTTTAATAGTTATTCATTAGGCTCATTTAAAAAAATAAAATAGATACAACTTGAAGAAAGAAATTTTAGATAAAGATATTCTTATTATTTTTGATGAGTTATGGTTATTATCTTTTTTTTATTATTTATAAATCTATTTTTTTTAAGGTGAATTCATGAAATATTTATTAAGATCTCATTAATTACTTTTTTAAATACCGTAAAATTTTTAAAGTCTATCCGCTCAAATACTATATAAATAATTTATATCAAAATCGATGCATTAACAATAAGTTATTTTTTTAACAATTAAACCTATAATTTGAATCTTAATCGGTTATGTAAGGATTATGTACATATATCATGGTGCTAAAAATATTTCTAAAATTAAAAATTAACAGTCTCTGTATCATGTACTATAGCTTAACGTGAATGTAATTACAATAGTGGTTAATAAAAAAAAATTATTCTAATAACATGGGAAAATGAATCTAAAAAACCATTAAAAGTAAAGATGTTAAGACTTAAGATTGGGACTTGCATATAACCAAGAATTTATATTCTATAGTTAACTTTCAGTGCATTTATCTCAACACTTTTTACTTAAACGGGCACTAACTACTAATAAGTCTTTGTTTCATGACTGACATTAGAATCTTTAAGATTATAAGCACTAAAGTCGAACATGATTGCATCTATAGGGACTAAATTATATTTTAACCAGACAAAAAAATCGCTTGTTTTTTCACAAGTAAAATGGCTGCTCTACCTGTACCTGTTTTCTTGATCTGGGTCAGGCTGGTTCTGCTTCATTATTTGAGCGGGCAGGCTGTTTGATTGGGCTTCAAACTGGGTTGTTTCTAGATTTCATAAAAACAAAAAAATTAACGTAACAAAATAGGTACAAGCCGTACTCAGGGTGTGTCTGTTTTTATTCCGTGTTTGCTGTGGAGGACAATTTCTTTTCAGTAATAACACAAGAATAAAACTAATAAATTCATTCTTTTTAGTAATATATACTTAGCATTTGCTTCTATAGGTGTAGCCATTACTAAATTTAAAAACTACAAGAGTAAAAATATGAATTTGTAATTGTTATTTTTGTGTTTTTTGTCGTGGAACTTTTTACCTACAACAAACACAAAAACAAAAACTATTGGTTATTATTTTAGAAAATAATCCGTCAACGAAGAAAAAGTTTGGTCTAAATATTTAAAGGAATTATTAAAAAAATAATTGTTTTTTCTATTTATATATATAGAGATATAATGCATATAAAAAGATAAATTTTACATTGAAAGAAAATAGTTTTTCTCATTTTTATTCTCATCTTTCAGAAAAAAAGCATAATAGCAAAAGCATGAATTTATCGCTTTTGTTTTTGTGTTGATTACGATCATTGCTTGGCTGGTTGATATTTCTGTGGATTTCTTGTTGATATATACACATTCCGAGGATACAATAACATATGCTGGTATCATGAGGGCGGCTTTTGGGAGAGTAGGATCATGGTGAGATCTTTTTGAAGGTAAATTATATTGAAATCTACACGGTCTAAGTTTTAATTTCATCCGGCAAAAGAACTAGTAGTTTATTAGAGGATCATGGTGAGATCAATGTGGCAATGCTCAAGTTCCCAGAAAATATGGAATTCAATGAGGGATCACACACAGATTCTTCGGTTAAGGAGAGTGACTAGAATGTTGAGAAAATGAATATTTGAAATTGGAGTTCGTTGAACCTGTTGAGAAAAATTGGATGATGGCTTGTTCGAGTTAAATAGGATGCGGCTTCTGGATCTAAAAGATGGGGAAAATTCGTTCATGAATATGTTTTTGGGCGGTGATCCACAGTTCAAGGCAATGGACTATTTCATGGAATTCTAGCGGAGGACATGTAGAAATGTGAAGTTGCATATAAAATTAAGAGTTTTTATTTTTGCTCTTTGAAACTTCTGAATTCAAGCAGACGACACAAGATCAAGATCAGATAATCGAACAGAAGATCAAGTTTGCGTTGAAAAATAATATACGAGATTGCGTAATTTGATTCATTACAACTCCTGGCTTGTAATGCGAGAGAGCATTGACCCAGGATTTAAAAACAGGGGTGGGTAAGATGATAATCCAAACATTCTTGAATCAGGTCCATACATCATTGTGAAAGAAAGAAAGAAAGAAAGATTTCATATGACAAAATGAAGTTGGAAGAAAATTTTATAGACACAAAGGAAGAGGGCTGAATCACAGCTTTCCAAATTCCAACATATGGGAACAAATGCCGAATTGCATTTGATAATGTGTGAACTTGCAAAGAGTCCTGAACCATACAGTGTTAATTGATAAAAGAACAAGATTAGAATAATACTTCCATTTTACAATCCGAATCGCTGGGTTGAAGACGACAGCTGAATTTGTTTAAGGTATTTTCATAAACTCTCCATAGAGAAAAGGTCCAACAGAGAAGCTGTCCACTCCCATCCATAACTCCAGCACCAATGAACACACCCATTTCTAGCGAGCACATCGAACAGTTCACACAAAATAATTACAACTGTGCTAAGTACTACTTGCCTGGCAAACCAAACTAAAGCTACTCAATGTAAAACACAGCCTTGTGAATGCAATTACAACTGCGCAGAACAACTATTTGCTAGCGACTCCATGAGTTCAAGATACGTGAACCCTATGATTCATAGCATTAAAAACATGGTTATCAAAGGGGAAAAGGTTGGCGTGAGAAAAAACTTAAGTTGGTATTACATTAAAAATGGATGCACTGTGTTTTCATTCCTTGTAAATTCTAATCTCTCCAAGATATCAAAATGACTGTTTGACCTGGCCGCACTTCAAGCCTACAATGGGAAGGTTTAATACCTTGAACAAATTACTTAAGATGAGTTCTCATATTTCAGATCCTGGAACCTCTTCAGCAAGCTAGCCTTGAATTTCTCAATTTCTGCTTCCTCAGAGGAATCTGGGATAGACTTAATCACCGATATTGCCCCAGCAAGGTGTAAAGCTCCTAGAGCTTCATCTGCAGTTCCAAAACATAAGTGCTAAGTTCCAGTAACTCTTGGCAGCAATTGTGCTGTCATTTACATTTATGGACGTTGCAACGTGCTTGAACACTCAACTGTGTAAATTGAGCCCAAAACAAATCACACCTAAGGAATTTTAAAATCCTCAGAACAAGGAGCCGAGATTAGAAAAATCTAATGGATTTAAGAGTGCAATATTCTTTATTGTTTTAAACATGTCTTATATTGGAAGCATGAACTCCAATTTGTGTTCTTAACCTGCTTTTGTTCATCAACCACAGTCGTTTCCTTTAATTGGTAAATCAAATTTTTATGTTGCAAGAAAAAAGGTATCCCTCATTTATGATTTGATATTGATATCTGAGATCCATAAGAAAAGGAAAATATAAAGTACAATCCAATGAACGCAAATATTTTGATGTAACCTGACTGTGAGAGGGCAGCAAGAGCTTTCAAAGCTGCTTTCCTGGTGCGGTCATCTTTTGCAGCTTCCAGCATGATCAACAACTCTTGATCCCCACCTATCTCCACTATTTTCATCCTTCTTTCATCTAGAATCAAGAAGAAGAATAAGCCGGGCATACACGTGAGAATTTGTAAATAAAAAGGAAATATCTTCAAACCACATCCCTCATGCCAAGCTAATTCAATCTAAACCAGACATCCGGTAGTTCGCTACTTCACTATGGGTCACCACTTCTAAAAATCATAAAATGTCCTTCGTTTAAACCCAGCAAAAACACTCAATTACAACAGTCATGAGAAAAGAAGGGTCTAAAAGGAATATTCGATACAGATTTCAGAAGATGCAATCAGTGGATTTACAGGTACAAACCAATACATCACCAAATGCTTGAACTTTAATTTACAAGAGATGAACAAAGGTCCCCAATCACAACCCACATCAACTTAAAAAAAGCAGCTAGTAATTTATAGACAAGAACTCTTTCAGAGTAATAATTGATAGAGGTGGTTACCATCAATGGCGAAACGGGCTAGTCTAGAAGCTCCACTTCTTTTAAAGAAGGGATCTTTAACGTGCAAAAGCGAAACCGACTGTCGCAACATATTATCTCCTGTAAAGAGGAAGCAAGCAAACAATGTCAAATCTATGAATATTGAAAACAAAAGGCCAAACCAGCACTGTGTTTGGCATACCCATGTAGGGAAAGAACTGATAACCAACAAAGGCTGCGGTCCCGACAAAGATTGATTTCAGCAACCATCCAATTTTCCTCTCAGCATCTTCTTCAATGGATAGCTCATCTGCAAATTTAGAATTACCCATTAATACTTGTAACTAACTAACTAAATAATAATAATAATTAACCATAACAAAAATAAGGGAGAGAAAGAAGACCTCTTTTACTGAATGGTGATGGGGATGATGAGAAGTGGCGAGATGGAACATTTCGAGGATTAAAACGAAACAAATACTGCACCACAGTATTAGAAAATAACGAAATAAATAGTTTGATTGACTGAACGACATGAGATTTGATTTTTTAAGAAGGTAAAGCATTACGTTCTTAAGCACGCGCATGATGCTGCTGCTGCTAGTGGGTGTGAGAGACCTCTCCACTTCTCTCAATCAAAACCCAGGCACAGGCAGGTCCTCTCTGTGTTTTTTTCTTTTTTGCTGCCCACTGCGACAGCGTCTCACCTGGTTAAGTGAAATAAAAATAAAAAATATATGTATATATATGAAATGGCCTCAATCTAGCGATCATCATCCTACGGCGTCGTCTGCAGAACTTCAGATACTTCTTTTTAAAATAAATAATTTTTTTCTCGAAAGATTATTTGTTCTATACCTGAAGTTATTTTTTCACTTTTGAATCAAATCAAAAGTAATAACCGCAAAGCAGCAGCAGGTAATGTTCAGGATGTCATAAATCTCGGTGCCCTTTGAGGAGAAGTTCAAAGATATTTCAATCTCTTGTAATTTCTAAAATGCTCTTTAAATCCACTTCTTTTTCCCTAAAAAAAGTTATAGTAATTATTTTTTTTCAGAAGAATAAAGAGGGGGGGGGGGGGGTTCCATCTTCACGATTGAAGGATAGTGAAAAGGAGAAAAAACCCTAGTTCCAATAGCAATGATGATGAGCAACCGTGGGGAATTATCATCCAACAGTTCAATCGCGCTTGGAGGGTATTGCAATGTGAAAAGAAAAAAATAAATAAATAACAAACTAAACTGCATTCTCTTGCTTCGATTATAAATAATCTATTTCTTCAATAACAGGCAAGCGCCGAACAATTTAACTTGGTACATGACTCCGTCTGAAAGTAAGCCAAAATTTGCTTGAAAGTAGTAATAAACTCAATAACATAGGCCAAAATCTTCAGTATCAGGATGTGAAGCTATCCCTTCATCTTCAAATGGTCACTTTCTTCTCGTACTTTAATGCCATGAGGTACACCTGAGCCTCGGTAAAAGCAACCAAGGAATCCCAATCGATGAAACCACCGCTTTCTACTTCCTGCCCAGGAATACGAAACAGATCGCTTCAATAAGACACCGACAATTAATATAGGAAGCATAAAAACGTTGGAACAAAGAGCTTAAAAATTTTGCAAATAAAAGAAGTGGCAAACTCCATAATCTGTCAAGCAAGACAAGCCATATGATCTGTACTCTTTTGAAGAGTAATGGACAGTATGGAGCCTGCCGGGAAACAGGGAAAGACCAGTCCGAGTAAGATATATAAAAGATGCATTGGTATGCAACGAGCAGAAGTCATGATAAAGGGTCCTGGTCTAGGAAGAGATGCGGCATTAAGAGCTATTCGTAGAAGTGGTATACTATTAAGTTTCGTAATCATAAGCTCCTCAAAATGCAATCTGCAACTCATAAACTAACCTTTTGGTTTTGGTTTTGGTTTTGGCTGTTGGAACAACCAGTCCTCTTTTCTCCAGGCTTTTAAATCGATCCTTTACTAAAGTGCAGCAACCCTTTATAATAAAAAACAAAAGGAGGAAAGATAATTTCCTTCAGTTTCCATCCAACCTTAAAGCAAATGAAAAAACTGATAAATAAACAGAGAACAACACGAGAAAAATGATATGACCTTTATTTTACGGAGGGATCCAGTAATCTCTTCAGATAACGGTACTTGAATAGGGGCAGGCTCAAACCTGAAATACCGGTTGCAATTAGTTTTGCAATGGTTGAGATTAATATTCTCAGATAAAAGTGGAAATAGAGACACAAAGCAATTTAATAAGACACCTTAAACTTTCGAATTTTCTTGATTCCCAACTAAATAAAACGTTTCTTTAACGTCTTAACATCTTCAACTTGAGTGAGTCCCGAAAAAACAAAATAAAGCTGATCTATTTGCTCTCCCAACCAGCACTAGAATATAAAAATTTTAACATGAAGCAATACATACTTGTGCCGTCCCAAGCGAGGTGGACGCGCCTTTAGTCTTTCTTGCTTAGCTACTATTCTCCGGATGTTTCTCTTATGCTTCTCCTCATCCTCTTTTGCTATTTCCTGAATGATATCTGGCAAACTGAAATCAAGAAGCCAAACAACAGTAAGAGTATATCCTTATGGGAATCTATCTCACTTGAAAAGCACCTTTCTCAACATTAAAAAAAAAAAAAAAACTGCTTTCCTACCTGTCAATTCCTTTGGAAAGTTTCTGTTTCTTCTTGACTTCTGTTTCTTTTTTCTCTTGCTCTTTACGCCTTGCTCTCTTATTCAACTCAACTCGTGTCACCCTCTTTTTTTGAGTGGGCCTGCACAACGGTCATTAAGACAGAAAGAAGTCATGTGATTGAATATTGAGGATATTAGTAAAACCCAACCAATTTCTTAGCCTAAGGAAATTTAGAAAACAAAAGCAACAACAGGAGCCTCAATCAAAACTAGTTGGGTCAGCTATATGGATCCTTTCCCACCATTCAGCTCGATCATCCACGTAAGAACAATTAGAGCAAAAGAAATCAAAATAAATTCAATTACATCTAGAATGATAGTTCTATTAAAGAAATAATTTTTTATTTACAATTATTTAATAATAATTGAACATAATCCTAGGCACCCCAATAATATAGATCCATGCCCGCATAATCTGTGTGAGCAAGATGTGATATGTACATATATCATTCCTGCCATGGTCATATAAAGTTAAATTAAGCTGACCTTTGCTCTTGTGCAGAATCCTCATTCTCATTCAAGATCTCTTCATCAGTGTCATCACCATCACCATCATTCCCATTATCCGCATCAAGAAAGTACATCTGACAAATTGTGTATATTTTAAGAGAAGGCACACAAAATGCAAAAGTGCAACATGTTCATGCACAATGTTCACAGTGAACAATAAAAGCAAATAGAACACGAGATTCTTACATCTTCTTCATCAATTACTTGTCCAGGAACAGTTAAAGGGACAGGCTGAGGTCCCAGCTCATTTTGATAAACTTTCTGCATTTCTGTTGCAACAGCTTGAGCCAAAGAATCCTGGATTGAATTCAAAGAAATACAGCATTTGAATTTGGAAGGTTCAACATAGGAAATACATGTGATCACTAATGCAGATCAAATTACCTGATGAGCTTCAAATGAAGGATTGAATGAGCATCCTGGAGGCTCAACTTCCACAGCTGGAATAACTGAAGGTTTGGATATCTGTCATCAATCAGATAACAGTAAGGCCTCATAAAAAGGAAAAATCCAGACAGTGCCAATATCAAATCGAGTACTGCTTATGTGTTTCTACATTTCTAAGGAGCAAAATGGGATCCACTAGCATCAAATTCATAGAAAGATGCCCTTGTACACAGTGAAGCAGCGCAGTACATTCCTTCCTTCTCAAATCATATGTCACAGGAAATACGTGGCAGTGGCAAATCAACAGGCATGCATAAAAGCCAATCACACAGGAAGTTAAATCATAAAAAGCATTAGGTACCTTTCTAGCTATGGCATCGCATTCGCCTGCAAGAGTGTCGGAAAGAACCAAACACAAAACTCATTATTTCCAAATGCCAAACTGACAGAAAAACAGGGAAAAAAAAAAAAAGCCAAATCAGGTCATTACAAATCACCTTCTTTTTCCCATATATCAGCCATCTCTGAACCCGAAACAGTACCATCCTAGAACAAAAAAAATACAAACACAATCAATCCCACACTATCCATAAGAGCATAAAATCATAACTCTATCCTCGCGCAATTGCTCACCTTGGAACCATCTTGAGTCGCATCTTTTGCTTCAGAATCTTTCTTAATCTTGTTATTTTTCTTGCATCTCTTCAGCGAAGATGATGGCACCGCTTGAACAAAAGGGTTTTTCTGCAGCACACTGTCGCAACGAAGCACTTTCTCCCTGTGTTTCTCAATTTTCCGCTTCACAGAAAGATCTGTGAACGACAAAAGGCAGAGATTAGGGACAAAACTAGCAATCAATAATTAAACAGAACAATAACAGGATAGGAAAACGCCCTTTAATTAAAAAGGAGCGAAGAGATTGACGAACAAAAATACAGACATGAAATCTTAGACTAGCTTAAACTAAAGCATAACAGCACGAGTTGGGATTTAGTGGTGAAATTCAACAACCAAAATTGGAAACCGTTGAGCATATCAGATCACGGAGAAGGATAAAAAGCGAACCTTTGGATTTGTCGACGAAGAAGAGGGAGTCGGTTTCGACATGGGCAAGAGAGCCGCCAGTAAGAGCGTCTTTTGTTGATTTCTCGAAGAAATTATCGATGTCTTCTGTGCTAATGTTCGCTCTCCATGCTTTCTTTCCTTTTCTTGAGGTTTTTGCTTTCTTCCCCATCTCTCTCTAGTCCCTAACACTCTCTGTGTGTGGCCGTGCTTGTGTTTGTGCTTTGGCTTCCACCCGTCTTTGCTTGGGCAGATGAAAGGGAGGCGGATTTGCGAAATATGGACAGTGCCGTTTATATACCTAACCTGCTTGAAACGACGTCGTTTCTAAGTGGACAGAACGACGACGTCTTATGCGTGCTTTTTTTCCTGGAAGAATGCTAATCCAACCCCTTCTTTTTCCTAATTAACTCTTTTTTTATTATTCCTTTTGATTTTTATCTAATTTATTTTTGTTTTTAGGGTTAATCTATTCTTACTTTGGTTTTCAACCTTCAAATTAAAATTTTAATTTAATTTGTTATCAACTGGTTAAATCTTACAGCAGGTGATCCACACCTAAATAAGTTAACCATATGATTTACCAATATAACACATTTACAAAAAACAAAAAAAAATCTATCAAAACTGAATTGAAAATTAATGTTGTCAAGCTAGAAAAGAGTATAAGTCATTAATTACCACAGCAATATCTCGTTCTTTTTATCTTAATAATAAAAATATTTTCAAATTAATTTTACATGCTCAAACTAAAATATTTTTCAGTTAGATTTGTATAAAAATTAATGCATTTATATATTAAAAAAAATCACATTATTTACTTAGAGGTGAGTAGAAAAACCAAAAACCCGATTAAACCGGAAACAAATAGTCAAAAAAACCGAACTATGAAAAAAACCAACTAAAATTTAAAAAAAAACCGACCGGTTTAGTTCAGTTTTATAAGCTTGAAACCAAAAGACCAAACCGATTCAAACCAATACCAATCAATTTAAATCAATTTTGATTTAATTATTTTTTTATAAAAACCAAACCAAACCAAAAATAATCACGTTTACCCTATATTTACTCAATAATTTTCATATGTTAGTTAAATCCCTAATTCCGGCTCGCTTAAGAACAGAATGTTGCAATTCTGAATACTCCTACTACCTAAGGAACCTCTCGTAGACAAGGCCCAAATACCAAATGTTGCAGAGAAGGGCCTAAAACACTAAAAATTAAAGCCTTCCTAAAGGCCCATACAAACAACAAAGTAGAGCCCCCAGAAATCAGGACTTTCTGATGAATGACGATGATATTATGACATATATAGCTGGGTCCTCGATCCCAGCTGCAAGTATTCAACCCGGTTATAAAAACATGTTCTTTATACAAAAAATTGTATTACTTCAGAAGATAGAGACTGCTGCATGGCTAACTGATCAGTAGCTTCCATGAAGTTGCTCAAGTGTCAATTAGGCTCGCTTGCAGATAGTGTCATGCTGTATTTGAGCTTGAGGTAAGCTCTGATGAAGGGATCCAATTCGCCATCCATTACAGAAGCAATATCTGATGTCTCATGTCCTGTCCGGACGTCTTTGACGAGTTTGTATGGATGGAATACATAGTTTCTTATCTGTTGGCCCCATTCTGCCTTCACTGCATCTCCCCTTATTTGCTTGATTTCAGATGCTCGTTGTTCTTCAGCTATGACCAATAGTTTCGCTTTTAACCGGCTTAGAGCCTTGATCTTGTTTGATAGCTGGGATCTCTCTTCTGCAACGCAGCAAGGAAATGCCATCAGTTTTGGAATTGCACGCACTACAGAAACAAGAAATTCTACTTGACAAAGAAGCCTGTTAGCACTGCAAGTTCAAATGGAAAATTTGATACCCAAATGAAAGAGAAATTGCATTGTTAGAGTGGCATACAGATCAGCAGTCTAACTCTAACCAGTGAAAACTTCTCTTCTCAATCAGTAACGAGGTCTATTGACTCTCCCTCTCAAACCTTTACTTTACACGCTACTGGGATGCTTCTCCGTGTGCTCCCGCTCCCCCTTCCCCAACCAAGTATCCTGTCTTCCCAACTGATTTAGCACCTTAAGCTAGTGGGAGGTGATGAGGTGTACACTGCATCACGGCTGAATATTTATATTCACAACTTTGGAGTTTTTGAGGCTTTTCTTTTTTCTTAATAAACCAATTCCACTATTTCCCTTCAAGGTTACAACTTTTTATGAGAGAACCAACAAAAGAATTTAGGGGCACAACCATACCTGTGCAGCGAACGGTTACACCAGTGGGAATGTGAGTTATCCTGACAGCAGATTCAACCTTGTTTACATTCTGCCCTCCTTTCCCACCTGCCCTTGAAGTACTAATTTCCAGGTCCTCCTCAGGTAGTTCCACGTTCATCGACTCTTCAGGAAGTAGAGGCATGACTTCAACACCAGAAAAACTGGTCTGCACTTAAAACTGCATGTTAGAACATACACGTGGATCATTGAAAGAGAGGAAGAACCAAATTCCATTAGGAATCTTCTTATATCACTGACTTTTCTCAATCAATATGTCATCCCAAATTTCATTTTATCTCCTTGTACAGATCCTGAAATTTCAATTGCTAATCTTTCATCTGCTTCCAATGATGTCTGGAGTTACCAACAAAACTATTCAAGATTTGGTATAAATCATGGAAAGCATGCAAAAAGCACAATACCATGACTGCAAGAGAAACTAATAGAAAATTTTGATCGTGTTTTGAAAACCACGAGTACATGAAACTGCTTGTTAATCACATCGCTAGGGTATATTGATAACGCTTTCTACTATACATTAGCGGAACTCCAGAATATGAGAGAAACTTGTTTTTTTAGGTCAATGCCATGTCTACACGGCATGACGTCACACTTATGTTAAACTGATAACTAGATAACCTATGCCATGAGAAACATGACAAGTATAAGTGGGAAAAAGGTGTGGTGATTCAAATTCAATTTTCATCTACATGCCATTTAATGAGTTTTTCCCTTTAAAACTAAGCAATGTAACTAATTGAAGGTAGAGTTGAGATGCAATCAGAAAATAGCCATCACCGCATCTAAGTCATGAACTTATAGGGTACGTTTGTTTTGCAGAAAGGAAAACATTTTCCTAAGGGAAATATTTTCATGCAAAATGAGTTATTTTCCATTATTCAAATGAATCAAGAAAAATATTTTCTAACAAAATGAATTATTTTTCATTTTTGGTTTTTGAATGATGGTGATAAGACTAGAAAACTTGAACTTGCAATATTTGTGATAAAGATGGTGGTGGTGGTAATGATAGTTATGGTAAAATTAATGACGGTTGCAATTATAATATTTGTGATAGTAATATTATTGGTGATAATGGCGGGTGTCATAGAATGATGGATGTTATAGGAGTGATGATAAAAGCAATAATGGTGAAATGACGGTTACTTTAATAACAAAACAAAGAGGTGGTTGTTATTGTATTGTTGTTAGAAGGTTATGGTGAGATGGTGATGAAATAATGATTACATTTATAATAAGATGATGGCTAGTGGCGGTGTGGTTGTGGCGGTTGTTGTTGTGTGGTGGTGGTGGTGATAAAGGGTTGTGGTGGGATGATTACAAAATGGTGTTTACAGTAGTAATAGGATGGTGGTTGCAGGGTTCGGTGGCAGGCAAATATCTTGAGTTGATGGTGCAAAGAAAAATATTTTCCCCTCCTTGAGAAGGTTAAAATATTTTCCTTTGATTGGCACTATTCAATAGTTCAATGGAAAGTATTTTCTGTTCTATTTCCCACTAAAAAATGGAGGAAAATATTTTCCATGCCCCCAAGTTCATCATTCTCTTGAAGAAAAAAAATTTTGAAGTTACCTGACGAAGACCTTTGGAATTAAAAGGAGATTGCCGCACAATTCTGTGTGTTCCCTTCTCCCCAGACAGGTAGCCATAAGCATAACGGCCTTCAACTTCAACTGTGGCTGATTTAATCCCAGCTTCCTCTCCTGGTGAACTTTCAACCACCTTTGTCTTGTATCGTTGTTTCTCTCCCCATCTCACATACATCCTGAGAAGCATGTCAGCCCAGTCCTACACTGGAAATGATGAGAGAATTTTACACAAGAAAAAGCAATAATATGCATTAATGTTCAATAATCTTTAGAACCCGGCACCTTCCTGGCACATGCCAGTTTCAAACCTGGGACACACCTCTTCGGATATTGGAGCTGTCACAGATAATAGCAATTTTGAAGAAGTAGATGAATTTGGACACCATTCAATCCAGCATAAAGAAAACAACAACATTTCAATCTGACTGATCTGAAGAGAGAAAACTCCATGTTTTACCATTGCCTTTTACATGCAATGACTCGTTACCTGTGCATCTGTACCGCCAGCACCAGCTGTGATGGATAGAACAGCACCTTCTTTATCATAAGGACCAGAAAGAAGTTGAGTCAATTCATACTTATCCAATGCCTTATTTAATTCTTTAATGATCCCAGTTGCCTCTTCTAGAAATCCAGCATCTGTGGAGTCCATCTCCTCTGTTAATTTAACTATAGTTTCAGCCTCTTCAACCTGCACCAATGAGATGTGCACATAACACCATATCCAGAAACATTTAAGGCCAAATCAACTTTTCAGTCATTGGCATGTCACTTTTTATTAAATTTCAACTATATCTATATATAAAAAAAGCATCTCATCTTAGAATCCAGATACAACAATTAGAACCCCCATTTTTCCAACAAATATAATGCTACACTCTATAACATCATATAATATACATACAGGCATATCAAAGACACTCAACTGAACCAACTAGTTGAAACGTTATTTTTCAGAAAAAAGTTTGTAGCAAACTATTCTTCTTACTAATTCCCATCACAAACACAATCTATTTTTAAATAGCTAGTATTCCCTCATTTAGGTAGTTCTTCACACAATCTAAACTCCAGTTTATTGGCCTGCATCAACTACATAGATTACAAAAAAACACGTAAACCCCAACAAGGCTCATTCTGTTGGTGACAAAACAACGACATAACAAGTCTAGGAAAGTATTTATTTACTCACAAATTATACATGCATGTCTTATATTTACTCGTCAAAATTATCAGCACCAGACCTTTTTAATAAAATTATTGAAACATGTATTCATTAGATCAAATATTAAATCACAATATATCTACAATCTACACATTCTTGTAATGTTTTTTCCCCTCAAAAGGGACTGCTAGTGAGATACACATTTAGGGGACAGCTACTATTGAACAACTCAGTGCTTAGAGAACAACTTTTCAACACATTTGATTTTCCCCAACACAAATAGCAAAAGTCAATTATGTGAAAAGATGCATTACTTGTTATTCTTGTGGGAAAATGTACTTCATAGTTCATATCTCACTAATGTTTACTTAATTAATGACCGATCTCTATTCTGAACTGAGTGGCAATAATTGAAAAGCAACTGTGATGCTATCCAAAAGAAAAGATTTGGACCTTGGTTTTGAATTCTGTAAGCAACTTGATCTTATCTTTCACATCGGTAAGGGCCAGCAGGGTTTCTTGAGCTTTAGCACGGTCATCCCAGAGGGAGCTATCAGCTGCTTTAGATTCCAAATCTGCAAGTTCTTGTTCTAATAGATGCAGACCAGAAGAAGCTCTCATCTCTTCAACACGCTGTGAGGCAGTTTCGACATCCTTCCTTAAGCTATAGAAATCTGTTAGAAATATTAACATTTTAAACAGACATTTTGATGGGCCTCTTAATAAATCACACAAGATAAAGTCCTATTGTTATTTCATGATTTATGTTAAAATGGCAGTAGCCACTTTAGTTTGAAGCTCTGTCCCTTCCAAGTGCCACTTTACTCTAGATTTTCTCAGAAACGGTGGCTAAGAATCATTGGAAATTGGATATTGCAAGTGACAAGGTCACAAGACAACTGCTAGTATATGCTCAAGTATAATAATTTTACCAAATGCATCACCATGTTTGTCCTCGCTAATTGTAAAACCAATGGATAAAGAATCAACAAAGACACGCAGGGAAAATATTGAAGAAAAGTTATCAATTTCAATGCCCTATAATAGAACAACCATACCATAAGAACATATTATGCATTTTATCCTATATTCTAAACTTAAAAGCAAAAAAAACTGGCTTGAAATGATCATTAAAAACCTTGCATTGCCCATTCTCTGGTATCCGTATCCGTATCAGTTCCAACACTCAACTGGCTGTCTGGTGTGGCATATATAACTACATCCAAACCATACAAATATCAATTAAAAAAAGCACTAAACATTACCAGAATCAGTGATTTAAAAACCATCACACTGTATCGCACTACACAATACAAACATGATAGTAAATAAAAACCCATTAAAATTCAGAGCAAATCAAACAACCCCACAAAACCAGAACTTAAATAGAGAAATGAAGACCACTAAGAATAAGAAACGCACAGAGTGAAAACTGTATTGAAATTAACGTACCAGAAGAAAAGGAGCGAGAAGGGGCAGAGAATAGTGAAGAGAGCAATGGAAACATGGTAGAGTTAGAAGGAGAAAAGGAGGCCTTGTGTTGAAACAAAAATGAAGGTCTTGATGGTGGTGCTAAAAGCACAGTAGCACTGGAGCTACTGCATAAATTGCGAACTAGAATGCCCTCCATGCCACCTCAATTCAGACCAACTTTTATAACTATCAACAGTCCGTTGAGAACCGAATGGCTCTTTCTTTCTTTCTCTCGATGCTTGTGGCTCAATCCTGTTTTCTTACTTCTGTTTCAGTTTCAAGAGGATAAGACAAGTTTGCCTTTCAATTAAATCTCTTTATTCACAATTAAGCAATCTCACCCTAATAGCAAGACGTGCCATTTTTTTATTAATATTGTAATAAATTTAATTTGGGTTTTTTCAGTAAAAAATTATAATCTAACATCCTGAAAATAAATAAAAATTTTGTTTATTAAGTATTTATTTATTTTTCATTGATTTGATCAGGGTAACATTCATTAAATCTAATAGTTTCAGGATAATACTGTTTAGTTTTAAACGTTAAGGACTTTAGTTTTTTCTTCTGTCGAAATCATAAAATATTGGGCTGCGCCGAGTGAGTTAAAGCCCAAGTAATAGAAGCCCAATAACAAGAATAGGAGAGCCATAAGCCCAGCTAACAGGAACCATAAAAAAATGCTAAAAGCCCAGCCAAGAAACAGGCTCGTAAAGAAAAAAACAAAACAATTGGACTGTATTGGGGGTCAGGGAGATGGTGTCTCCTGATAATCTTTTTTATTGAGAAGTTCTATGGATCTGTGTTTTTTTTTTTTTTATTATTAATGTAAGTGTTCGGATTAACTTGCTCGTACCTTAACTAATCTCACGAGCCCTAAAATTAACAATTCATATAAGTCTCCTAATGACTATATATTAGCAACCTACATAACTCAAATCTGAAAAATATGAAAGCAAATTTTTAATTAAACTCTTATTATTGGAATCACCTACCAGACATGAATGAGTAATAGCTTTTATAATCAAATTAAATTAAAATCATTTATAAATTATCTTCATACATCTTTCTTTGCTTGTTGTCTCTGAAATTATTTATAAATTGAAATATTTTAAAGTATTGTGAAAATGAGGAACAAGCAAGCAATCCATGAAACTATCTAAAAAAATGAACAATCTCAATGCATTTAAAATCAACAACCTGAAACAATAGGCTTGAATATTTTTTTTAATTTTTAATATTCACACATATTAAAATTATTAAAAAAATATTAATTTAATATTTTTAAAAAAATAAAATGCATCAAAATACAGAAACTGCCCCAGTCCAAAATACTCGGGCAACGCGTGAAAAATGCAGCCTGGTCCTTGGAGGCAACCAAAAGCCCATTGATAAGAAGAAATGGCACGCTGCGCTCACCACGATGACTAGCTGAACGTTTTTTCTTTTCTTTTCTTTTTTTTTTTTTTAAAAAAACATAGCCATGATCTTGGCACATGGATTTCTTTCTTTCCTTTTCATTTTGTAGTCAGCCACGGTCACGATATATGGCTAATAAACTAGCAACATATGATTTTGATTCAGCAAGAAGATGAAAGGGAGATTTTGATTGTCTAGGCTAGCTATGAAAACGTGAAGTCAAGACTAACTGGGCTAGCTATGAAAACGTGAAGTCAAGACTAACTGGCCTTCTGCAATGGGTAAAAGCAAGAGTACATTGTTGAAAAACAAGAATAGAAGGTGGCTTTCAGACTGCGCACCTTCGCTCTGTCGACTCAAGCATTGCATCATCCTCCTAGTTCGAGTCTTCACCTCCAGGGAGACTCGGTCGGGTCTATTTTTGTGTTCTCCTTTTCTTTTTTCCCCACTCAGTTGCACCTAAAAAAGAGGGAAAAAAAGAGAGCACTGGATCCACAAGAGCTCAACCTGCATGCTGATTCGGAGAAATACAGATGGAACATATGAAGATTTACAAAAAAAGAAAAACTTTTTTTCCTTTCATTATCATCCATGAAATCATACGAAAGATTGATGCGAGTTTACGGAAAATAAATACAAAAAACAAGCAAACAGCTTCCAGCACAACTATTCACTATGGATAACAGTATACATTATAAACATGAACACAGAGTAAGGGCTATACAAATACCAAAATACTTTGAAATAGAAATAGCATTAATGCAATGTTTCTTGAAAGTTACTTTCATGACGAGAGAAGGCACCATGCATCACTCGAAAATCTCCTAGTAAAGTTTTTTACTTTAATTTCTACATGAATTAACTTCTGCAAGCATAAAATATACAAAATCCTACAGCTATACCAAAGCAGATATCGAACTTGATGCGAACTTCAAAATTTCCAAAGTAGACAAGATTTACTCAGCTTTGCTTGCGGTACTAGTCGCAAAATTACTTTCCTTCAGGGCCTTCAAGACTTCTTTTGAAGCTAGTTTTTTGGCTGTCTTTTTATCTGCAACTGTAGCTGTATGTTTAAATATCCGACCATTAGCTTCAACCTCTATTGTAACAGAAGCATTCCTGCCGTTCCGAGAAACAATGGGTTTCTTGTAATCAAAGTGTTGCCTCTGACATAATTCAATCAATTCCCTAACAGGTTGCAATCTTAATGTCTCGGGAGTAATTAAAGGCTCCAGAAGTGGCCTTATACTTTCAAAGACTGCCTCCTTCTTGTATCCTGAATCTACAAGAATAGCCCCAGCTAACGACTCTATAACATCTCCAAGTACCTGTAAGGATTTAGGTGAAAAGGTGAAACCAAAGCTTTAATTTTTTTAGCTGATCGTTTATTTTTTTTCATTTCTGAATAGAGTAATAATGCTGAATTCTGAATGTAAAAAAATAACTAACTAGCAGTTACATAATCAGACAAAGTTTCCAAACATAGGCAGGTGGGGGTTCTTCCATGCCAGGCATCTTCCTCGATTTCATTTTAACAAGTCAAGATGATGCAAGCATAAACTAATCAGTAAATCATGGGCACAAGTGAACTACATTTAGGCTTCGTCGAGGAACCTCACTTGTCCACTCTCCACACTTGTGCTCAAATAACATAATCAACAATATATAGAGAAAAAAACAAAACCAAAGAATTTTGCAGGAAACGTATTTCACTTAAATGTGTTTAGCACTAACCTTGGGAAAAACTGTCTCAGATTCCCATCCAAAAGTTGATTCTAAAGAACATTCCTGAAAGTTTTTTACAGTGGCGACGATATGCTTGTGAAGGTCATGAGAGGCATGAAGAATGTGTCTGTCCAAGCCTACCTTAACAGCAGATTGCGCATAACAGTCATTGTTTACAGAAGCAGACCTCAAGTCAGTTAACAGTCCTGGTGACATCCCAGGATATTCCTTGTACATATGCAAAGTGATGAGATAATCCAGCACTGAGTCTCCAAGAAATTCCAGTCTCTGAACAGCAGTTGATCATGTTGAAGTTAAGATCACCACAAACCAGCATTTACAAAAAGGATTACAGAAACTAAAGCCATCTTTGGAAAGAGAAAATGCCTGTGTATGTGTGTGTTTTGTAGTGTTACATCACCGATATTTTCATAAACAGCATTAATGTTATCAAGTTGTGGATAAATTTACCTGATAGCATCTTGGGATCTCAGGAAGCATGTAAGAACCATGGGTCAATGCTTCTACTAAGAGAGAAGGGTCATTGAATGAATAGTTTAACAGTGATTCTAAGTAGCGGACATTAACAAACTTCTCTGCCTGCAATTGGATGTGCCTCTCATATGGTGTATTCATGAAATCCACCTTTATACCAATCCAATCCATAAATAATAAGGCTGTCACTTCACCGCCTGTACTGAGGTATGCACCAATGAGTGCCTCGACAACATCAGCAATTGTTTTACTTTTTACCTTTCTTCTTCCTCTAATGTAAATTTTCCTGCCCTCAGAAAGTGGCTCCTCGCTTAAAAAGTCACTACCCAACTTGCCACCAGGAATTATCCAGAGTTTTGGATCGAAAGATTCATTGCGGATAAATCCCTACAGTTCAATCAAATGAAACATGTGATATTTTTTCTCAGCACTAAATATTTTATATTGGTAAAGCAAAGTTAAACACGATGAACTTTTTTTTTCCAAAGGAATGACTACCTGAAGTTTGTGGTTACATCCTCTTCTGCAAAGTGCAGCGTTAGAAATAATTTTGTCCTTCTTAAAACTAAGAAGGCCCTCGTGATGATTTTGATAAATTTTAAATAGCTGCTGGCTTGCAGCATATTTAAGAAAAGAATCTCCCAGAGTTTCTAATGATTCCAAATTAAATTTCTCTTGGCATTTATTTGTAGTAATTGCTTCCAATACCTGCCATATAATAAAGTTTAAAGTTTGGTTAATACAAGTCCAAAAAAACATTTTGCATCAGCCGAGTCAAGGTTTGGCAAAATAAATTACCTTCATGGATGGAATATTAACATTTTGCAGATAATGATCTGAATGCATCTTCTTTAAGTTGACAGCAATGAGCAGAGACTCAAGTCGATGCATTATTGATGGGATAAATGTATAAGAATAAAGAGTACTGATTGATATTGGAGATAAAATTATTTCACAAAGTTCAGGAGGCAACTCTACATGTGTATTCTTCGATTCTGTTGCCCAAAAAACAAATATCATCAATTATGTAACTACAGAATAATTATTGAACATTATGTAAAAAACTGGGAAAAAAAAAAAAAAAAAGAGGTCCTGATACCATAATCCAGATGGCCTAAACTGGTGAACCAACTTCCTCTTGATTTATTTGGTAGAATGAAAGACAAAAGATAGATAGCACTAGATTTTGGAAATTTCTAGATTACCCAAGAATGCATGACTAGATGCTGGTTATCAGTTGTCCCGGTTTTATTAATTCATTACACTAGCCTACTTCTGTGTTAAATTGACAGAATATTCTTTAGCTAAAAAATATTTTAAGTGAGTGTTGTTTCTATTAATTTTACATTCTTCAGGAAAAAAAGCAAAGGCTGGCAATTTCTTATTGTGATACCATAGTATTCATGTGATAAAGGAAGCAGGCAAGTAGTCGAAACATACACAATCCAAATAAATGGACCAAGCCTACGTACCACAAATCAATCTGAATGAATACCCCATCCCATACCACAAATTAATCACATGCACTTTGCCCATAACAAGATAAGAAAAAAAATCAAGACCTTTCTCCTTTTGTTTTCTGCATCTGTTAAGAAGATTGTGCACTGGAAAAATATGTTTCCCTTTAAGTAATGGTTCTCGATTGAAAAGCAATTGGATGCCATGCCTGCAATTATGTGTAAGCTTCAGGTCACTCATTGGGGTACAAAAATACAATATATGTGACATAAAAATAACAGCAAAATTAAAATAGCATGATATAAGTGGGTAATAAAAGAGCAATACCGCTTTGCAAAGTACTCTTTGTAAGTGATAGCTCCTCCATCTCCCATCTTTAAAAGCGAGTTTCCATTCAAATCCTCAAAAACACCCGTGATGCAATAGATGTTACCATTGTGGGGGGTGCAGACCAAAGAATTCTGAAGCACACATGCGCAAACTGGACCACATTTGGTTTGGACAACATGAGCATTGCCATTCCGAGAACAGTTGAAGTGCTCCTCATTTTTATATGAGAACAACACAGAACTAATAGGTGTCCAGTTGATGGAAGGTTGTGAGCGTGAACTGAAAGCAGGAAGTAGAAAATAGTCTATCTCGACACCTGACCCTAAGTCTAATCCTTCTAAGACCTCTTTCAATTTATTTACACTATGATCCAAAAGAACTTTGAAAAGAGTAATCTGAAACCTCCTACAAAAGAGGACCTGACAACCAAACAAAAAACAGAACAGTGGAAAATACAATACGTTATATAATTTTTCCATCACATATTACACCTGTAACAATAAAATAAGAAAACTAGAAGACATACCAGCACTTGTTCAAGATCAATATCTCCAATATACCTCAAGTTCACTGTCAATAGGCCCCTCTCAGCTTCTAAATCAAAACCCATGCTCCTTATGACATCAGATTCAAGTTCAGTCCTCACGACAAGCACCACGTCATGGACAGGAATATCATAAGCAAAGTTCTGGTTCAACTCAATTAAGTAGCAGTAGTACTTTGTCTTCAAATTTTGGGGACCTTGACTGACCAGCTCAGGTGGCAAATAAATGGGTTGTTCATCATCATACCTCTCATTCCCTATTCAATAAACAATTAAAATGATTAAAATATTGAAAGGGAACTGAAAAGATGGTTTGCTAAACAGTATATATAGTACTCTGAAAGTGTAAAACGCCCAAACCAATAATGGAAAGGTTGCAAATAGAAATTACCAACGTCTTCAGCAACAGCTTCTTTCATAACAATATCAGGAACAAGATTGTCTGTTAAAGCACCAGAAACATGGAGTTTCTTGCATGCTTCAAGGCATGCCTTCTGCTTCAAAGTTTTAATATTTCCCTGCACACAAATAGTTTGTACAGGAGAGCTTTTTGGAAGATGTAGTGTACAAGTCATTGTCTCCTTGTCTATAATACACCTGGGAGCTGGTTTAAAATACCTACAGAAATCACAACACCCCACTCCCACCCCACCCCAAAAACGAAAGGGAGAGAGAATAAGCCATGGTTCAATACAAGCTTGTGACCAGCTCATCTGAAATAAATTATTAAGAGCTTAGCTGTATTTTCACAATTAAGAGTACAGATGACTAACCTATCAGAAGGAAGACGTGAGCAATAAAAGTATATCAAACTAACACTTGAAGAAAGAGTGACAACTGCCCCGGTGCCCTCAACACGATAAAACTCATCATCCAACTCACCCAGCAAAGGTGAACAAGGAATGTATGCATGGCGTAGAGACTCCCTTCGCATTATGTCACCACTAGCCAGATAGTTCTCTAGTCGAGCTTGTGTAGAAAAATCCCCTCTATGGTTATCAAAAAATAAGTGAAAGTGATCAAACATTAATGATCACATAAACTCACAGTAAAATGTACAAAAGAATCTGTTTACAAGTAGTCCTCATTGGTAATAGGTGTAATAAGAGTTACTGGGACACTACCTTTTCACCATTAATAAGTAGTCAGAATTTTGCTTCCTAGCACGACCTCGGGACTGTATATAGCTGCTGACAGTGGCAGAAGGGTCAAATCTAATCACCAAGTTGCAACTTTGCACGTCTAATCCTTCCTCAAGAATTGATGTTGCAATGATGATGTTCACCTAGAAGTATGCCATTTGCTCATTTTCAGACAATATAATGAATATAATATTGTGGATCCAACCAGGAAAATTATATACCATGCCTTTACGAAATTCCTCCACAATTTCGTTTTGAATTTTGCGTGTCTGGGATTGCAACCGTGAATTATTTCCTGCTATGTATTTAGTCTTCCAGCTGCTATGTTTAGGAAGCAACTTACTCAATAGAGATTCAAGGACAACGGCAGTAATGACCCTTTCCACAAAAACTATGCATCTTATTTCCTTTAAATCCCTGTAATTAAATACATGGAGAAAAAAAACACATCACCACAAGCTGATGTAAAAATGACCAAAATAGTAACATAAAACTTTATTTATTCACAACATGTTGTAAACATATGACAGTTTAATAAAATAGTCAACTTGTGCAGTCAAATTATCTCATGGGCATTTAGTTTTAACTATTAAAGAGCAGCAGATCAACAGAACAGAAAAAGCTCTTGTATAAACTTGGTAAAGACTCAAACCACGAAGTGCAACTTTGCATTTGTTTCAATCTTTTATATGCATATTAGAGCATTTCCAGTAGACTTCGGAGAATAAAATCATTATCAATCTTCTGTCAGAACTATAGACATAATTACAATGGATTCAGCTGCCCAAATATATCTGATGATAGTAAATGAGGATGTATATATAGTTATGCGCCAACCTGTACTGAAGAAGTGACTCAACAAGGCAGAGAATCTTCGAAGTTAAAAGCCCGGCACCCAAATGGGCCTTAATGTTATCCCCATTGGAGCATTCCTGACCTAAATGTTCAATACAATAGAGAAAAAGAAAATGATAGAAAACTAAGAACAGAATCACAAGTTCATGTCTCCACAAATTCTTTCACCAAGATAGAAAAGGTACCAGCTGAAAAGCAATTAGAAATTGCCAACGAGGCATCCTGGCAAAAGTTTTTAACAATGGTCTCACCAGACACATCTAATTTACCCCCTGAAATAAAGTCACCATCAGTATCACAGTGTGAGAAGAACTGTGCAGCCTGTTTCATCAACATACATTAAAACCATGTCAACTATACAGATACAATTGCAATGACAAGCAGAGCACGTGAAAGAATCCAGACTAAACAAATACCTGAAAAGCCAACCAAACACCAAGTTCCTCCAAACAAAACATCAAAGCTGAATGTACTTTTGATATTTTATTGCGTATAGATACTGTTGCGGACTCATTGAGATCCAATTGCTCGAGCATGTGTTCATGCTGAAAAGCAGTAAATGAACTACCAATAAAATCATAGAAGCCATTGGCATCCATTCCAAACTTGAAATAAAGAAAGTACACACCTTTGCTCTTAAATTCCCCAATTCTTTAAGTAAATAAGCAAATATACCATCAGGGATCTTCATGTGCTCATAAAATATGAACTTTGGGGTTGAGAATGGTATAAATTCAGCAAGCGCAGACTCACTACCACATGTATATATCTTCAATACAAGAAAGTGGTTTCATAAACAAATTATTGAAGAATAATAATAAAAATAAAAATCCATGAACAGAGTGATATGGAACATAACAGTCAAATAAAAGAACAACCAAATCTAGCAGGGCAAAATTGAACATAATAATCAAATAAAAGAACAACCAAATCTTTGTAACGACTAAGTGTATGTGCAGAACACATATGAATGCAGTTCTATATCACCCATGCTAAGAAGCTAAAGCTGCGTAAGTATTCATGTATGGAACATAACAATCAAATAAAAGAACAACCAAATCTAGTAACGACTAAGTCAATGTGCAGAACACATATGAATGCAGTTCTATATCACCCATGCTAAGAAGCTAAGGCTGCAGAAGTATTCATATATGGAACATAACAATTAAATAAATGAACAACCAAATCTAGTAACGACTACATCTATGAGCAGAGCACGTATGACTGCAGTTCTATATCACCCATGCTAAGAAGCTAAAGCTACTTTTGTGTTCTTATATTTCAAAGGTGGTATCATAAACAAATTATTGAAGAATAGAAAACAGGCATGAACGGAGTGGTATGGAACATAGAAATCAAATGAAAGAACAACCAAATCTAGTAATGACTTGAAGTTTATGTGCAGAACATGTATGGATGCAGTTCTCCATCACCGATGCTAAGAAGCCAAAGATACATAAGTGTTCATATATTTCAAAGGTGGTATCATAAGCAAATTATTGAAGAATAGAAAAAACACATGAACGGAGTGATATGGAACATAGCAATCAAATGAAAGAACAATTAAATCCAGTAATGACTTGAAGTTTATGTGCAGAACTTGTAGGAATGCAGCTCTACATCACCCATGCTAAGAAGCTGAATCTAAAGCTACATAAGTGCTCTTAAATTTACTATGAGCCCAAATACATACCCAAAAAAAAAGGCGAAGTCCATGGGTATTCTATATCAAATGGTAGGTTATGGGGTCCCCTCCTGCTCTTTCAGACCCAGCAACATGTAACGAACCATATGGCGTGTGCCCGGGACACAATTTTCAAAAACTTTTGAGCAAGGAATGGGAAATAACATGGATATTAGTTGAGTGCATTTGAAATGTGCCATGTGGGTCATCTTAATCTTGCAGAAGGGACCCAAAAGCAAAAGGAGATAAAAGCTACATGAAAAAATCGAAATAGGAATATGAACAATCAATTCATTATCCAAATAAAAGATTATCAGTGCTGATAATAAAATTTGTACAGGAAAAAATAAAATAAAATAATAAATGATTATCCAATGAAGGAGGATGCCAGAGAATTGATAATATGATGCATCATTTGGATGTTTCGCCCCAGTGAACAAAGTGTACCAAGAGAAAACACCACAACAAATGCACAAAAGCATCAAGTTACCCGTTATAAAGGTTATTAAAGCATCAATCCTTTACACTGAAAAATGTGTCAGTGGCCATGACCAGTTAATCGTTAACCATTATCTGATGCAAAACTTGTTTATAATGAATATTTTCAATAGCTATATGACGATACAAGTTTTGAACAGGCATGAAAAATGACTCATTAAAAATGAATTTGGATTTCAGATCTAATAATCCATCAATTATTATGGCTAAAAAGCAAATAGAAAGAAACCTAGGTAAATATTTCTAACCAGAAGTGAGAAGCAACCTTTGAATTCATAATATCCTCAAGTTCACGAATCTGATGCCAGTAGTCTAATTCTGAGTTTGCACCTTTATCACAATGCAAAAAAAAAGGGTTCAATCTTATATAAATTTAGGAAGATAGTGTAAAATGTGAGTATCAAGCAAACATTATGATCTACTGCCAAAGCATACCCTTTGACTTTATGGGAGAAGCGGTCATCCCAAAAATCCTAGGAAGATCATGGTGACCAGACTTTAACTCACAATGAAAGAACTCCTGCAGATCATTCAAAGTTATCAGAAAATTCACCATACAACATGGACTCCATGCAGAATCATTCATGGCTCTAAGTGAACATATAATGGTAACTTCATACATAATTGTTTTATAAATAAAGTATGACACTTGCAAGATAAACAACATTTTTTGTCCAACAAAACTGCCCTTGGGACAGGCACCCAACATATCAGTAAGCAGGTGAGTTTTCCTTAAATCTATTCGTATTGATTTGAACATAGAACTTTCTTAACAATAGCTAAGAAAGAAAAATTTTTGGTTCTTGAAGCAACCAGTAGAATTTATACAGATGCTTAAGAATTTGTGTATGTATCTAATTTATCAAATCTGACAATATTGCACATTTCTGCTATCAAATCCAAAAATATCTTCACCATGAGTACCCTTATTTTGAGAGTTTCAAAACAATTCAATTAGTTAATTAAGAAAATTGAGTTAAAAATTTACATGAAAAAATATCTTATTTCATAATATGGACAAGCAAACGCTGCTTGAAAGTCTACTTAAGCAGGGTTGATTTCTCATAACAAAACAAAAAAGAAAGAAAGAAAGAAAAGAATCTTCTCCCTGAGAAATCACATCAACTGTTGTTTCCATAAATCAAAAGCAAATCATTAAAGGCAAAAGAATAAAAAAATGATGAGAGGTGGAAAACAAAGGAGAGAGAGAGATAGCTCACTGTCATGATGCATGCATAAGGGTGCTTGCCACTGGTATGATGACATTCATCAAAAATCATCACCTTGATCCATTCTAGCTTGATATAGCTATGCCTCAAGCCATTAAGCAAAATTTGAGGTGTCATAACAAGCACCTTTACATATCAATCAAATAATCAATGTCCATTGTGTAAGAAAATAAGCTGGTAGCATTGGCAAACTGCATAAATTTGCAACCAAAAGGAAGAGAATCATTGTGAAGAAAATTAAAGAAATGGGTAAGCAGCAAACTGACAAACAGCTGAAAATGAAGTTCTCAAAGGTTAATTAATTTTATGTCAGCAAATATCAACATGTTATGCAGTTCCTCAAAGGGAACGCTTCTGCTTGATTTTATCAAAGTAGAACCAGAATGCAAGATATGATTCCAAAAATTAAAAAAGCCAGTTGCGGGCACACTTCATCAAAATATCTCAGGTTTAGAAGTAACAACACTGGAAAAAGGGGGGAAAAAAAAGGTCACTAAAACAAGAAATGAAAAATAAAAGCTTGCAAAAACCAGGAAACAAAATTACATCGAAATAATTGTCTGCTATGATTAAAGAAAGGACAAACCACATCAACCACCAGCACCACTAGCATGCAAGTCAATAACCACTGTAAACAGATTTTGTTTTTGTGCCCTTCGAGGTTGGTTTGATTGTTGAAGACTAAAGGTGAAACTCAAAACTTGAAAATAACAGACATGAGACTATCAGATGTAAATGATTACAGATAACAACAGGAATAAAGAAAAAGACACGAATAGTCAATGAAGCAGCTTCCCGCCCACTTACCTCATGTTTGTCTATTTCGTTCTTCCATGTAGCAGCATTCCAGAAGTCAACTCCCATTTCTCCCCAGTACATGCCCACTTTCAAATCAGTATGCATTTCCACAGCTCCAGCTTGCTAGTAATTATGGAGAACAGCAGCAATATAAAAGAAAAATAAAGTCACATTTCTGAATTTCACCTTCAGTATTCGCATCTAACCACCTCAAAATTTAGAATTAACATTAAACTTGTGCAGGAAACCCCATTCACTGTCTTCTTTTTTAAATATTTGGTGAAACTCTGGATTCAATCTCAATTCACTAACTTTCTAAAATTTCATTCTGTAATTCAAAAAGAAAGTACAACACACAAAATGTTTACTCTGGTATCCAACACATCAAATGTTTTAAAACATTTGATGGAACTCTGGCTTTAATACCAATTTGCTAAGTTTCTATAATTGCATTTTGTAACTTAAAAAAATAATTGAGACTGCACACGAAGTTTTTACTTGAAAACCCCGCAAGTTTCATTACATTACGAAAGTTTGACTGCGAAATAGAATATTTTTTCAAATTTAGATTTTGCAACAGTATCATTTCCAAACACATCTCCCATATGTAAAAAACAAGTAGATACATAAGGTAAGTTTTATTTGCCCGTAAGTTACAGACACATCCCATCTTCACCAGCAACCCCTAACATCTCCAATATTTAGTCCAATTATTATAAATTTCAGCAGCAGGGAAACGAAACCTGTAATTTGAATTGTTATGCTGTTGCTGAGTAAATAGATTAACACAAATTCCCAAAACATAGACACGCATATGCAGAAGAGAACGGAGTGTAAAGTGGCATACTTGGCTAACCAGAACGACTTTAGGAACCAGGAAAACAGCTATAAAACGTGAAGGCTTGCGAAGAAGATAAGCGTAACTGCGGAGTAGCATGATGGCAATCAAAGTCTTTCCGGAACCAGTCTCCAAAAACACAATTGTGTTATGCTTTTGCGCCTTCTCCAAAGCCTCCAATTGATAACTGTTAAAAGAAAATGTAACCCAACACAGAAAATCATGGGAAAAAAAAAAAACAGAATCTCTGTATAGAAATCACAAACTACATAAATAAAAGAATAATCAGTGACCCATTCATTGTTTGAAGAAAACAAAACCAAAACACCAAAACAGCTCTCTCTCTCTGTCCCAGGAATCACCTTCTAGCAAATGGGAGAGGATCCGCAGGGAGTTGTTGGGTGGTATCTATATCCATGCTAACAGGCTCCATCACTGCTCAACGCAACTCAGAAGGCAACCAGAATTGATTTAAAAGAGAACCTGTCTCTTAAAAAAAAGCATGATCGAAATGAAAATCCTAACAAAATGACTAAACAAGAAGTAAGGAGGACCAAAACCCAATCAACAATAATAATTATATAAAAAGAACATAAAACTCAACTCTCTGGCTCAATCACCAACTGATTAAGAAGGAAGAGCAAGATGATCGCTTCAAGTAAATACTAAATAGAGAGACTATAGAGACAGAGAAACTGTGAGTTAGCAATGCAATGCATTGCGATTGCAATTCTCCAAGTGGGTGTTATATAGAGAAAACTTAAGAGAAAGGGTTGCGGCAGTGAGTGAGTGAGTGAGGAGTGATGCTTTTCTGGTTTGGTTGCCTATGTGAGGAGGTAACTTCTCAAAGAAGGTGCCAGCCAATCAGTGTACTGCAGAGGACAGCAGACCCCCAAAAAAAATTTTAAAAAAAGGAGTGCAAGAAATTAAAAATAAAAATAAAATGGGGTTACTTCAATGAAAATTGAATTTTTGCTTATTTGTGGAAAATTTTTCAAGCAGACCCGTACATGGAGCCATGAAAGCGAGTGGCTGGCTTCGCGTGTCTTGTTTTGGTTACCAAGTTAAGTAGTGGTAGTAGTTCGGTCATGGACCTCGTGGCTCATACATTACGTGTCTCTGTCTCTCCCTCCTCTCTACCGTCTGCTGCCGCCCGGAATTCGTTCTTTTGCGACGTTTTGGTGTTTTGGATATGCATGTACACGTCTCTTTAGGTTAATCCGGTTGTATTTTTCCCATTATTATGCTCCCCCTCGTAATCACTGCTTGGGATTTTACAATCTTACAATTTAATGCACAGCATTTATGTTGAATATCACATCTACGATTCCGTCAGTCACAGATGATCTACTTCTAAACTAATGGATTTCTATTAGTTTTACTTCTTAAACTGTCATGGGGCTTTGAATACACGAACATTAACCAGGATGATGATACGCGGCAAGTCTATTTCAAAATTAAATTGTAAGAAGAAAAAGGAAAGAAAACAAAATCACGTCAACTAGTGGCATTCCTTTCTGGGCATGTCATCTGTATGACTACATGATTGTCCATGTCCACGGTCCTATACCTGAAAACATGTTCGAGCATTTCGTCACGAGGAAGGGCAAGCTCTGTAGACGCAACGTCGTTGCTCGTGATGGACTTCCTGATCGGCCATGGATTTTTGGGGTTAGTGTGTTGAGAGCAGCCACCGTATCTTCTTCAGCTTTGGCGGGCAAAGAGAATTGTAATAGAAAGTCTTCCTCGTGGTGGCCATGATGATGACGGAAAGGGTTCTGGTGAGAATCAAGCATGGGGGGTTTTAGGTTTGTATTATGTGCAATGAATTTGCCTTTGCTTATAGGGAAATCAGAGATCTTACATTTTACTTGCCTTTTTCTGTGCTCGAATGTCGCCACCCTTTCTATGATCGTGAAACGAATTCATCCCAATCTCCAGATGATGAACATTCCCGCGGTGAGATGTAAAATTGAAACCTGTGATCATGAAGATACTTGATTCCTTTCTTATTCAGACATTGTTAATTTTCTGAAACTTGGAACTCATCACCGCAATCCATCAGCATTGATTGATTTTTGCACTTACCATCTCTGGAATAGAAATCCAATTATCACCTGTCGCTGTTTTTAATATAGTTGTGAATTGATAGATGTAAAAATATACACAGGAGGATGTTTGTTTGGCATGAATGTGAAATATTTTACAGTAAAACATTCCACGTATAAGTTTAGTATTTCACAGCATCTAGTAAATGTTGGTGTGAATAATAAGATGAGGGTACGGAGATGAAGGGGGGGAGGTTGCTGGAACGGTGGTGGTGACGGTACGGCGGCGGTTAAAACAGCACTGGATGATGTTATGAGTCCATAAATATATACATAATATTTTACATAGCTCTGTAAACTAAAATGAAATCCAGTTAATTATAAAATAACTTGAACTGGCCATTGTTACATAAATAAATAATTTTAATCATTATCCTTTTTATAATTTTCATGTGGCAATAAATGCTGTGTTTTGTCGTGATAGCAGAGCAAAAAATGTTCACAGTTCATGAATGAAGATCCATTTTTTATAGATTATATATGTATTTATAAAACAAAAAAAAAAAAAAGGGAATACACGCATCACCCGATCGAGACACGCAAACGCCACCACTTCCGCTGACATATTTGTGACAGAATTCACTCTCGTTCGTAAAAGTACTGTATCACCAGCACCATGTAATTGCGATCAACTACAGGGAATGCAAACCCCATCATAAAAGTTCAATGCCCGAAACCTCGAGCGAGCAAAAAAAATCATTTTTTTATGATTTTGAAAGGATTTCAATCAGATATGGAAGATCAGATCGTGAAAACAAGTGATTAGAACCTTGCTTGTCGTTTTTAAAAATTTATTTTTTAAATATTTTTAAATTATTTTTATATATTAGTGTCAAAAGTAAATTTTTAAAAATAAATATATTTATTATTTTAATATATTTTTAAATAAAAATTCCTTAAAAAAAAAAGTTATTTCAATGTCAAATGCACTATAAGCCTAGTGTTCTATTATTTGTATATATATAATTTCATCATAGAAACTCCATCTTCTTGGTATTTGTTTTATGCGACAACTTTTACTTTTAAAACAAACCGCGCAAACAAATATATTTAATTAGTATTAAAACTTAATTTATTATTCATGAGACCCATGAAAAATTACATTGAAACCAAATGTTTGCCGAAAGTAGCTCAAAGACATAGTTTTAGGACCCGGCCCGGTGGTCCAAACCGGGTCGCCGGGTGGCCGGGTCAAAATTTATTTTTTAATTTTTTTTAAAAAATCAAAACGACGTCGTTTTAGAAAAAAAAAAAAAAGTCAACGGGTTTGGGGCGCGTGTTGAGGTCTGGCCGGGCCAATTAGCGGGTTTTGGCCTCCACCCGGACCGGTCCCAGTTTCAAAAACTATGCTCAAAGTTACTTCTCCCCTTCTCTTGTGGTCTTGACAATTGAGAGTAAATTAATTTATTATCTACTGTTTCACGTGAATAGTAAAAAATGAATCGGGTCCAACCCAATAAAAAAAAATCAATTTTTTTTTATTTTTAATTGCGTGTTATTCAAAAAAATAATATTTAATATTATTTAATTGAATTACATGAATTAGAAGGAGATCGTGTGGTGATGTAATATTTGCAGAATTTGATCACAACTTAATTATGTTCCTAGTGATATTTTACATGATATTGTTGCACGCTTAAAAAACTATATAAATTGCAGTCATTGTCGGGTTGGATTTCGTACGTGATGGAATTGTAAATAGTTTAATGGAACAATGAAAATATTTTTTATATAATATTATTTATTTAATGATGTAATAACAATATTTAAATTAAAAATCTATCAATATTAATATTTATATTTTTTAGTTATTTCCATAACCTTAATTTGAAAAGCATTTATAATCAAACACGTTAAATTACTTTTTATTCGACTTCAACTTGAACTATAATTTTGACCAAACCTATATAAATACCAAACTAATCTCAATCAAATGTATTTTTTATAAAATATTTTTTTTAAATCACAACCATAAAAGTTATCATAATAGCACAAGAAGACAATTACAAGCAAGTTGTTAAACCAAAAGCTTGATTTTTTATTTTCTTTTTGGAGAAGTTCCATCACCTTTTTTATTTATTTTTTTCCATCTCGTTTTTTTATAATTTACAATCACTGATCTAACGTTGTTTCAACAAAAAATTATTTTTTCTTTTAGCTATAATTATAACGACGTCAAATCTCTAAGCCAGAATGACCTTAAATCAAATTTTTTAAGTATTTGTTTTTATCTTTCATAATCGTTATTTAAAAAAAAAAATTATGTTTTTCGATCAATTTAATGAGTTGATGTTCAAAAAAAATATTTTTTTTTTTTAATTTTTTTTTTTTAAATAACGAAAAAGATACTCTAAACATACTCTCCATGCCCGACATGTACAGGGACCAAAAACTTCTTTTCCTCGAATCTCCTTGATTCAAACCTTCACATCTTTAAAAAGCGACTTGACGTTGTGTTTCGTGTTAAAGGTATCAAGAAGATGACCTCAACTAATTTCTTTTAAAAAAACAAGATTATAAAATAAAATATTAATTATATTTAGCGCGAAATCAATTTTGATGGATTGTTTCCCCTAAAATGCATCAACTAATATCGGTTTCATTGTATTTAACATCACGGGCCTCGATCCAACACCCGCGTATTCATGGGCCTAGTGAGCACAAGAGATAGATAAAGTGATGTAGGCCCATATCTACTGCGGGGGGTACGTATGGAAATGAAAAAAAGATAAAAACAGGGTTTAGAAGCATTTCACACGAGCACACACGTATCTACTGCCGCCGCTCTCTGAGGCGTCTCCAGGAGAAGTGAGAGGAAGCGGACGATAAAACGCAAAAAATGGTAAATTTGTTGTGATCTCTTATTTCTTCATGTTTGTTTCTTTGCATATAATAAGAACTGTCTGGAAAACAGTCCCTGTCCATCGTTACAGATGTGTGTAGACTCTTGCTGTTTTCAGTAGCTTCTATGTTAGCATCTCCTCCATCCGGGCTCTATATGTATAATTTTCTTCCTACAAGCAGATTAGAAGTGCAATACTAATGTTTTTACTTTGCTGTTGCTCGTAATACGATGTTGTTTGGTTTTGTGGTGATTATGTTGTATCATTTAGACATTGGAAAAAAAAAATAGAGCTTAATCCACATGTCAGGGACTCTAGTTTTGATGGTTAACCAAGGAAATAAGTTTCAAATTTCGCTGACTTAAATGGATGTAACCATCTTTCTCAATTGTTGTAATTGATGGAGAATGGAATCGACTGTGTTCCTATTCTAGCAACTGTGGTCTAGGATGCCTTGCAGCGCCTGGGTTTTTTATTGGTTCAACTAGAGATTCTTTGTTGTTTGCGTAGTGTTATAAAAGCTGGGGTTTTTTAGCTATTCACACAGCCAGATAGATGCATTTAACCTTGATGTTTCTGTTTTTTTTTAGTGATGAATTTTTGAAATTATATGCAACTTAATTGACAACAAGTTACACAAGCTGATTGCTAGATGTGCTGTTATAGTGGAAATCGGGCAGCATTCTGATTTGATGTGGAATAAGTTTTGGAAAAATTGATTTGTGTGGAACTATCTAAGATCTTATTATGTTTCCTGCTCTCTTGCGGGGAAAATGCTTTTCTTGTTTCTTTTATAACTGCTGATTCGGTACATTTGGTTTGTTTATTTTCCCATGGCATGAAATTGGTGTGCTCCCTGAATTTTATGAACGCTCTAATAGTTTTCAGTCTTCCTTTGTCATTAACAGCCAAAGCAGATACATGAAATCAAGGATTTTCTTCTCACAGCAAGAAGGAAGGATGCTCGTTCTGTTAAAATCAAGAGGAGAAGAGATGTGGTGAAGTTCAAGGTTCGATGCTCCAAGTATCTTTACACACTGTGTGTGTTTGATCCTGAGAAGGCTGACAAGTTGAAGCAATCTCTTCCTCCAGGTACAGGGACACTCTGTCTTTAATTGATGTATATATGTTGTGTTATTTTAGAATTACTCCACTTTGTTTTGATCGAAGGCCCTCCATGTCAATAACCAATAATCTTTTACATGCGTTTTGCACCTCTAATGATCTAAACTACAAACATGTACTGTTCACTAGATATCAATTTGATTCCTTTTTTATTTTAATTAATAATATCTCTCTTGCTCATGCTCAAGATTTTTGAGATAAAATTAAGAACCCAACAATTTCGTTACTCCCTTTCCCCTTTCTATTTAAATTATTAAATCCTTGAAAAGGATTGATTGTGTAGTCCGTGTGATTTATTTTAAGTGACCGCTCACTACTTGGTTCATACGGTCTGTTTGTAGGTTTGAGTGTTCAGGAACTGTGAAGAAACAATCGAAGTGTTTCTGGTTCATCACTGAAGTCAAGGATCTAGTATTTAGCCTTGTTTATCTTATTTTTTATTGTGATTTTTGAGTAATTTTGTCTTGATTTAGTAACTTACACTGAGATCTTATCTTATTCGTGGAGAGGCCTTCTTATAATACAAAGTGGTGGATTGGTAGAACCGCTTCTTGGAGAAAGTTTTGCACTATAGTCATCTTCAATTTTTTCATCTATTCATCTATTATCTGAGCACGGGTGATCCAAATAAATTATTCTGTAGGCCGCCTGACTCTCGCTGCTACAATTTCGGTTGAATCTGTCGTCCCTATTTAGGTTTTCGGCAAGATATTTTACAACATTCTAACAGGTCTTTGAACAAGAAACTGGTTTTACTTTTTAGCAAGGACGAACATCATATGATAATATTAAAAACCATGCCGAACATGGTTCCCTTCCAAACAAATGAATTACGGTGAAAAACAAACTTTTTTTTTTTGAAAATTCACAGATAATGAACGAAAAATGGTCATAGAAAGGTCACTAAATCCTTTGAAATCTAGAATTCTGCTTTGGCATGCATCATTAACTACATAGATTTATCAAATTAACTTCTCTCTATCGAGGGTCTACCCATGCTACCAAAGCTCGTGTAAGTTGACAGAGTAACAACGTCCAAGGTCAGAGTTTTGGATTCAAAATCTAATATTAGGTGCCCGTAAACTAAGTTTTTGGTGCAAGCGTTAGCCTAAATGCACCGGAGCTGTTTCTTTGAAGTTCTTGATATCTTCAATCACCTGATTATTTTTACACAGAAGATCACCAATTATTAATACGCATCAATGTCATTTGGGTTTACTTTGTGAAGAGATACGGAGCGAATTGTGAAAAAGAAATTTCAGACTTAAATTCAGCAAAGGATTTAGATGGAAGTGAATATCCATGTCTGGAGGAAATGAGTTTGTTTTTAGCAGTTGAAATCTTTTTTCAATTACAAGGGAAATGCATGCTTTGCTACTACGTTTTAAATTTTTATACTACCGAAGAAATCTGGTTACAACTAAGCCTGTAAACTTTTTTTCATGGCCACCAGGGACATTGAACAAGCCGCCTCCTCCTCCTCCTCGTCTTCTTTTTCTTCCCATGAATGGAAATATGATGTCTTCCTTAAATTCAGAGGTAAAGACACCCGTAAGAATTTCACTGATCATCTTTATGCTGCTTTGCTGAGAAGAGGGATCACAGACTTCAAAGATGACCGAAAACTCAAGAGAGGAAAACACTATCTCAACGCAAATCCTTCACGCAATACAAGACTCGAGAGTTTTAGCTGTCGTCTTCTCAAGTAATCATGCCTCTTCAACTTGGTGTTTGGATGAGCTCGTTCAGATTTCTGAATGCTTGACGGGTCAGACACAAACTGTAGTACCAGTTTTCTACAGAGTAGATCCTTCTTAAGTCCTGAAACAAACAGGGAGATTCCGAAAAGCCTTCGCTGAGCACGAAGAAGTTTTTAGGCAGAATTCGGAGAAGGTGCATGGATGGAGAACTGCAATTGACAGAAGTGGCCAATCTCTCTGGATGGCATTTGCAGGATAGGTACCTTCTCTTTGCTTCATTTTCCACTTTCACAAAATTTTCCTTCGACAATCAATCGTTAAAGCTGTTCTTTTACCCTGAATTAACATCGTACAGTGGATTAAAGGAACTCTTTGTTCTTTGACTTCAGTTTTTTTTTAGCATGTGGGCTTTGAACTTATTGCACATGTTTATTTCTTTTTTTCAACTGCTTTTGCCTACTTCTTTCGAATTTATTCCGGAAAAAAAATAAGAACTGTGATATTCAATGCCTTTTTCTGCTGAATTCAAGGTGTGAGGAAAATTGAATTCAAGTGTTAGATTGTAGTTCTAAAAGTTAGGGATCAAAGAGAAAAGAACCTGAGAATTTGAGGACCGAAGTGTAAGAAACTGAGGGTTGAAAATGTCTCTTTTCAAACTTGTGTTTTGGAACAACTCCCTGAGGCTTCAAGAAGCTG